>NC_042304.1:10604212-11204212 GCF_901000725.2 Takifugu rubripes
CTCCCTTTTGTCATCGTGTTTTTGCATTAGGCAGGAGGTCTGAGTTACCAATGAATAACTCCAAGGATTACCATCCACGCCACTTTAGGAAATAATTCTTTTTCTGCCCGACCGCATACTTCACATGCAATGTTTTGGTCCAGCCTTTGATGCTTTT
This sequence comes from Takifugu rubripes, assembly GCF_901000725.2. Taxonomy (NCBI): domain Eukaryota; kingdom Metazoa; phylum Chordata; class Actinopteri; order Tetraodontiformes; family Tetraodontidae; genus Takifugu; species Takifugu rubripes. Next base: position 10,604,370 of record NC_042304.1, read on the forward strand.
TCCTCTTCAGCCTGTGGATGTAACATCTTTTTTTGCTGCCTTCTTTCTTATCCACCATCGATTTTCATCACTGCGGCAAAATAAGGACAACGTTCCTCTTACAGGCGCTGCCATCTTGTCGTGTGAAAACGCCACCAGGAAGTGGAGCGTGGTATTGACTTCCACACTCCTCCGGTGGAGAGCAGGATTGAACTGCCGATCCTCATATTTCACCTTCTTTTAAGGTATCAAATACCTGAGGATGACCCAAACTGAATGAATTATCATACATCTGCATAATAAAGAGTGCCTATGATAACAGGGGGCATCTTTGGGGGAAGACAAATCAAAGAGTGAAGTTAAAAAGTTCATGATTTCGCCTGCTTCATGCTGCATGTCATTACGGCAGAAAAACAAGCTTATTAATTAAACTGCTCTTTTTATTCACCTTAACGTGAAAACAAAAAGAGAGCGGAATCCCAGGATATCTGCCAGCTCTGCAGTCATCTCCTGGAGGCATTAGTGGGCTGGCAGATAACATCCTCTCAGGATCCTCCAAATCCTCTCGGCAAGTTGTTGAAGACAGTTCCCGAAGGCTAAAACCTTCAGACCGCAACAACAGGGAAAATCATGAAGGATGTACAGTACAGCACTTCACAGTGTGTAGCACACTGTAGTGGTGCCAGTAAGTGTTGACTAAAGTTGGATCTGAACACATTTGAGAACCAGTAACTCCACTACTGCTTTGCATTTTAAACCCAGCAAGTGTAATGGTGCTTTTCCACAACACAACTCTGCTGGACGATGCTCACTTTTTGATGACGTAGATGGTTGGACAGCTAGATGGACGGTCGGGTGGACAGACCAGCAGATAAATGCATGGACAGAAGGGCAGACGGGACTCTGAGGCTACATTCCCGCCACAGGCCTCAATGCTTATTGTTTACGGAAACGAACGTGGAAGGAGCCGTTTTAGCTAGCTAGTATGGGCTGGTTTAAAAAACCTCCTTTTATTTACGGGGTCCTCCTTGTTTAAAAGGAGGATTACGAGCGATTACGATAAGACCCTTCAAGTTTAGCTTGCACCGAAGTGTCACCCCCAAATACTAATTAAGTCTGAGATGTTTTTATCTCTCCACTGGCTAACTCCATCATCGCTGTCTTCCATGTCTGTCCTCGTCATGGTGACTCCCGTTCCCGCTTCCGTTTTTGTCAGTGGCACAGAATGGTGACATGTGTCGCTCCGGAAAGACGTTAAAGTAGCATTCAATTACCGTAAAAAAGGAAATCCGACACGTATCCAATTCAGTCCCCAAACCAACAGATCCAGGCTGCAACTTTGTTGAAAGAATAGGAATTATTTTTTGTTTAAATGCTCTATTTGTTCGTACCACTTCCAGCAGTGGGCAAAAGTTACCAAAAACCATCGATTTCACAACTCAACGACCTTCATCGGATCCTCAGAAGACCAGACAAAAAATATTTGAATAAGCTGTGAAGGTCACTTCACTTCCGAAATGATTTTTTTTGGGCCACATCGTTAGCGTCCTCGCGGTCGTTGTTAGCCGCAGCGAAGAGGAGCATGAAGAGGACAGAGAGACTGATCAATTCTGCTCCACTTCAAATTAACATTAGCTGAGAGTGCATTAACTCAGCATTTGAAAATGTGTGCAGAGACGCAGTAAATGCAAATTAAGCTCAATTTCGTGCCCACCAGCACAATTTATTCAGGCTAACAACTGTACATTTCCTGTTTGAATCGGTCTCTGTCTTTGACATTATACGCCCCTCGGAGACACGACTCCAGACTTGGGCTTCTTGGCGGGGGAGCAGCTGGCGGCCTCACAGGGTGCAGATGTCCATCAGCATTAATCACACGCCGGCTTGGATGCATCACAAAAAGGAGCCTGAATGACCTTGTTTGATTTGATCGAACAGTAAACCGGTGTGCGTAATGACAGCACGGTGGCTTAAACGGAGAAATATGGTGTGTTTTTCCAGGAGCTTTAGACTCGGGGCTCATTTATTTTTGCCCTGAGGTCATTCGACAGCAGCAGTATAGATAACCTTAGAGATTATCACACAACTAAGAGGAGACCAGGGGTCACATGCGGAGACATCTGCACTGACCCGAGGTTGGAAAAAACACACATGGTGCTCAGAACAGAAACAGAACGGTTAATAAATGGCACATTACATTTTATTACATGTTTTGCCTCAAACCCCGGCTTGTTTGTAGGACATTGTGTACTGAGACACGATATTATTACCATCAAATCTGGGTTACAGATTTGGGGCAATTAATTGGTTTGATTGTGGTTCTCAAGAAGAGAACGAGGTTTAGTGCTAACGCCTCCAGAGGGCGCAGAATGAAAATAACCACTCAGATGGGTCAAGCTGCATTCTGCGAAGAGATCTTTGTAGACCTTCACTCAGATCCTGTGCTTAACTCGCGCATTACTGATGTTTCCGAACAAAGACGAGCACGAGGCTTAGCACTCTGCCCTGAGGTGCTGGTGCAAAGTCTTTAGGCATTTTAGCTAAAGCCTCTAAATGTCTGTTTCTGGGAGAAAGAGGCAATAAAACGGGTTATAATCACAACCTAGCTGGGTATCTTTTTCTAAATGTTCACTGCGGGGATACTAAAGTGACAAAATCCAAGGTGCAGCGTCGGAATAATATTTTGGATTTACGTAATGGCAACGGAAAATCAAAGGATTCAAGAAAATAACAAAGAAGACAGAGTGGGGATGACAACATGAGACCTGAACTATGTCTCACAAAAGTAGTGCGCCCTTTAACAGAATGTCCATCCATCCATCTTTTCCTTTAAGGGGGGCGCTGGAGCCAATCCCAGCGGCCTCCCGGCGGGAGGTGGGTTCCAGCCTGGATGAGGTTCCTGCCTTAAGATCACATTCATGTTTCCTGCCTGTGTCGGGCTGTGATCTGTTAAATGTTTGTAGTTTCCCCCCTTTCCTACACAACTCCGAGCCCTCCGTGGTGGACTCAGGGCTTATGATTTATAGATGATTCCAGCTTAATTCCCCCTGGACGTGTTTCTCCCAATCTGTCATACTTGTCTCTCTCAACATTCCCTCCTGCTGTGACCTATATAATAAAATTAAATGTCAAAAGCATCTTTATGGGGCGACTCTGTATAATCACCATAGAAACGCCCCTGCAGAGGCCACTTCACTGCCATCCGTCCCCTGAAGCTCACCTACAGGAAGACTCAAGGATTCTCAAACTGTGGCCGAACAGAGCTGTCAGACTGTGTTTTCAGAGGAATCAACACACTTTAATACATCAGGTAACGACAGCAAAGGAGAACTCTTTGATTACTGGTTCCGAGTGTTGCACTCTTTGGCTCGTCTCTTTTCCAAACCAGATGAGGGTCAGGTTCATATTAACCTGCTAACACAAACCAGCGTGAGAGAAAAGCGCCCTGAAGCTGCGTTTGAGGCGGCAGCAGCCCTCCATCTGACCTACGGAAGAGCACATCCATCAAAATGCCGCCTTATATAATAATGTTTCGGCAAGGGCAACGTTTCTTCTCCCATCAGGGAGCCCTGAAGATGCTTTTACAGCGCTCGCTGCACTCTGACCACTGCATGTAAGACCGAAGGAGTCAGGAACCGATCGATGCCTCACTCATATCAGAACAGCAGGGGTGGGTGGTGATGCGTCCAGATCCTGAAATAACCAATCCGGAGCGTCCCTTAACAATTTTTCCTCTTGTTGGTTCTGCAACAGATATGATGGGAAAAGCAGCTCCGGGACTCATCCCAGCGAGTTTGATTATCGCCCTTTAATCTCCGGCCAGGAGAACACGGGTTTCTGCTCAGGTTTGGCGTGTTTAAAGGAGAGAATGTTTCATACGTGCAGACACCATTCAGGAAGGTATGGCTTAGATGTGGGGTGGGGGTGTGTGAGGGGGCTTTGGTATAGAACTATTATCAGGGAAGCGCAGACATTTTCACAGGAGGCTCCTCCAGGCCTCTTTTCTCCTCTTTGTTCTCTTTTGATGACCATTTACAACTGAACTTTAAAGCACTTCTGGAGGAGGCTCCCGCGCTTACTGTCGTGTTGCGCGATGAACAAGTACAAATGGACGTAAATGCAGCCTTTTAACGGCGAATCTGCTTGTTTTATGGGTCATCGCAGAGAGATTTTTAACCATATTCAGGAAAACGAGGTGGTGGGAGTCAAGAGTTGTATCAGATAAATGTGTTCTGAGTGGGAACGGGTCCAGAAATGAAGCTCGGTCAAGCTCATCCTGGGGCAGGGCATTGAAAATTCATAACCGTGCATCGGATTCATTTGGTTACACACTTGTGTGTGTGTGTGTGTGTGTGTGTGTGTTTGTGTGTGCGTCAGGGACAACAATCATGTTATTTCAGCCTTTTACTACATAAAAAATGGAAATCTTTTTTTGAACCTGTACCAAAACAATATCTATCTACGCCTCTATATTTTAATAAAGTCTAGTTTTTTGGTGCGTGTTTGTATCAGGAATCAAAAGGGAGAAGGATTCAAACGCACCAGCAGCACATTCAGCTGGTGGAAGCAGGAACACTTGTGGCAGGCAGTAGAGGTCAAACCCAGAAAGCGAAACCAACAGATGTGGTGCGCACGGGCAGATTGCCAAAACATCCAAAGCAAAAGTCCAGATAGTAGCAACATGGGCAGCACATTAGAGAGAGAAGAGCAACACATGGAGGGAATAAAGGCGTGCAGGCACGGGCGCCGTAAAGGCTCTTTGGAGAGCACATCCTCCAAAACCACGTCCGTTATTTTCCATTTGTGTATTTTCAATAATGACAGGAGGTTTTATAATATGGAGGCATTAAGAACTACTTAGCTAATCCGCGCGCTTAAGTACGTCGCTGGTCCAGTGACCGAATACTTTCAGACGCCTCGTATTATCACAAAAAACGTGATTTTATCTAGTTAGATGTTGGCGCCTTTGATGTTCCACAGTGTAATCATGGGAATGTTGTTATCAAAATTGTATTATTGGATTACAGTGACAGTGAGAGCAGACAATGGGGGTCCCGCGCTCTCAACGCTGCCAGCTCCGCAAGTCGTGTTGCTAGGATACGGAACATGGATATGAAAAGGAAAAAGGAGACAGCGAAGTGAATAATCCCCCCCCCCCACACCCTTACCCCCCAAAGAACCTTATTATTCTCTGCTGTCGTTGCTGTGTGTCACCAATCGGATGAAAGTGGCGGCGCTCTGGGCCGAGAGGTGCGTGCGACCCGTGGCGATTCATTCATAATTAAGTGAAAACAAGTAATATCGCCACGCCGGGGTCACAATCGTTAACTCTTCATCTCGCTGCCTTGCCTTTCAAAAGCGATGGCGCGCTTTGTGGCGCTGCAGCCAGGTGGCCGGAGTCGGCGCCGCGGCGTTAACGAGACTTTTCCCCGCCATCCATCAGCGGCACCACTGACCCTAAAACCCCGCGCCGTAATTGCCTTCAGGATTAAAATGGATTGGAGCCTCCTGTGAAATCCTGTGTGCACTTTCCATTAGTGTCTCGTGAGTAGCAGGTTCGCCGATGCCGGCTGAAGATGGGGGGGGACCTTTTTGCTCTTTATCAACTTAATGAATATTCAAAATAATGTCGGGGAGGGTAAATAAAGCCGTAAACGCCTGCTGGATGGGCCTCTGCTGAGATTACCAGAACTGTCAGCAGCACTTCCACATCTATGTACTGAATTAATAAGGCCGATCGTTTCGTGTTTCGGATCGTCTTGAGCGAGTTATAAACGTAATTATATCAAACGTTCGATCGCATAACATTAGATTACAGCTCGCAGCCCAGTATAAATGCAGAGAAGGTCAAACGCTGCTCAAGACTGCCTGTAATATAATTACAGCTCTCCCGATGGAGGATAAAAACCAATAAAAGGAAAAAAAGGATATGGGGAAGCACGCCAGGGCCGCCGCTATGTCTGTCGTTTTCAGAGACGCGCAGTGGAAGCGAAGCACACGTTTATTACACGTTTATAATGGCGAGGACAACAGTGGAGGACCGTGAATGTGGTCATTGGGGCGGAAATAGAGGCAGAAAGAGAGCGTGCTGATTGCACAGGGCTCCCAAACGGGATCGAGCCGTGCATGGAGCTAAATGTCGTTTGTGCCTCCACTCGCACGGGCTGAGCCAAACCAGTTGTCATGGGGACACGCCCGTTTGGAGACAGAGAGGTACTGGGCTGCGTTTCCCTCCAGTAAATGCTACAGTTAACCTTTGCAGGTGTGTGTGTTGTGAGGCAGTATTCCCTCTCTGACTCATCTGTCCGGTAAGGTCTCTGTGGTGTCCTCTAACTCCTGCCCCTCTTCCCGTCTCCAAACACCAAAGATCATCAAAAACATCCTGGCGGTCGGATGATCCACTCTGAAACAAATCTTGCTGATCGTGTTTCCTTTTCCCTTTTCATTTCCCTCTTCTCTGCCAGGGGTTTTGATTTCAAAAGAAAACCTCTTTCAGGCGTGAGACCGACTCACCTTATTTCAATGATCTCGCCGATATTGAATCCTCCTCATCTCGATATTAAATCACGTAATCAGAGCGCCGACCCAGGAGGGTTTGCTCCGCCCCCTTTTGAAAAGTGTTTTGCTCTAATCCGCCTGACCCAGAGCAGCTGTTTGATGTGTGTCGAGTCCATTTGGTCCTCACTGAAGTCACATCTCCAAAGCTGCTGGAAGGCTCTGCACACGGCTTCCACCTTTCTTCACCATCCTTTTGTTATTTGTGTAATCACTTTGCTCGCCACCATTGGCTCTTGGCGTAAAGGGGCGGCGAGGTGAAAGGCTGGCAGTCACTTTTCTGCTTGTTGCTCCCATGGAAAGCTGAAGGAATCAGTTTTCCTATTGCTGTGCTGCTCCGAGGTCTCTGTTCGGCTGCACTCTGCTGATCCAGGTAGTTTCCATGTATGACGGCAGCGCGAGGGTCATTCTTAAGGGTTTCGCAATCAGCATTGTTTTCTGCTGGCGTTGACCCTGGCCCTGGGCCTCGGGCCGTGACCCCGGGTGTGTTGTTGACATAAATGTGAGAGTGCTGAGGGACCCTCTAAGCTTGAATCATGTATTTTGAGTATTGTGGACTAATACAGAATAGCATGCAATCATGGGGAAACTGGAGTAAAGAGAAGGCGTAAACAAGACCTGTGCCGGAACCTTCTCGCTATGGGGCAACTGTGCAAACCCTTCCGATTTCTGGGAACGCCGGCAGCGTGTTTATTTGCTTCCTTTGCTTTCCCGAGACTCACAATGAACTCATCTGCAGTTCAGGTGGAAGCTCGAGGCGCACGTCTTAGCTCCATATTCAAGGAGCGTCCAGATTCCAGAACTCTGCCAGGTCACCTGCATTATCAGACATGCATGTGACCCCTAAATATATTAGCATCTGTTTAGCCTAGCAAGGCAGCTCTGGATAGCTTCAGGAAGACTTGCAGCTGTGGCTGAAACATCTGAGAGCAGGTCAGTTTGTGGAAATGGAGAAAAACCTCCAGAACGTATTTAAATGATGCACTTTACATTCACAAAGACACTAAAGGATGATATCAATCAGGCGCTAGAGAAGAACAGCATCATTTCCATCAGGACCAACTATCTTCTGAGCTAATCATTTCCTCAGAGCAGGTCGGACCGAAATGATTTGATTTAGGTATTGTGGATTTAATTAGCGCCGCTCCTTATGGCTGTGCCATCTGCTAACAGGTGACAACACCTGAAGACCTTGGTTGTCAAAACACAAACAAGCAGCCTTTCCCAGAACACAGACGAGGACGATTATCCTTCTGTTGGCGCCCCATGGACTTCGCCGCCGGAGTGTCGGACCGTCCCGCGTGATAGCGGAAACCAATCAAAGACGGCAGCAACCTGTGCCCCGGTTTTAGCAATTATGGAAACATTTGTGTGTATTACATCATTGTTAGCAACTGTTAGACATTAGCATGCTGCCAGCTGTCTGTTACCAGCATGTTTTGTTGTAGGCTGTGAAAGATTTTAGCATTCGCAGCTGCAGTTCTCGAACGTGGGAGAGCGTCCTCACTCTCAGTGTGTCGGATTCTGTCATTTGGGATTTAAAAAACAACGAATAAAATCATCCTCGACCAACAAAATTCTGTTAGCTAGAATGACGAGGCTTGAGTGTTGGGGATATCGCTGTGGAAGGACAGGAACTGGCGAGCGCTAATGCTAATGGGGTGACTTGGCCAACACACAAGGCCTCATCGAGCTTCATTGTCATGTCCTCGTTCAGCCTTGACATTGAAAAACATATAAGATCTCATCAGTTGCTACAACATATGAGCATAAGGGAGGTTACATGCGTGGAATATGGGTCTTTTTGTTAGAAATGGAAGCTATTGAATCTAGGGTACAGTTTAGGCCAAACGCCCCTTCAAGCTCTTTGAAATGCTAAAGCATTTCCTCAAAGTGAAAGGTTTTCACATCCTGTATCCCTGGCAGCGAAACAAAGGGCGAGCTCGCACCGGTCAATGCATCACATGCTGACACCCAGGCCTACTGTATGGGACAGTGCGCCTATTAGCGTGCGGCTAATGTGTCTAATCTATCAAAGTGAGAGTTCGGGTGTTTCTGCTGTGGCTGAAGATAAAACATCACCTCTGCCAGAAATCATCCTTCTCTCTTCTCTCTCCGCCTCTTGCTTCACTCATATTCCGCGACAGCGGCATTGATGCGGCAGGTGTCAATTCTAGCTGTTGTTTAGGGAAAGAATCAGGAATACAGCCGGCCGGTGGGAATAATGTATAAAAGGAGTCCGAGTCGCAGACAGGGAGCGTTAGCTCTCTGCTGTGCAGCCTCGACAGAGATCAATGCACCTAACCTCAATTCACAAAAACATTCTTTAATGGTTCCCCGCGGGATCTGCGTAGAGCCTCTTCCCTTCTCCTTGTTTATTTATTTATTTTAATCCTTTTTTCCCCCCGCCCCTCCTTTTCGACTGTGGCGCAGACTTTTTAATTATCCGCCTGAGGATTACCAGGCCAGTGGGAGAGGGTGATTTTTTATCCTGTCACACCACACGGTTCTGTTTCTATCAGGTTTCTCTCATTCGCCACGCGCCCGCTTCCATCGGAGTTCGGATTTGACGGAGTGTCTACGTCGAGGTTCCAGGGTGATCCGCTCGCAGGGTCCAATTTTGGTGCAGTTCAGCACTTTCTCGGAAGCACTGTAGCACCAAGCTAAAGCTAACGAGAAAGGCCGTTATGAAGTGGCTTTGGGACCCAAGCGTAAGTATTCCCTTCATGCAAATGCTGCACTTCCTGGAAAAATAAAGCACTTTTCCTGCCAAAATATCTGCAGATGTGACAAAACTTGACACCTTTGTTGTTTACGGTGAAACAGATGTGTGACAGAAACTGGCTTTGCTGTGAAATTCCTCCATTTTCGTCCCCTTTTGGATGTATTAATTATTCATCGGAATGCTTTGCTCTCCAGTCAGGAGGAAGAGCCCTGCCTGGCTGCAACAAAGCCTCGCTATGCATCACTGTGCTTTTATTTTCCTTTTCCTCACCTCAGATGTCCACGGTTGATGCAGTCAGGCGTTCCTTTCATGACTGAACTCAACGTAAACACTCACTTTTCCACCAACATTTCCAAGAACTTTTTTGATGAGAATGAAACTGCATCACCTTTCCCTGCGATGGACTCAGACATCCCAATAACGATTTGTATTGTTGCTCCTAAAACCACTGATTAGATCACGCAACCATGGCAACCGTCTTCCACAAAAGCAGCAATAACTTCCCAGGCTGTGTGGTTGTTCTCCGGGAATAGACCCGTTTTCCTTGGTGAGTTCTTATAATCACCTGGTCCTGTTGTGCTAGCGGGAATATCGTAATATTGCGACGTTTTCCTCCCAAGCTCCATTTTATTAGTCCCCGCGAGCATTTAGCTCATCGAGGGTTGAATGTTTATGAAGACAAGACGTGTAAAAGGAAGATCCTGTCAGAGATGAACTGGATTTATGAGATTTTTTCCCCCTCCTTTTATTTTCCCTGCCAGCAGAATTCAGCTGCGCGTGATGTGTTGTTTTTGGTCCAAACTGAAATGGAACATTCTCCGGCATCAGGCAGCATATACGGCGTCCTCGGGATGAAGTGTGTAGGATGAGTGGAGCGGTGGCCCAGCCTGGGGAAAGAAGCCGCTCCGCAGGCTCCACTCTTCCGCTGCCAGATGGCAGCAGGGTAAACAGACCGAAGCCAGGGTGGGTGTATTCTTTTAATATCCTTCTTTCGTAGAAAGGAGAGAGCGCTACCTTTGACCCGCTGCCAGCAGAACTCACACAATGTTTGATTCTGGATCGATTTTCCTTAGGGAACGCTTTAAACTTTACTGAAGTTTCAACGTTCAAAGTGTTCTGGCTTTAAGCTCATCGGGAGACATAAATCTGTAAAAGAAAGCAACTTTTGGGGAAGGAGGAAAAAGTCCAGTCTGGATCTCCCTGCTCTGGCGGCCATGTTCCCCGTGGCAGGTTCATCATTCCTGAAGCCGCCGCGTTATTTACGAGCTTCTTCTCCTTGGATGATCTCCGACATCTCCGACAGCTTCCTGTGATGTTGTGCTGCTCCATCTCTGCTGCTCAGATCGAGGCGGGCCTCTTCTATCTCCGCCGCCTTTCCCCCCCAACATCAATCGCGGATCGCCGACTGGCAGGAGTTATCGTCGCCGCTCCGTCGTCACGTGCGGGATTAGAGCGCGGGGGTTCGACACCTGCTCGGCTCTGAGGGTCTTAAGGGCTCATAAACAGAATCTTGCTGAGTGGGGCTTAATTAGGAGTCAAACAACGACATATTCTTATTGAAGCCTGTTACCTTTTTCTGTTTTTATGCTTGGATTTGGGCTTTTCTGAGGATCTGAGCATGTTCGGCTTATACAGACAGACAGACACTCCGACAGACGGCAGTAATCAGGCTAGGAATCGCAGCCAGCTTCCATCGCTGGCACGGGTTGCCAGTTTGATGGCTTCCAGCGTGCTCGCGCAGCAGCATACATGCAGCGTGCGCCTCGAGAGGAGGTCTGGAAGCAACAGATGTGACAAACCAGCCCCTCCTCCTCCACTTCAGGGACTTTGGGAATTATTTACCTGGATTTTTTTTTTGGAAATTGACACATTTCCACAGGAATAAAATCTCTCCAAACTTCTCTTGAAAAAAAAAGGGGGGGCGGAGTCAAGAGGGGCGGGGCGGGGGGATCCGCCCACCAGCGTTGTTTATTTCACCCTTTCCAGAACGCCACCTCCGCCATTGACCTGTGAAGCACCAATACACAGAGATTCCCGGATTTATTGTTATGCTCTGTAACCCTGGTAAACAAACTGAAATTACAGTCCCTGGGAATGTTATAGCCTTTTCCTCACTCCTGTTAGCACGGATGTGCTTCCGTTGCTCTGCTCTTACGGGATTGGCTGATTAAAAAGGACAAAACCCCCTTTAGGCTTCTGTTAGAAGAGAAAAATAATGATTCTGTCGGCTGAACTTACATTCAAATGAACTTTATTTAAGTGAAGGGAGAAAAGCTAACAGGACAAAAGCCTCCACATATTTGCTTATTTCATTGGCTTTACAGTACCCATAATTCCATTCAGGTAATGTTTCATGGCTTTAACTCATTTTCTCTCTGTGTGGAACAAAGCAAGAAAAAAAGAGCGCTTTGTCCCCGAAAATGGAGGAGCCACACATGGCTGAGTCCATTGTTGTCCGATTGTGACTTTCTGAATACGCGTCTGCGCTCCATGAGGAGTTTTTAAATCATGATTATCTGAGCCCGACTGCTCTTTCTCCCCTCTGACAGCTGAAGTCACGCAGCAAGGAGGTGACATCATCACCCCCCCCCCCACTGCTCATTATGATTATAAACGATCTTTGTTCTGCTTCCTGTCCACCGCCGGCGTCCTTCACGTAACAAGGTGGAACGAGTGGGGGGGGGGGGGCAGTTTCACTTCACTGACAGTCGGCTGATGGATCGGGAGGAACCCGGGCGATCCGATGCTCCTCCTTCACGTGGTTTCACTTCCAGGACATTTTTCTGATCTGTGTTTTATTTTTTTTGTCGTGCACAGAACTTATTTATCTTCCCTTCTCAGCGTAAACATCCTTGGTGATGACTCAGCTGTTCTCACCCCTCATTTCTCAGCCTGGACTGTTTGGCAACAGCAAGGCCGAACTCTGAACACTCTCTTCCATTTTAATCTTTCTTTTTAAAAAACCTCCAGCTGAGCAAAGCAAAGGTCAAGGACCCATCAGAGGCCAGGGAGGCCAGACAGGAAGTGGGACCACAGACCCTTTGGGGAGGGGGGGGGCACTCTTGCTTATTGATTATTCAGGGTTCCAGAACATTCTGAAGTACGAAGCCTGTGAGATGGAGCCCCTACCTGCTCTGAGGGGCGACCAGGTGGGCAGCTCCCTCCAATGACGCGCCAAGCACGGATATGAAAGCGCCAAAATGAAGGTTTGTGCCACCGGAAGGAAAACACAGACGTAAAACCTGTTTTATGGGTGCACGGTGGAGGAGGGAGGTCAGGTCTAAGCACGTTATTATCGACGACAGCGCACGTCTGCCGTTGGATTGTTATCACCGCTGTGTTATAACACAAGATAATGCATCACGATGACCTGGGTGAGAACTCATTTTCCTTGATTAGTGTAACGCATTAATCCAGTTAATTTGCTGGCTTTCATCTGGAAGTCCATCAGCGATGCCCGGCGTGTCCCAGACAACCCTCCCAGAACATCAGAGCATCAGGACGGACCGACGCAACCGGCGGATTAATGTCGTCACGGACGCCAGCTTGAGCCGGTTAAATCTCAGGATGCATATTTTTATTCTGGACACCAGATCAGCTTTTAGTTAAAACATCGATATCTCCTGTTTCCTGTCATGAAGGAGAATTAAATGTGATTAATCCCGATGAATCCACAGCAGCCCTCTGATCCATCTTCAATAGACGGCCATGAATTTAACACTTTGGTTCATACCCAGAATCCCCCAGTGCTGCTGCTCACTGCTTTCAGTTTTATGACTTAAAGCTTATATATATCTTTTCTTTTTCAGGACCCTTTTAACAGCGCTGCAGCTTTTATTCCAGACATCAAATCAAACGGCTTTGGCGGGTCAGGCATCGCCACGTTTGTCCACTGTTCCCATGCTAGAGCGCCACCATCAGGCCCATTAATCGAGGCACATTTAAGCTTCCTCAAACTTACCGTCTGTTTAAAAAAAGATGGCGGCCTGTGCCCGCTGCGGTCCGACCCCGACGCACGTTTGCTCCTCGGTAAATGAAGCAAACACTTTAACTACAACTGGCGTCATATTTGTCGCTCTGTCGCCTTTAGTCTGCGTCTCTCGGCAACCTAAACGACATAAAGCATGCAAATGCAGATTTGCCCGACGCAGGTTTGGAGCGGCGTGTTTGCATTATAAAAGCTGACAGCGTGCTCAGAGATGTGCTTAAGCAGTCGCCCCCGCCGCCATGGGCGGCGGCCTCCTCGGTGAGCGGCCTCCATGCCAAACCCAGATGACATCAGCTGTTTACGCATCTACAGGAATCCCTGGGCGGGCCGCCGCCGCCGCCGCCGCGCATAAATCACTTCGATTTTTCGGGGGGGGGGGGGGGGGCATTTATCCTCAGTTCAAGGAGACGTAGGTGGCTGTTGGCGACATGTTTGGGAAGAGCTCGTAAAGGCCTGTCAGGCGAAGACGAGCTGGAAGTGCTAAAACCAACATCTCGTGGCTTATCTGTGCCGTAAAGGGCGGCGCGCAGGCAGATGGAGAGGCGGGTCGGACCGTCGCTCTGCCCCCTTCAGATTATCACCCCTCATATCTGAAGGTTCTGCAGCGACGCTTCAGGCTGCTGGGAATCTGTGTGTGGCGGAGGGTCCCGGGGGCGTGTCTGGCCTTATTGCAGATTCTAGATTACAGCAAATCTCCTGATCTGGATCTTAACCCGACCCAGCTCCACTTTTTTCTTTTTCTTTTTCTTTTCTGTGTGCAGTCCTGCAGGTACCATTACCCAGATGTCCAGGTGGGAAGATAAAACACAAGCGGTGACACCTCCCCCCCCACACCCACCCCGAAACCCACAGAGTAATTAAACTATGTTTTATCTTTAAATATGTGCTGCTGTCAAGAGAAAACAGCCTCACTTCAGTCAGCAGAGAGGGCCGTAATGAATTAGTGCAACAAAGTGAGCGGACGTGTGCGGCAAATTACAGTCGCTAATGGAAAAGATAGCGTCAGGAGGTAAATCTTTTTTTTCCTCAGTTTCTCCAGAGACGGAGACGACAGAGGGGGGGGGGGGAGGACACAGCGTTCCCGTGCGGGGTTGTTTTCATTTGTTCTTGACTAGCGGAGGAAATTTTAGCCCACCATCGCCACGTCTACAGTTGATCAAACGCGGCCCACAAAGCGCCGGCTAACAAATGCTGCGGCATTTAAAGAGGACACAAAAATGTCTTTTCTGTCAAAAAGAGAGAAAAGATTTCCCCAAATCACATTTATAGCTGTTCATAAATAAATGTCATTGCAGTATGAAGTTCATTTGGGTGCAGGAATTGCTAATTTACTGGAAGCTAACAACAAGCCACAGCGTCTGAAATGTTTGTGGCGTTCAAAAAGACACAACTGTCACATCTTCTCTCTGGACGGCAACTTTGTGTCGGGCTGTTTTCTTTCATTCACAGTCTGAGACAAAGACAGGCTGAACACAAAGCTTTTTTAAAAAGCACACGTTTGATCAGCGCTAGCTTTAGCTGTTTACTGTCTGGAAAACAATATATTTCTCTTTTCCTGCCGCCTCAAACCACAAAAACAATGTTGACAGACAAACTTGTGTTTTCTCAGCAGGACACCTGGCTAGCTTCTCCTATCCGGCCTGATTTGTCCGGCTACTTAGTTCATTGTAAAGAATCCAAGTTGGATCTCAGTGACAGGAACTGAAGAGCAAAAACACACAGCATAGCTGGATGGTGTATGACAGGCTTTAGAAGCTTTAACACTTTACACGTGATCTGGGAATGCTTCTACGTTAGCATGCAGCGAAGACCGGCTAATTGCTGATTCTCAGTGAAGAAGTGTGGCAGTCTTTGTTGTCTCTAGCTACCCGCCACCAAAGCAGACAGTGACACCTCTGCAGGAAGGCATCGGCTGGCCGCGGAGGAGGAAGCAAAGGCGCAGGAGAGGGACGGGAATAACAAGTGCAGCAGCTAAGCGGCGGTCTTGTGTGGTAACCAGCGGCGTGGCTCCCCTGACAGTTGCATTAGCACTAATGACAGGCTTTGTTAGCACTTGGCACAGGTGCACCTGGGTAGCAGGTGGAAATAAGCGCGGGATTGCTGCGAAAGCGCGACAGTGCAGGGGAAAATCGGGAGAAGAAACCATGTAGCTTAGGGACGAGAGCGGCTAAAGTTTGGCGCTGGTGATGTCATTCAAGATGGAACACGCACATTTCCATTGTTGGTGGCTCGGAGCGAGCAGTTGCTGTTGCTGTTGTTGTTGTTGCAGTTGTGGCTTCGAGGGATGGCTGACATTAAAAATTCATCAATAAAATGGTAACGCCTCATTTATTCAGGCCTGAGTTCGAAATGAACCTCGAGACTAAAGCAAAAAACTGTTCCCATCACCTGTATATCATTAAAAGCTCTTTGAAGCCTTAATCTGTTCTTAGTCATTTATTATTATTATTGTTGTTGTTGTTGTTGCAGAGCTGAGAACTGGGAACTCTGGTCTACAAATAACTTCTGAATGAGAAGTTCTTCATCTCCAGTTGGCATTTTTAAAAAAATAACCTTTTAAAATAACCTTTCTGAGTTGAGTTGAAGACTTTTTTTAAGGTATTTTGGCAAATATGTTCTGCTATAATCTCCAAGAATATTTTACCTGTAATAAAGTTTCCAAAATCTCCTCTTAAACACATGATGCAAAAATAATACTGTGTATTTGGCAGATTAACATCATTTACAGTCGTGTCTGTTATAACTGTAACTACCAGATAAACGTTAGCATCAGCATCAGCCGGGGCTGAGCAGGCTTCAGGCGATGGGCAGATTAATGCCTGTTTACTGCCGTTGCTAAGGACCCCTGCGGACGTGAAAAAACAGCTTCATTTGTAATTTTAGAAACATGAAGTTAAGAAGAAATCCACCTTGGCTTCAAATATTAGCAGCAGGAAAACAACAACTCAAGTCTTTCTCAACGGTTCAGTTGAATTCCACGACCACCTTTGCTGGGAGATTTTAGTGAGTTTGTCCCCCCCCCCAATAATTCGGACCTCCCGTCACGAGGCTCCATGTCCAAAATAGAGAACCCAACCCCACCATGACTGAGGCGTCTGTGAGAATGGTACGTTCCATCGGAGAGGCCAGCGAGAGATATAAAATAAAGCCCATTTGCATTTTTTCTCTGTTTGTCATGTGCCGCCCCCCCCCCCAAACTGCTGATTAAATTTCCATTAGCTTGAATGTGAAATTGCTGAGGTTTGTGGCGACGTGCGGGCGTCTTCAGGGAAGGCAGAGGTGCTGGCGGCGTAAGAACATCTCTGCCTTTTTTGGTTTTCTTTCTGCTGGAACGAGTGTACAAAAGATGATTGAAGGGGTGGAAAGAGAGGACGTGTGTCTCCGCTGGAAGGAAAACCTGTTTCGTGGAGAACATTCTTGTTTTAAGATCAGAAATGGCGCTCGGGGAGGTTTTGGGGTAAGAGCCGAAGCTCGAATTTACATTGAAGCGTGAAGATAAACAGTCCTAAAAAGAAACAATAATCATGTTTTCATTAGCAAAAATGTTGACATGAGTACAGCAGAAATCAGTCTCTCAGCTCCACGAACTCCACATTTGTCCGATATGACCTTGAACAGCCGAGACGCGCTCCTGATTCAGCTGCTTCTGTGGTACAAACTATGCTAACAACAGCGACCGTTAGCAGCAGTATCCCTGCACAGATGTGGTAAAATACACATCAGCAAACATCAGGAAGTAGCAACCAAACGGCCAGCGAGCTCGTCGCTGCGTCTCTCACGGCTCCGGAGACACCGGAGACACGAGGACGCCTCATTATTCTGACAGATACGTCCTCCTGCCCGACTTCAACTGCTGCCAATTATTGTCCCGTCTCTGAGCAGAGCGGTTCTGGATCATAAACTCCATCTCCCACATTTGCATATCCTCTGCGGCGCCGTGGAGCCGCAGCTGTCTCAGGTGAGGGACCGTCCTCCAGCCGGGCTGATCGCGGGGACGGCGGGTCCAGAGGATCCCGCTGTTCCAGCTCTTCAGTGATGTTCAGCTGAATTTATCCTTCATCTGTTATTATTTCAGCTTTAGCACACTCTACTCTCACTTATGAAACACTTAAATCATATTTTTCTCCTGTCTTCCATCAACTGTCCCTGCCCACAGCGGTTCCACACATTCCATTTCCTGTTTAGAGCATAAATAATGAGACAACAGCTCAGAGCTCAGCTCAGCACATGAGAGTAGTTCCATCATCAAAGCCATTTATCAGCATCAAACCTGCTGCGAAATGACATCAAACATGAATGAGACGGACCGAGCGTGCACGTGGCAGAAGCGAGCGTGCACGTGGCAGAAGCTTTTAGTTAATGGATGCAGGGTTTTCACGTTACCGCAACAATGCGGCTTTATTTCCGGATATTTATCATATGGATAGTCCACTAAAAGCCCCTCAGCGTATCTCCTTAAATGGACATTAAGTGTCTGACATTAACGTGACTGAAACTTTACGTTCTAGAGACGACGAAACACGCGACCAGTCGCCCCCGAACAACCTGGAGAAAGGTGAGGAAACAGAACACAACGGGTTCACAGGAGCTGCCTGTCCAATGGTGACACATTCGATGGTGAACGCTGACGCCGGCCACGTGAGCGCGCCCGTCGGCGCCAGCCATAGCTGGCGTTAAAAGCCAGGCATTATCTCGGGCTCTGCATCATTGGCCGGTGACTTATTTTCCAGTTCAGTGGAAATAATGAGGGACGGGTTGACAAATAACCTCTTTTCAAAAGAGGCACGTCCCCCCTCGTGCACTGGCAGCTGCCGCCGCAGCGACGCGGTGAGGAGACAGGACGGGGAGACACGCTTTCACAACTTCACTGACATGAACCTCCGGGTGGGACCTCAGTGTGGGGCCCCAACAGCAGGCTCCAATCATCCGAATGTGGCCCCAAACGCTGGCACAACCAGTCCAAAACCTTCACGATTGTCACATTAAAATGGACAAAACACACACACACACACACACACACACGCCTGGACCCTTACATCCTGGAGTCCACAACATCTTGTTTTTCTTTTTTTTTTTGGACACTGGCCCTGGAATTTAAAGAAGATGTGATAAGTGTCCCACAGCTGCATGAATTAGAGATCTGCTGCGAGGTTACAGACCTCCTAAACCTGCTTATAACATAAACAAAGTTATCACGACTAATGAATAAGGAAGCTTGTGACATTGATAAAATCAGACGCTAACAGCCGTAATAATTAAAACACACACGTCCGCACACGCGCGGTGTTTACACTGCTTTATAGTCGAATAAACGTAATTAAACAGGGAAGTTTCAGTTCATATTCAAATGCTGAAGGTTGGAACTCGATGGTGAAAGAGTATAAATACGTGGCTGGGATGATATTTAAATAGGCACCAACTTTAACTTCAGAATTTAGGAGCACGGGAGAGAGAGCAGCAGGCCGACCCCAATCTGGAGGTTTAAAAGTTCAGGTTGTAATAATAATACAAGTCGGCATGAATATTTCAAATCCTCTTATCTTAAATGTGCGGGTGGAGGTTTTTCTCTGCTGTCAGCACAGAGCAGGAGGTGATCCCTGCAGGTGGCGCCGTGGCCTCTGCCTCTTCTTTTAAGAGGGAGGTCACCCCCCTGGACACTTTAGTCACCATTCAAGCACTCCTTTATAGCACAGGTGCATTATGGGATAGAAAGCGCGGCGGGCACCTGTAACTATGAATTAATGGGTAAGTGCCAGGACGCGCGCTTCGGTCAATGATGGTAACCGGCGGCGAACTGCGATTATTCCTGTGTGCGTCGGCGTCCGAGCCTCTGAGCTGACGAGGATTTCTGGAGTCGGAGGGCAGAGAGGAGATCAAATATGAGGGATGCTGCAAAATTAGGATGACTCAATAAGTCCAGCGCGCAGATCCTGAGCCAGAACTGCAGGCGCGGACTTAAAATGAGGCTGGTTTCATCCCCGTGGAGGCCTGAGAGCGCTACGCTAAATATTTGATGTTAGAATGATATGAGACACGACACCACC
This sequence comes from Takifugu rubripes, assembly GCF_901000725.2. NCBI lineage: Eukaryota > Metazoa > Chordata > Actinopteri > Tetraodontiformes > Tetraodontidae > Takifugu > Takifugu rubripes. The sequence continues at coordinate 10,623,661 of NC_042304.1, forward strand.
TGCTAATGTAGAGCTAAAGTCCACAGTTCAGAGGTTCAGTTATTCCTTTATTTTGTGGGACCTTCCAGATCTCAACACCTGAAGCACGTGTCCTCGCCTTACATGGCCACCTGGAAGCTGCTCACGAGCTTCCTGGGCGTCCGGGAACTGTTGGTGATTGATCCTAAATGTGGGTGTGGTCAATGAGGCGACGAGGGACATGGACAACTGTTCTCCATGTGGGGCGTATGAAGACATGCACATGTGTGATGTCACTTGGGAAGAGGCACGTTGGACGTTGCGCACCTGTGTGTGTATGACCTGCTGCAGTGGGAGGGGCCTAAACAGGAAGTCAGCACTCTTATATGAGACTTTTTAATGTTCATATAAAGCGGAAAATCGTCTCTGTCCTTGTTCAATATGCAGCAGTCCTGATTTTTAAAAGAACTTTTCCCTTCATAGCTTGAGCATTTTCACAGCTCTTTTTTTTTCTGCTTGTGTTTGTTTCATTTGTGTTATAATGAAAATGAATCCAAATATTACCAAAAGTGTGAGTTCATCACTTTCCATCATGGTAACACTAATATCACAGGTCAGGCAGCTTATTTACCATAAAATCAACCCCAAAATAAGCCTCAAACTGAACAGCCTGGAATTCGTGAGACAACTGATAAAGATATTTGTTTAGCTGAAGAATAAAGCTTGAAGCATTTAAAGGGGCTTTTACACGCGGGGGAAACTGTAGCAGTGGGACATTCAGTGTTTTATAGTGTTGTTGAGGAGCTCACAAAACGTTCCCAAGCGCTCATTAACTCAGATGTGGGTTTATACTGTAACATGTAGACTTTTATTGCAAATAATATGGATCCGATATAAGGGACTCATTAATATCATTTTTCAAAATAATCAACATCCAGTACATTTCATATGAAATACTAGCATGGTCGTAACTGCTCAGACAAGCGACCAACATAACTCCAGACTGTCACCAATGTGCCACAATAATTATCATGACTCTGAATATCGGTACTTTTAATCAGCAAAGTTGATTCAAACAAATCACAAACAGGTGGTCTGTAGGAGGCGCTGTTTTCAGACCAGATTCAAGAACCCAAGTTAAAAAAGAAAAGGCTAAATTCATAAAAATTATGAACATCTGTAAAATGGCCACCTCAAGAACACAGGTTAACTTTGACATGCAGCACAACCATACTTCTCTGCACATCGTCAAACACGCGAGTGTGTGAAAACTAGGACTACACACTGGCTCTAAAGACCAAAAAGGATTTCCTATTTTCCCCAAATATACACACATTGATTCTGTTCTATAATACTGGTATATTAGCTCACACACATTTCTTTTGCAAAAAAGTAGGTTTTTCTGATTGCAATTGTTCTTTTCGATGTACTCCGCTGACAAAAATAGAAAAAGAAAAAAAAGAAAGTCAATTCTGACATCTAAATTAACTTGACCACAATTATAATCTATGCATAATGTGCCTCATTCAAATCAATTTCACATAGTTTTACATGTGTCAAATCTATTTTTTCATACACCATTTTTATAAAGGAAGAGAATAAATATACTTCCAATCCATTTTCTTTATACAGTAACATTTAAACGAGATGTCATGGTGCAGTGTTTCCAGAATTTTTAAAAGAAGCTGATAACTTTTTAAATCCAAAATAAAATAAAATAAAATAAAACCCCAAAAACCAAAATTCCAACAAACGTCAGTAAACATAAAAGTCCCAACAGTGTTTGTGCTTTAGGTTTTAACTGCGATGGCTATTTCTCTATAGGTTTGCAGTCAGGAGTTCACATTAAAATACCGTGCGAACATGGCTAACGCTAGTCCCCTTTAGCATTAATCGCTTAACGAAAACATTCATCCTAATCTGGGAGAAAGACTCGAAACTGCGTTAAACTGTACGACAAACGCGGCACCTTTGTCAGACTGGCTTATTTGAAAATACCTGTTGGAAATTTAGTACTTTGTTCTTTTATTTTAATAAATATATCAACTATGGGTTTATGGACATTCAGTATTCAGTAATATGTCACACAAATGAGTCATTTTGGAGCCTCTGGAGGTGTTGTTTTAATGTCGGGATGGTTCTATTAAGGCATTACAGTATCTGGATGCGCCATGACAGGATTACAAAATAGTTTTCTGAGTTTGATATGGTTGAAATCTGTCAAATGTTAACCAACAAAAACAAACAAAAACCTTTTCATATTTGAGCTTGTGGTGTGATTAAATCCTGATTGACACGTTTCCTTCGTTTCAGCCACACTTCGTCTTCAGCCCCTTTTACGCTTCCATTTTTTTTTTTTTTTTTGGATAATTAAATGCATAAGTGTCTTCGTCAGAGCTACACGGCCTTTAGCGTTTAACTTTATGACAAAGTCAGCCTGTAAATATTAGCTTTGCTGCTGGATTATGTGGAAATATGAACAGTGGGTTTAAATGCTGTGCGGCGCCAAAAGTTGAAGCTAAAAACGCTGAGTGACCCCCCCCAGTGCACATCTGTGGGGTTTCCGCCAGCAGACGGAATACTGGTACCCTGCACCCCAAAGTGCCGCGTTCCAAAGAACTGCATCTTAAAGAGAAAAGCTCACAACGGCTACGTTTTCAGGCTCCACTGCAAGACATTCACGTGTGCACGTGAGTGTGTGTGTGTGTGTGTGTGTGTGCACTCACAGAAAAAAACAAAACAAAGAATAAATCACCACATATTCATAGTTGCCAGAAAAAATGTAAACACAGGGCAGCAACGGTCCTCCCTTCGTACTTTACAAAATGGTGAGATGTGTTAATGCTGTCGACAGGATGAGAGAAGCTGGTCCCACTGATAAACGAGAGCCTAAGATATATTAAAATATATAAAGTTACAACACATTTATACCTCTGCTACTTTGATGGCCGCCTGATTGAATCTACTCGACAGGACCTTTAAAACAAAGCACACCTTCGATACTAATCGTCCATTTAAGCAACCATGACGGCGTAGGTCCGGATCAAAGCCCCGCCCTTTTTTGTTCCTTTAGCCTGAACTGTATTTTTTAATTATAATGAGAAGAATCCGGATGTCTGACCACTAATACATTCAAGACAACATTAACATGGCGGTTCTGTTGGCACGGCTTGATGTTTTTCGGCATGGGTTTAGCCACATGCTAATCTCACATTTTGTGCCAGGGAGAGGGGGGGTTCGGGGGCTTTTTCTTTTGATAAGTGTAGAAAGAAGACAGGGGAATTACAACATGTCCAATCAATCCGAAAAGAGGAGAAGAAAGAAAAAAAAATAATATAGTAATTAAAAAAACTCATAGTATTTACATGACAATAAAATCCACTGAAATGCAAATGAAAGAAAATTCCCGCCACATGAAACACCGCCGATTATTTCCCCCCACTCGACTTTTGAAATTGTACCACACTTGATTCCAGTCATCAGCGGTGAGAGAAGGGATCTGGTAAATGCTCTCCACAGTCACTGTGTCTGTGCTGGCCCCCGCTAGTACATGCTGATGAAGGAGGAGAGCGCCAGGACCAGGTATCGACAGGCCAGCGGGACGCACGCGCTCCCTGTGCTCCCGTACGGCGCGGTGTTGGCCGCTGTGGAGGGAAAGAAGAGAACCTCTGATTAGTGCTGATTGCACTTTCGCTCGGATACGGTTTGAAAAGAAAAGAAGCTGGTTTCATGTGGTCACTGCAGAAACCTGTGGAAGCGTTTTTAAGAAAAATATTCATGTTAAAATTCTCCTACATATTAATTGACTTAAACGAGACATTTATTCCAGTATATTAATTTTTTAATTAATTGTACAGACATTTATAACACTTTTTTCACTATTTTTACCAAACTTAATGCTTGTTTCAGTCCTGGGGTGGGGGTGGGGGGGGGGGGGGTGTTCTGGGGGTATGGGAAAAATCGCCATCTATTATTGAGTAAAAAGTTCATTTCTGGGGATTTTAGCCACAGAAATGAGGACAGTTCAGTCAGAGGAGAGGTCAACATGAAGAAACATGCAAATGAGAACCTATAACTGTAGTGTGGTGAAAATGACCATCTTAATAAAAGCTTTAGATATACATTTTTTCTTGCCTAAAATAAACAGCCCCTCCCTTTTTAATGTAATCTGTAATCCCTGCAGCCAATCACAGCGCATGCTGCCTGATTACACCTCATCTCTCAGCGTGGTGGTGTTTGACTGACAGCTGTCAAGGGGCGGGACATGCGCGCTGACATCCGGAACTTTTCACGCCGCAGACATGAAGGAGCGGAGCAGGGGCGACGGCTGCTCCACCCCGGCTTCACTTCCACAGCGTTGTTTTTGTGTTGTTTGTGTTGCTCTGACCGGCGGACAGCCACAGTAATATGAACAGGCCCCTGCGGAGAATTGCATCAGGCGGACGGGGGGTGGCGGTGGGGGGCTAGCAGCCTTTCATTCGGAGGGGCTTCTCTACCTCCTCAACAAAGACGCACTCTTTCGGCTTGTAGCTCAAAAAACCCCAAACGAAACACGCACGCAAACAGCACAAGCCAGTGCAAACAGGCTCTGCACCAGGGGAAATCACGCCGTGCACAGCCTCCATCAGCAGGGGGCCTCCATTTACACGGCCATGTAATTAGTTCACAGGGTAACTGCTATGATGTGGACCGCACAACACACAACGCTCGACCAAGAAGCGGAAGAAGGAAGCCGTGTATAACGTGCACGCTCACAAGTAATCAAGCACGTACGGGCTCATTTCTGAGGTTAAGAATAACTCGCTTTAGCATTCTATACAGTAGCGTTCTGGGTCCCTTCCTGCCGTGCTGCTCCTATTCCAACAAGTATTTATTTAGCTAGGAGCCACGCTGGCTGCCATTAGAGCGGCGTGTTGCTCCTGATGTGCTGAAATAATACCACAGTGTGGCCCTAATCTTTTTCTTTTACCAACTTAAACAAAAGGCAGCTGGTTCCAAATTCACCAGCAGAGAGATGCATCATCACGGCTGTTATTGGAGAAGGTGTTTACCCACACGAGAGGGAGAGAGGAGCACAGCTCTGCTGACAGATGGAGAAAAAGGTGGGAACTGGCGCAAAGTATGAAAGGAGGGTAAATGACTGCAAATTTGGATGATGTATGCATTAGGTACGCCATTTCTCTCCCGCTCTTGTCCCCTCCCTCTGCTTCCATCTCTCTTCTCCCATCCAAAGTACGGGATAATGGCACAGTTTTCCTGTGCTCTGGGAGCGAGTGAGCTGAGAAAAGGGTAACCATGGCAACAGCTCCTGTCCTGTTCAGCCGGCCCAGTGTAGCCTGAGCCGGAGCGAGCCGCGGCGGCGCCAGCGGAGCCGCGCGCGACGCGGGGTTTGGGGACCGACATATGTCACTATCTGCCTCCTCCGGTTTTCTCATCTGATCGGCGTGGTCGAGGCTTCCGGCTCGGCAAACACGGCGGCAATTGTGTCGAAATCGTCTACACAAATGCTCTGTGCGGAACTGCTGAAGTCACTGGCAGGGTAATTACTGGAGCCGTGCGATGACGACTGCAACAATAAAAGCTCCGGTTCTGTCGGCCTCGGCTGAGGGTTCCTCACTTACTCCTGTGACTTGTTTCCTGCCTCCTCTCTATATTTGATTTCCAGGCTTCTTTAATATCACGCTGCATCGCAGCGCAAACACGGAGCCCCGGATTGCTGTGAGTGGGTTGTAACTTGCTATTTTAATTAAAAACCCCAAGCAGCAACTGCCCGCAACAACATTACTCAAGTTTATTAACATCAGGGGGTAGAAAAGGAAAAAGAGATAAAGAACAGAGCTGTGAGCATCAGCGCATTAATGCAACCAGCACTTTTACCTGCAGTAAATCAACCCACGATGGGCCCGTTTTATTGGAAGGAAAATATTAACGCCTAATGAGTTTACCATGCAGCTTTCAGTGACAAGTGCTAATGCACTTGTGTTTACAGCACAACTGCCGACTTAAACTCGAAGCAGGACGTCAAAAACCTCAGTAAACAACCATAACAACCTCCACATAACATACCTAATCCAACATAATTGGAGGCCGTGAACAAGGGTGTCGCGTGAGGAGGAAACACCCTGGCAGAGTTCTCTCTGGCCGCTGTCTCAGCATGATCATGCTGGTCGTTACCGCTTCTCTCAATGTGGGACAACCGAGAGCCGCGGAGTTCTGCAAACAGGGACGTCTTTTAAAATTATTCATCAAGATCACGCGGCAGAGACGGGAATTTAGTGCGGATGAAGATGTACGTCAAAGAAAAATGTTGGGAAAAAAAAAGTTAGGGGTAGGTTGTGGATATGGACTTCATGCAACATAGATCAGTGTCCAGCCACAAAGACGCCCGGGAATCCTCCACCAATATATCAGAGGGAGCCCAAGAGTGTCGGGACACTCGAGCACTGGAGACAAGCAGTGCTCCAAAGCGAGAGGGGTGGAGGAGATAAATGGAGATGAAAGTGATACGCCTCGATTACATTTGTGCAGCTGAATTCAAATGGAAAGCTAGCGGTGGCCCCGCTCCACTTGGGTCTGATTCTGAAAGGAAGAGAACAACCCCCCCCAAGCCACTCAAATCTCCATCAACAGCAGTTTTGGCTCCCTCATCTCATATGCACAACAGGCCATGAACCTTCGTCACTGTCGACGCCGATGTTGAATCACGGTGAAACAAGGAAGAGTCACACGAACTCTGCGTTGTCTGACATCATCTCCATTTACATACTGTCTTTGGGACTCGTGGTGTATAAATCAGGCTGGTTAAATTCTTGTTCACACCGGGATCCAGCTGTTCCGGGTGCAGGAGGATACAGCATCGGAGATGAGCGGGGATGCGGGGGAGGGTTCCGGTGTCCTTGACCATCAATCGGTGGCACGAGCCCTCCCCTGCCCTCCCCTGAGAAGGTCCAGGACAGACCGACCTGAGCCGGAACTGATCCTGTCCCCAATGTGCTGTAAATCTCCCTAAATCCCTCCGACTGTCAGCAGCCACCCAGGGTGATCTTAACCCTGTACAGCGGTAAACGCAGGATTTTTGTCAGGAGGTGCGCCGACGTAAAGACTCGAAATGGAACAACGTGCAGGTGACGAGGGGTGGAGGGTTGGGAGGGGGTTCAAAGAACGCGCTCTGCTTCATCAACTTTTATGTGTGCAAATGCTTTAAAGCAGGCGATGGAGACATTTTCCACGCTTTACCTCCCTTTAATCCACTGACAGTGAAGCACACGCCCCCCTTCCGTCATTCATCTTCTCCCCTCCTGCCTGTAGCTGCCTGCCATATTGAGTCCCAGCGCCTCATCTGTCCACCTTTCTCCCCCCATGTATCCTTGTTCCTATGATAGTCAAACATTCGTGGCGAGAGGCGATGGCGTTCAGAGCTCATCACCTTTGCCTCCTGCTATGATCGCCTCGCGGTTCTGCTCCGCGGAGCCTGGACCTTGGAGCTCATTAGCCCCCACCAATCGTTTTCATTCCTGCTAGTAATGAAAAGGCTTCATTAATACGATGGCCTTCAGAGATCGTTTACCCTCCTCCGTCTCGTGGTGCTTTCCTCACACCACAGCTCTCAGCTAGCTCTACAACCTAGAACCTGCTGCTTTGCAACACTCAGGGCCTGGAGCTCTCAGCATCAGCATCTAAATGAAGAGTGAAGCAGTGAATGGATGAATGAGAGGGAGCGGGGGGGTGTTGTCTGATAGCGTACTGAGTGAGCTGTAGCTCAGTTGCAGGCAGGCTTGAGGACTGACTTGACTTCTGGTGTCTCTGTGGGGAATCTGGACATATAAGAGCTCTCAGCCCACCGTGAGCTGAGGGAAGAGATCCCGTCAGGGAAGACATTCCCAATGTTTTCCAGGCCGGCAGCGTTCTTTTTCATTATTCATCTGCGCCTCGCTCTCTCACTTCAGTGGGTTCTCAACAGGTAGCTCTGGTACTTAAGAGAACCCAAATTTTTGTCCGACCCGCACACAAAGACTTTTTCCTTTCGATTCAAGGACGCGCGTTATGCGGGAAATCGATGAACTTGCAAATGATGTACTTTATATGCGCGCCTGATGGATAAAGCTCAGTTTTTGAAGTGATTTAAGAATTTCTGCTTCCCGTTTCTTTTGTTCCCTGCCTTTTTTTTATTCTGGGAGGATAAATCCACATCAGTGTGTTGTGTGAATAATGGACAACAAGGCGGAGCTGCACAGTGTTTCCTTAAATCAGCATTTCCGGCACCATAATTATTCCACGACTTTGACTGTCCCCCGCTACATTTATTTAACGTTGAAGGTTTAATAATATACACAGAGATGCAGAGAAACGGTGTCAGCGTGTAGCAGCCACCCCCCCCACAAACACACCTCCAGCTGCCTCCTTAATGATATTCCTCTTAGATTTAGGTCTTTTAATTCCTGCTGTCTTGTGTCTTTATCACTGCGCTGCATTTCTGTGCGCTTTTGCTTACTCAGCCTCTGCCTCACTTTTGGATGCCCGTGCTGATGGCAGCAGCTGGCCCATTGTGACGAATGCCGGTGACAAACCCGAGGCTGCTGGCACCTCCCTGAGCTGGCCTGTCAATATAGTCTGATAACATCTGATCTCCAACCGGGAGGCAAGCTGCTCTTCCTGCCCTTTGCTTTCAGCCCAACTCGTTTGCCTCCACTTCCCTAAAAATAGATCTCCCCTCTGTTATGTATGTGGGATTATGATAAGACGGCTCGCTTTTATCAATTTCCATTACAGTGCTGATAACACAGCAGCCTGAATGAATGTGGGGGGGTTAAGTGCATTTTCTTCTTGATAGATACCAGATAACTTTATCAGTGCGGGCTGTCTGGCTCACCCAGAGTTTGTTGAACCCAAACGGAATTCGCTCGCGCTGACCATTTCCAAGATTTCAGAATTCGTCTCAGGCCCTGAGAAATCCATAGTTTTTCTCCATATTTGCCTACCTTGAGCTGTCAATTGATTTCTCTGGGATCAGTCGGTGTACAGCAACTGATGGAGCCAAAATGGCCGAGATCAATCTGCGAGTGATTAGTATGTGCAGTGGATTATGTCAAGCTCGCGCCCTGCACATGACTCAAGGTGCTGCGGAGGAGAGAAAGGACCGAAGCGGACACATGCCATATGTTTACATTCATTACTGCTGCCTCTGTTTCAGAGGGTGCATCCATAGGCTGTGGGAGCATCACACATGAAATGTTCTTTTCTTATGCCGAGATGTGACCGGAGGCAGCGAGCGCACTCCGCTTTCTCCACGTTGTTGCAGAGCGCCCGTGGGACCTACGGATTAAAGCTGCAGAGTCCTGTGTGAGCTCTACGCAGTCAGAAAGCCATTTTAAATAGGAACTTCAGACATTACAGCCAGCACCTCACACACACACCCACACGCACACAGACACACTCCGACACTGCCCTCATACTTTCTATTACCACGGATGTTGAATCATACATTCACCTGAGGGCACGATTACCCCCGTTCACTAACTTGGGGAGGGCTCGAACAAACCGGCCTCCACTTCCCCTCTGTTTTCTGCCTGGCTGTTCTGATCTTGCTGATTGTCTCTCTGCGTAATGTAGCCGTGCGTTTCCCATGAAACGGCAGAGGCCTGCAACCATTCTTGGTTGCTTTCTGCTGGTCTGTTTGGTCTGTAAATGTTGCGCCATAGAAGTTGAACTGCGATGGAAATAAATGAGAAACAGGATGCTCCGTCCATCACTTGTGTGCGTGTGTGTAGCTTTCAACCTATTTCACCTCATTTCCATTTAAATGAATAGTAGAGCTTTCGGAGAGTTTACAAACGACCATCTAGAAACACTGAACACTAAATAGAGACCCGTCAAACTGTCAGAGAGAGCTGCATACGGAGACAAAGACTAAACAGGGAGAACATTGTGCTGGTAAGCAGACACTAAACTGCCTCCATGTGAGGTGAATGTCTGCTGCGATAGGACAGAAAACCCACTCAAGTGATCATCAAGAAGTTTTTTGGGTGTTCCGATGCTATGCTAAAGGATGTTTCTGCTGTCGCTGTGCAAACATACATCATGAGCTTCCTTGAAACACCAAATAACATTTTCTTTCCAAACTTTCTTAGAGGAATATTCTAGCATTACCCTGCCATCATGGGTGATCAGAATAGAGAATAGGCACAAAAGGGCCGTGCTAACGCTACATAAATGGCCCTCTTGACACATGTAAATTTGTGAGGCCACAGTCTGGAATTAAATGAACTCTTCTTTGCGCTGAGACTTGAAAAGGCTTTGCATTGCTGTTAATTAATTCTTAATATCCTCTGCCTGCTGTCCTGGAGATAGACTGCATTATAAATCCTGAAAGGCTTTATTCACTGATGTCAGATGCAGTAAATCACCAGAACATAATGGTGACATAATTAAAGGAATACTTCGCTCAAAAATATAAATCATTCTCAGTCATCATCAGCTCTCCGCTGTCTGGACAGGTGCAAGAAGATTCTGGATATATCGGCAAACTCTGCACAACTATAGCGGGGAAAATGGAGACAAGCTTGACGTCAGACAAGTGGAGTCGATCTGATCGATATCACACTAAGATGAGACAGCGGGTGGCGATTGGAAGTTAGGAGGGAGACTGAAACTGAGTGTATCCAAGACTTGGTGTTGATTGCTTAAGCTGTGTACGGTAAATACACGGCAGGCGACAGTCAAGATGTGTCAAATCTATAAAAAAGTCTTCACTCTTATCTGACACCCCCCCCCTTTCCCCCCAGGCTGGTACTTTTCCCCAATGATTTCCTTCCTCTTTTCCACACGAGGTCACACGTTATCGACTGGAGCTACTGAGGTGAATACGTATGCATTTCTGCCGCCGTGACCCCTAATTCAACCCGGGAGTGACAAATATCAATACATTTGGTAAAACATTCATGTGTGAGCAAGTGCCTACGCACATGAGCGCGTACAGAGAATCTCCTGCCCCTCCCCGGAGCTGTAAATGATCCAACAGATGGATCCACATATACTGTACATCCATGTGTTCACACTTGAGTTCACTCACTGTTCCCGTGAAAGCCAACGACAACAGCAATGGGAAATGTCTGTTCAGCTATGGTAAATTATATCACACTTAATTATTACGGGCTGTAAAGCATCACTATAGGGTTCCTGAAGCCAGCTGGGAAAAATAATGGCTCTTCTATCCATCACGGCTGGTCCATAATGGCTAAAGTCAAAGCACATCTCCAACAATATTCATTACGTCTGCGACACATAAGGGAAACTATGATAAATTCTTAAAGCAGACATATTGTTGAAAGCAATGCTGAAAATAACCACTTCGATGTTCCCTCATTGTGAGTCTCTGACAACCATCTCGGGGCGATTTATTAGTCCTTCAGCTTCAGACGTGTGCCAGAGGTCTTCTGGTGAGAGGTGGCGATATCCAATACTTGGGGTGTATAGTTGAGGAAACGCAACAGCGAGTGCAAATCTGTTCTGACCTCACTTTTGATTGGAACCTGCGAAGAAGTTTGTCTGGATCAATCTATTTGGATTTTAACCTTCCTCGCATTTCCAACGTTGTTCCGGAGCGTCTCCTTTTGTTCATTGAACTGTTTTCAGTTTGGTTAAAAACAAATAATCAATTGGCTGAATATTCTCAGAACGATAGATTTGTTGTCAGGATGGAGACAAGCGTTGAAACACGAGCTCTCTTTTGTGTCATTTGCTTGATTCTGGGACCCAGAACTGGCCGGAGGCCCACTGGGAGCCGCCCACAATCACATAGATTTACCCGTGTGAGACGGCATTAGGAGTAACAACTGTACAGCAAAATGGTCTAATCCTTTTTGAGATGTGCTTAGATAACGGTGACTGGGCTTCTTTGGTACCAATTAACAGCGTCAATGAGTGCTGTGACTGGTGAGGAGCTCTGCTCTTTGATCATCTCAAACAGGTTCCAGTCACTCAGCGGGAAGCAGCAACTTAAAAGTGAGTGTTTATCACTTCAGAGACCCGTACAGCATCAGCTAAGTGGGATTATTTTGCCAAAGGCATTTTTCGGTGTTCTTCGCTGACCTTCCTCATCATTAGTAAATTTGAAGAGGGCGGACCCTTCGTCAGAATCCTTGAATAACTCATCAGCTGCAAGACCAAGGGAATACCGAAGGGTTAATGGGCTCCGTTTGGGGGCTCGGAAGCACTCTCTTATTACATGAGAAGATGTATGAAGGGCAGTGGGGAGCAGGGATATCAGTGAGCTGCGTGCTAACGCCATTTAGCCTCTGGGGGTGCACCGATGCCGCTTAAAGTTGAACGGAAAGCTTTTAGTATTAAGAAAAGGCTGCAGAACAGCTCAGAAATCGAGCTGATAGAACTAACCTTATTTATTGGTCAGACATCCAAGCCATTTCCCCAAAGAGAATGCCATTTCTGAATGTCATGACCTTTTCCGAGCGCGTTTTAAACCTCTAACGTCTTTAAGGTGTGGTTTGTCAATAAGAAGATTGCAGAGGATGGTGAGGAGGGGTAAAGGCGGAGAACTGAGGTGCATATGCCCAGTTTTTAATGGGCAGTTTGTTGTCATCTGTCGTTGGGCTGATTGAGAGGTTTTTCCCGAGGCTCTTGACAGTGATTGAAGTCTGTGTGTGTGTGTGTGTGTGTGTTAGTCAAGCGTGTGCTAAATGAACTTCAGTGCTTGCAGGGTTGATGAAATAAATACAAGAGAACTGAAAAGACAAAATTTTGATAGAGAAGGGTTTAGGTGCTGTGGCAGAGGGTGATGGACAGTGTGGACTGATTTGGGGACAAGGGGGAGTGTGTTGAAGAGTAGCTCTCTCTGTGTTCCCCCCATCTCAGATAATTGTTTGCTTGAGTAAAACAACCCTGCAGCAGATCACAGTCATCAAAGATGTCACACTCCACAAAGGAACTAAAAAAAGGAATTAAAGAACCGATAAGGAGACGTCTGAGGTGCGGGACAAACTCTCCCACCATATAGGATAGCAAGTATGGATACGTTTAATCGATTGAGAGAGGCGCAGCGAGTCAGAACAAAGTGGGGAAAACAAGCACTCGAGGACAGCGCGTGCGAAAGCTCCCCTCATCCCTCCAGTATGGGCTTGCATACAAAGTGAGGACAAAATGGAGGAACATCTGTGCAGTTTGTCAACAGGGTGTTGTGATCGAGGGGAGATTCAATTTCGCTGCGGTGCGAGCTGAATTGAATGCAAATAAAGAGCCCTGGAAGGTAAAGTTTAATTGACGGAGGAAGCAGAAAACAAGGGCGAGTGAACTCTGGTGAGTCACAACCGCATTCACAAAAAATACACAACAGGTTACACACAGCTGAGCGTATTAATGATACTCATATCATATTTATCATGAAGCACGCGTCTGAAGGAGTGCGTTGGCTTGCTTTCTTTCTCTGGCTGCATCAGTCAGGGTTGGTTTAGCATCATAGTTTAACCCCTATGAAATCAGACGCTCTCAAATCTCATAGTTTGATGCTAATCCAGCTGTTGGTGCATAGCTGGGCTGAACCACTCAACATAGAAGCAGGGAAGAGCCCCAATCTGCTGACAGTCAGCTGTCAAAAGGCTCGTCACATCTGGCATTCAGAAGCATTCAGGGCTGGATTTTAACTGAAGAAAGAACAAAACATGGACAGATCAGAAACTTCTACCAACAGTAAAGTGATTAACAATTATAAAATCTATAGGGATGATTCAAGCTGACTATCTGGTGAGCTTGTCAGTGATTCATATTTATCATTGTAATTACTTTGGGGGCCATGTAAACCAAACTGCAAGTGTTAAAAATGTTATTAATACTGTATATTTAACTGATTAGCGTTGTCAAATGTATGTGAAAACAGCTCAGACTGTCTAAGTTTCAGCACTGCGTGGGCACATGACATGCTGTTGGTGTTAGCGCACTTGATACCATCATGCTAACTGCCCACGTGGAAAACATTGATGTAGCTTTGGGCTACAGAGGTTCTTCTGCTACTTCTTTAACTGAGAGGATGAATATAAAACTAAACAACAAACAGACTCCAGACTCCACTCAACTCATTTTCACTTCAATCAAAAAATGTTCCCCTCAAAAGGGAGAATATCATCTTTTATTACACGCGTCCCTCAGCTGTGAGTGGTGCAAGCACTTTAATCCTGCAGGTCAGTAAATACCCAAAGTTCAGTTGCCATCTTAACGAAAGTTCGTTTCTCAGTTCCCCGTCCCTCACAACCTGAAAACACAACAGCGAGTGATCCAGAGAGAAAGGCCTCGACGGTGTGTTTACTGCCTTTCCAAGGGTAAGGCCAACAAGACTACATCCTGCTCCCCATTACAGCTAAAACGCTCCCTCTTTTACCTCAAAATTACACCCATTTAACTCTGCTGAAGAGTTCTCTCTCCAGAGAGGAGCGAGGGGGAAGACCTCAAGGACTGCACAGTGTGAACACACAGCAATCTACAAGTTGGCTAAAAAGCTATATTTCCTGATTTACTGCAGCCCCTGCTGCGCCCGGTCTGCCTTTCTTCAATCATCCTCCTTAATGCACTAACCATTAGAGTCTGTCCAGAAAGACCATATACCCGGGTGTCTCAATTATAGTTCACCACCGAACATCTATAGCAGCCTTTTGCGACCATTAAAGGAAATGCCTATCCATTTTCTGCTCCAGCACACACATGGCAACAGAAATGGCAACCGAGTTCAGTCTGCTGTTGGAGGCACCTAAACCTGCCATTCTAAAAGAAAAGTACTATTAATCAACCTGACCTCCGTGGAAAGAGGGCTTATTAAAGTTGGAATGAAGTGAATTGAATTTTTTTCCCCCTCCGACTACTACTCTTTCTGTGGTCCTGTCTTGGTGTTTGCAGAATCTTTCATATCCAGAATGCAGGTTTTGGGAGGCAATTGTAGATACGACATCAAAAATCGGGGAGATGTCGCAGACCTGAAAGCGCGACGCTGCATAATGCGCTTTGATCTTCTGCTTTCAGCAGGAGATGTGTGAGATTTTGTGATCTAAAAAAAAAAAGAAAAAAAAACCTCTGAAAAGTTATGTTGGGGAGAAAAAAAGAATTATGTAAGTGACAGCGGCAGGGATGAAAGCACCGCCTGAAACAAGAGCGCAAATACAGCGGAAAAAAGAAAAATCAAAGAAAGATGGAGACGGAAGATTCTTTGGCACACTTATGGAAAAAAATAGTGAGATTGTGACAGGTCTTACTTTGGGTCCTCACCACCACAAATAGTGAGTAATGTCCACGTAGAACGCGATAAAAACATGAAATCAGTGAAATGGATTTTGTGTTATTCTTCAGACGGTTATTATGTTCGGAAGATCTGCGTCTTCTGTGAGCGAACGCGTGGGACCGACGGCACAAACAGGCTTGCATTTAATGGCTGACGCTCCCGAGGAGATGCGAGGTGGGAGAGATAATCAGAGGTGGAGAGGCGAGTCGTGCATGTGGGAGCGAGGGGAATGAAAGAGCCGGTGGCGGGGAGGCGGAGAGACTCGGTGAGGAACACGAGGTGGGTAGAAAAACCTTCTGATGGAGGGGGAGGAACATCCTGGCCGTTCGGCTCAGACACTGGCTCAAACATGTGAAATGCAAGGCTGAAAATAAGTCTGCAGGGGTCTGGGAATGACGGAGAAGAGCAGGGTCTGTGGATTACGGACAATAATCTGTTTATATAGTCAGGATTAAAAGGGAGAGTGGAAAAGTGGACCATTGTGGGAGTCCTAAATGTGCTCTGAATGCTGGAGGAGAGTAAGAGAAATGGATTACTGCTGAAGCAGATGCCCTTAGCAAGGCGTTATCCCCACACTTGAGAGTATTTAACATTAGCACATAAAATGTAAGTACCTAAGATGAAGATATAACCCCACGAATGGCAAGGAGATCGCAGTTCCAACAGTTTAAATTTAGTGCACATATCATATCACCACATTTACGCCCTGCGCTTTAATTCACAGCTGGAAACATCTGCAAACGTCTGACACATCAGTTGTTTTAATGGTCTACTGAGTGGACAAACTTTTTATTTACTAAATCATTGACTTTATAAGTTATTAGGAGCCAGGTGTGGAGGGGGACATAATTCACATCCCAACAACACGCTGTAAAAAGAAGCTTCAACTCTCAGCCGAGCTTGCGTGCAGCCAATCAAGCGATCAATACTCATCCCTGTGTTAAATGGGCTTTTCAAATTTTTGTGAGCATTTCACAAATAATTAAACAAAGTTAATAAGGAGAATGAGACATCGCTCGGCTTTAAAGCAACCTTCCCATCACAGTAAAGAGGCAGAATCGATTTCATTAACCGTATCCTCCCATATTAACTAATCAGTGTTAACACATTGCTATTGTTTTAGGAAGCTGCAATAAAAGCAGCAGCCAGCGAGTCTGAAGGACCACACAGGCAAAACAGTCACTCTTTTCAACATTATATAAGTGTCTTCAGATACAAAAGCGCTTCCATTTTCAGAGAAAAAACATAGAGGGAGTGCAAACGTCTGTTTGAGTTTGCACGCTGTGATGACTTGGTATTGTTGTGTTCAGCTCAGCACTTCTGGAACAATGGGACAATTACTGCTTTAGCCAGCATTTGATGTGCCCTATATAGTCAAATAAAATGTGAATATTCAGTAAATGCAGCTACTGTCACGTTTCTAATTAGGTCCCTTATGGACAATACAATCAGAAACAAAGCAGGAAATAGACAGTTTTGTGTAGTTTACTGGACTGCGAGGTTGAGTGCATGTGCCTCCAATTCCAGAGCATAAAACCAAATATTTTGATCCTACCCAGGGATCTTAAGGTCAAGTATGATAGATGATGTGCCATCTGCTTATCAGGTCCTTCCAGAGGTTATTGTGGGTAAAAATGAAGGTCAGCGAATCATCTCAAAGCAAAGCGCTCTGGACAGGAGTCGGAGCAGCGGTCCACTTTTGGAAGGAGGGAGAGGGAGGGGTGATTTTTCAGGCTTACGGCTGTATAAGTGATAAGACTGGTAGAAAAGGCAGAACTTAAAAGGATTATCTAAGGAGACAGCAGTGGGTCTGACACCAGGCATGCTGGGTAAACACAGGTTGGGCTGCCTACCGGAGGGCTAGCTATAGCCTTCTAGGGTTTACAGTGTCATTCAGACAATTCTGAAAATGTGGGCAATGTCCCAGCGTCTTGATTTTTTTTTTTTTATAAAAGCAGCATATTTATACTGATATTTGCTGTGGGTGATGCAGACCTGTTGCCGACAGACTGAATGTTCCATAGCAACTAGCCCTCAACTCAATTTAGCGGCTCCCGCTGATGTTCCTGACAACAGTTCTGTTGTTAGTGGAGACTTTTGGAGAACGCAGTGCAGCTCACCCTGGGTCGCGTTGCAGAATTTTGACGCCACACAAAGTTTTTCTGTTTTTAAAGTCAGAGCTGAGAAATGGAAAAAAAAATCAAACACCATTCGTGATGTTCTGGCTCTTCAGACTGCTTTTTAAGGCCGTGCCACAGTGTTTTGTAACAACTGATTTGTGTTATTGATCATGCCTGAGGTACAGCAACCCCGGGCCAGATCCACCTGGCTCTGTCAATGACATCCGAAGGATCCAATGCATACATGAAGGCTTCATCCTGCACAATGTCTGAAAATAATGTTGGGAAATAATAACAAGCTGAGGTGACAAAGACCAACTAGCCTGTCCACTCTAAAGCCAAAGACCTACTGAGCTGTTCTTAGGCCACAGGAATCAAGCTAAATCAGCTAATCTGAAATACTGCCCACATTGGCTAATGGCTCACACTGTCCTGCACTGGTTTTAGCTGTAAGTTCATGGAAGGACAGGACTCCCTTCAGCAAGCTGAGAGGAGCTAACTTTTCTGACTTTCTGAACAGTCAGCCAAAGTTATTTTTTCCTTCCCTGAAATAGAGAGCATGACTATAAAATAGTGTTGGTGCCTACCGCTTCAAATGTTTGGAGGAGCTTGGTAATATCTAGGGATGCTATTAATGCTATTGCACCACATAGAACTTTGGAATATAAAGAAATGAAAAGCACATATCAATGTTTTAACTTCAAATATTTTTATCTGACCTGTAAAATGTATATATTGAGTCATTGTGAGCCCATAATTAATTGTACTGATTAACAAACAGAATCTACACGTGCGTCTACTTTATCAAACAAAGAAAATAATTATTATGAAAATCTGCTCCGATTTAGTGACACTCATGGGGGAATAAGGCTTTTGCTTTATGTCATTCCATTGACATCAGCGCTTCAAAAGAAGCTGCCATCTGACACAGAGAAGGCTGAGCTCCCTCAGTCCTCGCGAATAATCTAGCATTACGGTGGAACTGGGTGAACATCTGAAAAGTTTTAATTTTTATGCCACTTCAAACTGTTAATCTTTAATCACTTCCCAATGAGACCAAACATAAAAAAACCCGGATAAAAAGTCCCAAAGATTTTAAATTTTAATCACGCCAGCTAAAGATGTATTATGTATTAGGCCTGAGTTAGAATATGTTGCAAAAGTATTTTAAAAAGCAGTCAGCTACAGATTTTTAACACCAAAGCAGTGTGTTAGATGATTTCAGAGGCAGATTAATGAGCTAATGAGCTTTTCCCCAATTCTTGGTCTAATATTTACAAAGCGATGGCCAAGAGAGGATATTAATTCACAACTCATGAGAAAAATACCAAAGTGTTTATTTATTAATGTCACGGTAGCTATTAAGTATCAACAAAATGTGCCTTCCAGTCAAACTTGTACTAACATCGGATTAAGGAACTGAAATGTTAAAAAATGTAACCTTGTTTACAGACATCTTAAGAAAAAAGATAAAGAAGATGTTATCCCAGTTTCAGGCACAAATTATCTACCATCCTTTAAACAAGCTTTACCTGTTTGCAAAAAATAATTCGATTAGCATGGCTCCCCGGCCTTTAGCTCAATAGCTGATTGTCACGATATAGTCCAATACCTCAGTAAAAATCCAGTAAATAAAGCTTTCAGTCCAAAAATATCAAGATGCCAGAAAATAACCGAGTGTCAAGAACTCAGGGCTCTTTCACAGTTCTTCTTATGAGATAATACCTGAAATTAACTTGACAAATAAAGATCCACATTAAAGATAAGGGCCCAGTAATGTCAATCTCCAAGTTTTTTAGACAGGTTCTGGGAGACAGTCAAGAGATGACATCATCAGAGTGAACTGTAGTTTAAGAAATGAAGAGGAATATATATATATATATATATATAATGTTGCCAATATATATAATTGGCAACATTAAACTAAAAACCAAGAGTCCTGATTTTGCCGCTAAAATCATTTGGTCTTCACTATGTAATATGTACTAGAACACACACACACACACACACACACACACACATAAATAGACTATTGACTATAACGTTAACACTCTAAACAGTGTACTCAACCACAGGAAGGGGGGTTGGAGACAGCGTTATGAATCTTAAGAAGTTTATTTTTCTCCTGTCAAGAGATTTAAGAGAATAAATTGAACCGATAGCCTGTAGGAACACATAGTGTTATTACAGAGCTGCATGGATGACAATGTGGCGCTGAGCAAGCTGCTTTGATGAATGAAAGAATTACTTATGCCCAAGTAAGACACAAATCCATACGCTAAATATAAAACGGGCTTATGACAGATATTGTCGACCGAACATATATTACCATAAAATATTCACAGTGCACAAGATAAATGGTTCTATTTCTCTCTTTGATTTACTCACAGCTGTAAAAATATCAGTGTTTCACCTACTGTGGGAAAATAATTAAATATAACTGGTGAAGCCTGAGATCCAGGTGGAGTTAAGGGTGTTGTTTCTTAGAGGAACGCACATCATCAGGAGCTACGGGGCGATCCATCTGACATAGACGAGCCATCGCTGGTCCCTGATCAGACGGAGTGTGAACGAAAGCCAGCGACCCTTGAATGAACTGAGAGGCTAAGTAGGTGTGAGGAGGTCATTGACAGTCATGTTCTTCAGCATTTTCAACCTCACTGCTGGACCTTCTCACCAAATCTATTACAGTGCACAAACACGGAGTGTGCACTGGCCACTAAAAGGACTCATTATCATACATTAATTCCATATGTTGATTGTTTCCTCATTGGAGGAAGCTTTTCTGTTTTTTACACGGATTTCTCATTAGCTATTGCGAGCTGTTGCCTTATAACTGCTTTTGGGTTATGTTTTTTTTTTACCTTGGGCTCTGTCGGACCAAATGTTGAAAAAGTTCTATTAAAATGTCATTATTGTTTGTTTTTTAAATAAAGTTCTTGGCATTAATTTGTGATAGGATCTCTTACAATCTTGGAACGCCTTCTGGTGTTCTACTGCAGTAATGTTCATCCCATAAACTGATAATAAATAGTAATAAAGCCTAAAACGTGCTGCTGTTCCTGTAATTATGAGCCAGATGAAAGAAGATGGCAGGTGTAGGAAGAGTAGCCACGGGGGGTTTCGGAGACTTTATTAGACAGGAAAGCTTGGAGAAACCTCCAGAAGAAGCCGGGTGCATCAAAGGGATGAAGAATCAGCCTCCATACACTGGGCACCATGAAAGTGCTTTTAATTTTTTTTCTTCTTCTTCCAAAAGTTTCTCCCCAACTTCCAAACAGCTGCTGGGTTTATAATTCTAGTTTGATTCTCTTTGAGCCTTTTAAAACCTTTTAAAATGTATAAGCAGCTAGTTATAAATATATAATATATATATGTATTGCTGACAGAGGATGAAAACGGGTTTGCTTTGTGTCTCGGGATTTGCTCACCACAGCCACCTTTGTCTACTCACAGGGAAACCAGAAACAGGCCTCAGACTAATTTTTTGAACTTAATTAAAGAAAATACGATGAAAGAGCTATTTGCGGGGGCTCTTAGAGAGCCTCCCATCAAAATAAAATTAACTCCCAATGCGGTGTGGGGACAAAACAAGTACAGTGGGCTGCTGAGTGAGTATACCGCCGTGATTGAAACCGCCAGAATTTCTTTGAACCATGAAATTGTCTTTTATTCTGCAAGCATGGCATCAAATGAGAGAAGAGGGGCCAGGACTGTCGCCAACTGTCGCAGTTATTTACTTATTATGTGAGGGAACCTCCATAAACGGTGGAGACAGGGAGCGAATGCAGTGTGAACGTGTCAGATGTCTGGGACTGACACTGTCTCATCATCTTCCTGCTAAAACAATTTTTAACGGGACCGTTTCTGCATGTTTCTGTGAGCATGAAAAGGATTAAACCAAAATAATGTAATCATTATCAGAAAAGACAGAGAAAGCCATCAAAGAGAGAAGAAAATGAGGCGCTTGTGTTGGAAATTCAGAGCTGGGATGTAGAACTGGGACAGAGACGATGAGACAAGGGCTGCATTGACAGCGGAGCACCCACAGCGGGTCCCACGGGACAGCGGGGTCACAGAGGAAGGCAAAGGGCCAGCTGATTGTGCCGGAAAGAAGAGAGAGATGTGTGACAATGATGGAAAAAGAGGAAAACAGAGAGGGAAGACAGATCAAAGAGCAGAGATTCCATCATGCAAACAACAGACTCCAGGCCTTTGCACCATCATTTTCCTGCTTTTGATGTTTCGCTGCATTCAGGCAGCGGTGATGAGCAGGAAAGAGGTGGTTCCGGCAGAGAGGAAGCCATGAAGAGACGGAGAAAAAGCCCTCAGCGTTATGAAAAGCACCGGACCCAGAAGCCTGAGGGGGGGGTCGCTTTGATGGCACCACTGTTTACTCTACATGGAAGCTGCTGGCGGAGGAGTGGTGATGGAGAGGAAGAAAGGGCATGATGGCGCAGGCTGCGGGAGGGATACTTAACCAGGCCGTCCATGTCAGCCCCCCCTCCCCCCAGAATTAACCAAAATATGAAAGGAAGGCAACTAAAAGAAATCACTGACAGACAATGAAGCTGCACAGCCAGCAGGCATTCCATCCAGCCAATCCAAACAAATCAAAATGGTTCCAGCTCAGGTTAGTGCCAGGCGGCAGGCCTGGACGCTGATGCTGGCGGACAGCGTGGTGACATATACTGACCTGGGCTCGAGGCACTAGTTGTAGTAGGTTCAATTATTGCTACAGTGGGGGAGGGGGGAGGGGGAGAGGAGGGAAAGAGGACAGGTATGTGTTATTAACAGAATGGAGATGTAAACTGAAGAGTGCATGTTAGGACAAAAAGGACATGGAATGGACACAAATCCTGTGCATTAAAACAAGCATCGTGCGTCTCTCCGCACTGACGCACCAAGTGTTGTAACCCCTTGTTAAAGCTACATGCTGACCGCTAGGACATGCAAAGGTAACCTGGCAACCGTGCTGCGGCTGATGCCAAGCTTGGACAAAGAACTCGGCTAGTGTTTCTACTTTTCTCTCCTCCTTCCTTGAGGCTGTACGAACAGATTAAAGTAAAAAAAGTAAAAGCGCTATTATGCTGGCTTTGATCCCGCTGAGGAGGGAACTCAGAGTTCCAATCTGATTACCTTATGAACTCATTTCAGGCTGAGCCGCCGGTGACATTTGAGAGACGGAATAATGTGTCCTCCAGAAATGCTGGATTCGGCATGGCGGCGCGCGCCCATCCACCGACGCCACCGAACACATCATTAATGTATGTTTTACGTTTTTGTTCAAAATGTCACGCCGCGTCGTTGCCGAGTTAATTCATGTGTGGGGAGCACAAAGCAATTTAATCGCACTTTTACAGAAACAAGGAATGATCCAAAATGACGTGAGTGTTTCATTAAAATATTACAACATGGTCTTTATTTGGATCCTAAGAAAGAAAATAAATTCACAAGATTTCTTCCACTTCGGTCAGTTTGTTGCCATTTTTATGATTACACACAAGTAACAAAAGGTTTAAATGTGCACCTGAACGTATCACGATGTCCATATCTATAAAAATGGCAGCAACAGAGTTAGAAAAGTGAGTAAAAGCGTCACAAAGTCCTTGTGTCCTTCAAACCAAAGCAACCATTGAGGTTCAATGAGGCTTTTTTCAGACAAACGTCCGCTGAATGCAACCACAGATCCGCTGTTTCTGGAGATTTCTCTCAGGCCTGGGTGTCTATTTACAATGTATTGACATGCATCCATTTAAACGGTGCGCCTAGTGTTGGCATCATCAGCCACGTCTCCTCTCTGCCTCTGTGCTGAATCACTAAAGCAGCCATTTGCAGAGGACCATTACTCGTTTTCATTGTTATTTGCTTGTGAAATTGTGTAGGAATCAATATTAATGCATGGTATTAAAACAGGGCTTGTCTTCTTGTGCTGGTGGAAACCACTTTTTTCTGTATATCACATGCACTATACGCAAAAAAGTTTCCCATTGGTTGTTTCTTTAATCTGGGACCATTCGATTAATGCTTGAGCATAAATGCAGCAGTGGATCACTTCAGGAGCTCTCAAACCCTCGTCCGTCACCACGGAACACATCTTTGGACATGCAATCTCTCCTTCCCAGCTGCGCGCTGCCATCGGGGCTCTTTCTCTCATCCAGCAGACCGGCAGCATCATTTCACGCACTGAATATGGCGGTCACCCTCTCCCGCTCGCTCGCAAGATTAAACACATTAGCTTTCACAGCTATTTCATTTCATGGCTTGCCATTCTGTGTGTTCTCCGCGGACGGGATGAAGAGAGAGATTTAAAAGGACAAGATGTGAGGGATCCAGTATTCATGTGGGGCCTCCGTGCAAATGTTCGAACAACTGCGTCAAATATTAGAACGCTTGAGTGTGAAGTAGCAGACTTGTTAAAGAGTTGTTAGTTAAGGGGAACACGATAAAGACCAAAGGCTGGGCTACTTAAAACCAAAGTTCCAAAAAGCAGAAAAGAGACCAGAACATTTTGGGTGTAACTTCTAATCAAGTGAGCCCAAACCACCCAGAAGATTAGCGACACTCTCTATACTGATGATAATGAATTTTGCTACTAATAATGATGTACCAAATATAGACATTTTATGCAACAGTTTTCAGTCTTCTTTTGTTTTAGGGGCCAGATATGGGTGTTTAACTGCCTTTGTCATATCGTTCCCGCATCTTTTTGTAACCTGTTGTAGTAGCCGTGTTGCTAATGTTTGGAAACAATTGTTCCAAATGGGTGACCTGGTCAAGGTTAACAGCTTTGCCTCACAGCAACATGTCCCCAAGTTTGTTAACATTCTGTGTGACAGCTTCATGTTCTCACTGTGTCTGTGTGGGCTCAAGGCTCTCTGCACCCCCCCAGGCCCGGAAGAGTTTGACTGATGACTCCAAATTGCCTGGAGGTGTGAACGTAAGTATAAATTAATTGATTCTCTCTGCATATTAGCCGTGTAATCAACTGGGAGCTCATCCGTAGTGTTCCCCTCTGTGCTCTCTCCTGTCGTCAGCTAAGACAGGACTCAACATCCTGCAAATGCAAAGTATCAGCAATTAATTTTCTGCTCAGTTATTGTCATTGTCGAAGAAAATCTCATTATATTCTTACTTTCTCCAACTGCGCATCAAAGACTCTGACACGATCGTCAGATATTGTTTGTGCTAATTTGTGAACGAGGCAATTTGTTCGGTATCCTTTGTCATTCAACTCACTCGGACACTGTATCATCCTGTGGGCATTCGCCAGGCTCAGCCATCCAACAATGAACGTTCCTCCTCGCGTATCTGGCCTCTTGTAGGTGTCGGCGGGGATAGGCGGGGTGTGGGTGGGAACGCTGCCTGCGGGATGGACGCTGACTATGCCAAACACTTCCTCATCATGTGCAACTGGGAAATGTTAATGGAACTTCAGATTGCCTTAAGATGGAAGTCTGAGTCATCACAAGCAAGGTAAATGGTGAAAAATCGCCGTTAGCGTGTTCTCACGCGTACAAATCATAGCAAGAGATGTAGTAATTTCAGGTGAGAATAAATGGAACCCGCAAAACTCCTCCACAAACATTTCAGCCTGATTTCTCTGCTCTTTAAAGTTGTTATCGCACGATCCTATTTCTGGTTTCACCCTCAGCGCTCCCCTTTTTCCCTGCATCCGTGCTCCATTACTCAGGTACAATCAGAGTGTGGGAGCAAACAACATCATCAACAACAATGGCAGATGTTGAAATGACACCAACACATGCGGTGATTGATAAGCGTGGCAAACAAACACGACATTCATTAACCAACTAGGCAGCAGTGTCTCTCGCCTGAGGGGAGCTGAACGGTGGTGGAGAAAGAGAGCGAGACAGTAACTCTTTTTTCCCCCTCTGTCATCAGCCGCTTCCGACTGCTGCCTGGGTGGGGAGGAGGGAGAGGAGGAAATGAAGGCAGAGGTAAAGGCAAAGGAAATCTCCTCCAGGGCTAAGCCGGGGTGGGCTGAGGGATAAGAGCTGGACCAATTAAGCTGGAGCACTCCTCAGAAAATTGGAGTGAACAGTTTCAGTCTTTTCATCAAGTTTCCTTCCATCTCCAGTACGAAATGGGAAGCCGAGGCACGGACTGTCGGTTGATTGTTGCACCTCAGCTAAAATCATAAGGTGTGTGTAATTATGTGTGTGCGTGTGCGTGTATTGCTGCATGCCAGAAAAACATTCAGAAACCCATCCAGCATGCTTTGGTACTTAAGATGTAATGGTTCTGGAATTGACAAGATACATCAATGTGGGCGTAAACAGTCTCCATCTCCCGTGTCAAAGCTAACACCAGCAGCACTACGCTAGTCGATTCAAACCAAAACACCTGTGTGTATAAAATAATACTGAAACATTCAGGTCACGCCTCCGTGGGCATTCACAACAAAATTAACCTGCATTTTGGTGCCTGATAGTTCAAACATTCACCCACAAGCATTCATCTTTCACATGTGAAGCAAAAAGCAGATATTTGGTGCTTGCAAGTGGCTCTAGTCAGTGAACAAAAAAATCAATAAATTTGTGCTTATGTTATTTGTCCCATTATAGAACTGATACTTAAGTGTTATAAATGTATTGTTAACCTTAATAAGACTGGAATATTCATCTTCCTTTGTGCTAATTGTTCTGTTTCCCCCAGAGCAGCTCCAGTCTACCTTCACTGAAAAGTTTAGGGAGGACCCCAACTACAGAAGAGCGGCATGGTTGAACACCCCACTAAAGTGGAAAACCCCCAAAATGCTCCACACTGACACTTCCAAACCAACTGACACTTCCAAGCCAAGAGCTCTCAATCATGGCATCTGTTCTTGTTTTGTTTTAAGTGATGGTCCCATTTTGGAGACCCACAGCAGACCTTTTAAGCAACGACAACAGGTCTAAAGTGTAATACTGATGGAATCACAACCTGAAACAGAAGCAGCAGCTGTAGCCCTGAGCTTCCTTAAGGTAAGAACCGGGTACGCCGAGGCGGAATTCCTCCAGAGTTCTTAACTTCTGACAGCACCTGAATGTGCTGCAGGCAGCAGAAACTACAACAACTGTCCTGTTTCAACGGCACGTCTTTATTCTTATTGTTTATTGTGACCATTCCTACTGGAATTCCTACCCTCTTCCCAGCCTCATTCTCTGAATAAAGCCAAGCGATCTTGTGACGTGGAACTGGTTTAGGCACGTGCTCGAGGAACTGCCACCACTTGACGGCCGCGGTGTTACGAGCTGTTTACAATCACCTGAACTATTTTCAGAGTGCCTATTGGAGCAGCATCAGCCACAAATGTTCCAACCAAAATCCACACAAAGACCCAACTCGAGAAATACTCCTCGTTAAAGAGTTAAAGTTGAGCTGTTCGCGCTCTTGTAGGAAGGATTTGCGCTACAGGGATGAGGACCTTTCAGCTTCAGAACGTTGACATAAAGCTAATGAAAGTGAGCACCGGGTCCTTCCTTTTTCAGTTTATGCCCCCAGCGGCTGAATTCCAAGGAGCCTTTTTAAATGGGCCTGACTGTTGCCTGTCAGCATGGACTGTGGACTCGTCGCTACCTTGGGGTGTAACAGAAACCGGTGCGACTGTACAGTACAACCGTCTGTTGACCGATGACTCCCAACACT
This sequence comes from Takifugu rubripes, assembly GCF_901000725.2. Taxonomy (NCBI): domain Eukaryota; kingdom Metazoa; phylum Chordata; class Actinopteri; order Tetraodontiformes; family Tetraodontidae; genus Takifugu; species Takifugu rubripes. The sequence goes on from NC_042304.1 coordinate 10,650,661, forward strand.
TTAAATTCACCTCAGCGCGCCGCGCTCTATCAAATATGCATGCCCCTTTCCCTCTTCCCATCTTGTTCATCAATAGCTATTGACCGGTTCTAAAATAACAATCCAAAGTCACCCGTGGTGAAATTTAACCTCTGGGTATTGTTATTTGCGTCGATGCGGCGGTGAGAGCGCGCTGCGGTGATCGGGCGCCGCTTCGCATTAAGAGTGACAGCTGAATTGGCCTCTCTTCCATTAGTGGATATCAGGGAGAGAAAAGGAGGGCGGAAGCAATGCCTGTGTGTGTGTGTGTGTGGGTGTGTGTGTCTGTGTGTGTGTGAGTGGGGGGCCACTGCCGGAGAAGAGAGGGATACAAAGGAAGAATGAGAGACAAGGGGAAGGGGCACATGAAAGAGCAGGCAGATAGAGAGAGAGAGGAGTTGGGGGTGACAGCGCAGGAAGCTGCCTTTGAGGCCGGTGTCACATTAGGATCATCCATCTGAGGATGCCAGACGAGCCTTTCATGTTCTCTGTGCCTGCACAAACAGGAGAGGAGGCCTCCGTCAACACTGTTCCACCTCTCTGGGTGCAGAGTCTCTGGCCTGCTGGGGACAATGTTCCAATCAGGGAACCTGGCGTGAAACTACTGAATAATTTAGTTTACCTGCGCCTCGCTTGAGGATGTCCCACTGAAAAGCCTTCTCACTCTGCAGGCTCTGAAACATTGGTCCCACTGATGTCAGTGGCAACGTTTTTGGGAGGGGTTGCCCTAAAATGACTGGAAATGTGACTTTTTGTGTGACTGCACATTAAAGATGCTCGGCTGGTTCAGTCCAGGTAACAAGAATAACAACAAAAATTATGATGATTTCATCTGCATTCATAACTTAGTCAGGTAGTCCCTGATTCCTCTTTATCTAACATACTGGTTATGATACCACTGTATACATACCGCAGTATTTACTGAACTAGAAGGTGTTTTACTGTACTGCATTCAAAAATGTGATGGCTTTTAAAGAGAGACGAGGGATTAAAGCGCCACCCTTTCCTCCCCTGCCCCTTCATTGTCAACAGCACCATAAACTTTCCTTGTTGTCCTTAAAGGACCCCACAACACTGCCGTTCCTCCATCCTGAGGACAGAATCTGCTCTTTTTTTTAGAAGCATTTTATTTTTCTCCAATGCTTTGATGTGCAATTATTCACCAAACACGATGAATAATTCTGTTTTCTCTTATTTGGCCTCTTTGACTCTTTTCCGACTTAACATTTAAATCCAAGGGCTGTTTTGTCCTGTTGGCAGATGAAACTTTAAATGCAAACATCGATGGGCGAGGAACTGACACTCTGGGCTTCTTTAACCTGATGGTGCATCAAGAAAGTTTGCAGCAAATAGAACAAAAGAAAAAAACACTTGAAAGTGGGCGGAGCACTCCGCAATTGCCGACTCGGCACTCTGCCTGTGCATCGCTCCCATCGGGTTGAAATTCATAAAAACTCACTGATGAGAGACGCGCTGGCGTTGGCCATTCCCAGCTTGTTGCTGGCCACGCACGTGTAGTTTCCGAAGCGATCCTCGGTCATGTTGGTCACCGTGAGGACTGATCTGGAGCTGAGGCTCTTGATATCGACGCCTTGTCCTTTGTTGATCCTGGAAAAAAACAACACAAATCGCACGTGGTTCAGCCTGGAGTGGATCTCCAGAGCGTCCACACTTCATCGCCCTCTTCAGCAGTTTATCCCTCACTTAATCATTGCTGTCTCACTGAGATGCTTTGACGGCCCAACGAGAGAGAAACGACCCCGGAGGTCAAACAGCTGGCTTCCACTTGACGCGCTGTGTGTCGTATTGTTGCCGTGGCGGCGGGGGATGCCACTCCAGTTGCTGAAGCTGACTAATGTTTCATTGTTAACTTTGGTTGTCGTGATGATCTTTAGCAGCCCGCCGAGATCAAAACTCACTCTGTGGCGACATGCACAGGCGCCTCCTGAACGTGGGGCTATGGCGCGTCTTTCCTTTGAGCGTTTGTCACTGTGAATTCCTGTTTGGATTAATAAAGCCTGACATCCCCCAGAGAAAAGGCATTTCTCTTTCCCAGCCATTCTGTGGCGCCTCGACACCTCTGACATGGCTCAGCTGGCTCAGGAAGTTGACACACACCTCTACCTACGCACAGTTCCTTTCTGTGTCTTTTTCATTAGAGGGGGGAATGAGGATATCACTATTCAGCAATGCGAGAACTCAAAGAAATCTGAAGTCCTTGAATTAACCACAAACTAGACTCATGCCAACTTGCCTCCTTGCCAATTTGAATAAAGTGTAGCCACCCCATAATTACAATTAGCACAGTGCGAGCTGATGATTGAAAATGTGCTCACCAGTAGTGGCTAATGGGGGTAATTTGGATTTTAAATTCAAGGAGAGACACTTGAATCCAGACATACTCTTGCATGTGATGCTGGTGATTTAGGTGTGTTGCCAGCACAAGTTATATCAGGATGGACAACACAGCCATGGACATCTGGCTAAAGCAGAAAAGTACACTGTTTTCTCAGAATAAAAGCACCATTTGTACTGCTGGCCCCTGATGGATTAAGCTATTTGGACTGTTGAATGTGACAAGTACAAATATCACAAGAGGAAAAAGAGGAAACATGAATTCAGGGTCTGAAATAAAAACTAACACAGCTAATGCTTATACACATATACACTATGAGTCTACTAGCTCAGTGCTAATACAATGATATGGGTATGGAGCATCATGCTTACAAAGATATGTGCATGTGTTTTAGATCCTTATTTTGTAATCATACATAAAATAAGCACAGCAATTATGCAGCCCTGAGGCACATCACTGCCTTTTACAGGCTAACGTAGGTATTACACACACGTTCAAACGACTACAGTTGTCAAACACAACTCATACATGATATAGTTTAGTCATTTTTGAAAGTCCTATCCTGTACGGAAACAATACAGTAACCAGGAGGCACACATAGCTAAGATGGCTTCCAGCTAAATTGATTAGCACAACTGGAACGCAGCTGCTGCATCTGTAATTGTAACCAAATGAAAGGATTTCAAAATATTTTGTCAGGCTTTGTTTTTAAAAATGTTGTTGCTGAGTAACTGAAGCATGACCGATGGTTTTTCAACAGCCAAATCTCGGGTGAAGCCTAATGAGCCACGTCTTCCTTATGCAAATGAGGCGCTGCCTCATGCTAACAGTGGAGGGATGCAGCAGATGCACGTGAGCATCGGCGGCTCTAGTGACCTCGTGGCCTCACCTTTTCTCGCCCTTGTACCACTCAAATGTTGGAGCGGGGACGGCGGTTGCCTCGCATCTCAGCAGAGCGGTGCGTCCCAGGCCGATTCCGTGGATTTTTATCTCGTGGATGGTTGGAGCAACTGGAGAATATGAGGAGATAAGACGTGTTGTTAGATCACAAACACCAGTTGAAGGAAGCGTCCATGTTATCAGCAGCAAGAGGGTAAAAAAAAAAGGAAGTGATAAAACAAGACGTGCAGTGCTGAAAGTGAGCCATTGAGCTGGAAGATGACAACCTCTGACGTCCTTGCCGGTGCACATAACGCACTCTTAACACGGTGCTCAGGGTCTGCAGAGGTGGTGTAAGCACATTGTGTTGGGAAAATGGAAAAATTGGACTGCGGGGTGATAAATGGCTTAATGGAAGTTCAAAGTCTCAGTGGCAGAGGCAGGTTCTGTGAATGCGAAACGAAGGCCTTTCATGGACTCAATTCTGTTTTAAATCTTTTTTTAAAAATACGAAACAGGCCGCTTTATGTGTTTTTTGGGGGTTTTTTGGCCTTCAAATATTTACTAAGCATGAAGAAAGAAACACTCTCTTGAAAGAAATGCAATTAACAAACTGAGATAGATAAACTTTTTTCCTGTGCTTGGACAAAACCCCCCATACCGTACACACGACCATTGAGACACCGAATAAAGAAAAAGGATCCTTTTAAATAGACAAACAAGGCTTATAGTGAGCAGGGCTATTCAGAGACACAACTCAATACATGCTGGAGTGCAGCTGGAGCCCAGAGATTCTCCATTAAAGAGCAGTGGCACCGCGCACCAGCCAAAAAACAACAGTCTTGACCACAAACATGAGAACACGACTGTGACACCAGCACCAACAGTAACAGACACCGTGAAGTAAATCCCAACAGGAAGTGCTCCATGGATCCCTCGGGCAATTCATAATTTATTTTATAACCCACAGAGGCAATCGGGCAGACAATATCCAGGCAAGGAGCTGACAGAGACAAAATTGAATAGAAACCGAGGTGGTTTCCTGGGGTGGAGGCTGGGGAGGCCAGTCGAAAAGAGACAGATCATTGGAAGTCAGTCCAAAAACCAAGGCTGGAAAGTAAGGCTGGCAGAGAGTGTTAGGCTAGGCTCTAAACATGTTGGGGTATGTTTTGGTGTGCTGCCGGCCCCTCTAGTGTTTCTTTGACATTCGGGACCCTGAGTGGTCTCCAGAGACCGGCATTTTTCACAGTGTATTCAGGTGACGGGCAGCTAGCGCTTCGAGAGGAGATGCCGATGATTTGAGACAAAAATGAAATAGCGCTGACACCACGTGAAATCGCAACTTTTAAATACCGTGGAAATCAGGTGGGTCAAATTGGGTTGAGGACTGGGGAGAGCCACAGGCCCCGTGGATCGTAAATCCCAACCCTGATTGTGACGAAGCAGACTGTGCCAAGAGCTGCAGCCTGTCACTGGAGGGTGGTTGGGGCCAGTGGTCACCGGCCCTGGCCCAAAGGCGCACCCTTGATCTGGGTTTTATGTCCTACCAGGTAGACCCCTGCTTTCACCTGGGATCTCGGTTTCCTTTGGAAAAAGATAGGTAGGGCAGAAAACATGGGGGGTATCATGGGCCTAATAGGACTGGGTTGATGGCCACTGGTCTAGGCCATTGTCCATAAAGGACTTTACAACAAGTAACTTTACAAGGATTATACTCATCGGCTCAGTGAAAGCTGAAACTCCAAAAGACACGTTAAACGCATGTTCCTATCTTAAAGCTGAGATATTGTTTAGAGAAAGTAGTACGATTTTCCATCTGCAGGCTGTCCTTCCTTAGAACAGAAAGGAACAACAGTCGTGGCGCAACAGTCAGCGGATGTTGATCGGAGGAGGTCACAGGAATGGATCAGCAGTGCTACCATGCATCTGTGCGAGGTGAGAAAAGAAACACCAGCATTTGTAGGAGTGGCGTACGACCATGTCGCAGAGGCAACAGCACTGTGATGAGGGATGCCCTTTCACTAAATCTTCCTCTGCATCCTAATGAGCACATTTAACTGAAGGGGGGGGGGGGGGGGGTGTCTGCTGTACATTTCCTGTCTGATTATCACTTTTTTTTAAACATAGTTAACATTTTGAGATAACTGCCGTGGTACAGTGTTGGAATGGCTACAGATTTGGTTTGGGTCTCCTGACCCTGGGTATGGGTGGATGTCCTGTAAGAGACTGGTGTGGGGTGTATTCCTGCCTCTCACCCAGTGGCTGCTTGGATAGATTTGGGGTTTACAGAAAATGGATGACTAGATGTAAGATAACCACACCATAAAGAAGAGAAAGAATACAAGTTCTTTCTCATGATCTATATCACAAAGGGGGGAGGTGTTGAATGTAGTAACATGACGGCATTTAGTGAAGGAAACCATCTCAATTCTGAAAGAAATGGAGGGAAGAAGCAGGGAAAACGGCACCACAGACCTCCCGTGCAGAGATATTTGCCAATAACAAGTGTGACAGAATAAAGGTTGCAGGCTGGTGAGTTCCTGTAATCCTCCACTGGTGTCATTGTGTTGCTATTGATTATATGAAGCCTCTGAAAGTGCAGGGCTGACCTGACCGTTATTCAGTACCGAAGGCTGGATGGCGGAAATGGTCAATATCCCGACCTTCCCACAGAGAGCCACTCTGCTTTATTCCAATGCTGAGGACAGTAAACAAAGTTGAGGTACGTTCCTTTGTGAAAAGATCTGCCACCCCCAAGAACAAAAAATAAGTAATGATAGACATCCAGTGACCTAACCTCTGACCTTTCATCGGGAAGCAGCTAAACCAAAGCCGCAACATTTCAAACAGGGAAAAACATGTTGCATCATCTGTAACCAGAGGAGTTTATATGCATATCGACATCAAGTCTTTCCAATTCAGATCCTGGCACTGAATCTGTGAAGACGGATCACCCCCATAAAGTCTAGTCCAATTCAATAATTCCAATTTCGGTTCGCTGGCATGTCCTATATCATCATATATTGTGTAATACGCCATCAGCGATTGGAGAGCAATGCAAAGTAGTGCAGTAAAAGTCCCGGAGGTCCAATAATCCAGGTAATTTAGTGTCTGCGGGATGATGCGGTGGGGCCGTAAATCACACCCGGAGCGGCGGTGACTCCGCCAGATGGGGGTGAGGGGTCGGGTCCAGGAATAGCACGGCATGGCAGAAAGATGGGTGCTGCCGGGTGAAAAATGGCCAGAGGTGGGGCAATCGGCCCCATTAGATCGTTGGGACCATGACACTTCAACAAACACCTCAAACTTCCTGAAAAGGCACTTTTGTAGACTGGAAGGAAGCGTCTGCCAGTCTCCCCATCAAATTCTAATGATGGGCTTCATAAATAATCACACATCACGGGCGCCTAAAGCCGTCTTTATGTTACTATTAATGATTAATTAGTGTCCTTCAGCGCCAAATATGATTTATTTACCCGCAAAATACTGTTTGCCAAGAGAAGCCAGAGGACGCGGGCTTTTTAATTAAAAGATCAATTAATAACCCTACCTCTCCAGCCAGATTTGAAAATGAGTTTTCATTGCAATTACAAAATGGACTCATCAGCGCATGACTTATCAGCGTACACACAGAGACGCTGTTCCACACCGCCATCTGCGGGCCTCATTGTCCTCCTCCATCAGGAGCGCCGGCGCTGCCAAGATTTATTAATTAATTAAGATTTCTATTCAGCACAGCAAGGGAACATTGTGTTCCTTCATTTTTTTTATGATAAAGAGGCGTATAAATAACCGGCTTAATGTGCGGAGAGCACGCAGCTCCACCGGGAGTCCAGGAGAGGAAGCAGCTTGAGGGTTCCCATCATCTAGGTGTGGCCAGCTGAGGGTCAGCTCTGGTTAGGACCTGGTTAGGCCATTTTCTGGAGTTAGAACGCTACCAAAAGTATTAGAATGGAAGAGACTTTATTAGTTTGAAGGAAAAGATTGACCTCATTCACTCCTCTCAGGCCTGACCCCCTCAGATGCACCTGGAGTGTGGAAGGAAGCTGATGAGGAGCCACTGGAAGAAGGTGTAAACCCCGACACCAAAAGGCCCAATGGATCGGACCTTCCCAGGTCTCCTGAGGATCCTTCAGTTTTACCCCTTCGCATCAACATTAGCTGGGGTACGAGGGTCTGCCCCCCCCCCCCCCCCCCCCCCCCGGGTTAACCAACTGAACACAGGTAGGTGGGGCGGACCCAGTGGCTGCGTCAGGTCTGTTGACGTGATCTACGTGATCTCCTCGGAAACGGTTCAGCAAAAAAAATCATTTCCAAATCCGGCCAACGTTCAATGTTCAAATCGGGAACGCTCGTTCCTCCACGTGTTGGTCCTAAACGTCCGGCACGACGTGATGATGCCGGACCGGAAATCAGCCGGTTCTGATGGTCCCAGTGCGTGCTGACCTGAGCCGAGCTGATCAAAGCCGGTCCCGTTGTTGCTTGTGAGCCCACAGGGGTTAACGAGCTTTTTGGCCTCTGTAAAAGTGGGTTCTGGCATCCAGTTTACTGGCTGTTGATCCTGCTGAAGCTCAGGAACGTTGGCCCCAGGAAACAGGTGTGCAATCAGGAGAATGGCTTTGGAGAGGGAGACTGACATCCTCGCAGCTTGATTGCCCTCATTTTAACTCCGGTAAAGATCCGATCAGAAGCCGTTTCTCGGAGCCCCGTTTGAATCATCAGTGATTCGGCGTCATCAGCAACCTTGAGTGATTTTTCAGGCGGGAGGTGTTGATGACGTGCACGCAGGCTCCCACGCCACCCGTCCTCGTATACGTTCTCGTCAATACTTGACATTGGCGGTTGGTGGGCCCGCTAACCACAAACAAACAAGTTTGGCCTCTTATTCATCGGAAGTGGTCACGACTCCCTCGAGCAGCTCTGTCAGGGCAGCGATGGGGGCAAGTTTCTGCCAGGACGGGCTTTGAATCTCAAACAGGCCCCGAGTGCTGGGGCCTTTAGAGGTGAGGGCAACAAAAGATGAGTTGATGCAAAGAATCTGAAGTTTTCACCCCCGACTCTGCATTTCAATCAGGCTGCTCGGTGCTGGGTGGCGATTTTAGCGCTCATCGTGAGGACGCTAATGCTATATCAAAGGTTCAAAGGCTTTCGTTTCCCGACGAATATAAAAGAAAAGAAGAGTGTTTACAGCTGGGAGAGGCGGGGAGGAGGGTGGGGGGGGGGGGGTTACAGATGGCTGCCCACCTGGGAGCTTTAACACAGCACAGGCGAGTCGCTATGAATGGGAGGAGGATGCTAGGCTAACGCTCTACGTTTAGCCAATCGGCGCTGAGCAAACTCCACCAAGAAGTTTTTCAGGGCCGATTCAAGAATGCACCCTGGATCAGGGGCGCCGTTAGGCAATAGTTCCTGTAAATGGCCGTTCGGGGGGTGGGGGGGGGGTTCCTGCGCTGGAGACACGCACCAACGCCCCCCCCCCGGCCGTGTAAAACCACCCAGTTTAATCCAGGCCAAATGAAGTTAAAGCACTCTGTCTAAATGTGTCAAATTTGTGGATCAGTTGTAGTGACTGATAAATGTGTGTGTGTGTGTGTGTGTGGGGGGGGGGGGGGTCAAATGGACACTTGCCCCGTTTGCTGCTGGTTGCTCATTTTTAATGAGGAGCCTCCTAAAGGTAACCAGAACCCTCCTTTGGTCACCTGACCACCCTGACAGCTGAAGAGGTGACGCACACCCAGATGATCCGTTCGCTGTCTCCAGTCTTGACTAAAGTTTGCGCGAGCTGTCAAACGCCATCTTGTGACGCGACGGCGTTCAAACGAGGAAGTGTCGCTCATCCAAGTGGGAACGAGAGCAGACGGCTCCGACTCTGCAGGGAGGGAGCGTTTCCAACTACAGAGGAACGTCAAATACCTCGGACTGCTCAGCGGGCTTCAGTTATTGTTTTATCTCTAAGCAGTCGCTAATTGTTCTACGCTGGGAAACCTTTATTAATTAATAAAAGTGTGGCTTTTCATCTCAGGCGGGAGGTGGGTTTTTTCAGGGTCGCTCCCTTTGCGATTCATCCCTTTGACTGAGCCGGTCGGATCTGATATTTGCGCCTTTGTGTCACGCTGTGCGGCGAGGATCTCAGCCAATACCGTCCCCCACCTGCCGCGAGGATGAATATGGAGACGTTAAACGTGGGTCAGAGATGAAATATCACCCGGCACAAGAAGCTGCCCGTTTCCGGTTTAGCGTGTTTGAGCGGTCAGTCGCTGATCATTCATCGCCGATCGTTTAAAGACAAAGAAAGGATTTAATGAAGACTATCTGCAGCCTGGCGCCTCAGGCAAACACCAGCCTTCTGACCTGGACACACAAATACCTGCAAAATTAAAACTCCTCCGATGTGTTTCACCTCTCAACGAGCCAAACAGCAGCTTGATGCTCCGAGAGGCCGCGTGATGGTTCGTTTCCACGACTTCCACTGAGTTTGCTCTTTTAAATGACCTTAGGCTGCAATTAGCCCAGAAGTCACCCACACTCATTAATAAAAGTAAAATAATGAATCTAAAAGTGAGGAGAAATTCATATTTAATTTGACTGTTGTCGCGCTGCTCCAGAGTACAACAGCTCTGACCAGTTAGCACCTAAATGCTAGCATCTTATGCCATATTTTCACGATGGAAAATGCAGTTCCAGCTGTACATCTACTGAAATTTAGGGTTTGAATCAGCTGTTGACTTTGTGTAAATGTGTTTGTGTTTAGTTGTTTACTCTCCGTCCAGCAGAAGCATCAGAACATCCCATTGTTTGCAGATACTGGGGGGTGCTGGGGCGGCTAGTGATTGCCACTGGTTGCTCAAAGTAACATCTAAGCTAACAGAGGTGATGTCAGCAACACACCTGAGACCCTACATTAGCTTTTTTACTGGAAAGTTCCTTCGCCTTGTTTTCAAAAAGTCATCTGAGGTTTTACACTGCAGTGTCAGGCTGATAGCGATAGTGGTTTTAGCTATATAAGCGATCTGATGCAAAAAAGTTGTGTAGCTTGTTATTAAATGACACTATCGGACAGCTGGGTACAAAGATCGACCACTGTTGTGGTATCCCAATGAATGGGAGCTAATATAGCCTAGCTTAATGGAAATATACCACGCTCTGCTAAACTGAACACCGCTGCTCAGCTTCTCCGTATCATTAGCTCATTTTGTCAGTGTAGCAGCTGTATGATCGCGCACCAAATTAGCAGGATCTCTTTCATCCAACTTAATTTCTTGCTTCGCGCCATCATCCTCTCTTGTTTAAGTTTCCGCATCAGCTACCATCTAAGTCTTCATTTAGAACTTGGCACAGTGAGGCCCCGTCGATGCCCCCGCGTTTCCTGGCACTTGGTGAATATGGTTTGATGGCAGAAGAGGCTGAATGATACGGCACTTTGGGAAAGAGACTGAGAACTCTTCCCATCACGACAGGGGAGTTGCAGCAGGGCAGCGAAGAGACAGTGATGAGTGGCCACCAGTGGCCCTCATTACAGCCCCCCCGAGCAAAACTTTTTTTTCCTGACACCTTATATTTAAAAATTAGCAAGCCGAGGAGGCTAAATGGATTAAAATCAATTTCAGAATAGTCTGGGAGCTAGAAATCTTTCAGCTGCTTCAAGCTATCGAGCTCTTTAGAGTTTTGGTTATTAGACTCTTCTGTTATCTCTTAAATGGAGGTAGCTAACAGATAATTCTTGATGCCGGGAATCAGGGTAAGCTAGCGCAGTTTGAACATCAATCTCGGAGTTGCCTCCAAATGCTAAATGGCTGCAATAAAACAACAGCCATGATGTGAACAGTTCAGCTGAAGCCAGGAAAGGCAAGTCTGCGCAGCTATGTATTAGCCATAGCTCAAATGAGGCATCAGACTTTATGAAATATTTATGAATCCAATGGGGGGCGGCTCGGAGATTTACACTCTGTGGTGCCGGCCACTCCGTCAACTCGCCTAAACTAATTACTGCAGACAAATTTTGAATAAAGACTTCTCAGGGAGGGAGGGCTAATGTGTCAGAGTGCTGCAACAGGAGAGATTTGGAGTCCACTGAAGCAACAATTCATCACTGTCTGATCAATCATGCATGCTAATACATTCAAGTAGGCAAAGTATAGCAAGTATTACATATGTCATGAGTAGGGCTTATTTCATAGCATATGTATGCTATTTTTAAACAGATTTTTCTTCTTTATGATTGAATTTTAATCATGAAAATGGTGCAAGCAACAAGTGGACCACATTGGGAAGCCAAAGCCTCGTTAGCATTAGCATTTGCAGATATTAGGGATGACATCCTTTATTGTGAAATAAAGGCACGGGACACTTTTTTTCTCTTTTCACCTGAATTTGGCATCATGAGGAAGAACAGATGATGCAGCTAAAAAGTCCAGCGATCTACACAGTGAGGAAGACTTTTATTTTAATAAAATAAAAGTTGCGTTAGCCGTGTGTGTGCAGGTGGCCGTCAGGGCTACAACACTTATTTGGGTATCACCAGCTAAATCAGACACCCAATCAGCCTGAACAGGCAGGTAATCAATCAGATTTAGATTGACTGCAATGTGTGTGAACACAACTACAATGAACACAAAGAAACTGAAACGGGCACAAGTTAAACTACAAAAGAAAACACATCATAAAAAGCACCAGTCTGAATCCAGAAGAGCTCCTCTGAAGGTATTACTGCGTACGGTTCACACCTGCCAAATGATGCAACATTTAAATTACGCTGGACTGAAACACTTAAGCGCGTTTTTACTGTTACTGTGACTCCAAAGCTTCGAGAAAATAGACGCCTTTTAGCCCATTAGCCTCTCGAGTGCCGTGGACTTTCCCCAAACACTCTGGATGACTTTAAAAACACGTCGCAGATATTCCAAAAGGCTGCCGTGCGTTTTCAACACTTCGGCCCACGAATGTGCTGCAGCCACGCCGGCTTTGAAAGAGTCATTTTTCAGTCCATAAGGCAGAACTGATGTGACTTTATTAGCCACATGCAGGCTAACAGCGACCCTCTTTCCTGTTGGAATCCATTTTCTGCTCCTGGTGCAAATGTATGATTCCCTGCTTTTTATTTGAAGACTGCTTAAACGGGCAGCTCAGAGCAGCTAAATAAGCCTTAGACGACTGTGCGTCAGATACAAGTGCACAGTTGGACGTGCTAGCGACCACTGGGTGAGCGCTCAGCGGTAGCAACGGCTCCATCAACTACAGATCACCCCAGAAGAATTCCGACTGAATTCCCGCCCATTGAGCCGCTCCAGCTGTGGCGAGGGGAAGTCCTGTTAATCGCCGCGCTGAACCCACGCTAACCTCCTCTCCCGCCGTAGCCGCGCAGCAGTGACGAGCCTTATCGGTCATTATGAAGATCTCTTTTGTTCTGCGGTATAAAGAGCGTCCCTGTCGCCGCAGCGCTTTGATTCTCGCACCCGTGTCTCGGCGGAGCTATTTATAACTGGCCTGCGAAACTCCGCAGAGACCCAGCTCATTAATGCCGTGGAAACGATGGCGGCAAAAACTTTTGTTTTATAATGAAGCCAGAATGAAAGAACGGCCAAAGTCTGAGTGGACGTAAAGATTAAAAAAATAAAATAAAATAAAAAAAAGGTGCATGAAATAAAACATTTCATCAAACTTGAAACTATGAAAACCTTGCATAATGAGGTTTCCAGATATGAGCCAGTAACTGGGCCAAAAGGAGCCCATTTCCTATACCCCCCCCCCCCCCCCCCCCCCCCACCCCCGTGGCCCACCGCCTGGTACGTTTTGCCAAAAGTGAGATTGAGCGCAGAAGCCTCTACGAATAAAAGCCAAGCAGAGGAGCACTTAAGGGGGGAAAAAGAGAGAGGAAGGATGGCAATAATTGTCCGGCACCTTTTCCTCCGCACGCCTCCGACGGCTGATTTCCCTGTGACCGTGACAGCTGAAGCCCGGGATCATTCATTAATGCCCGGGCTCCTCATTACTGTCTCCTCACGCTTTGGAAAGACTCATTACCTGCATAATGGAACGCTGCTTAGAACAGTCAGACCTTTCCTTGGTGGGAATTAATCATCTACATGTGCAGACAAAAAGGGAATTCTCACATTAAAGATTTAGAATCTACCTTTTTTTGCCCCTTCCCACTTTAGATTTTGCACGTTCTTGGCTCGCGTCTCCGGGGACGCTGCGCCCTCGTCTAGTTCCAGTTTGGACCCGAGTCACGCAAAGGAGAGGAGACTGGCTGAGTACTCACAGTTGACTGTGACTTTTACAGTTTTGGTGTCGGGCGAGGCGATGTCGTTCAGGGCGCTGCATTCGTAGTCTCCGGCCTGGTCCCTCGTGATGCCAGTGATGTTCAGATGTTCAACGCTGTCGTACTTCCTGCCTGGAAACAGAAAAGAACACTTACTGGGGCCTGACTCGGGTTACGTGGCTCGGTAGAGTGGACGGTAAAGACAAATCCTCGTTATTGATAAAACTTTGATCTGTAAAGAAAGCTCTCAGATGTGCTGAGCGCCTGATTAGCTTTATTGCACACTTAAGTAGCAGCAGATTAGCGGCACGCTAATCGATATGTATTGATACGACCGTGGGGAAAAACACATAATAGCCGATTTCCAGTCATCATCTGCCGTTAGAACTACCTCCAAGAAGACAGACACTTTCGATAGCTCAGTGCACATGGCGCATCTTTATAACTAGCTAATGGCGCCAAAGGCAGTTGTGGCAAAGCAGCATGACTGATGTATTAGCACGGCTTAAGTGCAAAGCCGGAGGGGGCGACAATCCACACAAACAAGTCCGCTTCGATCAGCAAGGGGATCATTTTAATTCGGAATTCCAGCGTTGTTGGAGGTGACAGGAGACAGGTGCTGCTGAATGTGCCGCTACTAAGAACTGCCAAGAAGCAATAAGGGCATCAGGTGTAATTCCATTTGAATAATGAGGATGAAATAAGCAATTGTATCCAGAACACAGGAACAAATCAAGTTTGTTTCAATCAACAGTGCAGGAGAACCTCTTTTATAATGTGTAGCATTGGCAGCATGTAGCAACAGAATGATCAGTGTAGTACTTCTAAGTACTTTTAGCCAGAGGTAACTCACAACTAGCGTGAAAGGGTGGTGAGCAAAAAGTGTGCTGAATTAAGCTAACCTGGGCCCAACATCTCATAAAAGAGGCGAATCCAAACCACCCGCAGTGGTGTGTCCAACATTGTGTGCTGACAGTTTATCCTGCAACTGAGCCTGATGCCTTTACAAAAAAAAACAAAAGTCCCTCAATCCACAACCTTGGTGGTTTTCTATCTGCTAGCTATGTCACAACAAAAATGGAGGCACTGTCGATAACGAGCTCTCCCGTCTCTCCTCGCACTGTTGTACTGGCAACAAAAGGGTCTTGGCAGAGATATCGGTGTCTGCACAAACAACAGCAAATATGAAAAAAAGACCAGCTATCTGAAAACAAGCTCTGCATGGTGAGAGGCAGGAGCGCTAATGTGCCAAAGCACAGGGACAAAAGACGCAATACAAAGGAGCGTTTCTGAGTCCGGCGCGACTCGTGGCTGGGCTCAAGTATTGTTTTTACTGGAGGTTTGGGATTATGCTTTTTTTTTTGTTTGTTTATTTACAGAGATCAAATGTTTTGGTGTCAGAAAAAGGTTTTTCTTTTTTCACATCTCCGGTTTCCGGATGCACAGAAGCACCGAACACAGTTGTGAGCTCATAAACAGCAAAGTGGGGGCACTTTATCACCAGCGGTACGTAAAAAGGACTCAGAGGAAATAAAAACCTCCCCTTCTGGTGGCGGATTCTTTCTGTTTAATCAATGTGGTGAGTAAAGTGCGGATTATGTTACAGTATCTGTATCCTTAAAGTAACTTCTGCTGGCGCTGATGTGGCCCCCACAGCGACGCTGAAGCCAAATATTCATTTCAGTAAGTCTCCATCACACAGCGTTATGGGTTCCTGGGACATATAGTGGTACCGCCCAGTCTAGCTTGTTTGTTAGAGGCGCTGATCAATGCTGCAGAGACAGTCGGAGCCATTACAATGACGCCTCCTGCGTCGGACTGCAGAGCTGATCCACTTAGTGATGAGAACCATGAGACAGGAACACCTTTTACAGGAGCCGTATGGACGTTTGTGGTCAAAACCGGTGCATCCAAACTACTGGAGAGCGTTGAATACCGCCCTACTACTCCAGCAGGAGCCTCTACTGGAGAGCGTTGAATACCCCCCTACTACTCCAGCAGGAGCCTCTACTGGAGAGGGACCGGTGCCAATGACCATTCCTACATGGGAGTTTGTTGTCTGTGGATCATGCGTAGGTGATTCTAAAGCTAACAACAATGATGCTACTTCGCTTTCAGTCATCTCCATCGTTCAAAAGCATCTCCCACACAGATCCTGGACCAAAACATCTGATAACTGTGAATAATCCCGTTTAGATGCTCACAGGCTGCTGAGAGAAAGTGAAAATGTAATTTCAAGGAAAGCTGTTGTTCATATGAGAATAACGTCATTATTACAGATGACAAAACTCAGAATTCATGATGTCCAACTCACATAAAACACATTTCAGGACCCTTTTACTCTGTTTCAATACTGTATTTTCTTTTTGAACTGAACTTGCAGCACAGACATCACAGTTTTTCCTCCTGCAGCTTTTTTATATAGAAAATATAGAATCACTACATTTACACGGCACCATCCCAGCCCTTTGAGGATTGTGCTGGCTGTTTGTTGGGCGTAACTGCTGCTTCCCCTTTAAATAATGATCTATTTTTAGGTGCCTCGCAAAGTGGAGAACTCCACTGTGCTTCAGAGCTCATATTTGTTGAAGCTCAACTTTAGCCTGATCTGATTGATCCTGGAACTGTTTTCTTTGAGGCAGATGGTCCGATGCTCACTTATGAAGCTCCACACTCCAGAAAACACCACTTCTCTCCAATGCAAGGAGACAGTTTCATAAGCGAACACTTCAAAAAATAACTTTTTATGGGTGTCAGAGGTTAGTTGAAGCTATAAACATCTGCAGCTCTAAAAATAAACACAGTTCTCATTAAAACAGAGGATGTGATGAAAATGGGTCACGAACGCTCCATTAAACATGCGAACATAAGGAAAAGCCTCCAATAATCTATGTGTTATGAATAAAAATAAACACACATTTACAGTTGTGTCATGAGAATAAAGACAAAGGAAAAAGGGGGTTTTTCAATTTCTTCTTTTTTTTATTTGTCTGAACTGAGGGAATAGTTGTCTGCGTTGCCCTTTTGAGTTAAAATGTCCAGCATTTGGGCACCAGAAGGGCCCCGTGTCATAAAAACATTCACCACAGCACATAAGAATGAGCAATAATGAATGATTTATGCTCCTGTCGAGGCTCAGTTAAACTGATGATGAACAATATCACATTAAGGAAATTACACACTTCACATGGTGGTGAAAAAGACAATTTATTTAATATTACTACAGCTGCATTTTAGGGCTTTTTAATGGTTTAAATCCTAAAGTATTTTTTGAGCTGTTCCAAAGAAAGTTGTATGATCCAACACTGATCCAAACCCTTAAAAGCTTATGGAGGCAACATGTTGGATTGTTGGTCGCCGTAAATTCAATTATGTGTTTTCCCAGTTGTTCTGACAGCTGGATGCTGTAACTGCATATAATTCCTGATGCTGTTTGGTCCATATGTAAGCTTTGAGATAATTAATTTGTGAAGGTTTATTGCGTTTTGACTGTTCGGAATTTTCCTCCCGCTGAGTAATTTGGATCATGATCCGGGAGAAAAAATGTGTCTTACCTCATGTTTCTGTCTTGCTGCCAAATTAATTTTCAGACAATGGACAAATTATGTGGTTATAATGAGGCCTACGCTGCACACTGATTAAATATATTTGGTAAAGGGAGATTGACACAATTAAATGAATAAACTCAGGATGTAGGCCAAATTAAAGGACTATTTTTGGACATGTTTGTTTAACGCTTTAGAGAACAGTAATTTACAGTGAATGTGAAAAGGATCCTTTTATGGTGTAACAATCATATTGATGACTAGAGAAATCCCTATTTTACAGAATACACTCAAACATGCACACTTATTCCATATATCTTTGTGAGGACCCTTCCTGACATAATACATTACCCAATCCCCTTCCCCTCACCCAAGCATTCCTATAAAATGCCTAATTGTCATCCTAAACACCACCTAAATCTAAAAACTCCTGAATCATTTTGCTCGGGCAAAATGTCTTCATTTACCAAAAAGGTCCTCATTTTGCAAAATGAAACGCCTACTTTGGTCCTCACTCTGCCACATGTACAGGGGCGCACACACACACACACACGTGAATGCAGGCCCTCCAGTACACTTGTGAACTGCTGATTTGTTTTTCAAGCCTCTAAGACCATGCCATGTCCACCCTTTTTATAATCAGCCACTGGATTTTGGACCCTCTGGTATTTTCTGCCGTTGCCTATCAGGGTCCCGCTCACACAGTGAGTCATGTCCTCACTCATCTCAGCCGCGATGATGCCCGACAGGAGCGTCCATAATGTGCAGAGGCAGCTATTGGCTGCCAGCTGATTGGAGTTAGTTACATTGGCCAGTGTTGGAGGATGATGATGTCAGGGAAATGTTGTTATAGCAATGCTATGTTGAAGCTCTCGGTGGTGGGAGTATGGTTCTTGTCCAGCAAAAGTGAAAAACATCATTGTCTGATGTTGAAGAGAACAACAGAAAATAAATATGCTCATGCCATCCAGATAAAAAGAGAATTGTATGATTAGCTGCTTTACTTATATGTAGTATAAGTAGATAATATGTCACTAAAGTACTACTTGCAATAGTTAATTTAATTATATAAGATCTTTTACAACAACGTTTGGTGTTGAGGTTTTACAGACACCTGATTTAACACAAGGAAACCTTGAGCAGCACAAGGGGAGTGTTGAGAATGTAGCTGTTAAAGGACTGCAATCACCAAACAGCATGAAATAGGATGTAGCAAAGTGGAGGCACATTCTTGAGATACACCTAATTATCTGTGCCAGGTCATTATATAACAGCCAACAAAACCAGTCGGTAAAGGACAGCCTGGAAAAATAATGATGAAATGAGCATAAATGGCACATAAATGGCGTAAAGCCAACAACTGGAGTTATGCAAAGATTCTACACAGACTCTCTCCACCTGAGGGACATGTTACTTACAGCAAATTACCGAAATCACAGCAGGGTTAATTTCCCCATTCAGCGCCGGCGCCGGTTGGGTTCTGTTGCAGTAAGCAAATCCCCACATTTGTGTGGAGGAGCCATGAGAATGTTCCCTTCAGGGCTGCAATGCACAGATAGTGAAGGCGTCGCCAAAGAATCCATTTTCTACATCCATTTATCCCTTTAACTCCTGAAAATGGAGAACAACCCACGCCGCTACATTGTGCACTCCTGCCTTCTGGCCCCCGACACACTGTGGGCCAGAATGAGGGGCCAGTTTTAGCCGGGTGCAGGGTTTGGTGCGCCTGTGAGCCTGGCCTGATGAGGGACCACACGCTGCTCTCTGGTTGCCAATCTGGAGCCATTAAAATCTATAGAGCCCGACTGAGCCGGAGGAAGTAAAAATCAGCTCTGATTCCACACGCCGCCGCCCCGCTGACCTGCGCAATTACCTCGCTGTTACTTTGTGTGCAGGCACATTTGTCCATCTGAGGAGAGCACCCAGAGGAAGTGGAACGGCGAGATCGGTGACCCCTTTCGGTCCCGGTGCGCTACCGCGAGGCTCCGTGTGATCGTATCGCTGCGTGGACGGCTCTGATTTCACATCTGAGAGCACTCAGACTGCATTTGTGATCCGATCGCTCAGAAGCCCCAGGTACAGTTCAATTTTATGTTATTTATAAAGCATTCGTTACCATCAAAATTACTTCTAGACTTTTCACAGGAACCCAGAGCCTGACCCCCAACAAGAGAAAAACTCCCTTTTATCAGGAAGACACCTTGAGCAGGACCAGGCTCATATGGGGCCCCCCTGCTGGGTACAAGAAGGGGAGACAGGGCAGAAATGAGGAAAGACACAGTGAAGTCACCCAGACAAGTAAGCTGACGTCCAGCTGTGGCCGAAGGTGATTATAAAAGTAGCTCATGGACATAAAACCTGTAATAAACATGCAAAAAAAAGGGAAAATGTATGATTGTTCAATGCTGCAACCAGAGAAATGATTTGCTAACTGCTAATGTTAGCAGAAATGATGTCGGCGATGCTTGTGATCATGTTTCCAATAGCACATTCTTCTTTTCCAGGCGTTTTCTATGCAGACAGACTGAATGCGGTGGGGGTTGTGGGTGGGTGGGGGCCTCATTAACTGCTGATTAGTTAATGACACACTTTCAGCTCAGCTGCCGAGAGTGAGATTTAATGAAACTAATTAGTGGATTTTAATACCTTGAAAAAACTGTGAATACAAAATTCAGCACAGAGATTTAACAAAGAAAATGATGTGTGGGTATCTTAAAAAACAGAAGTAAGTATGTGGTTGGAGGTGACCCGCACCACCTCTCGAATTGAATGAAGCCGGTTTGCCTCCTGCTGCTAATATTAAACCTCAGAAATCATCAAATTTGGGATTTAGATGCTGCCCGATCTCAAGGAGGAAAAGGTGGGAAGAGAGCAGCAATATCGGCCTGGTCTGTGTGTGTCTGCATGCAGATCCAGCCGACATAAACGATCCACAAAGCTGCCCTGAAACACAGAGCGAAGGAGTGAGAAATGCTGCTGAGCTGAGTTCCATCAAGACAACAATCAAATCCATTCCAGCCAGTCTTCTGCAGAGGTCACTCTTCTGTTCCATGGATTGTGCTCTCGATGGAAAAAGCTTATCAGGGCAATTTTGCCGAGCCACCCGTTCGTCCACCAAACCGAACGCAGCAGACTGCGATAAAAGACTTTTTAGGAGCCTCGCCGGGACCTATAACAGAAATGTGAGGCCCAGACGCACTTAGAACCCTTCACCTAAGAGAGCCTGGTCTTCATGGGGGAAGGCGGGGGGGGGGGGGGGGGAGCTTGTGCGTTAAATGGATTTTAACTATGATTTTAATCAACTTCCTCTTTACAATTTACAAGATTACCTCAAACCTCCGAGGATTTCAAAGCCACGTTTGTTTTTTTGCCTTCACAATTACAACCATCTAATTTTCCTGTGGCTGTTTTCTGCATAGACACACACACACACACACACACACACACTTGCTGGTCCAAATGGTCGTCACGCTGTACAGTTTGTGACTAAACTCCACTCATTGCAGCATTTGCCGGATTGGGAAAGGGAGCTGAAGGGGAAGAAAATGTAAACACAAAACAGTTGGAGTAGGAACAGGGAGCTTGACAGTCAGTCAGGGCAATTTATCATTCTGTCAGACTTCACTGACTGCTGCAGCGGAACTATTTACACAGCAAAACTATCCCCCCCTCCTCCCTCGAATGTTCGCAGCGGAGAAAAAAGCTGAATAGTTTGACTTGTCTGGATGCTGCGGAAGACATAGATAAACTGATATGAGGCTACATGTAGCTTCTTAAGCTAGCTGTAGATATGGCTAAGGTAATTTGATGGGGGCAAACATCACTTTCTCATTCATTTAACCTCCTCTAGCTCCCATTTCTTGCTAGCTACATGGCCTCACAGGTATTGACACCACGGGAGGAAGTTGAGCCAAGCCTGTTTAGAGCGCACGTGCTTCGCTCCACGGTGAAATATTACCGGCACTGTACAACGCAAATATTTTTGCAATAATGGATTTCGGAGCACAGCAAGGACATTATCCTACCATTTCCAGAATTCAATTCGACACTTTGTATTCAAGTGTTTTGGAGGGAGAGAAACCTTTCAAGGCAAAGCTTTTACCATGAAACATTGCGGGGGTCAGCTGGAAAATGAAGTGACTCACGCGAATCTAATGCGCTCTTTCAGCGAACTTGGTTGTGAGACGAATGGAAGCAGCTGCTCTGCTACGTGGAGATGTTGTTAATTATCTTTGAATGTGTTTATTTTCTCAGGTGTATTAGATTCTAGTGGAGCAGAAGGGCAAATGTGTTGTCAGACAGGAAAAACCAGCCCGTCTCTGCAGGACAAGTCAACGGTTTTAAGAAGACAGTGTAACAACAACGAGCATTTACTCTTCCCAGACTCACATAAACTCGGCCATCCTCCTTTAATCTTCTATCTGTGCGCCTATTTTGTGCCTGTGCTCCAGTTGGAACCACCCACTCTACATATCTCAGATGTGCCTCAGATTTAATGGAATTCCATCGATTGGTAATTGGCCTATTACAACTTTCCAGCTGTTTCACATCCTTTGGACAAATGAACCCTCCTGACAATAAGAAGCTCAAAGATCCCGTAGCAAATAAACCTTTTTTGAACTCTTCTGATTCGCCGGGAAACAGGCTACGATTACATTTAGTCCCTTTCCGTTTGACCAGCGTATCATTCCTTCTGCGGCACACTTCAAAGTGCCGCCACATGAAAGTCAAAAGAGCGACGGCCACTCGGACTCTGGAACGGTTCTTTTGATCATCGCCTGCAAACTCCCCAAACGCAATTGGGCCACGGCCGCAGAGGAGGATTTGACAGCCATAAGATAAATGCAGTCATCTCCTCAGCTATCTGATAAGCACAGCGAGCTCTAATCCATTAATATGAAAATGAGGAAGGGCTGGAAACGCCTGGGTGGAGGATTCAGAGTGCTTAAAGATGTATGTGTTTTTCTGACTCGCAGCCACATAAATAATTGATAGCGATAATAATAAAGATACCACCTTCAGCGGCAATTTATTAATGCTGCCGCAGCCTCGAAAACTCGGGCCTGTGAGTTTGTTGTGTGGCTGCTAATGGCCTGATTTTAAATGTAAAACTACAAATCATGGGAGGTGGCGTTGATCTTGATGTTCAACTGAAAACGACAGACAAACGACATGTGCTCAGGTATCACCAAGCGCTTCAGAACTATAATAAAGCTGCTTGAAGTTGATGCAATGCAGGTGCATCTTTGGCAATGATTTAAGATTCTCATAGAAGATACTGTGAAGATGTTAACGAGGTTGACGTGTGTCAATGTTTTGTTGGATGTAGATACCCAGAGTATGAAATATTGACAATGAAATGGGTGCCCCATTGGAAATAAGTCAAAGTTTTGACCAAAATATGAAAGAGATCATTGGCTGAATCGGTAGATTTCAGTCCACACGCCACCCACAGACTCAAATAAAGTATGAAACCCAGCTCGACAGTCTTTGTCTGGACAGCACTTGATTTTTTTTTTTTTTAAAAAAGGACCCGTTGATGTGGTATTGTGTTCACAAAACCTCCACAGGAGGTTTTTAAACTGTTCTTCAGTAGGAAGGTGAGTGCAGCACTAACAGGATTAACGCGTCTCATGAATTTTAGGCTGATTCGACGATGAATTGAAAGTACAGGAGTAAAAATAGTCTTCTTTACCTGCATGTTCAAATCTTACACCCCACGTGGCTCCTCGCCATCACAGTAACTAAAGGACAGCCCTTCCTTTCTTCTCTAGTCTGTCACCTATTGATCCTGTCCCTACTTCCTATCTTCCTCCCTCCATTTATCCTTCCTTCTGCCTCTTTATCCGCGCAGCCGCTCATTAGCATAGCTGTGTGAGGGGTCGTCTCACCTAATGGGGTTATGTGTCTCCAGGAAATGGTGGGCTCTGGTTTCCCACTGGCCGTGCAGATGAGCGACACGTTGCTGCCCTCATTTACAGTGATGTCAGAGGAAATGTCGTAGATCTTCGGAGGAACTAGAAAGGAAACATAACAAAGGTTAGCATTCTCACACCTGCATAACTTCAGTGAAGGAAATATGTGCAAAGGTGGACCTCCTAAACTTAAAGCAATTAGAAAACTGTCCAATAATGTCATGCTGAGCGACCTCTTTCTGAGGTGTTAAACAGCAACTTTTCTATCTGATGTCTGGTTCCCACATCAACCCCATCCAAAGCCTCTGGCTCCTTCTGAGATGCTTCGGATTGTTGTCAAGAGTTCCCAATCATGGAATAATGAATGTTAATTAATAAGGCAAATAAGGACTCTTCTGGTTAACTTAAAGAATATTAACCACCGAACTGGAGACAATCCTGCAACAACACTGATCGCAGAGGCTTTACAAATATTAAACGGCAATCTAGAGTTCATCTGGAGTATCAGGATAACTTTATGATGGTGGGAAAGATCGTTGCTTGTGGAGAAGTAGGCTTGGAGGATAAGATCAATGAGAAGATTCCAGACCAGATGAATTTTGAGCGAGGGAGATCAATAAACAAATGAACATTTAATACACACAAACCGGATACAGGGAACGGCCCCATGTGGTTCTATTAGCTATCAAACAAAGCAAAGCAAAACCTGGTGGTTTAAAATCTACAAAATCAGTAAAACCACCACATGTTTACTTCCAGAAAAGTGAAAACGTTGCTGTTTTAAAGTCTTGATGACGTTCCGTCGCTGTCTGAAGGCTCGGTTCTTGTTCAAAAATCAATTCATGAAAGAAACTAAACCTTTTAAAGCAGCAAAAACTGACCTGTGAGCAGTAATTTAGTTTGCGAACAGGCAAAAATGAGGCCCTTTGAAAAGCATATTCTCCAAAAAATAAACGAGGGCGTCTCATTGACTGTCCCCACTGGACATCAGTGACTCTCATCATTTTGGTATTTCTGGGCACTTAAATCCTCTTTCAGCTTTGATGTTAAAAGCTTTGGCGTTTATTCTGCTCAACACACACACACACACACACACACACACACACACACACACACAAGCATTTATATGCGTATAGGGATGCACACACTGAGGCTTAGGCGGCACTATTTTAACCGGCGCCATTTGAGCTGCGCAGTGATGGTTTCTCCGTCCTCCGGGCCTCCAGAGTCCCCCGTCCTCTCATCCCTGCTGAAATACCCCTCAATAAAGGACCAACAGCTCGAAAACGCGATGCTTCCCGCGACCAACGGCGCCAAGGCGATACCGTCGTAATGACCGAGCGGCGTCCATGTTGCTTCCAGAGTGCTGCCACATCGGCTCTGGGCCGTGTTTGTACGGCGGGATGGCTATCATTAAAAAAACAATACTCGGGCTCAGGAAAACAAACAAATACACTGGGTAAAGATTTGGGTCAAAGGTCAAACATCCTTGCTGTTTGTGGTGGCTGACCGGCTCTAAATGAGCTGAGGGTGGAGGGCCTTCAGAGGAGATGTGGAATCGCCGTTATTGCCTGCTGGAGTGCCGTGTTTACCTGCTGGAGGACTGTTGACACATCTCCTCCGTGTCTGATAGCTCTGTTGATGCTATCTCTCTTTAGTATGCAGGGAGGGGATTTCAAAGGGGAGGATGGAGAGCCTCCGGTCGCTTTACTGTGCGGCCACATTTGCTGCTGCAACGACTGAAGCCGTTCCCAAGGAATACAATAAAAGTGTGAGATGCGTGTTCCCCGCACAGACGTAAAGGCTAATTAGTCACCGGAAAGTAAATAGGGACGCTGAAAGCTATTGATGCCTTTTATTTACTGGCAACGCAAACATAAGCAACAATCTAAAGATGTTGCTCTCTTCTTAATCCACTGCATTGTGAGTTTAAGCTGTTTGAAGATGTTGCTTTTAGCTTTATGAAAAAACATCTGTGTGTGTACATCCGGCAGGAAAACACAGCCTTAACCGTGAGCACAAAGATGGTTTCTGCTCACATTTGAGCGCTGATCTCTTTACATCGCGCCCCCCCCCCCCCCCCCCCCCCCGCCCCTTCCCCCCCACAGCGAGGAGAGCTTGTAGACGTGTTGCAGGACCTGTTTCTTGCTTGACGCATTGCTTTGAAAAGCCCATCCTCTGATTGCCCTGTATTATCCTCTTTACTGCTCCTGCAAACATCAGAGGTTTGTTCGCCACTGTGCTGCACCTCCAACAACAGATAATTACCAACCATCTGTCAACACGCACGCTAAGGCTCGTTTCTTTAAATGCTAATTAAGCAACAATGCTACGAGTGTCATGTTTGCCCATTTCACTGTAATTTCACCTTCTCAGTCCCTGCAGGAGACGCTGTGCGTGAGCCGCTGCAGCTGAACTGGGTGCCGTCGTCCTCCTGGCAGGAGCCTCGGGTGAATAAATAAAGCTCTAATGACGCCACCTTGAATTAGCGCAGTGCTGACAGCTGCAATATTAAAATGCAGAGGTTTTCCTTCCTGCAGAGCCAGGCGCAAACAAAAGTGCTCTTCCATTAATTCCCCCGGATGAATTCTACCACCATTCTGAAGGACCCCATTACTGGCTAAAACTAAAACCATCCAGCACTCCAATTAGTGCAGGGGGGGGGGGGGGGGGGCACCGGCCACTTGTTGTAATGAATAGTGGTGAGCAGTGTGGTGCGAGGTAAAATCCCGTCTGCCTTTTCTGTGATTCAACTGTTTCACATGTCCTCCATCACCCTGAACACACACACACACACACACACACACACACACACACACACACACTCATATTCCTGTCTTGTGATTGGCTTAAATTTAACGAGTGTGTCATATTCTGGGAGAACTTGGTTTGAAGTGTGCGGTTGTGGAGTTTTGCCCGTGCAACATTTCTTTTCTTCCCTTTTATCGCTGCAAGCTGCATCTGTGTGTTAATAAATATGAAGTAAACATCGCGTGTGTTGGTGTGCATGGAGGTGGATGCTGTAAATGAGAGAAGCGGGTGTTGGCTAAGCTAATGCTCCTCTTCTGTGGGGCTCCACACAAGAGTCATCTCGGTTAGCCAGTCAACACGGAGCAAACCACAAACCCCACTCAGGAGTGTTTGAGGGCCATCCCAGGCTGACCCTAACCCAGTTCTAACCTCAGCCTGAAACCCTCTAAAGCAGGGGTGCTCATTACGTCGATCGCGATCTACCGGTCGATCGCGGCGTGGCATTAAAAAATATCAGCCTATCATTCATCCTGTCACTTGATTGATATACGGGGCAGCCAGTTAGATGACAACTGAATTTGACATTCAGGTGACCAATCAAGTGCAAACAACGGCGCCAAGTGCAGCAGAACTTACGATGCCAGCCTATCATCAATCCCGTTACTTGATTGACATACAGGGCAACCAGTCAGAAGCGCTAAGCTATTCAGCAAATTACCTCTGATTTTAAGCCATCGCTAAAGCTTATGGTCATCAAAATGAATGAGGGAGCGGGACCAAGTAAGAAGACAAAAACATATCACTTTCATTAGAAGATTATTAAGCATATGAAGATTATTAAGTCCAAATACGTTCCACCATGACTGAGGAACATTTGGAAGTGTGCTTGAGGCTGTCAGCAGCTACTCTCCTTATGCATCCCTGGCTGATTCAATTCAGTGCAAGTCATTAAAGTAAACTCTGGCAATTAAAAAAAAAATGTTAATCGTTAATTATTAGGTGTGTTTTGCAAAATTGGCTCAGTCGGTTATGCAAGGTACATCAACATACATTGGACACACAAAGAATCCTCAATACATTTGAAAATTAGATGTTTTTCATTTTTGTGGTGGGTCGATCACTTTTACTTGGTCATTTTGTAAGTAGCTCACGTGCTGAAAAAATGTGAGCACCCCTGCTCTAAAGGGTCCCTTGATGCTGAGGGGAGCAGCCAAAATGGCCACACTTTGTAAAGAGGTTGTCACTTTGATAGTAGAATAAGTATTTTTTATACTCAATATGTAGCAAATACAAGGACACACACTTACACACACCGCAGAAATCAAAGAAGGTGTTGAAAGTGCCCGCGAGCACACTTCGTACCCGAACACAACACAATGTTGCGGGCTTATTAAAATGCAGAGACGCACTGATCTGAGGATAGATCGTCTTTAATTAACAGCACGCAGCACTTTGAAACTGGATTAGCCACAGATCTGTTTTACTTTTCAGATTCGCCGGATAGGGTGAAGTAATTCTCTGCATTTGCTTCAGGTTCTGAACATTTTCTGCTCCATAAGGTTCTGGATTTGCAGGCTGGCGCGCGACGTCTTCAGAGGATGTGTGGCTTTGTTTCTGGATTGTATTCATCTCAGTTTGCAACATCAAACCTTGGGAGGTTTTACGTTAAAATGGGACCGACATTGCGATGCCCTTTTAAAGTGTCGACATCCAGCACTTAACTCGGAGCCCCAAAAGTTCAGGATGACTCTCTGTTTACCATTATTACTCGCTGCTGTCTCGGAGTTATTAAACACAACCTCCTTCCTTTTCCAATGAAATCCACGCTGCTGTGAGGTGATAATATGAAAGCAATAAAAGGTGTTGCTATAAACCTTTTTTTTCCCTTTCCAATTTATTTTAGCCCAGAAGCAAAGAGGTGTAGGAGGAAGTTGAGGATTAAACCATTAGAACTCATCAGCCCTTTGTTTTTGGCACCCAACGCAGGGCAGCTTTTACGCCGAGCAGGTTCATAAAAAAAATGGAGATTTGAGGATTTGGAGCATGACAGCAAATGGCTAAAGACACAGATTCGAAGCGAGTGCACATTAGCTGATGAACATTATTCCATAATGACATCATTACGTGCAATGAATCCAATCATATTCTCCTATTAATGTACTGCAGGAATTTGCCTGCAGGTCCGGTGATGGTGTTTGATGGCGAGGGAGCAGAACAGAATGATGACAGCAGCAGCTTTAGATGGCCAATAGTATAAAATGACTAATTCTACCTTCATAACTGTCAGTACCACATGATGCAGCCCAAGTAAACACTTAACATTTATGTCTAATAAATTCACTGTCCAGTTAACCCACCAGTAAAGAGGATATTACAGAAAGCCCTGTCATTGTTGAGGATTATAAAAGAATTATTTTAAATATGTTTGAGGGCGCTCTCGCTCTTTTGCTCTCAGACATCGCTGACACCATTACTGACCTTTGACCTCTGACCCCCATAGACCCGCTTAGTTTTAAATTCATATCTTCAGGTTAACAAAGACCAGTGCATTTGTATTTATGATGTCTGTTCTTCTCCTCTGCCCCCCCCCCAACCTATTCCTCTTTCTGCTCCTCTTTATCATCCCACCCATGAGCCTGGTCAGAGGCGGCCGGCCCATAGGGGGCGCTGGGGCACCGCCCTTCCTGATGTGGAGGGGAAAAAACTACATATAAATTTATATAAAATCTATAAAGTTTCCCTTTACAAATGTTGTTAACAATGGCCTTTTTCCCCATTAGTGGGAGCCTACATGCAAACTAAACTCTATAAACATCATTTCCACCAACTGACTCTCGACAGTGAATTTCAGCTGACATGACAGACTGGTTTTCTTTTGTCTATTAATAGAATTCTTCTTGGGCGCTGGTGAAAAGTGCCCGCAAGTGCGACGAAATAGCCAATTGTGTACGGTTGCTAGGGTAAAAAATGAAATATTCAGCCAATTAGAGTCGCGTAATTTAATGAGTTTGGGATGCTGGAAATGTGACTCCGTCACAGAAAACGGCCCAAAGTGATTGTTAAAGGTGAATGAGAGCGATGACGGCAACGTTAGCGACAGTTGAGCGGCAGCTTCCACCCAAATAGGTGAGAGAACACAGTCGGTCTCTCTCTCTCTCTCACACACACACACACCCACACACACACTGTTGCTTTGTGTAGGTTCAGTTGATATCATAGCTGTAAACTTGAGTATTTTATTGTTTTTGATATTGTTCCTGTGTAAAACACACACGTAGCCTATAGATGTGAGTTGTTAAGGAAATTAAATTATTATTGTGGAACTGAAGTCATTTTCTGACTCTTGACTTGGATTCCTATACTGGAGTAGGCAGGGACTCGGCATGTCAGCCCCACCAAGAACCTGTTCCCCATTCGCCCCTGAGCCGGGTCGTGCTCAAGGTTTCATGTTGGTGATTTGGGAGTCGCTCTGGGTTTCTGACTGCATTGATTGTAACATTCTGCAATTTTCTAACAATTTTCTTTATGATTTTCTTTTTGAAATGTTGCCCCTTGCAGAAAGGGGGCTGTTGCAAATACCACATTTGTTGAAAGGACAAAGAACCATTGCTTTGTGATGATGTTCCTGTCATGATCTAATGGTGCAAAAATAACATGCTTCCCAAAATGTCACAAGTAATACATGTGATGAGTAATTGCCAATGAGGTTAACGATGCAGGAAGCCTGATTACGGGGCGCTTGTTACCAATTTCATGCACTTCTGGGGGAATTTGAAAGGAATCAATTGATGAGAATGAACTTTTGGAATACCTTGAGAGGGGCAATTAATCTTCAATGGGGGAGCTGCACTGGGCGTGCAATTCAAAGATAAGCTATCAACCACTCATTGAAAATGGTTCTAATTTACTCAGGTAATCGCCCATCCTCAGCATCCTGCTTATGATAAACACAGTTTCTCTCTAGACTCTTTTGCTTCATTTCTTTTGTTTTTTTTCAATTAAGTTCGCATCTACAAAGTGTTTTTGATAGACGCGACCATGAGACACTGAGTCTGCCAAACGGCACATTTTGGAGGATATCTTTCCAACAGCAAAACATCTGATTGTGTGTGTGTGTGTCCATGTATTTGATACATACTGGGTACCAAAACACTCATTCCACAAAGTGAGGACATTTTGACTGGTCCTCACAACTTTAAAGGATTGTTTGAAGGTTAAGCTCTGTAGCTTATTATGTCTGTGAAAGATAGAAAACGAGAATGTGTGTGTGTGTGTATGTGCGTGGGTGGGTGGGTGGATGAGTGTGATATAAAGAAATAAAGCTCTGTCTCCATTTGTCATTGGGCCTTGACGCAGTAATAAAGGTCAGAGTTCAACGCGCGTGGACATGTACACAGCGAAAATTCAGACAGGAAGCCCAGAAATCTTCATTCTCTGCGTTTGTGTCAGATTTTCCTGAACTATGAGCCAGCGTTAAGGATGGGCGATACCACATATTTGGGATTCGATACGATACCGATACTTTTCCTTGTATTTTCATCGATATCGATACTGATACTGTTCATTTCTTACTGGCAATTTTTGTCAGTCAAAATATTATTACATTTAAGACAAATACAGACCATTTATATACAATTGATTATGGTCAATTGATTACTAGGATTTCCTTATCCTTTAAACCTGCATAAGACAGTTGTTCCATGAGAAAATGAACTAGAACAATGTCTGACACCATCACACCTTTAGTGCACTTGAGGTCTGTCGTCACACTTTACTGAAGTCTCAGATTGCTGTTCAGAAAAAGTATCATATTCACATTTTCTGCTTTAAGACGATTGCGCCTCTGGCTGATTATTTCCTCCGGCTCTGCCTTATGCTGACTGTGTCGGCTCGGCGGGCTATGTTGCACATTGATGCTCATTCGCTATCTCCTGTCACGTGACATGGGCCAGCTCAATACGCCGCCAGGTATAGGGGTGTCCCGGCACATAATAATTTAAGTAACTAATCTAAAACGGCGGAAAGTGATGCATACACATCCAATTTTATTTTAGTTAGTATCGATATTTATAAAATAAAATCAATACCAAATGAGTAGCTTGTGAGTATCGATATATCGATACCACAGGATCGATCCGCCCATCCTTAGTCGGCGTGGACGACGGATCTGTTGCTGTCAATTTCCACGACTGATGGGATGTCTAAGGTCTCCTAACGTCCCCAGGAAGATATCCAGTTTTATCCTATTTCGCTACCTGCTAACATAACTCTGCTTTAGAATTCATCATGCTATTCCATCTTCAATGTTAACGGTTGATTTAATTCAAGGTGGCAAAGGAAAATCTTTCAAGTCTCACAAAGCAGCCATGACAGATAAAATGGTGATTGTTGTTAACACTCAGCGGGGGACGGTCCCACAACGCCCATGACACCTGCGCCATCTTTACTCTTACTTTACTGTCATGAAGCTCACATCACTGATATCTGCTCCTCTGCCGGCACCAGGACGATCCGAACAATGATCGCTCCTTGTTTGTCAAACCCTCTCGTTTGCTCTGTGCTAATTTATTTCCCTCATCGGTGAGTCAAACAAATCCACGATAAATAACGTTGGCTGCCAAATAATCCATGGCTCACCTGCTGAAGAGGATTAGCCGCTCTCGACAGCGCTGTGTGCACACGTTTGATACTGTACACACACTCGGTGTGCAAAGAGACTTTTGCGTGTTTTTTTTTTTTCTTTGTGTGACCGTATTTCAAAAGCGAGCGGTCCTTCGGTGGGCCCGCCCGCTGCGGTATTGACAGAGCTGGTCAGAGAAGCTTTGGACTGAAACGAGCAGAAGAAATACAGGGCAATTTGTATCCACTGAGGACTTCCCAAAGGTCGGATTCATGACTATTCAGGAGAGCGCCTGTCGTTAAAAACCCCCGTCTGGTGCGGAATACAGATGGAAGACCTAGCCTGGCTTGCGTTGCCAAATTATTAGCAGTGGATTCTGTGATGTAGTTGGGATCAGGAAGAGAAGCGTCTCACCTGGAGCTGAGTGACCAGGACGCACAGAGGAAATCTCTCACCGCTCTATAATTGCCCTCCTCTGATTGGTGGACGGGTTTCAAAGGAGACGACGGGCAGGTGACCCCCCTCCAGCCTAGATTCAAGCAGATGTGCGGAGGGGTGCCGGGGGGCCGGGCGGTATCCAGCGATATTTATCAGTCCAATTAAAGCCGGAGAAACTCTGGCTGAAGCGTCTGTGGACATTTGGGATTCACCTCATATAAACAAGCTTCTCACAGGCCTTATTTATCAGGGGTTCAGGAAAACTTCCAAAAACTCTCCACTTCCTCGGAGGCAAATTAACTGCTGAGAATTCAAATTTGTGTTTTTTGGACAGAGGATAAATGTTTTGCAGCGATCCCTCTGTTGTTGCTGTGTTTTGTGAAACATGCTCAGAGGAGAAGTGAGAACACCCGCGTGTCTGTTGTGATTTGCACCTCCGAGTACCAACTGTTTTCCTCCCAGAGTCACGGCCCAACAACGCTGCTGCAGGAACCGTTCATTTAGGCTGCCGTTAAATCCCTTCCTCCCGTTCTGTGCTCAGAATTTAAAAAACGGCTTAAATAATGAGACCGTATCAGGTGTTGCTAGGCATCGCATACTGTCAATAACTGCATCCTCTTAACCACCAGGATCTGCAGGACCTTTGAAGGAGCTGACAGACATCTCATCTTACTATTGACCCGATTGTTACGGGCTCTGCGGGCACCATGGCAACGGCAGTTTCACTTGACAAGTACGGCGATCGATAAGAGGAGGAGGCAGCACGCAGATCGGCTGATCTAATGGTTATCGAAGGGAGAGAGCAAAAACGCGGCAGGAACTCGTTACCACACTCGAAGGCTCGTTTTTCCGTTGCTCTGCACTCGCAACTGTAAACTGACGATTAAGAATCTAACCACACGGCTGATAACCAAAAAGAAGAGACTGTGGGAGCCCCCCCCCCCAAAAAAAAACACAAAAAAATGCCGGTGTTCTTCCTCACTTGTGTTTTATCTGTTCCCTCTCTGAGGAAGGAGAGCTGAGTGGCTGACCTTTGCCCTTGCTCGTTTTAATTAAGCACGGCTAATATCAGCTATTTCCATGATGAGGACTCACATTGGTGCACGAAAACACTGCACACACATAATGAGTTGTGCTGATGCAAACACACATTTACAGGGGTTAAGAAATGCATTCATAAAGTCACACTTTCTCTCCCTCACTCACTGACACACACACACGCACACACACACACACACACAAAATGATTAGTGGCTAGCTAAATGTCATGGGCCATAATGGCAAATCTGTTCCTTTGGACGCTCTTGCACTCTCTCCTCACTTTCTTAGTCACAACTTCAGTGACAGGCTGTGTTGAATGAATGTGTTATTTTTCCACTGGGACACACACACACATACTTTCAAATATCTAATCGCGCCCACAATCGCCAGGGACTGTTGCATAATAGTCGCAGTAACAACCAGAAATAACTGCACAAAACAAAGTATCATTTACCTTTATTTACTGCAAAGCAGTCGGGGGGGGGGAGTTCAACCTCTTTATCAAGTTAAATACAATTTTCAGCTTTCCTGTTGTCAGCAAAAATAGTGCAACATACAGCAATAAATACATCCAGGCTGTGGTTCATACGGAGGGTTTGGGGGGGATGGAGCCTTTCCAGATTTGGCATAAGCATGTTATCAGCATTAGATATGGCTCAAGGGATTTTATTTCTTTGATTTTAGTGTTTCAAAATGGTATTATATAACAAGTATGGCATACATCTGTGATGGGCTGTAACGTGCATCAAGCTAAAGTTGCAGCTTGACTGCGCTCAGCAGTCTGTAGGGGATCAGGCCCCCTAACGAAAACACTCTTTTGATTTTTGAAAAAAGGAATTTACAAAAGCAAGTGTTCTTTTGAACGTCTTCTGAGAGGAGAAAGTTTTCATGAGCATTTTAAAAATAAAACCGTCAAAAGTCATTTGCTGTTTCAGTGGAATGAGACTAGTGACGAAAAGCCCCCGCTATGTTTCGGTTTTAATGCAATTTAATAATCGGCGGTTGAAGCCGAGCGGTATTAAAGTAAACTAGGAAATTGTCGGAGCGGCCGGCTCAGGGTGATGTAATGCAAATGTGGTGATTAAAGGAGCTCCCACCGTGTTTAAAAGCACAGATGTAGCTACAAGCTACAAAAGAAATGCCTCTGATAGCTGTGGATTCTCTGCAATTAGGGTTTGAGCTGAAAGAACTGAATTTTGTGACTGAGAACGTAAAAAAAAAAAAAGGCGTTAAATGTGTCCGCTAATTAATGAGGGTTAGAGAACAATACCAGATAAAACAGCCCCTTTAATGTCATGCAGCGAGATCAAAGTGACTTCAAAGAGAAGAGCGACAAAGTAAAGATTTTACATTCAATTCGCCGAGACCAACTGCCACCATGAAAAATAGTGTATGTTTAAAAAAAACTGCATATTATTTTATCATTTAAAGCATCGCGGCTGTTTAAAAGTGGTCAACACCCTCTGACGTCTACCATCTGCTGTTAGTTCCTGTTTGATCCTGGAAGCTTTCAGGGCACAGCAGCGATGTGTTTAAGTCAACGTCTTGGTCTGACAGTTTTTTACAAACATTCCTCTAAATAATTTCCTAAATGTGATGAAAGCAAGAAAAACGCCACAGCTGCGGACAAAGGCGAGGATTCCTCCACGCTCTCCTTTGCAGTAACAAAATATTCTTAGATGAGAGGTGCTGTGCATATTTAATACATTATCACATCTAGGATCTTAATTAGTTGAGAGGAAGGAAGAGGAGCATCTCCATGTGATGTGTAGGAAGGCCGTGACGGACTTGATACCGATCTGTCGCCCTGCGTATCTCCCATCAGATAGTGGTCAGAGGAGCCTATAAATAGGTCAGCATGTGCACGTTGGAGATTACGACATGCAGCCAGAGCGGCTGACCGGCCCAGCTGATGTAGTGGAGGAATTTATCATATGTCAGCCATGTATGGCAGAGGAAGAATCTCATTATTTCCCTCTTGTAATCAGCTTTGGTGCAATCTTCAACATTCAGCAGATTACAATAGAGTGCTGGAAAGTTCGGGTTGAATGTGACGAAACAGCGGCTCAGCTTCCTCTTTCTTCGTCGATTCTCCCTCAGTTTTAACAGAAACCAGCGCAGCCAGGTTTGAAATCTACCATCTCCTCATTCCTCAAAGGCACTGCGGGGAGGCAGGGCTGTAATTTGTGGAGGTGACGCGAGACCTCGGAGTGGGACAAATGTCACGCAGAGATTAAACGATCTGGTGGAGACGAGTGGCAAGTTGCAGCGCGTAACGCTGCAGCATTTGGAGTGTTTCGGTAGCCAGGCGGTCGTTTTTGTTCCAGCAGGGACAAATCTGACTGAGCTGTGGTCCATTTCAGAGGCATCTAAATGGCTTTTGTTTCCAGATTTTGAATCCCACGGCTCAAGGCCATCAACCTAAATGCTGGGTCCGGGAGAGCTGAGAAGGATTTTAAGCAATTAGCAAAGGTGATCTTTTAGTATTTCATTTAAAAAAAAAAAAGTTATCAGAAGATGTGTTAGCACCAGGACATCAGCATAGCCTGAAGGATGGAATGCTATATATTTAACATACGCTATAAATGCTGCAGAAATGTTATCACTATATAAAAATAATGTGAGACTAGTTGATCAAGATACAAAAAAATGGATGAAGACAGAAATAAAAGGCATGAGCGAGTACGACAAAGCTGTTCCGAACGAATTGTTCTGAGGATCAGGTGGTCATGTATCCCACAATGCACCTGAAATGGCTTGAGACCACTGCACAGTGCCACACATGTGCGGTAATCCCCTCCTGCTGTCATTCTCCATGTTACTCCATCACGCACTGCCGAGCAGAGCAAAAGTGTCAAGAAAGTTAAAATAATAAATCCGAGAGTATGAAATCCTCTCACTTCAACTGTAACGTTTGTGCTGTAGCATTAATAAACGCGGTACGCCCGGATTGAGAAAATAAAGATATTTCTTTTCCTTCTGTTTCTCTCAGCGGACGATGGAACAGCATCCCAGAAGCCTCGGCGGCATGACAGAGCCGCTCCCCTGCTGCATCTCATCGGTAACAAAATCCCTGTATTCTCCATGAGTGGGCTTAAGCATGTGTACACAAATGTCAGACGGTGACTAGCATCGGTTTACCCCACACACAGATCCTGTCAATGCAAACAAGGGAGGGTGTGAGGCTATGGGGGCGATGGGGTGGGGTGGGGGTGGGGGTGGGGCAGGGAGGGACAAGGTTGGAACTCCCTCAAGTGCACCGCTGGGATGTGAGTGAGTGGAATTTATCAGAGTGAGTCATCTGTAGTTCAGTGAACATCCTCCCTGCAGCTCCGATCCACATCCAATCCTCTGTTGTGGGGGGGGGGGGGGGGGGGGGGGGGGGTGACCTCTTTTGTGGGGTCATTCAGTAGGAGCAGAATCAATCATATTTACAGACTGTTTATGAAAAGCAGAAAGAGAAAAACTTTTTTTTGACAGGAAAACGGGTCAGCTAAGTTTTGCCCTTTTTTTGGATTCCCCACATGACCTAGTGATCATGTGTATGTATCTAATATATATGTGTGTGTGTGTGTTTTAAAGTGTGTTTTAATTACTCATTACAGATGTTTCCTTTGTCAACCAACAACGGAGCAACTGTTGGTATTTGCGTGTCAGCCTGTTGCCAGAGCTGCATATCCATCAGGAAATTTGGCAATAATGCAACGTTTTGCGCCGCTGACAGCTGGCTCTGGTTTGATTCTGACCATATGGCCACTCCGAGGAGTCGCATTGACCCGGAACTTCCCTGGTAAGATTCCCATTACAGAGTGTTCCTTGCAAACGCCAATGTCTGCGGTAAACACGGACGTCCTTTAGCGATCATCGCCGCGGGCCAAGCAGCCGTTTGTCAGTTTTATTTTCAGCGGTTACCTGCAGACAGTTATTGGTGAAGCGGACCAAAACAAATGTTTATGGGAGGGAGGGAAGGTCGCCTGCCTGTTGTCATTTATGAAACTCTGCTTGTTGCTCTAGACCAGGGGTGGGCAAATCCACTCCTCAAGGGCCGTATCCAAGCCAGACTTTCACCTGGGGTTCCATTTACCTTGGTGAAAGCGGTTTCTCCCTGGTAGGATGCAAAACATGGCTGGTTCCAGCCTTCATGGATTGGACTGGCCCATCAGAGGAGGTCAAATCCATTCCTCGAGGGTTGAATTCAAGCCAGGATTTGCATCCTACCAGGCAGGAAACGCTTTCACCAAGGTAAATGGAACCCCAGGTGAAAGAATTTACCTGTAGGACAGAAAGTCTGGCTTGGTTACGGCCCTCGATGCTCTAGACACTCTGACAACAAGGGTTTAACCATCGAGTGAACACTTGTGTTCTGTATCTGTGTCCACGTGAACAGTTGTGTGGTGACTTGTGTCAGTGTGGTTGAGGTGAATGAGGTGGGTTGCCCTGTTGTCAGGCTGCATTTACTGTCTCGTCATTACAGCCGTACCGACAGGCTGATGAAAATAGGACATGGAGTTTAACCTGTTCAGCATCATGAAAAGAGCTGCAGGTCACATAGAGGCAACGTTGGCATTGAATTCAGTTTCACAGAGTTGTTTATCGAGCAAAAACCCAAGTTATATTCCTGAAGTGAAGGAAGAAAATCAAGAAAAATAAATTAAATCCACTTTGAAAAAAATAAAAATAAAAAATCTTCCCCCAATCGACTGAGCGTGATTCTGATGTGATTTGAAGTCTGATGGCTCGTCAAATATTTCCAACGCTCTCGTCAAGCTTTTCATTCCAGTTTTATTAAAGTATTAAAACTATTGAAACATTATGGAGTAAAACTGGCGCCTGCATGCGCCAGAATGTAAAGGCTCACTTATATTCCATAAGGTGGGGGGGGATGCGGACAAAGCAACACTGTGTATTTATGATGGCGAAACCTTGAAAATCTTTTTTCTCCTTCAGTCCATATGTTAGGACAAAATTCCATCTGGAGAACAGTTTCTGCTCTGGCATTTCGCAGCTCACGCTCCTCCGAATGGGGCGCCTGACCCTTAACTCTCGCGTTAATACGCCTTTGTGACTGTGAGAGCAGGCAAATTCCAACGCTATGTCCCTCTGAATGAGTAGGTTTGTCGTGAAGCTCAGAGCGGAAACAGTCCTCTGAAATGCCACAAATGTGATCCTCACATAAACAAGCTGTGACAACAGCTATGGTGAATTCTCCATCTGAGGCATTAGCATTCAAACACAGCGGACAACTTATTACCTCAGCAAGCATCAATTAGGACGCCGTCATCAATTAGCTCGCCGTGCCCACAACAGCCTAGTTAATGTCCCATCACACATGTTGACACCTCTTGACCTTCTTAAATAAAAATCTTCAAGCTGAAGAGCGATTTGGACAAGCTTAATGGTTTTTGCCATGTTAAAGCGCGACAGCTTTAATGTGAAGGTCTGCAGATGCGTTAGCTAACCCGCTGCAATAAAAGCCTCCATGGCCTGTTTATAAACCAGCTTTTATGATTGATATTAATTTCAGAGCCCGTTACACACACATTCCACCACTACAAAGATGTTGCTTATTATCTGGTCACAACTGTTTTTTTCTTCTGGTGGCTGAGAACTATCGTGTGATTTGGTTGGAAATCAGAAGTGGGTGTGGCCAGTGTGGAAAAGGAGAAGGTCGAACAGCAATGAAGGATTTTACACTGTAAGACACATGAAGACAAACAGAGGGGCAGTAATTAGTGGAACACAGGCAGACCAAACATTTACAAAGGTCAGGTGGCGTGGACGGATGAAGAGCTGCTTGACGTGTACTCGCGAAAAAGAACTTTGCTTGTGTCCGCATTCCTACTATAGAACAACCTTTCCTTTAGGTTTGGAAAGAAACCGTTCCTGACAGAGGTCGCCATATATTGAAAGCAGCAAAAGCAACACATCTGGCATCATGGCGTAGCGTTTGGAATGTTCCCCAGGTTTCCCGGTCCCTGTCAGCGTATTGGGATGGACACTCACCTTTTACGATGAGGTTGAGGAGTTTTGGTCGGGGGCTTCGCTCGCTCTGGATGGAACACGTGTAGAGGCCGTCGTCGGTGATGTCCACCTTCGTTATCTGAAGGCTGTACTCGTGTTTGTCCCCGACACTCGACACGATGGACACACGCGGGTCCACCGACCACTTGTCGTTTCCTGCGAAAATGATGCTGGAGCGGTTCAGCCAGGCTCCTTTAGAGATCCCATCCAACAGGTAGCACCTGCAGAGGGAAGGAAATGGAACATTGCTGCATGACTCTGACCCCAGAAGGAACTCTTTTGAAATTTGTCTCCTTTGACGTCTAAATGAAACTTTTATGTAGAGGCTGGCTGTGATTTATACGCCAGGTCTGAGCAAGATTTATGGATATAAACAAACCTCTTCAAAATACGACCTTGATGCTATCAGTGGTGAAATGAAAGTGCGTTGACTCAACTTCTGTAGTTTTTAATACAAATATAGCGACATCTTTATGCATTTATGCTAATATATCCTTCAGTTCAACTGTAGTTTGGAGGCAAATGTATAGTCTCTCGAGATGAACCAGAGGATGAGGAAAATAAGCAATAACAGTTAAAGCAACATTTTACAACCTTGAGCTGAAGCCTGAGGTTTGGCTGCAAAATTCTTTATTGTCATTTTAAGAGGTAGCAAGCTGTGATGTTGGAGAAAAGAGCCCAAACCTCCTTTTTGTATTCAAATCAAGCTGTTGTCAACATATTTTATAAAAGATGGAAAACCAAAGAGGCTTTGAGTATGGGTGTTCTCATATTAATTCCATCACTTTTCTATAAATAATATTCCATTAGTGCACCATAGTGATGAGCCCGAAGGGTTTTTGTGTTTTAAAATGGGTCATAAACAATAGAAACCCAAGCTGATATAATAAATGAGGCTCAGCGTGGCTCCACTTACTGCCAAAGTTGCTTGAATCAGGAGTAATAGTCTTCTTTGTTTGTGAACTTGTTTGTGAAGGGCAATTAGTCCAAATGAAAATTGTCCTTAAACCCAAATGTATAAAAAAAATGCCTGAATCAATTGAAACAGTTTAGCCTTGAATGCCGAAACATTTAAAATGCAAGTGATTCCCAGATGGTCCATATAATGTATGAAAAAAAGTGAGAATAGTTGTCGAACTGTGGCGGGCCAAAAATCTGCAGTTTATCCGGCAGGTGACAACGACAAAAATGACTTAGGCTTAATATAATGAGAAAGGCTCGAGGCCAGTTTCAAAACAACAAATAAATCCCATTGATCTATTCTTGGATTGATGGTTAAACAACCATAAATAAAAGCTATGTTGACAAATGCTCTCCGTCTCATAACGTGATTTGTACCCAACCAGCCGTAATGATCACAGACGTTAAGCTAACGATGAAATGTGTCAACAACTCCCTGCTCGTACATCACCATATCCTTTAATAGATGATTAAAACGATTGCTCAGAATGTCCCTTTAATTAAATATATTCGGAAGAGTAAAGGGATGAAAACAACAAACTTCTCGGCTTCTTGTTCGCTGGTAATTGAATTAGGTGCGAGCTTTACAAAACTCTGTTTGAAGCTCAACACATCAGCTTGAACGAACGCAGTTCAACATATTTTCAATGTCCCTGAAGTTTGGCTGAAGGACACATCCGACAATCACAGTCTTCACGTGGCGTTTTATTTCTCTCTATTCTGATTGGCTCTTTGATGAGCGTTGCCTGATTTTTGGCAGTATCTCTGCTGAATGTCTTTGCCTCCTCACAAATGATTGCTGTTGTTATCTCACTGTGATACGGCATCAAAGCCCTTTTCTAAATCCTGAGGTGTCCTCTGTCCAGCGGTGCCTCCGGAGTTGCGTAGACTAACTGGGTTTCCATCACAGTTTTTCGCAAACGGGATATTTCTTCAATTTGAATAAGGTGCAATTTTGCACTTTGCACATGTTTTTCTGTTGAAGGGTGTTTTGGGCACAAGCTCGGTAATTCTTTTAAAATCTCGTCTCACAGAACCCCGCTGGAAGACAACGTGGACAAACTCACTTTGGGTGTTGGTAAAGTGCCTCCATTTTACTTTTGCGATAATTTCTAAATCGGAACTGATTCAATGCAATTCAATTCAGTTTTATTTGCACAGTGTCTGTAACAATTAAAATTGTCTCTAGATACTTTACAAACACCCAGGGCCTGAACCCCCCCAACCCACACACACACACAGAAACGAGCAACAGGGGGCTGTTTCCGCTCCCATTTTCTTAATTATGTTTTTTAGATTTTTCACATTAATAATAATAATAATAATGTGTAATAGGAGTAATAATGGTGCTGGAAATACAGACAGAAATATTAATATTTCTTGATATTATTGACATATTCCGCACAGCTCTGAGATGATATCAGACTCAGCTGAGGATGGTCAGGTCAGATTTAGAGCACATATAAAATTTCATATCCACGCCAGTGTGAATCTTCCTCTTTTTTGGAGGTTGATCTTTCATTCACCTAATTAAGAGCATAGGAATCGGCCGTTTTGTGACCTTCATTTGTTGTAAAAGTCAGTGTGGCCCTTCTGTGCTCCCTTTATAATCAGGCGATTTCAAGATTGTTTTCAAATTTTAGAACTGAAAATCTCTGGAAACTGGGAGAGCGACTTGCTGGAACACAACGAGCTAAACACCAGGTCGGTCTTTCTTCGGCACATTCTCAGTCAGGCGTAGCTGAGCTAATAACACCCAACTTTACTTGGGTAACACGGAGTAATTATCCCACAGACCTTTGTGCAGCCTCTCAGAAGCAGCTTAGACACCTTCAAAATATACTAATTAATATTTTATTCAGCCATGACTCTGATGGATCAGAAAACAGCCTCATTAAAGCCTTTTCTTTATTTAGATCTGTGGATATCAACTGAAAAAAAAAAAATCAATCGAAAAAATAAAATAAGCTAAATGTGTAATGAGCTGTGGTTTGTGGTCCACGTTTGAATGACCAAAACACTGTGAACTGCAGATCAATTTAGCCAAACTTCATCTAGCCTTGTCATAAGGAAGATGAAAAAATATTATTTTTCCCTTTTTTCCCATCATTCTGCTTTAAAAGCTGTTTTCAGGGTTTCACAAGTCGGAATGTTTTGGCACGTCTCATTTTTGGAACATGTTTCAGGGTTTCACAGACTAACAGCTGACATGCGGAACGCGTCTGGCAGAAGAGATGAACGCACTTGTGAACGTGTCCCTCTGCCCTCTGAGATTTCAGGTTATGTAACAGTTATGTAACAAACACAGAGCATGTTTAAACTTTAAGCCGTGCTCGCCCGGCATAATCTTACTATGTTCCAGTTTTTAACCCGCTTGCTCAAAAATAAAGAAAGAAAGTCGACTGCTGTATTTTTAATCCCTCTACTACATTTAATGAACCACCATCTCCCACCCGTCTCCTCAACCCATTCACAACAGGATGAAAAGGTTAGCCCATAAGACGTCAGCGACATGTTGCCGACACTTTGAACATCCTATTTTATACATTTAAATACATATTTACTATTTCCAGAGCTAAATTGTACTAAACTGCTGACTTTTTGATAAAGAATTTGCAACTAGTGTCAAATAAATGCAACAATACAGATCTTGATTAAAAGGAAGGGCTATCTAAAAAAACACACACACACACACATTAAAAATGCAATAGACTTGATTTGTGGTATAATCTCATTACTTCTGTTAAAGGTGAAATTGGTCCAGGTTCTTAAAACAACAGCTAGTGGACAGATGCCATGTTTTCAGTCTGTGGGAGGAAACTTGTCTGATTTTACACCTGCCAACATTTCCCTTACACCTCCTAGCTCGTACACAAGACAAGCGAGAGGTATTCTTTTTTTAAATGGTTGCTTTTCTGCCATTAGGTTTTGTCTCAGACTGAAAAAAAGGAGTTGCTTAATTAGTAATGGGGGAAAATAAAGGGCTGTCTGGGGAGAAAGCTGCAGGATGTCAGAGCTACACAGGTGGACATGGACTACAGGGCGCCTTGCAGCTGAGCCTCAGTCTCAAATGTGCATACACTTTTTATTTTCATTTCATTTTTTCAGAAGAACCAGAACACACTTCAATAAAATATAAGCACTATAAAGAATCAGAATAGCGTCTGATGCCAAAAATACCTTCCATCCATCTTCACTTTGCTGATTGAACATTACATCATCTGTCTGGCCAAAGCTAGGGGCAGAATTCTGGACTACTAGAGAACAGATCCTTACATAACTTTGTCTTTCTACTGGACTGGTATGTGTTCTCCAGCCACCTATTGTAATGTTAATGCAGCAAGCATGAGCAAATCCATAGATTAGAGCAGAAAAATGTCAACAGTACCCCCTTGCAGTGACTCAGTAGAAGTAGAAACAACACTCCCACCTTCAGAATGACAGATTTAACGGCAGCTCCTGGAAAGTGATCTAGTACTGCTGACATTGGGCAAGCTCTAATGCTTCCAATGACTTTGAATGCACCACAAACACTTCTGGCATTTTCCAAACTGTCACTCTGGAGCAACGTGATTTACATCTTTCATACTTTGATCAAGTTCATAATAAACTTTCTTAGTTAAAAAAAAACCACACACTTGAAATCAGGTGAAAAGAGATTATTATTATTTGTTCTCATCCAAAGGACGAGCACACTGTACCTCTCTTTTGGATTTTGCTGACTCTACCATGGGTAATTCCATTATTTTCACTCAAATGCCAAATTGCTTCATCATCTATTCTTTAGTAAGGTCATTTTTTTTCATACAATTATGTTTTGAAGCTTCTGCATTTAAAAACTGATCCACCCTAAACATGGGAGTGTTATTTTGAAAATGTATTGGACATTTTATTTGTGTAGGACAGGAAGACTGGTTGTGTGTTGTGCTTCTCCATCTGGCAAAAATAGAAGCAAAACATATTTTTGGGACTGTGGTGGAGTAGGAACAGAGCAAAACACAATAAACGTGTTTCTTTAATTGGAAACACATCAGCTCCCCTTTCTGGAGCGCAGGCAACGTAAACCCATCTGGTGTATTATTGGGGTGACCACCTAAATTTAATGGCTAA
Source organism: Takifugu rubripes (assembly GCF_901000725.2). NCBI lineage: Eukaryota > Metazoa > Chordata > Actinopteri > Tetraodontiformes > Tetraodontidae > Takifugu > Takifugu rubripes. The sequence goes on from NC_042304.1 coordinate 10,694,573, forward strand.
CCCTAACCACTACCCTACCCTAACCTAAACCCAATTCTAACCTCAGCCTTAAAAGCATGACCTGATCCTCAAACAGTCCTTTGAAGTAGTAAAGTGCAGCCAAACTGACATCACTTACTAGTTGAATATGTGATTTAAAACTCAATATGTGGCAAGTACAACATCCCATCCACACATGAAGGCAAATGTGTGACATCAGTGGCATCTGTCCAATCTTCAATTCAGTCCACACTACCGACTGAAACAAAAGCAAATGATCAATAGCTCTTTTGTAACCCAAATCCAAATAAAGGTGCCATGCCCTGGTTGGCCAAGTGTGTGTTTGTCACAGAGGATGAGGCAGAATAACAGCACAGTTGTGATGTGAGTGAGGTACAAACCAGCAGACTCCTAATCCCTAAAATAATCCCACTGCCTCAGGCTGCTAGGACACATCTGAAACATTCCATCTTAAATCCAAACAGAGGCAATGTTGAAACCCAATCTCACCCCAATGCCACCTCACAGACACAGCAACACCCCAGACGCTTCTCACACTCTTATTATAGTAACCTGGGATCGAGCCTCCGGACTGTTTTTTTAATCTCCCAGTGATGTTGACTCGGACTGAAAGAGCAGAAAGCGATTGTCAGACCCCTGACGACATGTTGCTCCACTCTGCTCTCACCACAGCATTCCCCTCTGTCGCCTCCAGCCTGGGGTCTTTTACTGCACCTGCCCCCTCCTCCCCAAAGTGACCCATGATAGACAGCTGATTTTCCTTTACTCAGATGGCTGCCTCAAAGCTGTGCAGGGAAAAACTCCCCTCTAATGCATTGACAGTATCCAGGGGCTCCCGTTTTCTTTCACTACAGCTGGAGCGTAAGTTGAGAACGGCGACGCCACTGGGACTAACTCTCACTGAGGATCTTTTCATACATACACAGCTACTGGTTCCTTTCATCGGCCTTTTTATGAGAGTGCGAACACTGACTGAGAGACTTTGCCTTCAAGAGAATGAAAATGAAGGAGATTCTTAAAATTAGCTGACAGAATAGAGGAGATGGTATCCTGAAGGTTGAAGGGTAGACTCCACGGACGCATGATGGGAAAGCATTTTCTCCCAGGCAGGCCTACCTTATAAATATGTGAATGAGCTCTGGGTAATGCATTCACCATCAAGTCCGACGTGCATGCTGATGCTGTTAAATGTCACGTCCCAAACGCAGCTCGACCAAACGGGTGATCATGCATTTAACCAGTCAGTGCAACTCCCTCTGTTAAACACATGAGATAACACTGGCATGCTACTGTGAAAGCATCCACTGCTATCTAACCCCAGGAAATTCCAGTAGGATTTCTCCAATACTTGAAAATTAAGCTTTTGAGTTATTTAGATGGGATGGGTAGTCCAGGGTGTACCCCGCCTCTCACCCACAGTAAACTCCAGCCACCCCGAGCAGACAACTTCTGTCTATTAATCCAAACCACCAGACAGAAGGTATCAGGGGGTTTCTGGTTCGAGTTCTGACCACAATGTAGGTGTCCATGTTACTACAGGGATCATGAGGGATGAAGTCCTGGTGCAAAAGTCAACTTGTTCATTTGCAAATCTGTAATGCCACCATCAACACCGAGACACAATGGCTGTAACTTAACGAATCCTCTAAACTGTTGATTGGTCGTCACTTTCAATGTTTCTTCAATTAATCCACAAAACCGTATCTTTATACAGTAATAGGTCTCACTATCTTAAACAATTGAACACTAAGGTAAAAAAAAAATAATTTAATTGTGTAATGAGAACATGTTAATCTGCTGTCTGAGCATGAACACCAGTAAGACACTCTGTGGGCAGTCTGGCTACCAGTTTGAGTCTTTGATTTAGAGCAGTTTACCAGCAGCACGTGTCCTTTGAGATTACTGGGCAATGTTCAGAACACCATCAATGCCTCTTCCAAATCAAATGACCTTGTCTTTCAAAAGCCAGGTTCCCCCGCCATCCACCAAAAACAGTCGGACGCATTCACAGATCGCATTTCTTATTAATGTGCCAATTGTGCGCCGTAATGACTGACTGGAATTTGACATTCACCATGAATACATGCCTGTGTAATTTCTTCCCAGTGGAAGAAAGGAGGAGAGATTATGTGCAATAGCTGGAAGAAGAATATAAATGAGGCGAGACAGTATTTCTGCTGTGTATTAAAGACATGCGGATCAAACTGGGAAAAGCAGTGGGTGGTTGACACACTCCAGACATGCACACGTGGAGTTCAGGGTGCTGTAATATTGGGTATTGAGTTCTGGGATTCTTTTAATTATGCTGCATTTGATTTTCTATACCGTATAGTGAAGTAAATAATGCGTTCTGGCTGTTTACTCCTTGAAGGCTGCAGCCATTCATTGAAAAGAAGTACAGAATATTTCTCAGTTTGCTTCTTTGATAACAAGCTGGAAGTTGCTGCTTTGTTTGGTTAAATCCAGGGAGTATTTTGCTTTCCAGAAGGGGGGATAGCTGCATTAAAAGGAAAAATTAATTAAGAGAGAAAAATATCATATCATATCTTTAAAGCAGAATATTCAGTTTGACCCCAGTCCAAAATGATTAACTCCTTAACCAGATCTTTTCAAATTTCACAAGGACACAAATCCATTCTAATTAAAGATGAAAAATGAACATAAAAAACATTAATTACAGCTTAAAGCTCATCAGAGATGTCAATATGAACTATTAATTTGACAACAACTTCACCCAAAACATCACTCTAGAATTTTCTCTACTGATTGATAACATAAAATGTTAAATAGTTGTTATTATTCGTACAAATCCATTTCTATCCCAAGCTTGATGCAGAAAGCAGACACAGGTGTTGGACATTAGTGCAAATCCAACCCACAACCTCAGTCAGGCTCTGAAATTTAATTTCCTCTTTTATTCATATCTGAACAAATTTTCAGACTTGTTTTTCTTTTTCAGTTCTTCAACAGATGTCTTCGTAATCTTGCAATCAAACACTCCAACAAAAGCCCTCGATGTGAAAACATGTTTTGCCATGCAGCTTTAATAACCCAATGGTAAAACAGCTCGATCTGTCCCTGGCTTTTCCACTGAGTCACTCAGTTGCTCAAAATAAATTGTAATCAGACCTGAAACCAAAGGAGCAAAGGCCAACTAAGAACCTGTTAAAATTTAGATGCACCTAAATAAACTACAGGAAAAAAGATCAGCAAATATTAAAGTGCGCTCCTCAAGCTTTTGATTGGCTTAAGGAGACCTCCTTTGTTTCCTTTTCCATATTTCTGTGCCAATAATTCTATGGATGTAAAACCTTCAAACAAAACTTCAGGTGGTTACTGTTTTTCTGCAGTTCTGGAGACGTTTTTTGCAAATTCTCCCACACGTTCAGGTAGCCCGCTTGCTCGCCATACTTCTGTTGCCATTACAGAGTTGGCAGGGGCTACCCAGAACAGCTCAGTGGGGACATCTGTCTCCCATGGCCATCTGTGCGCAGGTCCTCCTAATCCGACCCTTCGAATCGACCTTTCTCAAACCGCTTCCAAAGTCTTTGCTACCTCATTCACACAGACCTACTTGTCAGTCTACAATGGCAGTCGGAAATTGCTGTAATATTCGAAGGTATTCTGTAAATAAAAGACAAATAACCACAGGTATCACCTTTGTCATTCTGAGGCGAATTCTGCTTTGTTCCTGCAGCCCATCTCTTTCATGCTTTGATGTTTGTGTGCACCGGTGTGTGCCTGAGAGGCTGTTCCACTGACAAACAGTTTACCCACACTATTCATGGCCCAAGTGAGGTCAGGCTTGGCCGCGCGCCATGGAGAGTAAAGGAAGTGGAGTCGGGGGGACAGGTCAAGGCTCGACGTGGGAAAGAGCCATCGGTCAGCTGTTCGCCCGAGACTGTTCAGACGAGTTTAGAGCAGTGCCGGCCTTCTGGGTCTCATGCGGATCACTGCTGATTCTCGAAATTGTTTTACACCAAAACTTTCTCATTAGGCTCGTGGGAAACTTCACTGCAGATGCTGAAGATCTTGCTTTTTTTTTCAGTCGTGTCAGGAAGAAAGTGGAAGAACTTTTCACTGAGCTGCATGCAAGGAAATGCCAGGTTCTTTCATTTCTATGCAAAAAAAAAGAGAGAGAGTGACAATGCCAACAACAAGACCAAGGGACTGTTTGTTATTTCTTCCCGCAGGGCTTTATACACCCTTTTTTGATGTGCTCTATCCACGGCACAAATGGACGATCCTTCATTGTCATAGGACATTGGAACCCCTGTGCAGAGCGATAGTTGGGACCGCATTCATCATCCTGACAAAAGGAAATAAGCAATTGCCACAACACTTAACTGCTTTCAGTCATCTGCAAATATTGGAATAAATACATCGAGCAGAAGAGAGGCCCCAATGGGCATAGTCATATTTAACATGGCCTATTTGTGTTCACTTGCTCGCTTTAGTGACAGTCCTTCCTCGACCCCATGGTACGATGCATGTCAGTGCTGTACATGCACAATTCCCTTCACCAGATTTCATATGTAGGTGTAGAAAAAAAAAACTAGGCCACGCAGCAGTTGTTTTGATGTTTCACATTTACCAAAATGCATTAGAAAACCCCCAAAACTCCAGACTAATAACAGAGCTGTGAGGCTTGAGCACGGGGCGTTGGAGTATATGATGCCTGCAGCGGTACATCTGCACCATAATTATAATGAGAGAATGCACCAGAGCTCATAGTGCTAAGGAAGATTACAGCATTGTGTCAAACTTTGCATTGTATTATTCAAAAAACTATGTGTGTGGTTGTGCACCATACGTGCATGCTAGTCTGCCTGTACGAGATGATGTGGCAGAAGGTTGAACGGATAGAGAAATTCAGTGAATGCTTGCTTAAAATGCAGAGTCTGCATGTTGGCAGGCACCAGAACGTCCTTAGTTAAGCTAATCGCCAGCCCATTTGGCAAAGGATTATGTTCAGCTTAGGGTGCATCCTGCAAACAGGGTCTCCAATTCATAACAGTGGTTTAAGTCCAGAGTAATTTTATTGACGGAGCAAATATTCCTTCTGAGCTTCCCGCGATGCTGGTAAGGTGTGCGTGGGAATCCATCAGTAATAGCAAAATATGATTACAGTAATTACAATACATTGGTGTGGCGGTGCATTTTGCAGGGGTCGACAAAAGGAGGAAATTAGAAAATAGCCACGGAACCAAGAGTCTAAGCATTTCAGTACACACGGATTACATGCAACAAGGGGCCCAACATGGTTGCCGAAGCATTAGCACAGCTCCTGCCACCTAGGCTCAGGGCTGGTTGCACTTAGCTCACTAACGCAGAAGTCAGCAGGCTGGAAAACGATCTAATTCCTATAGGAGAGGCTGTAATTTTTTTTCAAAAACAGCCCAGTAATCCAAAATAAAGGCGGTAAAGTGCTACAGTGGTTAGCAGAACCACCCCACAGCATTGGCATCATGGGATTACCAAAGTCTTCCAGTATCAGTGTGGGTTTTCTGCAGTCAAAAAGATAATCATTAGGCTAATTGGGGACTTTTAAGTGTGAGTGGATGGTGTGTGTGGACTAGTGAGCAGTCCGGGGTGTATTCCTGCCTCTCACCCAGTTGATGTAATTGAGTCGCACATTTATTGCAGTTCCGCTCAGTTTGAGTTTCTTCTCGGGTGATTTTCTGCATGTTCAAACCTGCGATACAGATCTTCCCTGTTGGTTTGAGTTGAAATGTAAACAAAATCACGCACGGCGTGCGTTTTTGAGAGTTTATAATTAGGCTGAGATCACGCTGCTATTTTTCACAACTCAACAACGTCATTAACCATCGCAAGTTAGTTTGAACACCTTCCTTCTTTACACCCTTGCAGCCTGTCTCAGTCCACCTCCTGTGGATTTACATATATTCATCTCATCTGGGCCTTCATACCAGCCCCCTCCCTCCATGGAAACATGGCTGATGGAGCCTTTAACAACATGGCCGTGGCCTCTAATAAAACAATAAAAGCAGCACCGGCAAATAAATACTTTGTTCAACAACACACAAACACAAGAATTACTAGCTGTGCTGTATGGGATCAATAAGATTCAATAATAAGTGTTGTAAGTGTAAAAAATGGGTTTGGTAGAAAGGCAGATAATCATTCATCCCACCCAAACATTATTTCACTGTGTAGCTGCCCAATCGATAGCATTAAGCTGCTGAAACGTGGGGGAGCAAACTCGTGGGTCTAAGAGTGCCACTAGAAGGATAGAAAAACATATTAATAATCAAGTGTTTGTATCGAAAGTCTATTAAACGCTGGTTCTCATTCTTCCCCTCATGTGCCAGTAGTGATGGGGAATAACAAGAGAAGGCATGTCTAAGTGAACTGGTTCATTAAGCCCGTGTAAACCGCAGCGGCATCCACGATCTTCGCTGTCTTGGCAACCGGGATAATAATCGTAAAGAGAAAACACCCAGCAGAGAATCCATCTCATCCCTTCCTTCGCCATTATTATGCCTCATCAGCTCTGGCAGCTCATTACCAACACCACACACATTCAGATGAGCCAATGGCAGAGGAGCGTGCTCAAACACACAATACTGTACTCAGCTGGATTGGATGGAACAGTGATTCTGCACGAGGGACAACAAGTGTTTCTAATAAAACATTCAAAAGCAAAATTATTCTCTGATTGGAGATGCTCAGAGGTGCCACCGCTGGGCGGGAGGTATGTAAAATGGATGATAAGAGTTTAAGCAAGCTAAGCTCTTAAATTGTTTGCTTCAGTGAGTTGGGGGGATAAGATGTGGGAGCTTTAGCCTTTAACCTGTGGTTTTCTTGCCTTTATCAGTATATGCAATGATGTAATTAGCCATAAGTAGCCGAAACGTTGACAGTATAACCCCATTAAGGAGAACATTGTTGCCTTAAGGCAAATGTAATGGGTTTTTCCACTGACATGGTCTGTATTTGATGGGAGAGAACGCTATGCCCTCAAATTAAGTCTTGAACACTTCGAAGTAAGGTATTCATTCTGTAACACACACATACACAGACAAACACACAAAATGCAACATTTAGCCAGTGCATTTTGGGGCGGTGGCAGTGTAGAGGGCATTTTCTATTGTTTAGCAGTTAAGTACTAGACAGCAGAAAGAAATTAATCCCAATTGTAAAAAAAAAAAAAAAAAATCTAGGCTTTATGGAATCTATTTTTAGAGGGAGCTCGGTTTATCACGCTTGAATGAAGCCCTGGATGCTTTGGCTCCCATCATTCTGGGGATTGGTTACCTTACATAAGAGAGCCTGGATTCTGCACAGACACCCTTCCAGTGACAGTCGGTTTGAAGTCACGGTGACCGCCGACTCTGTCGACAAGGTGCTTTATCCCTCCTCTTCCCTGTCTCACAACACGCTGCACCTCCGTTCAATACACGTAGGCTAAAAATAGCCAACTCATCTCCAGAGATGCTCTGTTCAGTTCAAGTTACGGCTTCAGCGTGTGTGAGATTCCACATTCTCCCCATACCTGCATGGAATATCGCCAACACTATCAAAGACACTGCACTTCCTCTTATTGGGCCATGTCAAGAGTGCATTAGGACCAATTTTAGAAAAGAAAGAATGAAGAAGCAAATTATGGCCAGTTGGAAGGATGGAAAGCTCGGTCACAGCAGGCCACGAGAATGAAAGTCTGAGAAAAACGTCGAATTATCGACAGTAATTGTCCGGACCAATGAGATTCCAGGAAGTTAAAACAGCTTTTCTGGCAGACAATCAACTGAAAAGGCAAACAGCAAGTTAGCAAAAAAAATATTGTAAGTATGAGCTTATAACAAGCACATAAAATCATTAAAAAGCAGTGAATGATTTTCATGTGAGCCAGAGCTATTTACGAAACTGCTAAATGTATTGTTTTTGTATTACCTCACAAAGACCCGTTCCGCAGACACATCTGTCACACAAAATGAGAAAAATGAGAAGAAAAAAACCCCCATAACTAAATGCCGTCTGATTCTGACTGCTTTTGGTGCCACAATTTTGTAATTATCCTTTTTTGCAATGTGGCTGCGAAATAAGTGGATTTGGGACTTGCTGCCGGGATATATACCCATTTCTGTTGAGTCTATTTCAGTATTATAACCAGCAATCTGTTATCAACTTTCTGGGGACTAATGGAACAGGCTAATTCCCGGTTTCAAAATTAACCCCAGTCATCCAATAATGAGCCTGCTTTGACTGGCAGACACGCACACAAATATTTGTGACTCCAAAAAGAAAAACAGCGGCGCTCTTTCCGGAACAATATGTCTTTCGCTGGGCTAACATTTGAAAACCGTCGTCCGTGATCACTTTTACGCCCAGTCCTGTTGACATTGAAAGAGAGCAGCCTCCATCGCCGGATATGATGGATGCTCCCACGGAAAGCAGGACATGTTTCAGTAGGCCCGCTCACTTACCACTCTGTTATAAACCTGGGAACCACTGACCTTGACAGAAAGATAGGACACCCCCCCCCCCCCTCCCGTCCTAAAGGTCAGGCTCTGATAGTCATGTCATCCATCTGGAGTGGCAATGAATCAAACGCAGGTCAGAGACCACAAGCTGGTCGCGACTCCTCGCTTGTCGGCTTTATAACAGACACACACGTGTGCATGCAGCGGGAAAAGGGTGCAGGGTTTTGCCCTAAAACCCTCAGAGGAAGTGGCAGAATGTACATTTTTGCTATTAATGATGTACAGAACCCTGCGGTGTTGTAGGAGATAGGGCTGCCAGTCAAACCCCTGCAGACACACACAACACACACACATGCCACGCAACCACACATGAAGATACACACTTGAGCTGTTTGGCCCTTTTTTCCTCACAGGTAAGATAGTCTGCAGCTTCTCCGTATCACCTCCTGACAGAAGAGACCTCAATCCCCCACTAGTACACACTAACAAGAGAGGGAAGAATCCGCCTTACAGCATGTAGGTCAGGCCTGCCTTTCATAGCTGTTGCTTAAAAGAACAGGTTATTACCAGTAGATCCCAGCTCCGCTCTCCCACAGGCTCGTTTTTTTTTTCTTTTTTTGTCTCAAAACCTTTTTCTTCTGATAACTTTGGAGGAGCACACACTGCTGTGAAGATGCTTTTCGAACAGTGCTCTTAGAACTGACACTGGTGTCTCACTGTGCATTCAAGAGGAGTCCTCGCTGGTGAACTTACTGTTCAGAACTCTGCCGGCAAGAGAAATAATCATCGCCCAATGCCATATGGACATTAACTGCGAGATCGTTTCGCCCGGATAATTTGTATAATTTGTGATTGATGGAGTATAGCTCAGTTGGAAAACTTAATTACACATTTCAGGATAATGCTGATGGTAAACGGCTAGACAGCGAGCCACGGGCCGTACTGGCTTCAGAAACCTGCGGTCCAAAATGAGTGATTTGAGTGTGCGGATATTGTGAGAGGTTGAATTAAGCCCTAATTGCAAATGCACTCGCCAGATTCTCTCTATCACGTGGCCCTCGGAGCTCCATGAGAGAGTGGCCTCTCTAACATCCTGCATTGAATTGCGATACTTCTCCTCCCCGAGGAGAGTTTATATTTAAGCATTTTATGCATGAACGTTTTGTGTTATTAAGGGAGACGCGGCAGGGAGCGATGCCTTTCATTTTAATTCAAGAGGAAGTTGTTTTTATAAATGTGTACATTAAATAAAACTTTACATTTCCAAGCCTTCATTAGCGACTACTCAAACTATCCAGAGTACAAGACGTGATGTCCTCCAACCCACCATAACAGAGGGTCCCGTCTTTAACGTTGTATCGGCAATGTGACCTCACAGTTGTTGAAAACAACAAATAAATGCGAGTGCTGCAGAAGCCTGAATGCAATCCTGCCCTCTGATTGGTTGGAACTCTTTGTTTTCCCCTGGGGGGTGGGTTCCACAATTTTTCACTGTCCTCTCATGAGGCAAGCTGCTAAAACGTGGTGAGGAAAGAGCTCTTGTAAGTGAGCAATTATGCTTTTGAAAAACATCGTTGATATGAAGCAATGTTGAGATCAATCCAGAGAAATTTCTTCCAATGATGTCGTGTTTTTCTCGCAATCGTGGTTTTGGAGATTTCTCGCATTATCCTGGCAGAACTGTGCCTGAGTCAGTAGAAGAATAAAGTAGTCATGGCTAAAGTGGGGAAGGGGGGGGGGGACAGTTCCAAGCAACGGCTAGTTGAGGAACACCAAATATTTGTGCAAGAAGTGCAAATGCGTAATTGTTTGTGGTAGGAGGTACACCAAATATTGTGCACAGTGGAGAGCGTCTGTCATCGAAGATGGTAATAAGTATGAAATGTCTGCGCCAGAACTAACTGGCTTCTTGCCCCTTGACAATAAAAAAGACGGTGGCGCATGCTCAACCCAAGAAGAAGAGGAGTCCTCGCCAGTATCTTACTGGCTAGCTGTTTGTCAGCTGACAGGATGTACAATGACGCACACCGACAGTCTCGCACACAAGTAATTAATCCAATTAATCTCCTCAGTGTTATTATAATTAATTATTTCAGTATACCTTTTTTAATTACCTAATCACCTTCCACAAAGGACAGAACAATCCACCATCACTGAAATCTAAAGTTCAGGAGCCACTGCCAGGAGAATTTGCTGTGAATCTGGGACGTTGAGAACTTTCGGCTGTAACGGCCGACCATTCTTCACTTGAAAGCCTCCAAACAGTCCTGTTCCAGTACAGAACTCTCCCACTCTTGAGAGCTGCACATAGAAGACGGAGCGACATCAGCTATCAGAGATGCAGTGACAAGGAAAGTGGATACAGCTGGGGAGCAGATGGCGAGGGAGGATCCGGTGGTGGTGGTACCTCTCCCTGCAGTCAGGCAGGAGAGAAACACTGGATTAAAGTGAAATGTTCTCAGTCCTGCGTATTGCTCCTGTGCGTTTATTTGTTAGCATAAACAGAATCAAAAATACCACATCATTGCCTGGAGCTTACAAAAGAAGTAAAATGGTCTTTTTTGCTTTAATGTTAACTTTCTTATTGTGTCTGTGTGCGATTTCAGAACGTAGCAAACATTGATTTTTGACATGAAAGCACTTTTGGCCAATCAACTCAGTTTGGTGCTTTTGATTAGCGCATATTCAACAGCAATTTTAGCACCAGAAATACAGTAAACAGCAACTAAGCCAGCTTGTGAATTTGGTCATTTTGTGAGTGGAATTCGCTGGCCACCGTCATTCTCTGCTCTCCTCCGTCCTTCTGCCTGATAGTGAGAAGCACTGGAACCAGCCTGGAGCAGGAGTGATGATTGATGACAAGCCTCCTCTGGTGCACGCCTGCCTGCTGACGCGCTGCTGCACTTTTCAGCACTAATTGGGCAACCCTGCAAACTCCATGCCCGGTGCATGTGGGGTCCGGTTATAAGCAAAACATCCACTCAGAGACATATTTCAGCTCTGCTGTCCTGGTTAAAGACTGACCAATCTGTTTAACTCTTCCAAGGATTTTCCCAACAATGCCATGGGAACGCGGCAGATTTTTATCCATTCCTACAAGGGTACCTCAGGATTTGTGCAAATAGAGAATGCGTGATGTACAGGACTCCAGACAAAAGCCACTTGAAACTGCTCAGATTTGTGCCATCAAAATCCTGCATCATTAGCTGATCCTGGCTCCATTGAGGGCGACTTTAATAAGCTATGTTATGCGTATAATGCATTCATGGAGATTGATATTAAGTGTCACAATGTAGATGGAACGCCTTGCTCAAGGATGCATCAGCACTATCCTACGTGCCTATGGATGAAGTGACAACTCCGAGATCATTAATCCCTTTTAGGGCTGCGGAGGGGTTAGAGCAGAGTAAACAGAAGGCCGACGTCCTTTAGGATAGGGTTGCTAAACAGCTGAGCGTGTTCAGATCATGGATTCATCCAGGGAGTCCTGTAGTTGCAGGCATATGCAATTACCGAGCTTGCACAACATATGGTTGGGAACACATCTAATAACAGTGTGCTGGATGTTCTCTGGCTTTCAGTGAAGGACAAAAGCTCGGCACACGGGTTGAGGAATTATTGGTGTGCACTGGGCCATGACTGATCTGTGCAATCGGTGCATACAAAGAGCATTATGTAAAAAAAGCTTTCTGAATAAATATACACGATGCACCGGTAAATCTGATTACAATGTTGAAACAAGTCAGAGAGACCTATTACTGTCATTTTGCCCACCACAAACTCAATCTCCCCTGCTTTATCAGCAGAGCCTATGAATTTTTTAATCCCTTTTCTGTTTCACTCTCTCTCGCCCCCCATCCCCCCTCTTGTTCTCTGTCTTTTTGTGCTGCTTTTATCCCAAAGTAATGCCGTAAGTATCTCTGGGCCACCTGACTATATAATTAAGACCTGTCACTTCCTTAGTGGTGGCGTAAACCTGGAGAGGATTCGTAGTGCACATCCAGGAGAAAATCCTGGGAACCCAGATCAAGGAGGAGGTGGAGAAGATGTGGACAGGATACTTTGAATTAATTTCCTGTGACACTTCTGAGCAGGCACATTTGAGGTCCACCTCTGAAGTACAGCTAGCATCGCCTCTCTTTGTGATTAGCAGGTTCTAAAACCCTGGATTATTCTTATTCTGCTTTTAATCTCCCAACAAAGCAACACTTGCATGAATTATTAATGCAGCTGTATACAGTATAGCGCCATTATTAACTGTGAGGGGGGGAGAAATAGACCAAACAACAGCTGAAGCACACAGTGCCAGAAAATAAAAGCTGATATGGAGGAGCTCAGTGAGGTTCATTTTATAATGCCGCTTTCTTTACTGTAGGCAAAAAATACACAGCTGCTGCCAGGATGTACATTTTAATTTATATGAGGAAGAAGTGAATTAGTTTCAAGAAAGCCTGATTTACTGTGACGCTGTCATCTTGGTTCTGTGTATGGGTCGATAGGCCCCCCATAACAATGTTCTGGGCACAGACCGGCACACTTAGCTAACATTTTCTATTTGATCTTTTAGCCACTGAGTCATGAAGCAGGTGAGTGTGTAAAGGCGCTCAGACACAACATATTAATGTAAAATCTTACAGTTGGGAAATCAAACTGGAAGTCTTGAGCCTCCAAACTTCCCCAAAGAGTTTGCTAAAACCAACTCAATTCAAGGGTCTTCCCTCAGCTGTGACCTCTTTCTTTGGAGCAACATTTCTGAGAAGGTTTGAGCAGACTATCTGACAGAGGCATTTGCTACAATTGAATACTGGCTTTAAAAATAAAGAACAAAACCCCTCTAATCACTTTCACCACATCAAAGAACCTTTTAAGCGTGAACGCATTCATCACCAGATCACTGATTATTTTTTAATTCACCCCTGTTGCCAATAAACTGAGCTTAGCCTTTGTTGATGCCCATAAAATTAATTTAGAGTACCGCCTGAGATTTGATGGTGCTATATTTAAGACTCTGTCTGCAGCCTTCAAAGAGAGAAGATATTGTCGCTGTATTTACTTTTCATTCTTGATCTTATTTTTCATAATGTGTTCCCATCACATGAACAGATGTAATCTTTTCTTCTCCGTGATTCAAACCAAACAGTATCTTCTCCCTCAAGGTGAATGATTGTGCGCTGGTTCCCAGGTTGAGGGGAGGACAGAAACATAGCAGGCTTTGTTGTCAAATTACAAAAGGGTCTGAGAAGTGCCTTCAGCATCGGTGTTGCGGTCAGGCTAGCAGTACCAACACAGACATGATAAAGTATCTGAGTCAGTCAAGCTGTGGCTGCCAAGCCTCCCGTCTGTACAGCACAGTAGCTCCACCTTGGTGGCAGACAGTAGAGTTCCGCTCTGAGGACAATATCCAACAATACGGCGCACAACTCTCTCTTTTCCTTTTCTTTTGACTAGCCCCGAGGTGGCCAAGAAGACAAAGATGACAGGATTATCCTCACTGCGCTGTGAAAAGACCCCGTTAGAAGCCCTGATACTGTCACAATCAAAGTGTCTGGATGGCTGTTGATGGAAGAAAAACGTCTCGCACGCTTCCACTGAAGACAACTGCTCTGAGATCAGTGTTCTGCAGCTTTAGCAGATTCCCTGCCTTGGGGTAGGTTTTCCTTCGACCCTGCAGTCTGTCAGTCAGGAACGAACAATTAACATAATTAGTGTTATGTATTTAAAACTAAACCCTAAAACTAGAATGCTCTTGTGGGTTCCCATCCAGTAGTTTCAAACTTTGAGCCTGTTAAATGGAAGTCTTTCCTTGGACTAATAGTCTTTTTTTAGCCCCTGGCTATGTTGGCATCACAGAGGTGATTCAGAGGGTTGTTGATGACCCTGATAATGTGAGTCGTTAACAGAAATAACGGTCAACATTAAACACACGCGCCGATATAACACATTAACTGTCAACCACTTACAGTGCAGCCTCGAGATCCTTTCCCAGGTGGCCCAACCACCATTCACACTTCCACCATTTGACCCTAATGACTCAGATAATGGTTGCTGTGGAGAAAAGACCCCAGCATGGGTCACACCTGAGCTCCGGTGACATAAACGACTGACATTACCAGGGTCATCAACGATTCTCTGGAACCCATCCAACAAGTAAACCCCACTTAGGCTTAACTACCTTTTTTCAGATTTGAAGAAAATATGTAAAGAGTTCTTTAGTAATTTTCTTTTCTTCTTCGTACTGGTTTGTCATGCTGGCGGTACTACAGACAACCAATCACACGACATCTGGGGTTTATTCCAGTGTTGTATCGAGCTTACTTGCAATCTTGACCGATGTGACGAACATTATGAAAGTAAAAGGCGTCGCTCTGTTCTTCAAGACTATACCACATACTGTATATTTAACAAAGCCAAGTGACGGCAGCTCTGCAAAACCCCAAAGCTAGGGTATCTGGGTTAGCGATTACTCCCCGCACTCTTCCTGACCCGAGATTAGCATAAATTTATTGGATTTTGCATCCGTATGTCTCGGGAACCCAGGAACTTCATCGGAGGTCTTTTGTGGTGATACAGTTCATGTGATCACTGTGTTTACCGTGTGCAGCTGTGGGTGCGATACCGTCTTAATTATTACTTTATGTCCGACAGAGGCTGTGAACACGTGTGCTGGAGGCTTCAATGTTGTTATAAAGAAAGTGAAGTAATTATGGAGCAGCTTGTCTATCACAAAGTTTCTTATAATATCACAGCTTCATTTACAGCTTCACATAAAAAGAAAGAGCTGCTGAAGAGAGAGCAGCAAGGGTGCGAGGAGGAATCATGCTCCCATTATGTGTACTCAAATCCCAACAGGCTCTAAAATTAGATTCCTAATGAGTGTCAGTCTTACTGATCAGTTGATATTGTGGTTTAAGCACAGACTTCTAAAGAGTGTAGGATTAATACAATATCAGAATATTACTGCATTGTTTCAGGGAATCCTCAAGGATTTTAGCAGGGGCCAAAGCTCCCACTGTCCAAAATTAGAATACTACTAATTAATTATCACAAAAGCAAAACATGCTAATGTCTTCTCATCGCCAAACTCCTGCAACCGACGATTGCTTGAGGAGACTTTTAAATGAAACAATGTGAGTTTTAATTGGCTCATGCGATTCAAATCCAGGCCGAAAAGTGACAATAGCGGCTCAAATCTCAAACGACACAAAATTAGTTCCGCTTGACACTCAGTAATTAGACAGTTTTCAGTTCTGAGTTATAAAATTGAGCTCCAGATCTTATAAAAGTTCCAGTCTACTGTCTCGTAATTGGTGTTTCCATCCATCTGCGTGGCGTGGCAATTCTATTACAAAATAAAAGCATTACTCCTCAGACTAATAAAGCATACACACACACACACACACACATGCACAGACACAGATAAGAGGGAGAGAGAGATGCTGAGGGTGGCAGTGGGCAAATATAAAACTGCAAAAACTTCACCATATATTTCTTTATTTGGATAATTTGTTTGAAAGACCCCTAAGGTTAGCTTAGGCTAGTTTGGAAGAGGGACAGTGGTTGCATTTTTGCTGGCTTCAACATGAGATTTATAATTTGTGCTCACCTGCAGTAGCTCAGGTCCAAAAGCACGAGCCCATCAACTGAGAGGAACAAGCTGAAAATGAGCTACGCTAGTGCCTGTTCATCTTTCTGAGGTAATAAGTACAAACTGCACGAGAAGATCCTGAAACATCTCGAGTTTTAGGATGAACTGGGGACCTGGGACAACAGTGTCCATCTCCTGGCGTCCATGCTTCTGTTGACTGCACAGATGGTCACATCTCACTGAAGTTTGAGGTGTTGTTCCATGCTGAGCGCAGCAAACAAAGACTCCTGGCTCTCAGCTCGCACTCTTTGTTTCAAAGCTTCGCTACTACTAAGACTTCAAACCTTCAAGTCAGCAAGTTTTTTGTTGTTGTTTTATTCTTTGAGAATCTGCTGACTCGAGAGGCACCGAGACGAGCTGGAGCGAGGACGGGTGGATGACATAACATCATGATGTCAGAGGAGCGGGAACAATTACAGCAAAACAGAAGGAGATGCTAACTGGGTGATTAAAGATTTTAATTTGAAGGGCTGCGGAAAAGTCATTTCAGCTGTCCGTGATGACAGACGGGTTTATTTGCAACAGAAAACATACATTGTTCAAGCACAGAAGGGGATTTAAAAGAACGCTCTGCGCAATGTTTATCGGCTAAACACTGATAGCTTCTTTACAAAAGGCACTTTTCTCCCAGTGGGGTTGTTTTAAACACCATCTGCTTTTCAAGGCATTTCTGAGCAGATTCAAGTACCTGAACTGTTGTAGTTCAAGCTCATAACAAACACTTTTAAATGTCTTAAACGTTGCTGCTTGCAGGGGCGCAAGCACAACCAAAGAAGAACAGTTTGACGAGTCCTTTCTGTCTATGTGATAACGCGTCCTTGAGTAAGACTTAACTCACAATGTTGCGTGTTTGGTGTATGAATGATGGCGTCCTCTGAAGTCGCTGCCAGCATTGTAGGACTGGATGAATGCAGTCTATTGTGACGCACAAAGTGCTGCAGAGTAACACCATTTATCCCGACACCTACAGTATATGTTATCATTAATCAATGAGAGATAAAAACCTTCAGCTGCCATCTTGTCTTTGTGGAGCGGTTTGAGAACTGCTATGATCCTATGACCTATGCTATGAGGAGCACCTTGTCCCTGATTTGGACTCCCGAGACACTTCTGTTCAGGATTAAGGGCTGAATTGTGGTTCAAGATCGCAATTATAACCAAAATGAAGGGCCAGTGTACCAGGACTGGGGTCCCTCCCTGGAGACAGACCAGGGGAGGGGGTTCCTGGATGCAGGCCTTTGTTCAGCTCATGACGGATCATTTGTGTTGACAAGGGAAGACAAAGCCAAGCAGCGCCAGTGTTGAATGGATTAGGCGGACGCTCGGCAGGCAGACTTAGCACAAGCTGCATTAAACATATAATCATATGCATCTGAAGCACAATTATACCAAAAAAAGAAACTTTTTTTTTTTTTTTTTAAAAAGCTGATATGGAGATAAGTTTAGATATCAGCCTAAAACCCCATTTGCAGTGACCTGTAACATGGTTCATATAAAGCAAAGATGTTCATTTTGCAAAAATCCCATGATGTGGATGAGAGTTGAAATTGCTGAGACGACGCCACTTCATTACTTCTGCAGCCATTTATTACTCAGTACACTTTCTCGCACCATAAAATAACATTCTGAAAGACGTTCATGCCACAGTATTGCAATTAAGTGGATGCTAACAGCTGCCAATTGTTAAAAAGCCCCATTTTGCACACCAATTCGCTCTCCCAGTCCTCAACAATTGTTGCAATTATAATAATACAAGAAAGATGCTTTAAAACCTTGCGCGGTGTCTGCTTGCCACCCAAAGATTTACCTTGAGAAAGCATTCCATTTAGGCTTTAATCTACCAGTGCACTCAATCAATTCAGCGCTAATCGAAATATATTGCAAACAGAAACACTTGATTTTTAAAAGAACAATGGATTGGCTTGCTTAATGACCGACGACTATAATCCATTTGGAAATGGTTGGCTGTGTTCAAGTGTACTTTAATATGTTACGCCATCAATGTAGCTGCTAAAAGAACTATAAACCCTGACATGTAGCTTTAACACCTCGGCAGTGTTAATAGCCCAAAAAATGGTACATGCCACCTTCCAAAAAGTGTTCATTTCGTCCATGTCAAAGAGACTAGAGCGTTTTGGTGAAATGAACTACTTCCAGTTAGTCTTTGTTGAGTTCAACTACACCGTCTCGCTCTGCCACGCTACTTTCACGGTTCAAACTCCTTAAATTTTCCCTCTGTGGAATTTGACTTGATATCCCTTAGTTCCCATCCTTGGGTATCGGTGCTGAGCTGGGAATACCTGAAACATTTAAAGAGAGGAGTGCCTCCAAGGGAAATGTCAGGACCTTTCAGAGCCGTAGCAATGGGTGTTGAGGAAAATGATACATGGTGTTTATTTCACGGCTAAGGCCAGAAAACACGCCTCCACTCCAGCCGAATATGGGAGAATTTCGCTGAGCCAGTCTGGTGCCACCAGGAAGGGACTCCACGTTTATACAAATACTAAACTTTGAAAGAAGTGACAGGTCAATTTTGTAACAGTGAACAGGACAAAGAGGTTTGGCCGCGGCGGCCAAAGGCCTACCGTCACAGTAAATGAAGGAAAAACAAGAGGAGGCTTGCAGCATGTAGCCTCAGTCTGATGCACTGTTGCCATTTGTCTAACACGTTTCATTAGGAAAATAGATTTACCGCGGGGGGGGGGGGGCAGTAGATGGTTAAGATTTTAGAATGCTCAGATTAAATTTATAGACACAAGCTCTTTGCTCTGATTACTGTTGTTTATCTGCGCGGAAGAGGCGGCCACCGATCCGGTGTTTTTCCCTGACAGCATTTCATCTGGCTGTCCCTTCATATTCACAGCCGGATGAGTCATTTACCGGGCAGAGTCACGCTCCGTTCGGCTGAATCCGAGTGGCATTAAAACTGGGGGATAAAGGGAAGAAGGTAGCAGGTGGCTCCTCTAAACAATCCCTGATCTACACAAGCTCGTAAAAGCTTATGTAAAGAAATATGTCCGATCACGTAGGACGCCGTGATGCCGCTCCACGGGGGCAGAAGAGCTTTGAGGTAATCCAAAAACGAAAAGGTGAGGATTCGCGCGTGGACTGTTCTTATCTTCAAAGAGTGCAAATCATTTAATTGGTATGGGCCCACTGTCCAACATGGAGTCAGAGCGGCAGAGCAGCTAAGAACTGAGGAGGTGGGGGAACAAGCATTTGACAGGGGAGCCACCTCTTGGGAACTAGTCCATAATCCGAGTCGGCGACTAATTGCATGCTTCTGGGTTTGTCAGTGTTGGAGGATGGTCAGATTTTTTTTTTCCTTTTGCAAGCAATCAGCTCTGAGGCACGGCAGAATTGGCCTCTAATAGTTGGGCGGACGTGGAAACTGAATGACCAGAGGTTGCTTTCAGGACAAAAAAAATGCTTCATGCTCTGATATCTGAAGTTCAGAGAAAAGGGAAGGAAGAGGAGGAAAGTGTCAGAAAATGGAGACATGGTGCAGCAGCATTTGGGCCATAATGATGATGATGACGATGATGCTAAAAGTCCAAAGACACAACTTGAGAGGCGTTTTTGATCTTAATGCCAAAAGAACACGTGAGCAAACCAGCAGAAGAACGTCTCTAGTTCAATGGGAGGAAAAGGCCAATGAAGCAGATGGTAAACATTCAATCGCTAATTAATTAGCTTGAAGAGCATGACGATAAAAGCATGTTGTTTTCTCTATTTATTTATTTTATGTGGCAGTTAGCGAGGCAACGGCTCTGTGCTAGAGAGCATCGGGGGTGGCGGGCAACTTGTTTATCGAGCTGATTCATAGCACTGAGATAATCTCTGCTCCAATAAACCATCGGGATTGAGGCAAAGCTTAGGCCGCTGATCACAGCCAACCCAGATTGACACCAGGGAATTATTCATCCCCCCTTCTTCATGACAGTTGGGCGGGCAAGTCTCTGACGGGGGGCCTTTGGGCATGGTAGCAAACATAGAAAGTGGGTTAAGTATCTCTTAGCTGTCACCAAACTAACAATCCTCATCAGCGCACACTTCATATGGCCACTGTTGTTAGCTTAAAGCTACATTTTTGACATTTAGTTAAAGTTTTAAAAAAACAAGAACTTTCCACATAGACATGTCGCCACCTCCAGTATTTCTGTAGCACGCAGCTCCAAATCCAGTATTTGCTAAAATGCATTATTAGCATCAAATGGGCCCCAGAAATTGTCAAGAAAACCCTATTGGAAGCATTGATGTAGTATCAAAAATGTTGCTTTAGTGTGGAATCCATTAACGAATCAAATGATTCCAAGTATTCTATGGATTTTAAGACCCAGTTGACATAAAATAAAGGCATTATGATGTGTATCTTCCACTAAATATTCCTGTATTTAGGCTCCAAACTCATAATCAGATAACATCTTTCCTCGAGGCGGTAGTGTGCATTCCAGTTTTGGTAAAAACACACCGATCTCTCCCAGTTTGTTTTTGCCCTTCCTTTGGGGTCCTCACCTGCATAGCTTAATCGAGGGAATCCCGTCTTTGTCCCAGTTTACATGCATAGGAGAAAATTGAATAACCGATGGGAACATGTCCTCCTCAATGCTAGCTGGTCATATGCATCTTGTCAGGAGGTTAATACGACCCACTTTCCAGTTAAAACATTACATCACATAAACAACTGGAGCAGACCGGCATTTTGAACAGTAAGATGAATAACTATACAGCATTATGATTACACACACATTAACCCACTAGAACAATGTATATCGCCACCTAGTGCTGTGGAGGACATTTATTCAATTTTATCCCTTACAAAATTTGCCCCATTGTAAACTGGGACAGGGAACAAATTCCGATAAGATGCCAAAGTGAAATTTTGACCATAGCTTGATGAACCTGTGCATCTAAATGCAACTACCGACTTGCACTTTTATAATGCGATGCTACTTATTCAGTGGATACAGCTAGCACCATCCATCCACTGGCAAGCACGCTCAAAGCATGCCCTTCCAAACTCCTGCAAACTGTCAACGGAACGGCGGCTTTAATAGTGACTTCAACCGAACCAAGTGGAACTTCAGAGAAGCTGCTCTGCATGCAAGTCCACACCAGGCGCCTCACAGAGTCAAAATCCAGGAATTCATATTGAAAGAGAGAAGGCTTGCCCTCTCAGCCTTGCCTCACAGCCATCAAAGAGGACATTTCATATTGCTAGATTGAGATACCATCATTCCCAGCTTTTAAAAGAGGCTCTCTCCATCTGCAGTTCAAAAGATTTTTTTTTTTTTTTTGCATTTTTAAAAAAAGAGATTGACAGAATTTCACCCCAAACACTTAAATATTAGGGGATTAAAACTAAGTGATGGTCTGACAATCACTTTCATTATTGAGTACTTGACAGCTTATGATTACTTGTCTAAATTCTATCAGGCTTGTCATTGATGTTACAAACCACGCCCACGTTGTTTCATTGCGTCTTTAATGACGGGCTACCTGTGCAGCTGGCACCGACGCGTACGTGATGGAGATGGAGGTGGAGATGGAGGTGGAGGAAGGGGGAGCAGGGTGGGAGGGAGAGAAGGAGTGGGAGGGAGCTTACGCGTCATTGCCACAAATCCATTCTGTCCGCAAAGACGGGAAAAAAAAACCGCTTTCAAAAAACTGCGAACAAACTGTGCAGTCCGCACGAGTGACGGAGCGCCGAGCGTCTGCGCGCTTGTGGCGCACCAGTTTAAATACATTAAAGAGAGAGAGAGAGAGTGCGAAGCCATGAACGTAGCGGCGGGACACACCGGACAATGTAGTCGATATCGATTCAAAACATGCCACAAAACTGTGCACACGAATGGGAAGAATGTTTGGATGCGGGGGGAACAACTTTGCGCTCTGGAAAGCACAAGAGTCACTACTTGTCGCAAGTGCCGCGTCCTGCGTAGCTCCTCCGGGGAGGGAAAGGGACTGAGAGGGGGGGAATGGCCTATTGTGTATTGTTTGCCAGAACTGGTCCTTAAAAGTAGTTAAAAGACACGCACGGAACGCAGAACGGTCCGGGGCTTATGCGGCGGTGGAAGCGGAGCGCAGAGAGCGGGAGAAAGTGAAGTTGTGCGGGGTTTGTTTGTGTCTTTTACCTCAATACAGCCGTGTCGCCTTGTCTGCTCACCACACTTTCCACCGAGGAATAGTCCACAGTTTGTCCGGCGGGCAAGCAGGACGGCAGGAGGCAGCACAGGCTGAGGATGATCGCAGTGAGCCAGTGACCAGACACGCAAGCATCCTGCACCGCAATCATTATGTCCATCACAGCCGCACGTCGCTGTCGCTCTTCCCGACACTTCCGGATGCAAAACAGCTGAATGAATATAAAAAAGAAATACAGCCTCGGCGGGAACGACGCGTTTCTCCTCGGTGCGCCACGAAGGAATGCTCCGCTGTACAGTTTCCCGGGTTCGCCTGGCTGGATGTGGAGCCCAGTGTGCGGGGAGCTGCGCTCTCCAGTGGCTCGAACACCATCTAGTGAGGAAATGCGATGTAAAATGGGAGCAGACCTAGAAGCAGACAACCCCCAGGCTCTGATCCTGTTGCCATGCGGCCGTTTCCCGGGCAACCCTTTCCCAGTGGCTCGTGATGGAGCAGTGGGTATTGATTAGTTATTGGTACAGACAATTTTTTAAAGCATATTGGTGCTGCTTCCACTCTTATCATCCATAAGCAAATAAGCATATACAGCAGTGACGTAGGATATGAGTGTGTGTGTGTGTGTGTGTGGGGGGGGGGGGGGTCCTCCCTGGTAAAGGCAAGTTTTAAAAGTTATCTGGTTACTTGATAAAGATACACTGGACTTGTTAATTTAACTTATTTAACTCTCTTTCTTCAAAATAAAACTAAAAAGGAAAATTCAGGATAAATACATTAAACAATTAAGTCTGAAAATGGCTGAAATGTGCAACTAAAGTAAACACTTAGGGAGCATGAACAGTACAGTATAAGTGTGTGTGTGTGTGCAACAGTGGAATTTAAAAACAGAACGCCATAAAGTCTACACAATTAAAGAGGGCAATTATACAGCGTGCAACTATATATGTTGACATTTCCAGTGTTATGGCCAATTGCACATTCTGCTCACTGTTGGGGCCGCCACCACGGCCACATAATGAGGACTAAATGATTTTAAAAATAATAATTACCACATTATGAATCAAGAACTTAACCTAAAAGACTCTGTCTCCTGCTGCTGTTGCCTAAAACTAGAGACAATCTTGTGGAAAAGCCATTGAACTAGTTTGGAGGAACCCAGGGGGGGCTGAGCAAGCGTTTCAAGTGGACCCTGCCATTCACCAACACCTTCAGCCAATCCACTGATGAGCCCCCTCCTGCGGATCCCCCCACCCCCCCCAGAAAAATGATTAGCTTTAATTACACAATAATGGAGGAAGATGCTCACTGATCAGACTTATGTTTCAAAATGTACATTTCCTCTCTCAACAAATGCATAGCTACATACATTTCTGTGGCATCACCTCTCTCTGTTAACAGGCATGGCTCTTTGGAATTAGATCCCCCAGTAGATTGCGATGGTTTGCTGTATCGGTCCATAAAAACTGCCTAAACTTTAAATCATAAGTTTTCACAATCTACATGATGGCATGTGTGGTGTCACCGTTACCTCACACAGAATGGTGCTCACCATGCCTCTCATATTGCACAGCGGTGTGCATTGATTATGCAATTTGTGCATATGGCTCAAAATGAAGCCCCCCCCACCCCCTTTCACAGTGCGTGTGTTGGGTATAGGGGGGGGGGGGTGGAGAAACTGAAGAGTTTACATCAACACACTAAAACAAGCTTTGTGTTTCAGACCAACAACCTGACCCTCTGTGCATCTACACAACATGCTATGTCAGAGCTCCAGCTCTAATTATGATTGCGCACCCAAATGGACTAAATGGTTTCTTCTCCAGGGAGGTTAACGACGGGGCAGAGCCTGGGAGCCAGTTTTCAGGGGGGTCACTGTGGGTTTTGCTCTGCTGTAAACGAGTCAACAGCCGTGTACGTGGACGGGCGACATGAAAACAGAAAAGTTCATCTTGTGACAAATGTCACTCTCATTTGCATAATTGAAGCTCTCTGTGCTGATGGTGGCCTTAAAAACAGGACACTCGTGTTATGGTTTGGTAAATGAGGGGGATTGGGCTCAGTTTAGAAGATATTTTCTAGGTCTTGTGTCACCTCTTTTTTCCCCTTGAGCCTGTCAAGATATGAACCTTCCCATGCATGAAAACTATAATTACAGTGACTCCATTTAGTGCCAGTGTAGCGGGTGGGGGTGCAGGGGGTGTAACATCCACTAATATTCCACTCAGGAATCCTGAACAAGATGAGAGAGATCAGGCACGAGACTATATTCCGGAATCGCAGCTATTTTAAACTTCAATTTATGTCTTTTCTTTTGTGGATATGTTACTTTTTATTGTTTGTGGCGATTGTTTCATCCAATAACAGCAGAATAAAAATGATGTGGCCAAAGAAGTGACCCGAGCATAAAGCTAGCATTCTTGGTTAATATGGCTGATTTATCCCCCAATCCAACTTGATTCCTACGGTGTAACAATCTAGCTTGTCTCCAGGTGTATTACAGAAACCCACAGCTTGACCCCTGAGCAAGAAACAGCAGCAGGAAAACCTCCCTTTACTAGGAAGAAGCCTTGTGCAGGAGCAGACTAGGTGGGGGGGGGCTCAAGGAGGAGGGGAAGGGGAGATAGGGCAAAGGTGGAGGACCAAAAGAGCGGAATAGACATATATAGCATTAAACCAAATTTAATAATGAAGATACACAACTAAAGCTGTGTGGGTTGGTGGGTCGATCAGCAGGTCAGGGGGCAGCTAGCTGCCTGCCCCCACTGTAAAAAATCCTTTGCTCTTTGTCTTATTGTCGGAAGAACCAATGAGGCAAAGCAAAAGTCTAACATAAAAAGGGTCAAAATCAATCCTCCTCATCAGCAGACACGCTGACCACCAGGCAATGCTGCTTTTCCATGTTTAACACCCGGGATTTTAAAGCTGAGAACACTCCAGCAGGAGAATTACCGCAGTGTAATATCAGGCATGACGGGTAATTAACTATGCTTTCCTGACACTGAAAAGGTGTCGCACATGTTAAGATTTTACCTGCAACAACTTCTCTGACAGTTAACCATAAGACTGCAGTAACAGCTTTTAATTGCAGAGGATGAAATTAGCCTAAAATCTTGTGATGTTCATTTGACAAAAAAAGGCCTTTTTCTCATCCTTGACTCAACTTCTATTACGCCGCAGTGCAACAGCTGACACTTGTTCGAGTGCGAAGTAATGCACTGCATTTTTCAAACCGTACCTCGCTGTCAAAGACTAAAACGCTCGGCGTAGACGGAGCTGGAAAAAGATGTTTTGACTGAACCGCGCAAAGCTTTGATCGATGTAACCTTCCAGCGGTGACTCATTTTTTTTAAGCCTCCTGTTTTCTTTTTCTGTTCCACTCACACGGAACAAAACCTACAAAAAAGTCATGAGTCGTGACGGCCTGGTTGTGTCGGACGCCACCTACCGACGCGTCTTCGAAGGCAAAATTCCACCGAGTCAGGTTTATATAGAATACCTGATCCTGAAGGTTCAAAAAGGGCGTCTCGTTGAGTTTCCATCACGGGAAGTGAAAAGCGCATGTTTTGCTGAGGCATTGCTGATGTTTATAGAGGACACGGAGGGCGACTGTGAATGATTCTCATCAC
This sequence comes from Takifugu rubripes, assembly GCF_901000725.2. Taxonomy (NCBI): domain Eukaryota; kingdom Metazoa; phylum Chordata; class Actinopteri; order Tetraodontiformes; family Tetraodontidae; genus Takifugu; species Takifugu rubripes. Next base: position 10,720,429 of record NC_042304.1, read on the forward strand.
TTAAACGTGAAGCAGCTGCCTGAAACAGTTGAGCGCCCAGTTGGCTGGATGCAGTTGGCCCCGGTGTGTCTCCAGAACGCTCCAGGCAACATAATAATGAGCAGCAGTGCTGGACAGACAGAGATGAAACTGTCACCATTAACTTGTATTTAGACTTGTAATCACAACTGAAATCCCTTTTTCACAACTTGTAACGGCAATCACAGTGATGTGGCCACGTGGTAATGCGACAGCTAGCTAAAGGGTCTTGGGCTCTTGCTATTAGCCACGATGAACCAGCAGGGGGCAATCTTCCGAAGAAAAACCTACGCCATCCTTTACGACTTTGCACGTGCGTGATTTACCAATGTTTAAAGTATCTCTCTATCCACAGGAGACCTCCAAAATAACTACCTTTAAAACAAATGTGGGTGGACTAAAGTGAAGGAAGCCTGATTTATCCAGCCGCTTGGAGCGGATGATGGAAGAGGCGGAGCAGTCACCTTGACCACTCTTGTCAGATAGCTGTACTTGACGCTTCTGCAGTATCTGTGATTGGATGTTAATGAACTCTGGAGAGCCATTTTTCAGACAGCGCGTGAAGATAACTCTAAAGTGAAGGACTAATAACGTTACCTTATTACACCTTTTGGGAATATTATGTCCCGTGCTTGTATCAGACCCTTTTGGCGACCATCTCTGTCATAATTAGAGAAGTCTTTACAAGTACTTTACTGAAGATTTTTACTATAATATCACATACTTATAATCCCGCCGTGCTTGAAAAAAAAAGGCATTTAACACTTGACAGCACTCGACACTAAAGGGTGTTCATAAAAAACATATTATCTTTTTTAAAACTTATATGCAGATTTCTGCTCAATGTTCCATCATATGAAGGCAGTCAGAGGTTGATCATTGCACAGAAGCTGATTTTAGGGTTCAGTTTTCATTATCAGCTAAATTTCTAATATATTACTGCAGTAACAGAACATCAAAATCACCTCTCAGCTCCTGCAGATGGCTTCTTTAACTATTGCCTGTTGAGCCCTGAGGCTTTGTTAATATAACATGTAGCAACCCTAGAAGCACTTCTGGATTGAGTAATAACACCAGAGGCACATCAAAATGTCCTTGTCAATAAACACAACAGAGGCTGAAATGCACTAATCTGGGGTTGTAAAACCTCAAGCTACCTAAGAGTAGGGGTGTCGAGGCCAGCAGGCGTCAGGAGAGGCTGAAATCCACCCTGGACAGGTGACAAAATAACTGCATTCTTATAGACCACTATTGCCGACATATGTGATCCTATAACTTAGTCTCACTACCAGAGATTCAAAAGCCAACCTTTGAGCAATGACGGCAGTTTATGAGGCACAAGATCCCAGAAATGCTCGCATTCATTAGATGCTGCTGAAGCATCACATGGTCAAAAATAACAATCCGATCAGGATCTGATTTCTGGAGTCAGATCATGATCAGATTATTTAAGTTATCATGCATCATGGTGATAGGCTGATGATGAGAAAGTGGAGTAACGTCCCAAGATTTTTTGCCTTCTTGCATAACATGTTTAAAGTTTTTAAAGAAACAGGACGTTTGAGTCGTAAGTCACCACGTACTTGGGGACTTTAAAGGAAATCTGATAAACGGACTGAATCATGTACACTTGAGTTTTTTTCGACCTGTGTTTTACAGCCTTTGGTCTAAAATCTTCCCCTTCATTATGGGTTGGGGTCAGGGGTCAGATCCGGGCACATAAACCCTCACAAATCACACAGTGACACAAAAGTTTCATATCATTATGTGATGCTTGAGTGGCAGCTGAGGGTGTCATGTGTGTCTATAAACTGCTTTAATGTCCTCAAAAATGTAACTGGTGTAAATACATCTTAGCCCAGTTGTAAACAGCAACAATACCACGATGCCAACATAACACACACACACACACACCACACACACACACACACACACAGATAGAATCCAGCACAGCCACATGGGGAACTGAAAATATTGGCCTTATTTTGTGAAAAGATAAACATTTTTAAGAGCTAGCTGGTGAATCTAATGTAGAATTTTGGCTAAAACAATCAATATTAACCTCTGTGTTCCTGTCGTGCTGATTCTGTCCACGCTTCAGAGTCAAAAGTCACAATTCACTCAGCCTTTCTGCATCGCTCTCACCGGGTTAATCACGGATCAAAAGGGGGTAAAAAAGCATCCTTTATTATGTGGGAGCCGTCGGTCCGGACGTGGCGGCGTGACCTTCACACCGGAACGCGGGAAGTTAATTTTACATCTCATCTAGGGTTGAGTTTTGGAGCTGCGAGACTCCCCTGCAGACAGCTGTCACTGAAAACTGGGATCTTCATAGTGCACTTTAATCTTCCTGACCTTCTGCCTCAGAGAAATAGATTACCTACCACAACCCCCGGAGCGGCGCTCTAACTACCCGTGTCACCTTATGAATACCAAAAAGGACATTAAACCTGCTGCTTATGAGATGCCGCGTGTGGCACCAGGAGTATTTTTTAATCAATATAACAAACCGGGATATCATCAGTCTGCTTCTGAAACAAATCGCTGCTGATTCGATCAACCACTGAACAAAAGGAAATCACATCAGAGTTTGTTTACTATTCACTGATTTGATTAAAGGAAAATAAAAAATGTTTAATTGCTCCTTATCGTGGGCTGAATAATTAGCCTTTAACAGTGATCGCAGAACAAAGCTCTCAGAATATTATATGACAACCCATTTCCTGTTTCATGACAGCAAACGAAACATTGAGATGTAGAAAAAGAAGCAGGTAAAGGAAGAAAAAGGGTGACTAGCGCACCTTTTGGTTCCTCCAATTGGCTTGATTGAAAGATTCAGCAGGAAATAATGAGAATTGATATGTCAAAGCTCTGCTGAAGATGAAAAGCCTGAGGGCATCAGGAATGCTTTAAAAAGTGTAGCAGAGCCTCCAGATTGAACGAGGCTTATTTTCATGGCAACCATACAAAATCCAATTTATCTGCCCCCCCTCCCCTTATTGGACGTCTGACCCTGACTTGTCCTGAGACAAACAAAGCTGCTACTGTCCTCTCCTTGCAAATAATGGGGGGCATCACAGTTTTAGTCCAACCACACCTGTATTTGGCTACCCCCCCCCCCCCCCCCCCCACCGTGTTTACCCTCTGCTGGTGTTTGGGGGGATGTAATCATCCCTCGTGCCATTTTCTGTCTCTCAATATGGCTTCGATGGAATCAAGGTTTTAGATACAAAAACCATGAATAACTTTCTCACCTGATCCGAGCGATCCCGTGCGATTCTAAAATAGAGTTTTTCGAGGTGTTGCCCCCACCCCCCCAGCCCCATTCTCCTCGTGGTGGGCAGCACTGAGCAGTCTTCATTGGGACAGTGAGGATAAGGGCGAAGATGTCAGCGTGAAATGAAATGCTCTCTGGGTCCTGAGGGAGAAGACCCCGCCCCAGTCCACAAGCACGTCAATCATGAAGCAATAACACGGCTGGAACACGGTTGTGTGGGGCAACCTGGGCGACCAAACGCAGAAATGTGACTTCAGAATCGCTGCAGAGCTGCTAACCGACGCTACCGTCTTTCTCGTCCGTTAACCCCTGACGGCTGTTGGCAGATGGGCACTAATTGACCCAGACAACACATTTACTGGAGTTTGTGACATACAGCAGACAGTTGGATTTACAGCCTCTGCGTGGGAAAAAAGGAAGATAAAGAGAATTCTTTGATCTAAGCAAAGTGGTTTTGATATTCAAAAGAACCAAATACAACATATTTTCTTTCCCAGTAATTTAGTGCTGTGTTATCAAATTTAGGCAGCATTTGGGGATGGAACACTCAATGCAAAGAGTGGCTGATCGTATTGATTTATTGGCCAATAAAACCAAAGGTGATGGGTGTCTCCTGGCTGACAGGCCTGATATATTTCACGCGGCGTAATTGCTGAAGAAAAATGACATCACACGTGCTTCAAGTGGTTCGTGTAAGGCTCACCTTTGCCGCGCTGCCACCAGCCTTGGATTTTGGTTGGGTTTGATTTATTGCAGCGAGGACGTGTCCGCCATCCCTGAACTTAAACAGGGACATGCATCTTTCTCCATCTTCTTCATTTCCTGGGAGGAATTGATTCGCCTCGGCCAGTAAACAACAGAAACATGACAAATACTTACGTGTGAAGGTGGATGTGTGTTATTTTAATAAGACAGAGTTTCTATTTCTAGAACTTTTCTTGAAACACGTCCCAGAACTTCATGGCAGCATGTTTGCTCCATCAGAGTTGTGTAAATGCCCATGAATATAAAGACCCGGAACCAAAGTTGACACCGAGCAGTGGGTGGTTGTGGTTACTTGGCTTCGTTATTATAAGGAGCAGGTGAAGTAGTCTGTAGCCGGGGGGTGAAACTTTTCCTGATTCTGCTGGCTCAGGCCTGCAGTGTCATCCACCAGACGGCCACAAGCTGAACATAACCGTAGTATAACTATCTCAACACAAGTATATACAGGACCTGTGTATTAATACAGGTCCTCCAGGACCTGCCGTGTTTCTACCACAGCCCAGAAAAGACAAACTTTAGTATTGTTACTACTAAAGTTAAATCATTTTGGCAGGAAACAACATCCACTTTTCATCCTGCAGTATAAGGTTCCAAAAAACAATCTACACATAAATAATAATATAAATACTGCAAGAAGTCATGAAAAAAAGAATCCATTTTGTTTTACAGCCACCGTAGATTCTACAACATAAACTTGGGTTGATGAAGAATTAGATTAGATAAGATTTGTTGAAAATAGTCCTCTTTCAGCTCATAGAATCTGACTACAAGACACAAGATTTGTTCATGATGAAAAGTGGGTTCTATTGAAGGAAATATATGTAATTTACTGCCCATCACTTTGGATCTTTCTTGTTTAAATTAAAATATAGTAAAGGTTTACTGAAGAAGAGCACAGAGCGGAATACAAATGTGGTATAAAGCACCAAATATTAACAAAAATCTGGGATTCCTTTTAATTGACTTGTTTAGTAATTCTCTGACTTTTGTCCCATTTCTTTTTGAAATTTAAATTGTGAATTATGTGCTCTTTTATGACAATGCAATAAATAACACAAGTGTATTGAAAGAAGTAACAGATTGGTTATGAGGGCCACCTAATTACTATAACAGGATTAACTATGCTGTCCTACTGATTTTGATTATCCACTGATCAGCAAGAATGTTCCTTTTGTATTGCACTTTTAAAAAGATTAAATCAAAATGAAAGAAATGGAAAAAATGCGCGTGAAAGGAAACCAAATGAAGGAACGCTAAAAAAGAAAAAGCCGTTTCCCCGAGGACAAAAGGATAAAGCGCAAATAATTTACACATCAATGTTGCTTCCCACACCCTCTAATGTTGCATTTATGTCTCAAACTGGAAATCTATAAAAGCTATATTTATCTTCCCTATACAAGGCAAACGTGAAAGCTGCTGACGAATTATTCAAAGATCAAGTTATGTCTCAATGTAATCACTTCGAGAGGAAGAAATACTTTACGGAAACATGCCTGAGTCTTGACAGTTTATGGATTCAAAACAGTTCCTTAACTTTACTGCAGCCTCAACCGAGGTTGGTTGGTTGTTGGTTGGTGTCAATTATGTGAGACGGATCAATTTGGCACTGGTGAACCAGGGATGTCTGAGTAAATATATTTCAATATAAATTCTCCGAGCATTACCATTCTAACGTCTGCTGTGGATTGTATTGGGAAAATGGTTCTTGACTGGTGTCATCATTCCTCCAGGCATAAATTGCGTGCATGATGGCCTCCCAAATATTGATGAAATATTGGTACGTAAAGGCCACGGCTCAGGCAGGACCGCAGCCACTTTTTCTTTATTCTCCGCACAAAGCAATTTCAACTGAGTACACATCTAATAAATAATTGTGGAGTGGAGTGTGCCGGACCCACATCCCCATCTTTGGAAGGCAATTTGTAGCAGAGTGATTCAAGACAACGTGGGGCCAGAAGAAATCAATAATAAAAAAGGTAGAGTATAATGGTAAAGCTCCTCAAAACTTTTACATTGTGCTACGCTCTCTTGACGGTGCCAGACCCTGACACGCAGAATGAAAAGCTCCAGTTGTCTTCTCTGCTGGTGCTGAGATCACAGCAGCTCGTGTGCCCACATCATTTGCAAACAAATGCTGCTTTTCTTGTGTTTCTTCTGTGTTCTTCTACATGTTACACAGTGAGCACCAGCGTTCAACTCTTAGCTGGCCCTCACAACCTCAAAGATCTGTTTGAAAATAACACTTAATTTGAAGTTCATGGACAGAATTGTGCAGGGGAGTCCACCAGGCAGAAACTGCTTCCTCCGAGGATTGTGGGATCCCAGGTGAACCCGGCTCGAGTGTGACCCTTAAGGACTGGATTTGGTTCCCCTTAATGTAGAGTAAGAGGCAGTAGTTGCATCCTTTCAAGGATATAAATACAAGTGTGTGTGTGTGTGTGTCCTGTCCTCGCTTTCTCCATACCCTTCATATCGTGCTGCCTGTTTGCTGATGTAGCACCTTTGCACCCAGCAAAGCAGTGTCATCCACACATGCGGCCAGCATGTGCAGGAGAGAGCCAGGCCAGGGGAGGAGAAGATGGAGATTTGCTACTCCCTCCTCATCTCTAGGTGACACAGATTCTCCTCTGCACCTCCACATTCGACTAATGAGGTGATAAAGTGAAGGTTCGGAGCTTGAAAGCAGACGTGCAGCTGAGGCTCGCGTGCTCCCGTGACGCCGCTCCTCAAACCATAACCTTTTGCTTCACTGTGTCTTGAAAACAGGAGAGAAAGATGAGGCAATTTCTGCAACGCGGCTGCAATGTTTTTATCTGTCCTGGGTGGCGCAGCCGGCATACCGCCTATACCTTACATTTGCGAAGGAACTGGGAAATCTTTACCTCAATAAGCTCCAGAAAAATTCTAAATGAAACATGACTTCAATCAGTAGAGCACTTTTAGTGCTTTTGCTGCACGACTCCTGGAAGTAAAAGAGTGGGTTTCACTTTGACGTCCTTGTAATTTGAGATTCTTCTGTCTCTTTGTCTCCCGAGGTGTTAGTTCTGAGCAGCGTGTGAATTGGCAGGAGAGGCGCCAGCCAAGTAGATTTATCAGGTGAAATTCAATTCAGACAAGTTATGCTGCAGCCAAAATGACTTTTCTTTAGCAGACGCTTTGAACACTTTCAAAGCTGGGATAATTTCCGAGTCTTTCCCACTGCGGGCCGGAGATTCAGCTCCATGCTGAGACTGAGGAAATTTCAAAGTGAGCACGTTTGCAATATTCTAGTGAGAGCCGCACTTTTAATTAGAGTAAAACTTTGTAGCGCTGAATTGTGCTGTAAAGTGATGATCCGCTGTCCAAAACATAAAACAGACTAAATGCTCTGCGTTGTGCAACAGTTACGCTCTGTAATTTAGACAATGTCATTTCTGTCATGTCTCTCATTCACAACGTAGCTTCTCAAAGAATATCATGTAGCCGGAGGGTAAGGAAAGGTGTGGGATCTGGACAGCCAGTCCAGATTAGGGCGCTTTGTGTAAATAATGACTTTGTGCTAACAAGCTAATCTGTCAGTTGCTGGAAAAGCTCCGCGTTTCACCTTTCAGCGAACAGCTCGGCAGATTGCGTGCGGTGGTGACAGACAGCGGATCATATCCTCGTGGTTCCACCAGGGAGCAGGCTCGAGCATGTTAACCAAATCCTGGTATTAACAACAAGTAAGGTTGTTTAGAATTTGGCTACCGTGCGACAGAACCTACAGGCTGTGAATAACGTCAGCTAAACCTTAATGTGAAGCTGACTCGAAACAGGAAGAAGAAATCCAAGTGCTAAGACGTGTAGGTGGGCCTGGGCGCAGGAACCGAGATGACCTCGATTGATATTCCAGTTTCAGTTCCATCCCCAAAGGCAAGACCTCATAAATAATATGATAATACTATATTTGCAGTGCAGGTGAGAAACAAAGCTGGGTGACGCACGTTGAGCTGATTGTGTGTCCCATGTGTCCGGCACCATTTGGAAGCCAGGCGGCGTAGAACCGACAACAAGGTGGAGCGAGGAAAACTTGACAAGGGCAAGACGGGGGCTCAGAATTTCTGACAGAGACCAATGTTTCAACAGGAAGCAGACAAATGCAGAGACAGATTACCGAGGACTTGCGATCTGTCAGAGGATCACCTGTACCTCCCCTTCTTTCTGAAACGTCTTAAGCTGCTGCTGTCTTCAGCCAGCCTTTAAAAAAACAGCCCTGCTCCCTCCAGACAGGTATAAATGTGGCAACACTTAATTTGATATCTCTGCAAAGTGCCTGGATGCGAAAATGGTTTCTTCTCGCAGCAGCATGACTCCTGTGTGAGCGAAACGTAAGTGCTCATCTGGCTGTTTCTGCCGAACAGCCACAGCGGCATATTTTTGACATCTGTGTATCTATGCAGAGCAGATTTCCACCGTAATGGCATCTCATCCCATCGGGTTCACCGTAGGAGTGATGTAGATATCAACAGTATGTCAGAGACTGTTTCTTTTTTCACCCCGTGTCCTCTCTTTCACACTCACTCATGTCTTCCTCCTCCTTTCTCCAAATGTCACATTCACAGCTGGGGATATTTTTAGCAAGTCCTTCCATTTGCTGTCTTCAGAGATTTGGTTTTATCACCACGGCACAATACAGTGAGGCAATATCTATTTCTGAGCGCATAAAGTAGCATGAGCTGTAACATGATTAACATTTCTTAGTGGTATTTTTAACCTTATGGCTTCATGTATTTTTATATTATGGATTTCATTCATTTAAAAAACTACCAAACTTGGATCGTAGCACATTTTAGGATGGGAGTTAAAGTGGTGGTGTCTGCACTGGAGCTACTGAAACGGGATGCCCAGCGCTCCATGTGACCATCTGTTTGTTGTCATTGGTGTTTCAGCAAGAGGTTTATGACCTTTCTTTAAAGCTCAGTGTGCAGGCACATGGTCTTATGAACTCCTTAAGTGCATACTTGCTGTTGTTGACAGCTGTTGTTGTGATATAACTAGCTGCCTAAAGTCCCCACAACTCGTGTCTAATAGATACTTGATAAAATGGGCGGAGCCACAACACTTAAGGTAAACTTGGAGCATACTTGACCATCAGGCACACCTTCCCCCTTTTGGCAGCTCCTATCCAGTTTGGCACTCCTGATAGTTGGAACCGTGCAACAAAATTAGAATCTTTCACCTCCATCAGCTCCTTCCGACTTGCTGTAACAGTCTCTCCTAATGCTCATCTTAAGCAGCTCATCTTTCCTCTGCTGCTGAGTAGAGCTCAATGTAAACATGTTTTAACTAGATGTTCTGTGATTATCTATATCAATTATTGCTACTTGCGTATCTGCGCTCTTATCCACTTCCAACCTGTATTGCTACCTGTGTTTGTGTACCGTTATCTCTCTCTCTTTGTTATCTCTATATCTCTTATACCTCCATTCTTCCACCCCTTAGGAGGTATCTCTGTGCTTCCTAACAGGCTATTGCTAAGATAGGAATGCACTTTCTTGATGCTGATTTTTTGACAGATTGTGAACTTAGAATTGGAGCAGAACTCTGGAGGTGATTGGTGATATTTCATGAGAGACTGAGTATGCAGGGACTGAGCTGTTGAGAAAAACGGCATTTGCCTTTTGACCTACCCACCAAAGTTTATGGGATAGAGCCTGTGGGTGGAGCCTTCAAACACGGAGAAAAAGAGGGTGGCAAATCTCCATTTGATGACAATTGTTTGCTGCTGTGGCCTAATCAAATGCATTTGAAAGCTGCAGCTGCTTAAAGGAAGCCCAGCTAATTAGACATGTGGCCCACATCTCCACGCAACAATTAGCCGTCTGCTAACATGGTAACCCCCTTGATTAAAGACGAGAGACGTGCTCATAAGAGATTTCCAAGAGTACCTTCCTGCAGTCAAGATGGCCGACAAGAGGAAGATGGGAATCTAGCGGAAGTTCGCCAATTGTTGCTTGATCACTGAAATATGACCAAACTTCGACAAAAATAAAAGCAAAAAAGAAAACCCATGTATATTTTTAAATAACATAATTTTATGCATTTAAATGTTTATCGAAACGGTATAAAAATGTTAACTGTGTCGCCTCAGCTTTATAGGCCACTGTATAACTATGATTAAATACTGCAAATCATTGATGGTAGAACAGGTATTTGCTGGGTCTAAAGACATGTTCATTAGCAGGTTTAGCTCTTTAATGAATGCCATAATTACATTTTCCTATTGCCACTCTATTTTCAATTGTTTTTTTTATTTGTGGAACCCAATTAAACACAATTTCACACTATCATACTGGCAGTTATAACCTGACTCGCAGTTCTCTGATAATGTAAACGGCTGCACTGAGTCCAATCTCAAATCCAAAATTCTCAATCAAAAACAAGGGAAAAGCAGAGAACAAACAAATACATGAACACGCAACAATTAAAAACAAATAAATGAGGCCACCAGGCTCCCACTGGCTATTGTGACCTCATGATGGTGTGTGCTAGCGGGTGGTGGAGGGGGGGGCAAAAAAGGAACTGCTACTCTGGTGCTGCTACTCCTTCAGCCTCATCAGGACTTGTTCTGCAATGATTTTAGTCAATATCTGAAAAATAATCCTACCTTGTGATGTTGTCAAGACTGCACTTGTTTGTTTCATTTTTAAAAAACTAAATTGGTTTGCTTTCTTTGGGTAAGCTAACATTGGCCCGGACTATCGAGCCAAGAACAGAAACAGCCTCCACACAACACATTCATCAGTGCATCATGTTTGTAAATAGCACAATTTACATCTTAAAGACTGTTCCACATGAAATATAAGACTCATTCTCTCGCTCTCTGAACACAACATGCTCGTCGGCATGGATGCAGAATAATTCCCAAATAATAAACTTCAGCTTGGGACTTCTGGTATGGATTGGACATATGGTGGCACCCTTGTCGGCATCTTTACTGCAGTTGGGTCCCTCTCCAAATTTCAGTCCAAGCAGCTCTTCACAAATCCCCAGCTAGCATAAAACATTTTCACCAGCTGCCGGTTGTAGCGAGTGTTAATAGTTGCATGACAACTTGGGCTTAACTCAAACCTTTTAATAATAATAATAATAATAATAATAATAATAATAGCATGTATGAATCAACTGTTGGTCTTATTTCCTATTACATCGTAGTTTTAGTGATCAAAAGGTGCCCGCCATCTGTCGCTTCTCCCGGTAAGAGGGTGAATCAAGGCTGGATCCACTGCGTCATCTGATTTCTGCCAGCGTGTTGGGAATCTGCCTCGTTGTGTTGGTTATTATTGTCTGTCTCAGGTTCCTGATCACAACACACCTGTTCTGCCTCTGCTATCAGCACACCTGGCCCACATCAACTCCAAGAACTGCAGCATAAAAGCCTGGTCCTCCGCTACCTCCTTCACCAGTTGGTTGTTGAAGTCTCCTGGTAATTTTCTACTCATCTTTCAAGAACATTCTATGTGCTTTTGTCCTCTGGTTTATGGACTATAAGCCTTTAGCTCATGGATTATGTACTCTTGCCCCTTCTTACCTGCCATATTGTCATTCCACAGCCATCCATTCAGCCATTCTGTTGAGAATAGAACTGCTGTACGTGTGCAGTAGTCGTAGTACTATAGAATAAGACGCCGAGTTTCTGACCCAGCTCATCTCCACTTCCCATATTTAACTTTATTAACTGTAATAGTTCATTGTCAGGTCAGCAAAGGTGGTGGAAACTTTTATTCAATGAATTCCTGGTGCAACTTTTTTGACCCACTGAATCGGAGGGATTTTGGTGTAATTGCAACTGCAAGCAGAAGACACGGTTTTATTATATCTTGATATTTGTTAGATGTAAACACTATAGGCTTCTCTGGTAGTATTTCAGAGCACAAAAACAGTATATTTACACACATTTATTTATTGCCTCATAACTCCAGGGTGTTTGCGGCTTCTTAACTTAGAAGATGCCCTTCCGTCAACAAAAAGCAACACCAACGTTATTAAATGCTTAACACATTAGAGAGGCTGCTGTTTATCGCATAAATTTAGCCATAGACTTACAAAGAGCCATGACAACCGGGAAATCATTCTAACTACACGGTGCACACCAGTAGATGCACAATAGGCTCCCCGTGTACTGTCTGATATTATGACCGTTGGTGTTATCATCTAAAAGGGAATCATTTGATTCCTCTGAGGACCTCCAGGAGCCATGGAGCATGACAGGGCCTTGATATCCTCCATTGTGACAGCATTGGTCACATTGCCTGGCTTCGACTTCTCAATTCAGGTCAGTGCCGATGTGGCGCTTCGGTGTGAGAACACTGAGTACCCATCAGTATGCCTCACTTACTCCAGAGGTGGGTTGAGCAGCCCCGTAGACCCGGAGGAAAGAGGGAGAGTGTGTTATTGCAGGAAAAAGATACAGTCTGTCAATGACAAGTCTCAGAGAGGTACGAGGACGTATTGCCAGAGAGACATACTCTTGAAGCCTCCTGCCAAGTCTGTGATGTTTTTACTCTGGTGGCCTTCAACATGACTTCCTTCTCCTTAACCCAGACCTTCATTTTTGTTATCTACGTTTACAGGCAGCCTTTGCCAAGACAGGTAGTCTAACTCAGCCCAGCACCCTCAGATCGGCAGAGAGCAGAATTGAACCTTTTCATTTTTGGTTAAGAGCCTGGAACACACCCTGGACAGCTCACCAGTCTGTTACAGGATGCGCAAACTGACCCAGGAGAATTTTGAGTCTCCAATCAACCTGTTGTTCATGTCTTCAGAGCTCTAAAACCTTGCTAACCTCTAAGCAACAATGGTACAGCTACATTAAGAGCTACAGTGGGAGTTTTTCTATCCATTTTCACCAATTTAATAACATTCACTTACAGAGAAGTGTTGCGTTCAAGTGTCGGTTTTCATCTTCTGTTCTCCGACACCGTCATCATGAACATCATCTGTGTTTCCTGAATTGGATTGTGTTTCCCGAGACTTAAGAGTCATTAACTTTGTCTTTCCTTGCGTTTGGTTTCATTCGTTTATTTTTCACCCACAATGCAGCAGTTTTACAGCATTACAGAGTTCCTCATCCTTTCAGTAACCTCTTCCCCAAGAAATCTGCTCAGATCTCTGAGGTTGCACTGAAATTTCCATGTTGCGTCATTATGCAAACAGGAGATCAAAGGAAGGAGCGCTGTAAAATACAGCTGGATGGATTAGCATTCTAACGGCGAGGGCTCATTCGCTTAGAACTGGAGGGGCAGCGGGTTCCATGCATGCACAAGATGCAAAATTATACATTTGGAGGTCATGAACACCATCGCTATGAGGGGCGCATGCACTGAAATTAAATTGTAATTATCACGGTTATTTCCGCAGCAGTTACGGAAGAAGTGGTCGTGCTCCAGCGCTTGGTTCCAAGCGGCGTTAGACTCCCTTGAAGAGACATAAACTCTAATCAGCGAGGGTCAAAAGTGGAGCGCATGAGGCATTAAGCAAGAAATCCCCACGGGTCGGCTTTGCATACTTGAATAAACAGACCACTCAATTGAATAACTTTCCACCTTTGACTGATGCTTAAGTGTCACTCTTTCTTCCTCCGAGTGGGAACAAGTAGTTGACCCAGTGGTGAAACAAGAATGTTCCAGAAAAGTGACGTACCAACACGCAGATGTAAGGAAGAGAGTCCCACTCCACCTGTCTTCCCAGAAAATCTCTGCAAATTCCTCAGAGATCACATGAAGGCATCAAGCTGCCTGTTCGTTTGGAACTTTTCATTCCAGGATTACCTCAACAGAAAGGTATCAAACCAGCAACCTTCCGATCGTGGGAAAATTAAATCAAAGAGACCTTTTTGGGGTCAAACTCAATGTTCTGTGAGGGACAACAGCTTTTTTTCCCAGCAGCCTCCAATAAAGCTGGAAACCCACTGGCTGCTTGGCAACAGCACCACGTGACTTACTCCTGCGTTATCCATCTTTATGTACGGCCTATACCTCGCCGGCACGCAACCATGACAACATTCACCATAAATCTAAATTAGAGAGCTCACAACTGGCGGTGGAGCGACCGAGGTGTCCCCTTAAACTGGTATTATTCAGGTGCCCTGCGGTTGGGTTCCTCCATCACAGGCTAGAGGCGGATATGACAAGGTTACCATGTTGTAACCACCGTTTAGCAGAGAGAAATATTCCTGTTGTGAAGAAACCTTGACATTTCCTCTTCATCTTAACAACTGGAGGCGGGCAGGTAGCCACACGGCTATCATGTATGGCGTGGAGCACTCTTTGACACTTGAACGGGCGAGAGAAATGGATGAATAACAGGAGATTGCGCACGTCGGCCGTCCCCGTGGGAAGAGCACGGAGGGCATGTGGATAGCAGGGTGTGGAAGAACTGTGACATGCATGATAACAGCAGCACAAGCCAGGCTAGCTTTCACAACAAAGGGCTCTAATAAATAAACAGGATTTGAAGCAAAAATCAAAGTCTTTTGGTTTACAGCAGTTAGTACGTAAGTAAGAACGGTAACAACCAGAACAATCAATACGCTCAGTCAATATGTCCAGCCGACAGCAGGCGGGAGAAATATTCGCTGTGAAGGTTTAGACGTAAGGATGTTCTGAATGCTCTTGGATTCAATCTCAACCAGGAAGGGCTAGAAAAAAGCTTTGTTTTCTTTTATTCTGCTCAACGATGCCAAAGACATCCGTTTCAGGGCATCCTGTGACCTTCCAGCTGGGGCCGTCAGCATCAGCACACACACAACATACGGAAGACTTCTTCTTAGCTAACTTTCATTTCTATAAAGGGCATTTAAAGGGAACGAGATCAGAACAGATTATTGAGATCAATCCATCAATTTAAATAATCCATCTGATGCATTTACATGCTCTTCATTGATCCCTTGTCTGGAAAAACCTCATTTACTTGATTGGGTTAGTGTTCGGAATGTGCTCGGACCGGTGCTTTCAGTTGTCGGGAGGAGATTCGTTATCGTCAGGGACACAAGTGCAACCTCACTTCTCCTTCAAATGAGGAGCAGGCGGTCTCAGCTTCCCCTGCTTCATCATATACGTGGCTGGCTGCTAAGCGAGGATTGGTGGGAGAGAGTTGCTCCTTGCTGGGGCTGTGTGACGCATCTGAATAATTGGGAGAAGAAACTGTAGCTACCCAATAAAAATCATCCGATTATTGTGCGTGTAAACGCAGTCACTGATGAGACCCTGTAGATCAGTGGCAGGCGCCTCCTGCTGGGTGAATGCTGGAAGACACCAGACAAAGAATAAACCTCTTTGAATTAGGCACATTTAAAATCAGAGCTTCGATACAAAAAGGGAGCCTTTAAAACAGCTTCGATTCACACCGAAGAAATGTAGCCCAGACGTTTCAGGAAGTTTCGTCATGGTGGCAAAAACGTAATCAGTGGAAGAACATGCAGGAGCCACAGCGCGCTAGCTTGAGTATTTGTCAACAGACAAACATTTCATGAACTGCTGACGGCAACGGGTGAACTGTTTGGATTAGGCGAGTGGATTAGACGGCAAACAGCCCTTTATTCAGCTGGGGCCTGCATTTGCACATTTGCGTGCAGGATCCTTCGTAGTTTCCCACGTGACTGTTCTGTTTGCCCGGAGGCATTTAGGAAGATGAGGAGACACCCCCCCTCGCCGAGGCTATTAGCAACAAGTCTGCTCTTATGGAACATGAATCTACAGAATGATGTCAAATTAGATGAGTTTGTGCTCATCACGTTGCTGTGATCTCTGTTTAAGCGCCGACGGCAAAATGGAAGCAATACGAGCGCTAAGATTTAAAAAAAAGTGCCTGAAATGGACCTGAATTTCAAATGATTACGTAACTATCCATTCCACCGCTGGGATAACCACATATTAGCTAACCAAGAGCGTGAACATCAAACCCGTGTCACCTGTATGCGATAGAAACTGGGTGTTTATTCACGCCTCTGTGCGTATTTGTGTCGCGGTTTCTCGGCTTAATCCAGTTTCTGCGTGTGGCGCCCGTCCACCGCTGCTTCTGACCTCACGCCAGGAGTGACGTGGCAGCGAGGGCCACAGATTGAGTGCATCCTTCAGGATGTTGGAGAATTTTTGGCTGTATCAGAATGAAAACGCCGTCATTGCTTTTACATGGTGACAAAATGATTCCTTCTGCTGCTTCCTGCTGGAGCGGCGTTGTAAATGGAGCTGACGGTTGGAGGACCAGCTTGTGAGCGCATGAATACATTATATCATATATGCTTTATCAGTTTCAACTATAAATATTTACTGAAAGGTGCATATTGGTACAGCTTATAGCCGAGCCACAAGTGGAGCTGGCGGTTAGCCATCGATGACGCACGCCACATAGAGAGCACAATAGCTAATATTAGCAAGGAGACAGCCAGCAAAACAGTTTATCAGTATTTTTAGAGTTGCTAATGGGCTTTAAAACACTGTAATTCCTACCCATTACCTCCATTTGAACATGGGAAATGAGAAGAAAGAGTGCAGTTCCTCACCAAGGACCACTCTCCCTCAGTTTCATAGGTAATTGAAAATGTCATTTGAAACGGGGGAAGAAAAAAAGAAGGTGGATTCATTCCACGCAGGTTTCAAAGTAAACTCTCTGCAGAACTACGCTGCCGAGGAGAGCTGCGCGATTATTTAGAGATGAGCTCCTCTGCCGTGGAGATGTTTCAGTCACAGCTCCTTCGTGCATTTGGCGATCATTTATTCATTATGGACATGATGCTGTGAGCCGCATTAACGCGATCCACCATGAATATTTATTAGGACAAAGTAAGTTGGAGGAAGTCGCTAACTTTCAATTACAACTATGTGAACTATGTGTGCCTGTTACAGGGTTGGGGCTTTGACATTTATCGCATTTTTAGCATAACTTTTAGCATTCCCTGGGCTAAAAACGAGTCGAACTTGCGTCATGCTACATAAAACTGATGCTAAAGCTAGCAAAAACCGTTTGACTTTGTGATACATAAATACGAGGGATTAAATATTCCTACAGTTGCAGTTTTTCTATTTTTACTCCATCACACCTCCAATTTGCAAATGAGAAGCAAACGAATAACATGCCAACAAGTTAGCACTAGCGCCGTGTCATGTCATATGAGTATATTATGGTATTTGATCCACATAATAAAGATTCTTGCCTAAAGGGAGGAGAATAATGTGTTCGGAAACAATTTGGATAAATGTTGGACGTCTTTGAAAATAAGGAGGATTGTAAAAATCGAAACAATGACAACAGTGTCGTTGTGCCATCCCAATTCGAATAAACATAAATGGTGCCATTTCTCTGCTCCTGTCATGACTGAATACTGCAGATTTAACGACTTGCCTTTATAAATCTGTGTGGGAGCAGCTGAGCTGCGGGCAGTTAAACACTGAAAATGTGGCAGCTGCATGAGGAAGGAAGTGATGCCTGAGTTCAGCTTTAATAGCCGCGGACACAAATACACATTTAATGATGGTTGAGGAGGACGAGGAAGAGCGCAGGTTTTTAAACTTGTGATGTGTTTGGGTACAGTAAATCACAGTTAGTCTACACTCATGCCTCCTAAGTACACCCCATGCTTCTTTGCTACCCAGGGCCTTGACAAGCGTGGGGTTGCCATGGTGACCACTCGGCTTGGCCTGAAGGATCTTTGCCCTTCTGTTGACTACTTGTGGTGAACACAGTACGGTCTTTTTTATACATGGGCTGTGGAGATGATCCCAGCAGCACTTTCCTTCATTCATTTCCTGTACAGGATCAATAGCACCACCACCCCCTCCCCAGAAAATGTCTCGAGTGGCTTTTAAAAGACACTGGGATGTAGATATCAGCTGTGTTTTCACATTTTCATCAGTCTGGGACAATGCAACGGGCATTTTGTTCTTTGTAACTGAATTTCTGGGTAAAACGGATGGAGGGGGGGAGGAGCACGCCCCCCCCCCCGTCCGTACGGTCCCGGGAAGAGCAAGAGCGCCCCCTGCTGGCCCAAGACACACATGCTCTGTTACGCTGCCTCTGAATATTCTACACCCCCCATCGTGCTGAGCCACTGAGGCTAATTCAAACCACAACAAGGTGTTACCCCCACCCGCAACCGCCTAACCACAGTGTCTGCTGATCAAAACATTGAGTTCTGTTTTCCAGGGAAGTGTTTATCCCATCTGTTGCACAATGTTGCACAGTGGGACGCCACCAGCAACGCAGACACATTTGGGAAATGTCCCAACTCATGAATAAGCAGGCAAACACTCGGGTTCATTAATGCTCAGCCCATTTAGAAAAAGACAAAAGTAACGCATAAATCTACAATCTGAACCTTCGAGTACCATTGAAACCTTCTGAAAGTTGGCTGAGCAACACAAGTGGAGAATTAGCATGAATTAGCCAAAAGATACTGTGCAGGAAATGCATATTTAATGCTCCTCCCCTCTTGTTTTCCTGTTGGTGCAGCCGTTAGTGAGCCATTGTTGTGCCCTTTGTAATTAATTGAATATTCTTTCTTATATTTGGCTAAAATTAGCGGCACGAGAGAAGGGACAGTTGGCAACAGATATTAGCTCGTCAAAATGTCAATGACCCCTCGAACGACAGTGATGCCGGCTTTTCAACCTCCTGCCAAACACAACTAAGGCCCCCTACTGGCCACATGCAGAAATGCTGTTTTTCGGACCCTGCAGTGACCTTTTGTTTTGTGGCTCTGATGAGTTAAAAAAAAAAAATCACATATCTGCAGAATTGCTGCCATTATCTGTGCAGGGCCTGTGATCTGCCTAATGACCCCCGGTCACAGTCACAGAGGGGGAGGGGGCGGTAGGCTGTTCCTCCTCCTGATTACCTGATCAATTACTGAGTAATGTCTAAAACCTGCAGACGTCAGCCATCAACACAAGGTCAGAGAGTCCTGTTTCCTCCGTGACAGGGAGCCTGTCGGGGCTCTGGGTGGACGTGCCTGTCGGAGGCAGCAGGATATTAAACATAATGGTTCCGTTGTGATGGCGCTCATCCTGCTCAGCCTCTGGAGGCACTGACTTTCCTCTGCTATTCGACGCCAACTAGCTAAAAAAAATACACCCAGCCTGGCAGCGCAGAGGCCAGCTCCTGTTTCGGCAGGTTATCAGAGGGCACCCGGCGTGGCGGAGGCGCTGAACTTTACAGCGGCGTGTTTACTCTGTCCCCTGAAATCCGCAAACAGTTCTATCCAATGAGTCCAGCTAGCAAACACGGCAGGTCGCGCAGACCTTGTAAACAAAGGTGCGCCTACATTCAGCTGTCAATCATTTGTGTCCAGCCCTCCAGAGTCCTCCCTCCGTTTCTTCCACATTAGAGAAAATTAGATTTTGGTCAAGATAATGAGATGCAAATTGCTTCCTTCATATTTTCCAGTGTTATGAGATGATTTTGAAATGACTCCATCACCAGCTTTAATTATAGTGACGCTCTTCTGTGCTTCCTGCTCACATTTTCACAAACTGTGAAACCTCGTCACCACCGAATGAACCACGAAGAGCGGAACACAAAGGAAGTACAAATCACATGCTTCAACAGAGTGTTTATAGGAACAAATGATTTAGACAGGGCCGAACCACAGTCTTGCATTATGGGGGGGTATTAACATTCTTTCTGATGAATAAATCAAGGTTTCATCGGCTAATAACAATCTGGCCGTATCTGCTGGACAGGTGATGCCTGTTTCATGACGCTTTCTTTCATCGTAGATGAGGGGTTTAGGGTGCTCCGCTCCCATCTGGGCCCCGCTTTCTCCCTGCACGCACAAATCATGTTTCATGAGGCAAAACTTTCGCTGTTTTTCACCCGCCATCTGTTTCGCAGAAAAAGACGTGCGGGAAATTGCAAATTCTGAAAAAAAAGAAAAAAAGGAGGGAAACTGCACTGACCTTCGGCTGAGGCGGCTTGAATGTCGTCACGAGTCTTGGGTGCCATTTACAGACGCGTTTCTGAAGGTGCAGAAGTTGGAAGGCAGCAGAGGAAACGGAATAGCCTGGCGGAACACCGTGTACTGAAAGAAACAAGCCGGATTAGACCAGGTTGAACAGATCTGGTAGAAAGTTGGAGGCTGACTCATTTGGTACCTCTGGGAATTTAACTTTCACATCAACGCTGTCTGCCGAGGCAACCACCACCGAGGCGGACACTTCCTTTTGGGGATTCATCTCATTTTGTTGGGAGAATCCATAAAGGAATGTGATGCCGGGGATGTAGCTTCTTATCCTGCAAAAGGTTAAAAAAAAGGATTTACAAGGATGGAATTGTTGCGTTCCCTCAAATGGTTCTCTCCTCCGCTGTTCCGAGTCCTGCTCACCTCCTGCCCAACTCCGCCATGCTTACAGGGATCTCGCTCCAGTCCAAGCTGGCCTTGACGGTCGGCTTGGCGCCAGGCAGATGTGCAGTTTCAGCTGTCACTGACATTTTGTAGGACTGACATTCGGCGCCCCATCTAATGTTTGCCTAGGCCAAACGAATATCAACCGGGATCGATAACAAAGAGAGCCAGGCTTGTTTTTTAGCCTCAGCATGCAGGAGTTCATACAGCAAAGTCCCTTGCTGGTTTGTAGCTTCGTGGAGTCACGCAGTCGTTAAGAATTATGGCCTTTAGCCAAATGAACAATCAATTCAGGCTTCCTGTATTCACTTTACACACTTACTTGTACCTAAACTTCAAAGGAGCAAGCAACACTAGCTAAAACTGTGTGAGCAAAAAGTTTTGACTGGCTATAGCTGTATTAGCTCAGTTAGCTACTGAGGTTTATGAGCAGACAATGTGACAAAATTAAATCAAGACGTCATCACGATGACTATATTTTTAACCACACATTTAAAAGTAATCAAATATTCAAAAAATGCCATCAAATATTCAAGAACTGATCAAATCAGTCATTTCAGGAAAAGTTGACTTATGGTATAACAAATATAACATGGTGTAAAAGGCTCCATGCTAACGCACAACTGATGTTAATATTTAACATCAATCCCAAGCTAAGCTCTCCTTAATACAATGTGTAAGGATTTCCATCTCCGGTGAGTGAACAAAGCTTTGAAATTCTGGGCGTTTTCATGGTTGATTAATATGTTGTGTTGTTCATCTTGAAGAATAAGTGTTGTGTGATTAAAGCCCCTTTAACAGCTCTTCTCAGAGTCGCTCCTGCTGAGTTGATTGGCCCAGCTGGAAGCTGGAGCCTTTTAACCAATTGAACTAATTTGAAATAAAAGCAACTGCAGTCCAACAAACTTGGCGAAGTGAGACAAATATTATATTTCTGAAAACAAAACTATGTGAATGGCGTAATTCTGTCCGGCGGTGCTTCTTTACCTTTGTCTGGGAGGGAAGCCTCATGGTGGAGTCCATGCATACCCTCCAGTTGGCATTTTCTCCCACCTGAGACACGTTGAGCTGCATGTTGGGAAGGCTAGCCTCTGGGCGGTAGTAGAGGGCGGCCTCGTAACCCTCGGGCCTCTGACTGCCGCTCATAGCTAAAGCTTTGAAACTAAACAGCGGTTGGGGGGCTGCGTCCTGAAGGAGATGGAAAGAAGTCCGTCAACCTCAGTCAAGGAAATTGTGTATTTGATGGACTCTTGGGCGTTCCTCAGGAGCAGCTAATAGCGTACTACCGTTGGGACGTCAAGGGGGCTGCTGTGAGATCCTTGCTCCCTGGAAGAGGGCAATGTGGGGATTTCCTGAGAAGTACGAGGAGGGACTTTAATCACAGTTATAGCAACATTAAATTTAAAGGCTGAGGACGTACCCTGGAGTTCCTCACAGTGTCCAACACCTGGTGGGTACTCATTGACAATTTACTAGAGTGGAGGTCAAACTCAAGGTGGATTTTCTCAACAGGTTTCACGGCTTGAACTAATGAAAGAGCAGAAATGGTGACAGAAGAAGTACCGATATGGACATCTCCTCAGGGCAGAATAAGCTCAAATCTGATTATCAGCTAAACCTCACAATATCTGATTACAACTCGGGATGCCAAACGGTGCAGCTGCGCTATCAGAAGACCCAAATCAAAGTCTCGTGTTCAACACCGCCTTACGTACTTGGCACAGCTTTGATGGCCATGTGGGTGAATCCCAGGAAGTAGTACAGAGGGTATTCCTCGTGATAATATTGCCTCCTTAACTCCGAAACTGCGCACAGACCTAGCCCATAAACTTTGCTCTCAGCGCAGTATTTGTGGCTGGAATGCCAAGAGTTTGCTTTGAGCATCTATAGGGATGGAGAAAAAAGAAAATCACTAGATGATCAGCATCAATGTCCTAAACGTTGAGGCCGCACCTGCTCGTCCTCAGCCTCCAGCACCGTAGGGACCTCCTTGTTGGGCTCCAGAGCTACAGGGAAGAAGGGCGTCATTTGAGCTGGATCCTCAATGTTCCGGCTCACTGCATACACGTTCGAGCTGTGGACGTGACATGAAACAAGGATTTTCAGCATAAAATGAATGAATTGAATTTACAGTTTCAACTATCATTTTAAAAAAACCTTATTGAAGCGACTTCAAATTCTTCTTTGAAAAGAGGGAAGTCGATTTCGAACTTCTTCTTTTTGATGTTGACCTTAGCGGTAAACCTCCATGGGATGGAAACCGGAATTTTGCTCTTTAACTCGGAACCACACTGGAAAAGTTCTGTACTGATCCCATAGAAGAGCCAGAAATCTTTTGTGACCCTGTTAAAAAAGCAAAACAAAAAAACCCAAGTATGAATAAAAGAGAAAACATGCTAAAAAACAACAAACCAGCTGGTCGCTGTCAGCAAACATGTTTGTAGCATATTTAAAGGACAAACGGCCTTTACCCAATGAAACCGTCACTTTCCAGAGACACTTCAGAACTTAGAAGTTGGCCCAGGGTCTCTGTCAGGGGTGGGTTCACCACAGCCTTGGCTACAACAACACAACAGATATATCAGATTTAAGCTCAGCTTTTGGTTTGACCACAAACTCCTCAGCCTGTTTTTTAACCTGAATTCAAGAATTGTGCGATTGGGCTGCTCACCATTAACAGTGACTGCACTGACGGATTGATAGTATTTGCTGATCTCCAGCGGTAAACCCAGACTGGTCGCTTGAAAGTAGCGAGCCTCGAAGGTTAGGAAAGGCTTCACACGGTGCCAGGACCACCCCTCAAGTAACCTGTGGATCAGGTCCCATAGTGGGCTCTCTTTCCCCGCAGAAGGCTCTAAGGCCTACAGGAGCAAGGACAGGGAGTTAAGGGACTGTTTGATCCTCTGGGCGTGTCCCTCCCTCCCCCCTGACCTTGATGACTTTCAAGATTAAGTCTTTGTTAATGTTGAGGAAGAACCACTCTTGTCCGGACAGTCGAGAATAGGCAGTCAGGACGGGCTTGTCGGTGGGCAGATTCTCCAGGTTTTTAAGCTGACAACGGAAAAAACAACAATGGAAATTTAA
Organism: Takifugu rubripes; assembly: GCF_901000725.2. Classification (NCBI taxonomy): domain Eukaryota; kingdom Metazoa; phylum Chordata; class Actinopteri; order Tetraodontiformes; family Tetraodontidae; genus Takifugu; species Takifugu rubripes. Next base: position 10,743,930 of record NC_042304.1, read on the forward strand.
CTGTGTTCCAACGTTTTGAGCTTTCATGGATACTCACCACATTGAAAACGGATTTGAAGTCATTGAAGCCAAAATCTGCATGAGCATCGCTCCTGATCACCTCCATGATCCCTTCAGCCCGGACACCCAACTAGGAGGGAAAAGAAACATTCCGAGATTGGGCATCGAATGATTTCCATGAAGTGGCGACACGGGACAACGCACCTCCAGAAGCTCTAGAATTCTTCCGATGAATAAAAATTTGGATTTCATGATGATTTCGGTGGGGAAAACATTAGCGGCTCTTCGTAGCATGAACATCTCTGTAGCGGTGCCGATAAGGAAATCATCTGAATTCGTGACAAAAAGAGTTGTAATCGTTACAAACAGTCCTTCAAGACAAGTCCAAGAATTCCTGCAGGAGCACACCGTTGAACCAGTCCAGTCGCACCACCTTGCTGTAGCGATAGCTGAGGCGGCCAAATTTAGGTCCCAGGATTTTCACAGCCACATTGCAGACACTGGAACTAACATGGAAGTAACATAAATAAGTTTTATTTGGGACAAACGAAGGAACAAACCACAGCAAACTACAGCGATGGTGGCTAGCTCCTGCTCACAGGAAGTGGTTTTCTGGTGTGGTGGATGTTGCGAGGCTTTTCAAGTAGGAGTATGCTGGGCTGATGATGTTGAGGTTTCCCTCCTCCATCAGACGTGTGGTCACCGTGGACACCAGAGCCATCGACGGCTTGGTCTCAAACAGAATGACAAAAGCCAGCATTCGGATCTCGGCAGGGATGGTCTTGTCCAGGAACAGTTTCAAGGTGACATCCCGGACCTGAGCACAAGCACAGTACCGATTCATCTTCTCTTTATTTGTGATATAGCCTCATTTCACAGATACTCTCCGTTCTCTTACACTGTGAGGGTCCCTGACGGCGATGAGCCTCAGCGACTGCACAGCCGCGCTCAGCACGGAGGGGGGAAGCTCCACGGGGGAGGCCGCCACGCTGGGAAGGAAGCGCATGATGGTTTTGACGCTGCCTGGGTGACCCGCGTTCCCGAGAGCTTTGAGGACAGTGACCATTTTGTTCTCGTCGCCGCTCCTCAGGCTCTCCACGGCAACGTCGATCAGCGGCTGGTGCAAAAAATAAGAGTTGAGTTTCAATCCCTTCAATCCCCATACGTGTGAAGGGAGTTGCTCGTTTACCTGAACGGTGTTGATTGGACAAGATGTGACATAGGCACAATTTCTGTACACCAGAGAGCCGTAGGTGAGCATCGCAGTTTGCCAGAGAAAATCGCTGGATTTGCTGAAGGTCATATTCAGGAAGATCTAGTGGAGAGAGAAGGTGTCACAGAAGGTGGCATTTCTTAATGATACCGTCTATGCTTTACACTAGCTTACTTTGGCCATCTCTACCAGCTCAGGACTCGGCTGGAGATGGTTGATCGACAACAAAAGGGCCTGCACGGCTTCTGCTGTGCTTATATCCTGAGCGTGGAATCGATTTTGGAGGAACTTGAGGATCCTGGCATCATTGACCTCAGGGACAATGTCCAAAAACCAGTTTCTGATGGACAGAAACCAAAATTAGCACTGGAGACAGAGGGTGTCATCTTTACGCTTCGATTACAACCTTTCCTGAAAGCCATCAAAAAACAAATATTTTCATTATTTCATTTAAACGGATTCAAATGTTTATGGGGCACAACACATAATCCCACACACGCTGCTGGTCATTTCACAGGACGAGTCAAATGGACTCAAGGTCCCGCCCATGCAGTGATACATGAGCAGTACAGTAATGTGTAGTGTGCATGTGACCTCATGCATCGGTCCATCTGTGTTTTCATATCAACTAACGGACAAGCACTGCTGACCTTTGCAGAGTGTTTCCTGAAAACTGCTTCCACATAGTTTCTAGTCCTTCATACGGCATCACTCTGAGGAGTTGATAGAGCTTTATGTTGTTCTCCGTGGTCGCGCTGTTAATGGTGTATTTGTTCGCTTCAGCCAGCTGTTTGATCAACTCGATGGCCTGTTAGGAGGAAAAACTGCTTTAAAAGTTTATGTTTGGCATTTTGAATGACCCTGGGAAAAGAATTCAGCGGAAACTGATTGATATGACATCTTTCTGGGCTCATCCGGTTAAAATGTCCCTGCCACATGTGCTCGTTAGCTACGTCACCTTGGGTATCGGGTCGTTCAGGTTCTGCATGATCATGGGGAAGGTGGCTCCAGCGTCAACAAACTTGTACTTGAGGTCGCCCTTATGTTCCATCGGCCCCAGCGTGAATTCTCTCCCTTCATCGGTCACACCGAGCAATACCATCTCCTTCCTGTAGAGGGAGCCATTTAAAGCCGTTGTTAGTGGAGCCTCTGGAGCGACACGGTATGCAGATCTTTCCTGCTCTTACACTGCCTGCATCTTGAAATTGCCACCCTTGACGTTAAAAGGGGTGAAGAACTGTCGCTCCAGGCTGTGAGCTTTGGTAATGATTCCGCCGTCTGCTGTCGGCTTGACTGAGTAAAGATATCTCACTGTTGACATGACAGATTCTCCTTTCTGGATGAGAGCACACAGAGAAACAGCAGTGACGAAAACGCGCATGAGAGTTCAGCTCTGCGGTAGGATGAGCAGACCTGTTTGGAGACGTTGTCGAGCACAGCCATCGCTACCCCCGTGTACTTTGCTGCCTTGTCCCTGCAGTTATCGATGTCCACCACCTGGGTGACGCTCAGCTCTTTCGTCTCGTCGTTCATCTCAGTGACGTAGGTGCTTTGACACGTGCCGTGAATGCTGACCTGTCAAATTTGGCGACATCTTTAGACTTTTAATTATTGATAAAAAAGACTACTGTCGAGGACTCGCCTCCTCCAGCTGATAGATCCTCTCTTTGGTCTTGAGGGTCATGTGGAAGAAGCTCAGGATGCCCCTCACGATGTTTACCGCCATGTCAGACACCTCCGAAGAAGCGCGGATGTTGCTGATGTGCCCTCCAACGTAGTCGAACATGAAGGGCGTGGCGAGCTGAGCGCTGAGGTGCTGGGTGAGCTTTGAGGAGGCCGCAAAGTTGTTTTTGCCCGGGAAGCCGTTGAACTCCTCAAAGGCCAGCTTTGAGACCTGCGAAGGAAGATGTAAAGGTACCGTAGGATGACCTGGAGGTGCCAAAAGGTGGAGCACAGCAGGTCTCGGGTCGGGTCGTGAGCTTTTAAAAAGCCTTTCAAATCACAAGGAGGTTCGTGCGACCAAAGTACCTGAAGGACAAAGGTTTGTTCGGACGACCCTCTGATCCTCAGGTTGCATGTCAAGCGCATGCCAGACTCTGCCGTGTTCGACAAGCCGAGTCCAAATTTCACCGACCCCTCATATCTGTACTCGTAGATTTTCTTTGGGTTCAGACGGAGCGCTGCAAAATAGTCCCAGAATGAGGCGCTGGTAAATCGTTGCTTTGGGAAGGTTTCGAAAACGCTAATATGTGAAAGACGGACTCACCGTATGGGGCAGGTTGACAAGCTGAAAGACATAAAAAACAGGAAACAGGCTTCAGAATTTATAATAACACTGGCAACAGAGGAGTGATACTTATGCCCATTCCTGCAGACATTTTGGCCCAAACGGCTTAAAATCATTGCTACCGATTTAATTTCAATCGTACAGATCAATTCTGATCACAAAAACACACCAGTAATGTGTGAGAGACCCTCTGACTCTAGTAGGGAAGCAAAAACTTACTGGCCAAAGCCACCAGGCAGCACAGGAGGAGTCCCCTCATGGTGAAACTGAGAGGCTGATACCTCTGCGTTTGCCGTTTTTTAAGCTGCGTTCTGCTTGTTTGTTTGTTTAGGTAATCATTAGGGAAACAGATTACATCGATGGGACGGTTAAAGAATAAACATGTTCCCACTGAACCCAGTGGCAATGTTACCGCGACATTGTCACCGCGACAATGTCACCAAATGTGAGAGACAGCAAATGCTTTGTGAAGGGTCGAGGGCCACTTTGGAGCGCACAGAGAGCTGCATTCAGGGCTTGTTTGTTCCACGTTAAAACTAATTTCCATCCACTCAGAAAATGGTGGTAACACGTTTTGCGCAGCCGGATGAGAGGACGAGCCGAGGGGATTCACATTTGCTCTGCCAGCGAGAGTCAGTCCTGTGGACTCGAGGAAGAAGAAGGCAGCAGGCGTCTTCCCTGCTTCGGTTCTGCATGACATCGGATCAACGTCAATTCTTGAGGCCTTTTTGGTGTTTGATTGAATTTCGTATCATCTTTATTTTCCATACTGGAAAAGGATCAGGTTGTAACATCATACGTTGTCATTGCCAAACAATTATTTTTATTTTGTTTGTTTCTAATCATCAGTTTTGGATTAAATGGAGTTCATCTATGTGTCAACAGATCTGGACACAAACGTGCGTGATATGAATAAAAAGTCTATAGAAATTATGAGAATTTGTATTTTACATATTTACAGTCGCAGCTTCCTTGTCTGATTAATTTTAAACATGCGGTTCTCAAATCGACCACGAGATGGAGACATTTGTCCATGTATCTAAGAGAACCAGCAGAATAACTTTGAGTTCATTCTTCCTAAACTGAGATGTTGACAGAAATGTGCCAAAAATAAACCTGACGCCTTGTTTGATACATTTATTTTAATAATTTACAAATTAATTTTGAACACAAAAGGAAAAGAAGTACAGGCTTCGGAGCAGTTAGAATATCTGGCGTGTTAAATTGGAAATGCACACGTTCTGAATCTGCTGATGTTGACGCGGAACATAAAACAGACAGAACGTCTGAGCGCTGGCAGGCTTTGAGAAGGGAAACATGACAGTTAGGTGTTGTGTTTCAGAAGATTTCTGTACTAAACAATTCCTCCCGCACCTCCCAGAAATGAAAGCATGAGTCACTGGATGCTGCAGAAATCTGACGTGAAGATGTTCCGGCTCCGGCTGCGTTCATTCATCTCAGGCATTCAAAACAACACGGCACATTTTTGAAAAGCCTGTAGTACTCCTCCTGAATCTGGAACGACAGACGCAACAGCGAAGTTTAGCTGAAAAGGAATAAGTACAGGGGCCTGAGCAGAGCCTGGCTTGGTGTTACCTTTCTGGACAGCACGCAGAGGAAGATGAAGATGAACATCCCCTGGAAGGTGTTGCTGATGGTGAACAGGTAGGCGGTGAGGGTGGTCTCATGGAGGATGTGCAGCACTCCGAAGGTCCATGTGGCTCCCAGCACGAAGAGCAGGGCCATGGCACCGCGGGCGCACGACCTGCCGGGCGACCAGAAACAGCCAGGTAACGAAGATCCGCGCCCCCCACACGGCGCTGATCCACCTTTCCCTCCCTTTGACCTTCTCCAGAGGTGCATATCTAATCCTACCTGATGTTTTCGTAATGGCTGATTTCGGGTTTTTTCACAGCGGTGTGTCGGTACACTTTGTAGATGATCACTCCGAAAGCCAAGAGATTAACCTTTGGGGGGGAAACGTGACGAACAGACAACAACAACAGCAAAGGAGCTGATGAATATTAGCCGTCCGTAGTTGGTGATTTCAGTTCAGAATCAAAAGTCAGGAGCAGATAAATCTCACCAGAATGATCAAGCAGGCCGGCCCGATGAAGCTCCATATGAAGTGGTTCTCTGTGCTCAACCAGCAGCTGGAACCAACACAAAGCCTGTTTTTATTTGATGCCACACTTCACCTCCGTCGTTAGGCTAAGCTGACGATAGCTACCGCGACCCTCCCACATGACCATCCTCTCTAACTTTATTCGAAATACAAGTGGGATGAGATTCATCTCATTTATCTTTGCTCTTACACCTTATCGGTGCCATAATACTTGAAGCCGAGCGTCGCCGAGATGGCCACCACGACCGCCGGGCTGCCGTAGCCGAAGACGTAGAAGTTGCGGTGAAGGAAGCCTTTGTTGTAGATGACGCCGACCACGATGAGGTACAGGTGGATGCCCTCGATGCACATCCAGGCGAACGCCGCCAGGAAGAAGTAGTGCAGCAGCCCGGCGATGACCGAGCAGAAGAGCTGTGGAGGAAGAGAGAGCCATGTTCCTCCATGGTTCTTTGGCATCCGTGACCCCCCCCCCCCCCCGGTCGCCGGCTCACCTTGTGCGTGTTCATGTTGATCCCCACCAGGAAGATGAACTCGGCCATGAAGAGGCTGCAGCACAGGTTCTTGTGGATGGTGGTCCGGGTGCTCTGGATCTCGCTGAAGAACCAGAAGGTGAAGATGCACATGGACAGACAGATGAGGGAGATGATCATGCCCAGCTGGGTGATCCGGGTCAGGACCACGCGGTGGGCCCCCAGCTGAGGAGCAAATGGAACAGGAGGCGTTTTTAGCCGGAGGCTTCACGGTTTGCTGAAGGTTGACACAGGTTCTGGTCAGGAGGGGTCAGGAATCAGATTTGTTCCTTTTGTTGTTACGGCCTGATGTTCTGATCAAACCAGATTTTTATCAGGTTTCTGAGCCAAGAACCACCAGAGATGAACGTTCTCTTGGCTTCAGCTGCCTTTTAGAAGACAAAATTTAGCTCGTCGGGCGAATTCAAGTCATTTTTGATCTTATTTATGGTCGAGGACGCTCTAAAGAGTGAGGGAAAAAAGCGGGATAATTCCTGTTCCAGGACATCATCCGTCATCAGAAACTGAAATTAATTTCTGATGGAAGTTCTGAATCGTGGGACTGGACCAGTTTTCCCAGGACAGAACGTTGGATCACAACGTACGTTGGATCACAACGCACGGATAAACGCACGGCTTCAACAACGAGCTCGTCCCAGAGCTGCGTCACTCACGTTGGCTCGGCCGGAGGACATGAGGATGGCGAAGTGCGTGAGGTGGTCGCAGGAGCAGGTGGTGGCGTTGGCGCCCACGTGCATTGTCCGGCAGCCCCGAGTGGACCAGCGGCCCTGCAGGCTGTCGGGCTCGTACTCCCAGAAAGCACATTTGACGGCGTCGTCCTGGGCGTCCACGGGCTTCAGAGGAGAAGGGAAAAAAAGGTGGAGATGCTAATAATGTGCCGTCTTCTGTAACGCGCTGCACATTAGAGCGCCAACAGATGGCGCCGATGAAAAGCAATCAGGTTTAATGGGTCAGAAACGACGTTTTTGACACATTAGCTTCAGAGACGTTATCGTAGTCGCGCTTCTTTGCTATAGTGGCGTCGTGTTGCCGCGTGGGCCGCCCAAAATGTGCCGACACATCAGAAGCTCGCTAAAGAAATGCATCTATCTGTCTGTCTGTCTGTCTGTCTGTCTGTCTGTCTGTCTGTCTGTCTGTCTGTCTGTCTGTCTGTCTGTCTATCATTGTTGAAGGAGTCTAATTACAAGGCCTTACTGTGTATTAAGTATTAAATAAATCATATTAAGGACTTTAAATTTTAGTCTTGGTTGACTGAACGTGCAGTAATTTATAATTCTAAAGAATTTTATTCTGCGTCATTAATATTTAGAAAAAAATCCAAATCAACTTTTTGTCCTGACGTCGTCAGAAAAGGCGTCCACGTGGTGGAGCGGCCCGATATTTTCATGTTGTCTGAACATAACTCAACACCTCCTCGCTGGGCTGCGGCCTCCAGGGCCCAACAAAAATAATGATTTTGGGCTTCCTCATCCACTTTAATTGTCTCCAGCAGCGCATTAATTTCTCGGGTTATTTCTCGCTTTACTTGCTTTGCCATCCCTCCAACCTTCCGTCCGTTACCCTAAACGGGGAGGTCAGTCACAGACTCAAAATTTCCCCCCTGAAAACCCACAAAAAGCACTTAAAGCTCCTCCCAAGTGGATTTTAACCAAATTTGCCCCAAATGGAAATGCTAGCATGGAGTTTTGGCAAAGTCACCCTGGGAATAGAGTTTCCCTACAGTGAACGAGGCGGGAACGATGGGCTCGTTTTCCACGGAAAGACGATCTTGGGGAGGGCTTAATAACGTGATCCGGCCGGTCAGCGCTTTGTGTGATCTTTACCTCGCTGTGCCTCAGAGTGAAGGTGACATGGTCGAGCTGGTAGCTGTCAGCAGGTTTGACGGCGGCGGCCACCACGCGGGAGTTGACAGTGATTTCCCCTGTTCCCGCGTAGCGCGAGTAGTCGGTGACACCCGGGTCAGAGCTCGGCTTCAGGATGTCGCCGACGCTGTCATAGCGCACAAACACCACGGACACGCTCCCTGACGGACACGGGGAAGTTAGCCAAAGTCAGGCTTTACATACTTCAATGGAACTTTATTTAAAGTCAAACTTTGTCATTGACGATGCGCCCGTGACGCTAAATCTAAAGCAGAGTCCATCTACTTGCTTGGCCACTGCGTTTTCCACGGCCATGAGCACATGTCGCCAACGGCAACATATGGCTAAACAGAATCCGCCGTCCCGCCAAGCGCGCAGATGGTCGCGGCATTTGAAAAGGCTAATAAGGCCACTTTACCATTGCTGTCCTCTGCCGCTCGCAGTTTTGGACTTAGATTTATATGATCTCCTGCCATCGACGCAGACAGTTTGGCTTTGGGTTGGCGGGCATCAAACGTGTAGAGTTTCACTTCTGCGCTCGAAAACAGAGAGAAGAAACCCACAATTACCCAAAGGGTGACGCACAGGTGGGGGACAGGGTCGCACAAACGACTGGATTACTGTCTCACCCATGTCGGTGGCTTTGATTTGCAGCTCGGTTGGAGTTTTGTAGTTGTTGGCAAGCGTCAGCGCGCTCTCTTCGACAGCGTGCAGCAGCTTGGTGATGGTATGTTCCCGACGCTCCGCTTTCATTCGGTTCCAGGCCACCAGCTCATCCTTCTCCACCAAGTTGTTTACGGCGTTCACTAAATTCTGTCCAAAAGTCGGAGTGTGCATTGAAAAATACTCTGTGCCCAACAATACCGTGTGATTATTGCTAATTATATGGGTATTATGTGTTAATTACATGATAATTACATGGACTTGGCACTTTAAAAGGGTCTAAGTGGGATTACAACAAAGGGAGGAATAAAGATTACTGTGAGAGAGGTGTTGGTGGAAGATGGTTCCATGCTGGAGTCCGATCCCGTGGAGGCTAGCATCGCAGTGGATCGACTCAAGGCCTCGACGTACGCGATGACCTCCACCGAGGAGAGCTCGCTGTACGTCTGCTCGGCGATTTCCTTCAGGAGTCTCTGCGGTTCAGTGAAGTTTCTCATCTAAAGAATGTAAAAAATGTTGGTGTCACAGAAGGCGCTAGTACCATCCTGCAGCTATTAGCATCAGCAGCAGCACTATTCGTGAATACTACAGTTAGCATAAGGGGGTGGGCGACTGATGACATTCAAAGGAAATAAAGAACTTTTCCTCTTGTTTCCAGCTGCTCCTGGATCTCTGAACGAGCGTCTCCTTTGAAGAAAGTCCCTTTTCTCGGTGTTGCTACTTTCTACAATTAACACATTCTTTTGTCTTTACAGTCAAGAGGAGCCGCTTTAGTCCACTGCTCTCTCCATCCAACAGGGGGCAGCATCATCACATCTATTTTTACCTTCCCCAGTTTGAGTTGGGGGGATAGGGGACGGGGGGGACGGGGGTTACTCACATGCTCAAGTGTTCTGTCGATTGTCTCCGTGATGCAGCCGATGTTGTCGTGGCAGTATTTCTGCGGATTCTCTGGAAACAGCAATTAACAAAAGTTTCTGATTGCTCGGTTTATTTCCATAACTCCAGCAGGGGAAAGTATGCGACATTAAAGCCTCCGAGGTTGCAGAGGCGTAACATCACAATTTCCTTTCACAACGTGTCAGAATTCCAGATTGCACCTTGACGCGGAGTATTGCGTGATAGATTCTCCCCCGCAAAATGTCCAAAAAAAAAAAAAAAAAAGCAATAAAGAGCAATGTGTGAACGCGAGCGTGCGCTCTTCGCTATCCTCACACTGACCTTTACATCTTACGTCTGTGGTGGGAGAAAAGTGCTGAGTGCCTGAAGTTGGGATGTAATCACGCTGACAGGTGCAATAGAAGGATCCATTCGTATTGTGGCAGTGTGAGTTGGGTCCGCAGGGCGCCCCCAACTGGCATTCATCGATATCTGCAAGACGAAAAGTGAAAGTTCCCCTCTGATTAAATAAAAGTTGTTATCAAACCGGCACTCGGAAATAGATTCAAGCTTCAATCCTGGACTTAGTTTGCAATTAAAAGTCCCTTTGATGACCTACAGGCCCTTGAAGGCCCCTATAGTGAACCAGATGGTACTGCCCTGCGTAACCGAGCAACACAATGCTACTGTAGGTCACAATCAGGTAGGATACAGGAATACTGAGTGTAAATTATCCCGGGAGACTCACAGCAGTCACAGCTTGGGAGGTTTGGATGCTAAAGTGTGAGATGCTAACATTACCGATGCATTCGGTGCCGTCGTTGGGCTGGAACGAGCCCGTTCCCGTCGACACGTAGCCGGACACGCACGTGCAGAAGTAGCTCCCCTCGGTGTTGGTGCAGTTGCCCCGCTCCCCGCAGATATTCGTCACATTCTGACACTCGTTGTCGTCTGGTTGCACAAAAACCCAAAACAGTTAGCTTACGGAAGAAAAACACAGTGGAGCAAACGCTGGTCTTCCTCGGGGGACGTATTTCCAGTTCGGACGTATCTGTACTTATAGTTTAGAATTTAAATGTAACATTTAGTGTTACTCATGTAAAAACATAAATAACAAATGAATGCTAAAGGCCGTTTTTAAGTGTGTTTGTCCACTCTGTAGCATCATTCCAGCAGAAATAGAGGGGGGCATTTTTGAGGATGCACTTTAAAAATGTTACACACAGAACCTCCAATACCAAGAAAAGAAATAATTATTGCATATTTAACAGGCTAAATTGCAAAGACGGTGCTACAGAAGAGTTGCAGAACGGTTGCTTCAGTTGTTGTAACTTGGATAAAATTTGGAGCTTTGACTTTGCACGGATATTGACTGGATGTCGCCTCCAAGCTCAAACTAGGGTTTAAATATTCCTTAAGTTAGTATTGATCCTCGTGTGAACTTTAGCCGGCGCCGCTGGATCCTCTCTTGATTAAAAGCGTTTGATTTTGAACCTACTCCAAACACTTTTCCGGCTAACACGTAGCGGCTGTGAAGCAACCCTAGTTAACCCTAGCCACCAGTGGAGGTGACTCGCTACAGCGAAGGCTCTGTCTCCCAACACAGCTTCCGTCTCCGGCCTCTCCCTTTATCGGGAATGACCTATTAAGATTTTCCACTGTTTTGCTTTCTCACTTGCCGACGTCTGACAAACACTGTGTTCTTCCTCTGCGCAGTACCTTTAGCACAAAAGCTGTCTGGGAAGGGAAATCCTCCTCTGTGATGAGGGAGTGGGCTGCATCTGAAGGGGAAATACCTCCAGAACAAACAGCCTCTTCAACTGTCACAAACATCACACCCACTTTAACATCAGCTTAGATAGCTTGTTTGTAGCTAAGCTAACCACCCAAGCCATCTTTGGACATTGCGTGGTTTCTTCCAGGGGGAGTATCATAAGTTGGTCGTGATTTTGATTCTTTAGCTTTTAAAAACATTTACCAGCAGGATTGTTTTACTCTTGACGTCGCAGGAGATTTTAGCTGCGCTGCTAATGTGATAAGGATTAGTCAGGAAGCAAGGAGGGTTCCAGGAATTCAAAACAGCTCAGAAACACGACAGGAGGAACAATGCAGGCTGCAGGACAGACCGCTGCAAACGAAGTGTCCAGGCCAACCACAACAACCAATCACTACATGGCAAAATAACACAACTTTTATTCATTGGTTGTTTAACGGCTATATACGCTACTTTCTTCAGCAACGGCGATCCCGTAACAAAACGCTGTATTTCTGTATATTCTAATTTGATCAGTTTAACTTAGTTCTAGACTTTATAGACATGAAGATGTGTTGAATCTACATGATCAATTAAATATAAAACAGTCGGTATAGATTTTTTTTTTTTTTTAAAAGGGAGATTTAGGGCAATTGAATCCAGATCCAAAACAGAATTTTCAAGTAATTTTACTGACATTCACAGGCAAAAACACCATCGATTTAGTTGAATTGGTTGTTTAGGCCCCTCATGGGCTGAAATAGATCTCTTTTAAATATAATATAATAATATAATAATCAGTCTGATTAAAACGTGGGAGCAGCACATTTATTTAAGCTAAAACAGCCCAAATCTGGCAATGATCTTCACAGGCAGGTTTGTGGCGTTAATATTCACCGTTGCAAAACGTGGTGCCGTCGCCGGTGTAGCCGCGCCTGCAGAAGCAGGCGTCTTTGGATCCATTCTGGGCCTTGCATGTGGCGAGTTGGTGGCAGGAATCGCAAATGTCAGAGAGTGTGCACGGATCCATGAGACTGGAGAGCCATGCTGCGGGGACACACAAAGACAGCGCTTTTGTGACGCTAGCGTGACTAAACAGCTGCGCCTCCACAGAAAAACCACAGCTTTCATTCTGGGCTTGAGTGGACAAGCACATCAACCAATCACAGATTAGCTGTAAATATCTGCACTCGTAAATATATAATAACAATCGTCGTACGAAGAATTCCTTTGGGAACTAGAAGGCAGCCATGCTAGCGCGAGAGGACGGACGAGGTCACGTACCTGTTAAAAGTACAAGTTTCATTGGCGACTTGAGTAGAGACTCCATACTGGCGCTGTGTCGGGCTCACTTTTAGCCCGGAGCTGTGGGGGCCGGTTGCTGACGCGGGCCACTTCCTCGCATCACTTCTTCCTGTTTGCCTGGACCTGTCCCTTCCTGTCTGGATCTTTAATCTTCTTTCAAAGTCACGCAGCCGGGCCCACACCAGGACCCGGCCCTTCGTTTGCTGTGGTGATAAACCCCCCTACCTCCCCCACAAAAATGAACCTTTCAACAGAATCCACCCTCTTTTTTTGTGTTGAAAAGGCAAAAAAGTTACCTTGTTCCCGCTGTGATTTATGGCGCCATTTTGGAAGTCTCGGCACCATTGTTCTCACGGGGCACATAGAGTGGGCCAAATAAACAACCCAGACCCGCTCCGTGGAAGGATGACCCCCCTCCCTTCCGCAAAAGGACTCACACATTCCAGAGCTGTGCATCTTCGCCTGCTCCTGCAAACAATCCCTGATTATTCCACCTTGAAAGACTGAATCAAGTCCCTGAATCCCTGTTTTACAACCCTGATTCAAGGTTAAAGATGAACCACAAAGCATCACGGCCTCGTTCTTCCTGACTTTCGGTCCTTTCTGGTTTCACCTGCGACAGTCCGAAACTTCTAGTTTGTCTTCTATTATCGTCTCCAAACCTCAAAATAGGAGAATTAGTGAACGGGACGATTCAGATGTTCAGGGTGACAACACGAAAGGAGACGCCTCCATTATTTCTGTTCAAATTGGCCCCCGGTTCTGTGGAACGACCAGGCCGGTGAAGATTTTGCCTTTTTCCGGCTCTGCGATCTGTGGCGACGGCCTGAATTGCTCAGGCTAGGCATCTACCGGGATGCGTTGCGTTTAATAGCACGTTCGAATCGCGCTGTCCTGGGAAAGTGGCGTGAATATCTGGCTGTGACACTCTCCCAACAGTGGGAAGGAAGTGATGCTGTCAGGAACAAACCTGGACTGATTGCAGCCTCCTTAAAGATCAGGAAATCTTTGAGTTAGCGAGAAATTTCAAAGGCTTTTATTGTAACAAAACAAACCAAGCAAAAAAAAAAGAACCCAAAGGAAGAAGAGCTCTGCTGCTTTGGGGAAGTCGTTTTATGGAAATGTTCCCCTCCTTTTCTTTTCCTCTCTCATGGAGATGGAAATTCCGACTCTGCAGCAGAGAGAAGTTCCTGAACATCTCATCGGATGTCAAGAAGTGTTGCCAAGCTGTTCACGCAATCTCGGGATTTGCAGCCCGGTGTTACGGCTATTTTGAGCTCCGCCGCCTCTCTTTGTTCGGTCCTTCGGTCCCGTAAATGGTCCATGGTAGCAGCGCGCCGACTCTGCCCGGCCTGTAGGGGGCGATGTAGCGACGGGTCAGGAAGCTACAACAGCTGCACAAGTTCAATTTTGGTTGAAAATGAGTTTTTTTCTGGTTTTGTTTGTCAGCATTTGGTCACGGGAAGATAAGAGGATCAGGAATATCCTCTTATAACGTTGACAAACACCTCCGTTTCTTTCCCTGAAAATAAACATTCACTTGCAGGCAGAGAGAATAAAGTTTGTCCCGTTTGATTCACGTTCAGATATTATGTTTATGACGAGTAGAACAAACCAGGGAGAGAGAGAGAGAGAGAGAGAGAGAGAGAGAGAGAGAGAGAGAGAGAGAGAGAGAGAGAGAGATTAACACAATCAATAAAACCTCCAAAACAACTTTGCAGCTGAATCGGAATATTGGGGGTCTGACCCCCCCCCCCCCCCCCCCCCCCCAACTCTGAGCCGGTTTGGTGCGTTCGAACCCGAAACCCTGAGTCTTCCTCCACGTTGGTCCGCTGTGTCCTAAAAGCTCCCCCCAAAAAGTCCATCTTTGCCTTTTTATTCAATCAAACCTGGACCTGGACAACAAGTTCAGGAGGAGACTGAGCGTAAACAAGCTCATCAATCACACACCCCCCCACAACGCTAGACTGCAGCCTCTACCTACATAATCTGTGATGTAGTTAATGTGCTATGCTAATTGTGTTCTGCTGTTAGATTATAATAAAGATAGAGAGCCGGATTATTAGCTTTAGCTCCCCTGATCCAGGCTCAGAGCTGCAAACAAAAATAAAAAAAGGATCTCTTACAAATAACTGACAAAAGGAAAGATTAGAGAAGCGTTCATGTTTCTGTCAATGCTATTTGGCTGTGGGACGCTGTGAAGATTCCACAGTTCTTTTATGGGGAAGTCTTCGATGGTGATACATCTAGAAATCCAATCAGGGCGCCGTGATCAACGGCGGCTCTCCCCCTAACCTCGAAATCGATTCATAATTTTAAGTAGAACTTTGAAGTTTTGAGGGCAAACTGGGGAAAAGTCCTCAATTTGCAGATGAAAAGGTATTC
Organism: Takifugu rubripes; assembly: GCF_901000725.2. NCBI lineage: Eukaryota > Metazoa > Chordata > Actinopteri > Tetraodontiformes > Tetraodontidae > Takifugu > Takifugu rubripes. The sequence continues at coordinate 10,758,932 of NC_042304.1, forward strand.
TGGTCCTCCCCATGTTACACGTGCAGCACACACACACACACACACACACACACACACACACACACACTCTTTCAGAGGAACCCTTAAGCCAGTCAGGTTCTCCAACTATCTCGAGAGCCCGCAGCTCCGGGCGCCGTTGCGTGAAGAGATTTGTGGAACGCGGACGAACGTCCAATTCGACTGGAAAGAGAGACAGGGAGACACATTTCGAGGACGGTTTTTTTATTGACATCGGCAACAGCGTTTACGTCAGCGAGTCCAGCCGGATGGCAAACAAGCTGTTTATCAACTGAGGATCAATAAGCAGAATCAGCTTCTTCAAAACACCATTTCATCGGCAATAACATCACAACAAGCAAAATAACGAAAGTGGTTGGAAATAATCGTCCAAATTAGTGCACGTTACCTTCGATAAAAGTCTTCCTCTCACATATTAACCAAGCCGTGACGAGTTTCCATGTGAAATTTGTTTTGTTCCGTCTCAAAAGTGCGTCTCCGCTCCCAATCTGTAAAGCAAAAGACGCTATTTCTCCAAAGATCGGCCGCAATTTACAAATGAGTTTCCTTCACGCTCGACTGCCTCACGAAAAGGATCCGCTCCAGACTCCACACAGCCCAACGATCCTATCCATATTCCCGCCTTCTTGTGATTCCCGTCTCCTCCAACACAGATGGCTCAAATCTCCATTTTCTCGAGTGCAACAAGTCTCGCTGATTGGCCCTTTTTCCCTCTCCTCTACTGCAATGACCTCTTGTTAGGTTTCCAGCTGGAACAAAATGACACTGCGAGGAGCGTTTTCGAGCGGAACGGAGCCGGCCGAGGTGGCCGTGACACGTTCCCAACGCCAGACAGTAAATTCACGCCATTTCACTGATTTATTCGGCGGTTTTAAGCTATTTTACATGTGGCTTTGAAGCCGCGGGACTACGAATTACGAATCGCACTGCACGAACGCCGTCGCACATTCCGAAAAACTTTCCTCACCTATGACCTCATCCTCCACATCCCCACAACTGGATGCTAGAATGCTAAAAGCTACTTTGATGCATCCTGGCATGAAGTGATGTAACCTTTGGCATGATTGATTTACACGAAGCTAAAGGTGAAGCCATTAGTTTCAGCTACCAGATCCCTCCGTGGGGGCCCCATTCTGAATTCATAAAATTTCAAAACACCCTGATAATTTAATTTAAAATGCCCTTTTATAGGTTGGGTCACCTGCGGCGCCCCCTTCAAATTGAATAAAGAACAGTAATAGAAAACAGGATGTCAGGTGGGCTCCCCGCTTATAAAATCATTAACAAGAGTGCGCCTTTTCTCATAAAGGAGGCCATTTATTCCGGGCAGGAAATGTTATGAAAGTGAAGGGAGCAACTCAATTTATTTTTCATTAGGAATTAACTCGGGAGAATCACCGAGAGGGTTAATAGCTGCGCGTGTACATCAGCGGTCTGAGCTAATAGGGTGGAGGGACGGCCGCCACGCATGTTTTTAAATAACGCTCTCGCCTCGCGTGCCTCCGCGCGGCCTCGACAATCCAATAAACACTTAACTGAACGTGTGTTTAGGCTACGGATGCGGCAAGAATGCTTCCAACTGCAGCTTTCTACTGAGGTCCAGGAGGCAGGACCCCCCCCCGTCCGTCCGACCCCCCCCGAGTCCCACGCTGATCGCTTTGTTTGGCTAATATCAGAATAATGCAGCAGCCAGGTCAAATCCTCTCCATCTTTTAACAGACTTCCACTGAGCTCCCAGTGCTCCCAGCAGGCCTCCCACCACAGACCGCAGGAGGTAGAGGACCCTGCCTAATCCCTTCAGCGCCTTACCAAAATATCTATATTTCCTCGGCGAGGAGGTCCGAAGATTACAGCGACACGTGTCGGCGCACAATGGCTTATTATTTTACTCTTGAGGTGGAACTCTAATAGAGTCTAGCAGGAGCGGCTGCCAGGGCTACTTTTGATTTTAGGGTAAACATCCTAAACCCTCACTCTGGTGGAGCCACTCTTTCCTAAGAATATTTGGGAAGTCATTTTACACGCAAAACTAATTTATTAATGACTTTCTGGAGACTTTTAAAATAAAATCATTAGAGGTCGACAGTATATTTAACAAATGCTTCTTCTAGGCCTCTATGTCACACGATCAAGGGGGGTGCCCCAATGTGATTGGAGGATTGCTGCAGCCTGTTTCCTGCACTAAGGGTATCCCATAATGCAATGTGAAAAAGAATGTACAACCGATGCTCCCTGCACGACAAAAGGCTTCTGCCTGATTTTGTGTTGCAATGATCTCTGAGTTCAGATTCAGCTCTGCTCACTGCTGTCAAACGCCACCGCTCTTCCTGTCACATGTTGCCAGGCTCGCTCCCGCTCCGCATCGACGTCATCTTTGGAACTCGGAATTTTCACATTTTCTACCGATGTCAGTGGCAAAACGCGGTTTGATCCGACTAAAACATGCCAAAGCTAGAAAACGTGAAAAGCGGCTGTGAGATGACTTCAAAAAGTATCACTGACAGCAACAATGAGGCAGCGATCACGAGGAGGCCACCCGCCCCCCCCCTCCCGTTTACATTATTCACTGTATTTTACACACTGTCATCTGCATACATCACAATATACGATTCGACCGACTGTTAGCATGTTTTAGTCATGATATGTATTCATTAATCCCCATCACCCCCGGGAAGAAAATATACCATTCAGCATTAATAAATAGCATTAGCCGCACATACGGGCTGGTCGAGCGGGTTACCTAGCTTGTTAATTAGCATGCTGCCTCTCTGGTGAGGTTCACTGGGGGCTGGCTGTTTGAAGTGTTTTCCTTTACCAGCAGATGATGATCACGGCATTACAGCCGCTCCCTTCCTCGCTTTCCCCTGGAAGAACACCCACCAGAGAGGTTTCGCTAACAAGTTCCCAGGAATAAGCGCAACCTGTTTTCAGCTTCATTCCCCTCAACGAGGAGACACACTAACGTTAATTTGCTCTCGTGGACTTTCCCGCAGAGCCGCTAATTGTCTTGTGAAAGATTCCTCTTTAAAAATTCAGCATTGCTATCGTTAAGGATTTTCAGGAGGATGAAGAGTTTCTGTCCGTGTGTGATGCAGCGAGCTGCTGAGTAATAACGACTCAGTAAATTCGGATCGTTTGTCACGGTCGGGCCTCGCCGCGGTATAACGCACGGAAATTAACGCTAGTTGTTCAATAGCAACATTATTCCGCCATTACTCTTTATCCAGACAGGGCGAAACACGTTGAGGTTCAGTATTTAAGCCTGAAAGAGTTTACGTTCCGGGCTGCCAGGGAGCCCCGCGCTTCCCTTTGTTCTTTTGTTTTTGGTCGTATTAAACAGCCAACCGGCCTGTCGCGCTAACACAAGATGTCCTTTTCCAGACATTTAATAATTTCTATCTTAATTAGCAACTATTTCTGAGTTATAAAGGTTTTTTTTTCTGCTGAATGGAAAGGCCTTCTTGTGTCACAGTGATGCTTGCTGACACGTATCTGGACAGGACAGAACCTCTTTCAGCAGCAGAATGTGTCAGCACTCTTGGAAAGTTATCACTTTCACCAGATCAAAGACGCCCTCAGCAGATCAAAGACATTTAGCGCATCATTCATGCACGGCTGAGGGGTGAATGCACTCGGGCCAAACTGTACACAGCAAAGTTGCCCTCTGAAACAATTAACTGCTCCTGATTCAGCTCTCTGGGGCAATTTCAGGCTCGACTTGGTGTCCTTTTGTTTCCCTCTTTGCTGCAACAACACTTTGGACCGCGAATCACCGCTGCAATAAAGAAATGACGCCACCATTTTAACAAAACTGGGCAGAAAAATCCACAATATTGTATCGTCAAGACGGAGCAGAAATGAAGAATGAAGACGTCGTCTAATTTGAACAGAAAAACAAAGACACCATGAAAAGCCCACAGTTTAGCTGGTGTCCTCCAGGTTGTAATGATATATAAAACATTCGTTACAGCAACACCGTCGTAAGCCTGAGGCTTTTTACCCCGTCTTTACCCTCACGCCCAAGGCAACAATATCAAGCCACAACTTCCACTGTTTCAGGTTCAGGTGGACTGAAATAACTCTAAAAAAACTATAAAAAAAGAAAAGATCATCTTCTAATTAGCTGCAGCTGTGCACAACCTTGGCATGCTAATGGCTGCTACGCTAATGATATTAATGTTTCACCTTATTATTCAACAGCCGTAATTAAACACTTCCTCGCTATAAAAGCTCATTTTTAGACGTTGTTGCCAGTGTTTAAATATGTCAACAGGCAACATTTGTGGATGCAGTCGTGGAGGAAAAAACATTTTTACCATGAAAATGAAAAAGGGTTTAGTACAGAAACTTAATTTTTATGGTTTGTAATTTCACCTCCGGCTGAATGCTTGCAAAAAGAAACACAATCACGTCCGGATGAATGAAAATAAATGTTCGGATGTGTCTGTTGGGGTCACCTTTCTGGTGGCTGGTTATTTACCCTCATGTGTTTCACCTGTGTGTCCCCAACGCCCCTCCCCCCTCCTCTCCCTGTCAGACAGTCTTTTTGTCTCCCTCCTCTCCTGGTTTTGGAATATCAACGGACTGAATTTAAGATTCCCACCGTTAGCAGCTGTGGAAACTGGATGTGTCGGCTGACCTCTGGACCCCTGGTTTGATCAACTGTGCTTCACGTTCTTTGTTCTTGTCCCTGATCCTGGTCCCGCGTCTCCGGTTCCTGGTGACACTAAACTGGAAAACAGAAAACCCACTTCCCACTTCAGCCTCACAGTAATTATACCTTCTTAAAGTTCTGTTGAAATGGCCCGGAGATTTAAAAAAAGAACCAATGCTGCAGGAGCGTAAAAACCCTCTTTGTGACAAAATGACAACTGTTTTCATTCAGATGAACCCAGACAGGCAGAAAGGCAACCAAACTGGTCAATAATATTAATAATCGCCATTAAAATGTCTGTTTAAGCACCAGTATAAGATGATAAGGGATTTGACAATATTTGTTGTTGGTTTGTTTTAGGTTTTTAAAGCAAATTTGAAACCAAAAATTTGCTTTAGCAGCAGTGAAAAGCATCCTTGTGTGTTAATATGATGTAGAAACCCAATTTAATAGTCAACAACTATTTATAGATTCTAAATTTGAAAAGGCTGATTCACCTCAAGATGATTGTTCACACGGTGCGTTTGTGTGCAACATAACGGAACTAGCCAAAACATTCTGGGCCATGTGTTTATTTCAGTGGATGTTCACTCCCCAGTCAGACCAGCAGCCCCTACTGGTCTTTAATGGTGTTTGATGGTCCGGCACCATTAAAGATCCCGGACGGCTTGAAAAGTTTGGTTTGGCGCAACCACTTTGGCCAGATTTAAGCAGCCCGCTCACTGAGGACTCATTTAGCTCAAAGGTCATCCAGATGGCTTGTTTGTGTGTGTGTGTGTGTGTGTGGTGGTGGTGGTGGTGGTGGTGGTGGGGGGGGGTCGTCATTTTTGAAGGACTAAGTGTTCTGCAGTGAAATAGACCACTGGGAGACTCAAATGACTCAAAAGGCGATATCAGCAGGCACTTGCGGTTGAAGTTATTTATTTATTAATTTGAGGGCTGTATACTGACACATCTGAGTGGTCTAATTGCTGCGAATTGACACCGGTTACTGTCCATAATGGGAGCTCGGGAGTCTTTGCCGACCGCGGCTCGTTCAGACGCCCCCTCGCTGCAACTTAACTGCCCTTAAAATGTCTGATTGCGACGTGGGAGCTGTGGGCCGAGGCGGGATTATCACTCTTTGTTGTGTGACTGCGTCTATTATCCTGACCTCTATTCACAGCGGGCCCCGAGGAGTGTCGCTTCCAGCCACACGGCAAACTATCCCATCCCCGACACACAACAAGTGAGTTGAGATCTCTCCCTGGTCCCAATTCACCGGACGCCCCGGGCTCCGGCTCCAGCGCCCGGCCTGGCGCAGCGCTGCAGGTAAGACGACCGCTGCTTTATTGATTTAACGAAGATGAACTGGAGGCAGGTCCGTCTCCTGTTATGGCAGCGGATGTGATGGATTGTGTGCGTTGGAGGGTGATATTGTCACCTCGCTGGTGAAGTTTGTCAGCAGCTCCAGAGGAGCTATTGGCATGAAGCTGCTGCGTTTGGGCTGGAGTTTGATCCTCGCTGGGCCTGTGGGGAACCGTGTGTCTGCGTGTGTGTCGAGAAGCAAAATACTCCTTCTAGTAGCAAAGTGAGGACTTGTTGTCTGGTTCCCCCAAGTCTGAAGGACTGGTTAAGGGTGAAAACTCGGGGTTAATGCTGAGGTTGGAACTGGGTTTAGGTCAGGGTTCGGGTAGGGAAGTGGGTCAGGCATGATGTCCATGAAAGTTCTCACAAAGGTGTGTGTGTGTGTGTGTGTGTGTGTGTGTGTGGAAACATCTAAACATTTGATGTATTCAGCCACTTAATGATGTTTATCGAATCTTTTATATTATTCACATCATTTTTGGACATTTTTTTCGGGTTTCTTCAGCTTCAGACGTGCCTCTTTACATCATATCCACTTCAGAAATGGGCACCGTCACCCAAATGTAACGTTTCTGAATGAAGAGTCAGAATGTTGCTGCTGGATTGTCCTCCTGCTGCTCCCAGAGGTTGTGGGCTGAGGTCTGCAGGGCTCAGAATCCGGCTGCATAAATACATCTCCTTTCAATCAGGACTGATTAATGCATCGTATTTATTTTGGGGCTGCTCTGCTTACACAAACCTCAAGGTGCGTCTTTCCTGTTTTTCTTTTAGAGCAAAACTAGACAGAAAATGATGCATATGCTGCCTCCGAAGGGAAAGAGTCCTAAATGCTATTAACGGACAAATAAAGTGGACGTTCATTCTTCCAGCCTCTCTTGGCAGAACTTTCAGGCTCATAAATGAGAGAATTCCGTTCCTTTTTCTGTGTGCCCCGATTCACTGCAAATTGCTTAATGGTTTGAAACTCACTCCTGACAGCACCATTAGAGACTTCTGCTGGGATAATTTCCACCGAGGTCCATTAAAGATGTTTTGATGCGGCTTTTGCTGTGAGACGGGGGTCATCCTATGGATGTGCTCTGTCGGACAGACGTGCAGAGGAAATTATATGTGGGGAAAAAAGGTTTCAATTTGAATTTTAATTACAGAAGTACTTTTAGAAGCCTGAGAGATGAGGAATAAAAAACAAAGGTGTGTGTTAAAAGTGAGAAGTGGATGGTGGGGGGGTTGGTCCTGCCTCAGTTTTAGCTAGCTTTTGCACAGCGACCAGCAGTGATGATGCTCTGAGATTCTGAAGGAGATAACCTTTTTAGATTCACGTGGCGTGCTGTTATTGCCGAAGCGACGTACCAGAGCTGCTGCTTGGACTGTCTCATTCCTCCTCCCTCAGCCCACTACATCAGATGGTGATGATAGCAGCCTGCAAATCAATGAAACCACAAACCTCCCCGGTAATATTCCCTCGTACAGCTGGCTGGCTAATGCTGCTGTCACTACTTATTTTTCCATTACGTAAAAAGAAAATCTCAGAAATACGTCAACTGTCTGATTTTAATGTAAAGAGAATATAATCAACTGGGTGGTTTATTTTTGTTTTTAATAGCGTGGCTAAAGCTTGGAAGCTAGGCTAGTTTCGTCAAAAGTACCACATTGTTGCTGTTATAAAACAGATGGGTACAAATAAAAAAGCGGAACAAAAATGAAAATAAAGTAGTAAGTAAGAAGTAAAGCAGCTCCATCCTGGAATCGATTACGACAGGAAAAGCTAATGGCTCGTCCCCGTGTCCCATTGTCACATTTCTATCGCTATTTCTTATTTCAGATAAAGCCAGGGGGGTTGGGAAGTGGAATATTTGTTATATGATCATAAGATCAACAGCTTTTCTTGTTTGTTTTTTTTTGTTTGTTTTTTTTCTCCGTTGAGATGAAAAACTCTGGGACATGAGGACACTTGTGTCCTTCGTGTCTGTGAGACCATTAACCCCCAGACAAGCATCAACGACGGCTAAATGGACAAATCTGACACTCTAAAAGTCTCTGGAGCTCTCAGATTAATCGCCGCTCTCCTCTGCGTTGTTCCCCCGAACAATAAAAGATGCTATCGGATTAATAAGTTGCTGGTCGACAGTCGTCCTTACGGGCCGTCCATCCAGCCAGGGTCAGAGATGTCTCCTCAAAGTTCTGAAAAGAAGACCCGGTTTGTGACGACCACGCCAAAGTGTCACGAGATTAGCGCCGCGGCCGCCCTCTGTGACCTCTAGGCCAAGAGTGCCATTGCAATGTCACGCCGGCCCACTGGAAGATCTTTTTTCCCCTCATTTCGTCAGTATGAATCTTCATGGGTGTCAACTCCCCCCCCCCCCCCCGCTGAAAATCCTCTGCCCCTTCTGCTCTTGTTCCCCAGTCGGGACATCAACTGGATGGATTTTGAGTGTAGAGTTGTTGGGTTTTTTTTAATCACTTTTTGGTGCATTTCGTTGGGTTTTTTCTTGCCGCTGTTAACTTTAGTGGATCAACTTTATTGTTTGATCCGATCCAATATAAGTTTCCGCAAAGTAAAGGTTTTATTGGGTTTCCTGAAACATTTTACATAAAAAAAAAAAACCCAGACAAAAATCACTGAGGTTCTATCTGCTTCGATTTTCAGCATAATTGTCTTTTTAATAAAGGCCCAAACTTTGAGTGTTAATTTACAATCCGTCAGGCAAGATTGATCAAGCCTGATTGATTCTGCTGGGAGCCGATCCTCGCTCATTTTGACTGACAAGACGTTGGTGAAGTAAGACTAGACCAACAGAAGCAGTGTCAAAATGTCTCTCTGAGAACATCAACAGAACGTCTGTATTGAATCCATCTCAGGCCACACTATTCCCTCGCTCAAACCACAGAACTCAATCATAAAAAACAGGCATAAAAAGCCTCGGTCAGAAACTGACATCCCCATTTCTGAAGCTGTCAGGCCTCCTCAAGGTTTCCCCGCTCTGCCATTTGTAAATGGTTCCCCTAAGGAAGTGCGAAGTTTCTCGGAGTACCATGATTTCGCCGTCCGTGTAAGACAGGCCGAAGGCGTGTTTTACCATAGCTGAGGTGTCAAAGTGTACGCGGGTAAAGTGGAAGGGCTGGCGGAATACCACATGTCGACATCAAGTCTGACACAAATACAGAATCCTGGAAAAAAATTAAATCAATTTCTTTTCTTTCTAAACTTCCAGTCATATATTTCACATCACACCTGCATTTTATTCTGCCCGGTTACTATTTATGATATTCTAAAATTAATTTTCAGTGCTTTTCTTCAAGTCTAGGTCATGTTTTTATTCCCTGCATCATCCAGAGTTATATAGAAAATGTAGCTTCTACAAGAAACTAAACTTCACAACTAAAACTGGAAGAAATTGTGTTTAAATGGTTATTTTTAAGCCTCCTGTGATGTGTTGTATTTATTTCACCTGCCGTGGGTGGTAGAGCATAGCAACCGTACACAATAATGCTGTTAGAGTGAAACCCGCCCCTGTGCTGTAGTCAAAACATAAAAAAATGTATTGAGTATTAAGCTTTATAACTGCTCCAACAATCAGGCAGAATATTGTCCACTACAGCAGGTCTAGCACACTATTCAAGGTGTTTTTCTCCAGTTAAGTAGATACTTACATAAATACTGGTTTGGGTCCCCCTCCGTGGGGGTCAGGACGTTGCGCCGCCATGTTTTTACAGTGGCCTTCAGAGCACGAAGAGACCTGAATATAAACTTAAGCAGTAATGAGCTCATGCATTCATTCATTCTGCCACATCAATAAAAAAAAAGAAACTTTAAAATATATTGACGGCAGCAATCTTCTGGACTGGAGGTGGAAAGAATCCACTTTGTTCTGCTGCCGTCGTTGTGAAGGGAGAGAGCGGCGCTTCAGTCTTTCCAGTAATGAATGACAGGACTTTAATGTACATAATAACAGAAAAGGGCGCCCGGATTCTCCGTGTGGTGAACCCCCGTTTGATTCCAGCGATGTAAAGCCATGTTTGAGCTCTAACGCCTTGTCGCCGCTGCCGTGCTTTGCATATCTGAAACCTTCAGGAGAGTGAAAATGAGACGCCTTCCGTCCACCTTCCTGACCTGCTGAGGGCCCGATGGCTCGGATTAATTGTGGAGGTGTCACCAGCAACTGGGGGGACACAGGAAGCATATAATTCAACCTGTCAGACCTTTTCCATGTTTCGATATAGAGGGGTGGCCGTCCATCAAGGGCTGCGGCCCCCCCTTTGAAAAGGCCCTTTTCAGAAGCTCTCTATTCTGACACCTGCTTTCTACGCTTTCATGGCGGATTCCAGTTGGCTGTTTAAGGAGTCTTTAAAAGCATTCCCACCAAGCGTCGTGCTGCCGAGGATGCGGCGCTGCCTCGGTAAGGGCCGGAGCAACATGGCCGCCAGTCAGGAATTAACGATGAGCGTTGAACACGAGGATATTAGCTGCTTAGCGCACAGCCACGTAATATGCTACCTTGGCCCTGAGGCGGAATCGTGTCTGCACCCTGATAGGACCCCGGCTGTGTGTTCCGCAGAGATAGCCAAGCACGGTACCATGACCAAAACGCCGATAATGGAATCTGTGACATTTGATGTGTTAGTTTAATGCCCACTTTAAGACCCCCTCACTTTATTTTTCAATTGTGGATTTGCTCAACCTTGGCAGAGAGGGGCTTGGATTAGCCCCCCCTCGCATGGTTGATAGGTTCACCCGTCCTGAAATATGTCCTGATTCAGTGTTTTAAAAACTTTGAACCCTTCACAGAATTTGGGGGGTTGGGGTGGGATACGATTAACCAGTTATATTACAAAATAAATAAATAAAGAGGGAGCTGCTGCTGCTTTGTCCCTCTGCGGAAGAACCAAATTTGTTGATTGCAGACTGCAGCGAAAGTGTTTTTTATTTTTTTATTTTTTTTCATTGGTTAAAAACTTGCCTCATAAAAGCTGAATTCTAGGAGGTAAAGACACAACCAACAAATAGAACATGGTCAGGCGCCACTCAGGAGTTAAACCAAATCTCCTTTTATTTAGTCTCCTTTAGAAAATAAATGAAATCATGATGATATCGGCTGTGCATCAGGCCAGTCGAGCAGCCTTGATGATCGCAGCCATGAGGCAATGACAGACAACTAAATACAAAACCAAACAGATGAGATGTCTAAACGTTCCCCCGTTGACGGATTTCCTGATTGAAACCTTTTCTTTAGTCCTCAGTCTGGTTCTCTCTGGAGTTTATGAGCAAAGACTTAAAGAACCAAACTACAACCTGGATTCACAGGTTGAACGCGTTAAAATGACGAAAATAGGAAATTAAATTCTGAAACAAAAGGGAAAAATCCCGAAAGAACGCAAACTCAAACCAATCGCGCTGCTGCGCCGTCCTCTGTTCTATTGCGGGGAATGTTGACGCCATTTCCATCACAACTCAAAAACAACTTAAAGCCACCTTTCGTTTGCTTTATAAGACAAAGCAAACGTCAAAAGCGGCGCCTCTGCTGATGAGGAAACCAGCTGAAACGAACACAGGAAACACAAACAGGCCAATAGAAGCACCGTTAATAAACCGGCTCCCAAAACCTGCTGCTGTAGATTTCTGCGCCATTACGCTGCTTTCTTCCCCGAATCAACTTCAGAGCCTCTCCAAGTTCTGCCGCATGCCATGATTAATTCAGACGTAATGTATGTTAATGTATGGTAATCTGTGTTACTGATATGCTAATGATCACCTTACTCCCACAACCCAACTTTGTGGCGGCAACACGTTTATTTAAGGCGACGCTACAGAGACAAAATCATCCAAAGGAAAAAAAAACATGAGATTTCACTTAACGACTTTTGATCTTAAATACGTGGAACTGACGTTATGCTTCTGTTCATTCGACACGCGGCGTTTTCCTTTCCTTCGAAGCCGTGTCCATTATTTTCTCCTTCAAGCAAAGCAAAAAAACCAAACAAACCCTGATCACACAAGCATGTGTAAATACACATTTAAGTTAGGGATTTCAATGTGACCCGGCCTTTGCGCAAGCCAGAACATCCCCGAGCATTATGATCGCTATAGCAACAGCAGGTGGCACCAAGTCATCATAATAGGAGGTTGAGGCGAAAGCGTTCCCCATGAATTTCAGCATGAACAATTTGGTTAGGGAAGAAGGAAAAAGGGAAATCTGAGCAAATACACGGAGCGGATTTCAGTCCGTGTCCGTTTAACACGCTGACGGAGGAAGAGGCGGGGCTAACCGATGCGTTCGGAAGCAGCCGATGCTTCCTGGAATGCTGCGTTCGTTCAATGCAAAGGTGTTTGGAAGTACGGCGAGATGCAATCGCTGTGACTTATGTCTCAGAAGAAATGTCAGGACCGGAGCCAAGGCTTGTGTTTGCCGCAGATAAGATGTTTTGAACCTTGACCCCGGAGGCTCTCCGGGGGCCGCGTTAAGAGGCCCCGACGTTATCTGGTTGACATTCTTCGGCTGGAAGTAGAGTTAAAAAGACAAAACACTTATTGAACACTTATTTCAGTTCAGGGTCAAGTCAGGTTTTCTGAGCAAGGACACCTGCATGTGCGTAAAAAATCCACTTCAGGAATCATAATTATCAGGCCAAACTCTACCGTGAATATTTCATGATTCTATTTCGCCCTATTTGTCTTAGTTTGTGACGAGCGAGCGTCGGAAAACGGTTATCAATTATTCACTTTTGCTCAACAGGCTCATCAGAATTTAGGCGAAGCGGCGGGATGGCTGGTATTACAGGACAGGGCGCTGTTCGACACTTTTTTGTGTTGTCGTAATTAAGTTTTTTCCAGGCAATGAGAAAACACGGGATTTAATGAGGACACGACGCGAGATGTCTGATAACGCTGTTGGATCAGCGGAGCGGGAAGATTACGACAGGGTTCAAGGTGACACGGGCGGAGCTGAGTCTGTCTCGCTTCAGCATTTTGCTGGATGTTTATTAATTCTTGGACACGAAATAACGATTTGGCCCAAAAATCGGTCGCGCGAGAATTTCTTCGAATGAAGCAGTGGCCTAGTTTGAATATGTGGTTACTCTCCCATGTAAAATGCCTCAAATTTGCTTCAGGTTGTCTTGATTTTGCCAAAACTTTCCTCTTTTTTTTTTTTTTTTTCCTTCAAATTCTTGACAAACCGCTAATGATCTGGAAAACGCGAGCTTCCATTTGGACCCATAAACACACTGTGGCCATTGGCTCAGTTGTAAAAGATAATGACATGTTGGAATTAAATGAGCCCACTCACCATCGTGCTTAATCTGCCATCACAGCCCTTCTTGAAACAGGCATTAATCACGCCTGAGTCCGCCGGGTTCTTTTATTTGGAAAGGCCTCGGGAAAGGTGAGTGAGTTTGGACACTTCAGCCAGATTTGACCATAATACACAATGACCGCTAATTGCTAATTATGAAATTCTCTGATGAGCAGGCGTGTGGTAGGTTCTCTCCATTATTGTTTATTCCTCATTAAGGCTAGCTACTACGCTAATGATGCCATTGTATTCGCAGCCGGACAGCTCAGCCTCCGTCACGTGCACTTATACAGCGTGCGCTGAGCTGGATCTGGTGGCTGCACAGAGGTCGAACGCGTTGAAATGAAGCCTTAGTGCCGTTTCATTGTCGTAATTGAATTTAAACGATTGTTTGCTGAGAGGGCCATAAAGTCGCTCGGCAAACTGTCTCTAAAATGGAGCAATAACATCGAGCGAAGTCTGTAAAACAGTCAAGGACGCATAACAACAAATCTCTGAACAGCTCAAGTGGAGAAAAAAAAAAAAGAACCCCCACAAACCTGTTATTGTTTGCATAAAACTCTTTCACGGAGCAATTTGGCTTTAAATCAAGACGAGACCCAAGCAAATTCATGGGATGTGATTTTACAGCTTAGCCGTGTTGCTGCGGTCCCCGAGCGGTCACCCTCCAGGTACGCTAAAGACCGGCGCTCAGCAGGCCCGCTAACAACTTTAATAGTTGGGGTGTGGAAATACTGCTCGGCTACCAGCACTGATCATGATATCTGATGTGACTGCACGCTTAGAGCGCACAAACTGGCCGCCCTGAAGCGCAGAGCGTCACAGCAGGTGGCACGCGTTGTTACCGGGGGAGTCAGGGGGTCAGCTCGCACCCACCGGCCTGAACTCGGCGTTTCCTCTGCCAGACGGCAACTTCTAACCCAGTTATTGATTCAGTTTGCGTCCTTTATTTCATCAGCTTTACGAGCGTTGTGACCTGGGGTCTTCATCACACAGCCTCACCTACCTCCTTAGTGAGCAGCTTGGTTTCCGTGTGTAAAATTGAAACGTTTTATATCTTTTATGCTAAAATGACAACATCTGTTTGCAAAAAAGGGGTTGGAGGGTTTTAAATCCTTCATCAATTTTAGCAAATTGACGTTTCGACTGGAAATGACTTTAAGCAGCAGCTAAGAGGACAAACGTTTGCATCCAGGCATATTTTCAACACTTCCTATATGAGAGAGGTCCTTATCTGTCTAATAGGTGCAATATTTAACTCTTTAGCTCAAGCTTAGCACCATAGCATTTGATTCCCTCCACGGAATTTTCGGTTTTCCTTCCCCTTAACAACTGGTGACAATGGTAATCCTCCAGCCTCTCCTCCGCCATCCTGGCCCCTCACACTGACACCTGCATTGGAAGCCTCTCAAGGCCCGTGCGACACGTTTGATGTGCTGTCATCGGAAAGCGACGCCCGAGGTCCGAGGAAAAATTCTCAAGTGGTGCTCGAGTGGTGAAAGCTCCTCCCCAGGACCGGCTAGGCCAACCGGTGAGCCACGCTGCGTTGTGGCGCCAGCCACGTCTTGTCAGGCTGGTTTGTTGGCCCGAACAGTGGCGGCACCGCAGCAATGGCAGTGCCGTGACTCACAGGAACTTTACTATTATTGCTGAACGTATCTCCATGACGGAGAGTCCCTGAAAAGCAGCCGAGCTGCAGGTTAGTTTGACCCGTCGGTTGATGCTAATCCTGATTGGCTGACCAGAATGCGTGACATCATCTGTCTCTGGGAGGAAATGGGCAGACTGGGGCCCACTGAAGACGCTGAAACAGTTGTGTTTTTGGCCTCCGTGCAGCTTCACAACCTCCTCCCACCTTTAATCCCGCACAAAGCCGGATCAAATGAGGACCTTCTCGGGTCTGGATCTGAATTATATAGAATCCAAATTCAATTAGAGGGCGAATTCCTCTCGGCTTCCTCGCGAGGCACTTTTCACATCGCAGATGTGTGAGGTTCAGGATCGCCTCAATCACTTTAGTTCCCCCTGATCAATTTAATGCCTTCACATATAAGTACGTGAGCCCTGGCCCCTGGTTGTCATGGAAATGTGCGCGTGGCAGCAGTTGCGGGCGGGTCGGAAAGACAACATCAGTTTAACGCGTATCTGCGCAGGTTTTCCTTCACACTTTCTCTGCAAAAGTGAATTAAAGCACTTGGGGGCGTTTTTTGATTGTAACAGAAGTCTGTGTGAATAAAGTTTGATTGAATTGAATTATTAACTGGAGCCACATAGGCCCAATATTTTGTAGTCTGTTTCAAGATCATTTAAATATTAAATAATATATTTTCATTTAAATATAACAGACTTGCTGGAAAGTAGCATCCATCATCCCTCCCTCCATCCCTCCCTCCACCCACCCATCCATCCACCCATTCATCCATCCCTCCCTTCATCCATCATCCATCCCTCCCTCCACCCACTCATCCATCCATCCCTCCATCCATCCATCCACCCATCCATCCATCCATCCATCCATCCATCCACTGATCCATCCCTCCCTCCATCCATCCACCCACCCATCCGTCCATCCCTCCATCCATCCGTAGCTACAAACGTGCAGTTTAATTTTGCGGCTCTGTCATGTTTCCTCTCCATTTTTGTGTCGTCTGGAGTCTGATTGAATTCCTGCCACCAGCTCAACCGTCATAATCCCAAACACCTGCGCTCCGGAATACTTTTTCATTCCTGACATTCTAATTATCAGCGCATCAATCATTAAAATCTATTATTATTTCATGTGTATTTTTTGTGGACTTCCTCCCGCTGAAGGTTTTAGCCGCAGCGTTTGGAGGAGTTCCTGACAGAACCAGAGTTTGTGCCGCTCATTATGTTTCATTTTCCCGGCAGTGGATCACGCAGCATCCAAATGAACCGATACACTCCAGTTTAATCATAATTAAAGCTGTATCAAAGGCTTCTTTTTAGTAAATACGCAGTGCTAATTAAAATGTAAGATGTTTTCCCTCCTTCCAACTTATGTAATTATCAAATAGCATTTGAAAGAAAAACTTTATTGAATTGTGTATCTCACTTTAGGATTTGCAGATATTTTGCTTTTTCTCCTCATTTGAATGATTCTCTATAGAATTATCAATGTGGCTGCTCGAATTATTAGTGCTCGTTTTATCACTTATTCATAGCTTAATACATTAATATCATAGATGCAGCCAGCCGTGCTAAAACATTCATGCCAGGGTATTTCTTAATCATTGTGTGTAACGTTATACCATCTTCTGTCACACACAATGCAAAGATTGTGCGTCCGGGGAATTTTAGACCTCATGGCTTCTTTTCCATAAAAACCTCACGGTGAGATTCCTTACAGCTGGGAGAGCGGATCAGTGATGGATGACCGGCCGGCGGTGGCTTTTAAAGGCGCCTGCCTCCAGAACGACAGCAACCTGAAACGCCGCACCAGCTCCATTAAGACCAGGATTTGGGACGGGCGACACCTCCGCTAAATGAACCCGATAGGTTAATATTTGTTGGAGGGAGGCGACTCAGCTTTCCAGGTTTTCCAGAGTTTTCCATGAAGGTCAAATTTGAGGTGTGACTGGGCAGTTATCCCCCTCCATCAGGCTTAAACTTCAGCCTTACCTCCAGTTCTGGTGCACCTCTGAGTTTACCTAATTAATTCAACTATTAGTCTCTACCAAATAAACACACGTATATTTGCCCTTTTCTTCAGGAAAATGGTGCCAGGGTTCGGTTTCCGCGCGGCAGCACAGCTGGAAATGCAGCGTAGGCCTTACGGGGCTCTTTTCCCTAGCGCAGTGTGACAATAGCTCCTTCTCCTCGGCCATTCTTCTGGGTTGTATTTCATCCTTTCAAATCTATTTTTCCTCCCATTTTAACTACTGTTTAGTTGGCTATAACAGGTCCAAAGTGTTAAACTGGTCAATATCTGCAAGAGTTAGCTGTGATTTCAGTAGCCGCGGTGCCTAAATGTAGCTGAAAGGGCTGATAAATGTCAGGAGCAGCAACAGCTGTTACAGAGACATTTTTAGGGGTGACGGCATTCGCAAAGGGTGATAAAGATCGATCTCGTCCTTCTTTCCCCAAATCTGTCTTTCAGATACTCCAAGAATTGTGGAAAAGCTGCCGCAAGCATAGAACGTTCGGCTCTTTAGCTTTAATGATTTAAGTGGGGGATTTCAACATACTCGCAGTAAACTTATTGCATCAAAGGGTGTGTGTGTGTGTGTGTGTGTGTGTGTGTGTGTGTGTGTGACACACACAACTGATGCACAGGAGAAGATAAAACCTAATTTTCTAATAAAGCTGTTGTTCAGACTTCTGCCAGTGTTGCTTTTGTTAAGAATCGTGCACCTTCGGTCAATTTTAAGTGAAATTACACTTGTAACAGTGTCACTGCGTTCTTAGCTGTCGCTATACATTGTTAAGATATATGTTGTGTCCCGCCGCTGCGTGCGCCGCTGCTTATTGATGTCTGCCGATAACATCAAAACGAGGCTGATAAATCTCAAGTCTGTAAATCTGACAGAGCAACAAAGAGATGACAGAAGCAAATGAGTGACAGTACAACACGGCCCCTCTAAAAATGCAATGTTTTCATGGCAGAAGGCAGAAGTGTCAGTCAAACAGACTGATTTCCATGTTCACTGGGGGGTACGTTTTGGTATCAGTGATGCTGAGATGTGATTTTGATTATGACTGCTGCAGCACCGCCCTACTGAGATGATGTTCCTGGTGTTGCTGCTGCAGATATTTGAAATTAATTCAATAACAAAAGGAAATGACAGACAGACGAGAGCAGTAATTCGCTCATAAAGGTGTGACGCCAATAAAAACAAAAAAAAAAGTGTTAGCTCTTTACTCCTGAAGTAAACTTCTTCTAATAAGGCCGGCGGAGTTTGCTTGTGTGGCGCAGAAGTCGTGTTTATGGGAATAACGAAGGGGCAGTGGCATCCTCAGAGCCTTCCTCTGGATCGCAGCAGAGATCGCTTCTATTGCTACTGCGAAGACGCCCAATTAGCATGAAAAAATATGGCCTCTGAGCCGGGGGTTACTGCTCCCAGTGGCGTTCTCCAAACAACATCTTCACGGACAAATGCCTGTTCGCGGAAACACGTATGCCTCACAGCAAATTCGCCACGCTGCCCTCGCGTTGGCATCGCTCGCAGGTTTCCTCCGATCTTTGCAACGGCAGCATTAATGTAAAATAAAGCTAATAAACCACAATTCAGATGTTTAAAGGGCCGATTCATCGATTTTGGAAAAAAAAAAAAAAAAGGTCACTTTTTAAATCTGCGATGCCGCCGTGATCCCAGCCAGGACGATTCCGGTTGAACGTAGCATAGCATGTGTTCTGTGCGTAAACTGATGGACATTTGGTCTGGGAATGCTTCACACCTTGTATGAATTAGTACAGCTTTGCCTCCGCGCCTGTAATTACTGCCCCCATCTGAATGGGATTAGCAGGCTAGTGCGGAGCCATCCCAGTGGGGCCCAGCATGGGTCCTTTCAGCCGTGTATTTTCCAGCCGTGCCATTTGAGGAAAAAAAAAATGTATTACTGCCTTACAGCTCTGGTAAATGTCATGCCATTCTCTCCTGTGTGGGAGGAATCGCAGCCACAGTGGTGGCCGAGGAAGGACTCCAGCTCTGGAACAGTAGGAGGTCAGACATTGGTGAGAAAAAGAGATGGATGTGCAAACAATACAGAGAGGGATCGACTGTGAACGCAGCACAATCGGACACGGCGCCAAGAAGCAACATTAAAGCAACAGTAAATTCAAAATGAAAAGTCATTCGCCAGATTTCTTTGTCAGGGTCAATGTACAGTCTGACCATCATATTTAATACGTACTGACAATGATAGCGTTACGGGAGGGGTGATGAGCCCCCAGTACAGATGAGCCCCGCTGTCTTTCTTGCTCTCCCAGAACCTAAAAGATGTTACTGAACAGCAGCCGCACGCGTGTGTGTTATTGTTGTTGTCTCCAGGCAACAGATTGAATGTGACTGTTGTGCCATGTTGCTTGTACATCATCCTGAAGCGCGAGGTGCTCCGCAGCAGCCGCCATGAAATATTTCCAAGACATGAATCGCAGGAAGCAACGGTTAAAGAGGTAGCAAACGCAGATGTCTTACAGGAAAAACACATCTGTGTCCAAACGGCACGGCCCGGTACAGGCTGATATTTCAGCACAGGTGGGCGTCCATATGTACGATATCTGATTATTAGATTGGAAAATCCACCAGATTAAAGCTTTTTGAGTCGTGGGGATCATTTTAAAGCTCTTGTTCACGTGTCACGCATGCAGATAAACCCAACGGGGAGCGAACAGGGAAGATTGAGTGGCACCTAGTGGTGGGTGTCATGATTGCAGCCAATACTTGGAATTATTTAACGCTTGTATTCAGGCATGTTTGTCAGGGCTAGCATAGCTAGCTCTTTGTATAAATTTAAGGACTTTATTTGAGATAAACTCAGGTTTCGTCGGGCCAGGGCTGGACGAGCTTTGCTGCGTGGATGATGCACGTGTTTGTCACGCCACGCTGAGCCTGAGGGATGACTCCAGAACCAGAATGAACGAGCTGTTGGGCTTCACAACACGGACGAAAAGCAGCAGATTGCTGGAAAGCATTAACACTCGCTTTGACTGAAACGCAAGAGACGCGCACGCCCCGCCACTGCGCACGGCATCCCTATTGGTCAATCGGAATATGGAGTTGTGCAACCCGTGTTCCAGTTTTGAAGCTTAATCCGGAGACGATCAAATGAATTATCTTTATTCACTGAAGCAATTAGGCGAAGAAGGAGGTCCCCCATCTGTCGAGGGATTCGGAGTGTGTTTTTCCTCAAAAGTGGGCATTCATCATATCGCAGCTTGGTTTCCTGATCAGCTTAAAGTGTCCCCCAGGTGTTTCTTCTTTAAAGGCATTAATCATGGATGCTTATTAGCAACACATGACCTGCTGCTTCTCGCCTCCTCCATTCATCTCTTGTAGGAAGACTCCCCTTTGTGCCTGGTCAAATACTTACACCTGATCCCTGCGAACCCCGGCGATACCACCTAGCCTGCTCATCAGCACCCAAATGAGGCAAAAATGACCATTCTGGGATATGAGAAGTGGTCAAATATGTAACGTGTTTAGGGATCAGGAAAGCACAAACCTCCCTTGTGTTGTTGCTAAACGCAACTAGCCAAGCGCTAACCTGAAGGATTGTTCATTATTCCTAACGGTGTGTTCACTGACACGTTGTGTATTTACCAACCGGGTTATTTATTGCAATTAAAGCAACAACATGTCCCCGCAACAATCCATGAAATCCCTGGTGAGGAAATAATAACAGCCAAGTGTAAATGTTGATAATGTTAAATGTCAGCTTTTGCTCCTACGCTCATATCCTGCTTGATGCTAACCTAACGCCGACCATGGACAAAACCGACAAAAATAATAAAACACTGCAGCTTGAAATCTGCTGGTAGCGCGAGTGAGAAGGAAATAATACCGTCTGTTCTGTTCGGCGGCCTAATGGCTGGCATTGTTTTTTTTGAGCAGTAATCAAGTCGAGTGGAAGCCAAATTAAATCATTTCAGTAGGTGCTGGCTGTGTCGTGCTTTTAATCATTTATTTTTCTTTATATTCCGAACACTGAGCCCGCTGGAGGTGGACAAAAAGGGCTCAATCTCATAGTAACATCGCGCAATCTAATAACAGGTGGAATTAACAGCTCTCCAGCACAACAGACCACCGCAGGGTGGTTATTGCCTGATTTCCTGCAGCGTTCCTGTTTCTCACCTCTGCGATTGCACCTCATGTGATTAAGGAGATATTAAAAGTACTTTTGGTTTTTTATGACTTTTGAAGCGACGCGGCCGGTGAGAAGACGCCGCCGAAGACCTGAGTTCTGCCCCCTGGCCTCCCCCCGCTTTGACATGGAGCCGCCAGCCCGTCTGTTTGAGTCCCTGTTCGGGAGGGTTGAAACAAAGGTTGCGGAGCCTCGTCAATATTTTACAGCGTCCCTCCCTCCCCGGCCATAATTAGATAGATTACCTGTTAGCCACGCTTCCGTGTGCAGACATGGTTTAAAGCTGCTCCGTCCTGCCAGCAGACGGCACAGAAAGTCAGAAGGAATTACACGGTGTAAACGCAACAGCACTATTAGAGGCCGCAGCCGAAGCGGAAGGGGGAAAAAAAAAAAAAAAAAAAAGGAACTTCCTCATGTCAAGAGCTGATGAATTTTTTATTTGGGTGGAGTACAAAAGGTTTTGGTTAAAATTTTAAAGAGCTGACGGCTGACGGTGGCATTCAGATGTCGGAAGCATTCAGTCATTCCCGTTTCGGGCTGTCGCCGCGTACGGGGGCCCCGCCAGTGCCCATCTGCACCTGTCATGTGACGCTGTGACACCCCAGCTACTGTAACCCAGCAACACAGGCCGTGACCCCGCGTCTTCTCCGAATATAAGAGACAGAAAGGCCTAAAACACAGAAAACGGCCACAGAAGAACTGAAGGAACTCTGATTAGGATGCAAATCATGTGTGTTGTCTTTTAAAAGTCTGGAAGCCCTTTAATTTATATATTCACAATAATATTAAAACTAATGATGCTATTTGAATATTTACTCCAGGCTTTCATCCTTTTGAAAGAGGTTTAAATAATGTGTATGGATAACACACACTTCACTTCGTGAGATCAATTTGTTAGAATGCAGCATGAATTATGCACATTTTTGAATATAGTCACAGTTTAACAGTAAATTCCAGCCTTTAAAAGCGTGGCGCTAACCTCTGCAGCAGCCGTGCTCCTGAAGCTGAGCTGAATATGGAATATCCAGGGTTCTTTAAATGCACCACGGCCGGGTGACTGATCACCCTGCTCATCTGTTTCTTTTTATTTTTTATTTTTCGTAAGCGACGCCTAAAACATATTCATATCTCTGGCAGCGTGTAACAGTTACTCATGTTGCGCCGCGGTTTGCGATGCAAAACGTGCACGCTCACCCGTCACATGGGGTGGGGTCTCGGTGAGGTCACAGATTAAAAATTTAAACGTTGTGTGATGGAAATGCATTAACAGAGGAGGTGGAGGACGCTCCACGTTTACGGAGAACATTAATCAATAATCCACATAGTTCACAGATTTAACAAGGATCTGATTAAAAGCAGCTAATTTGCAGATCTTGTGATGCAATAGTTAAGGAGAACGGCCACGTACAGCAGTGGAGGTAATTAATCGCGTCTTGTTTTCCAATTACGCTATATTTAAACCACGTACGTGTGATGGTTCCCCTGTGGACAGAGGAACCATCTGTGTTGTCATTTTTTAAGTACTTATGACACCAGAGTGTCAGTGTTTCTATAGTTGGCCGTGCTGGATTCAGTGCAGCCTGGTTTCATACCGGCTGTCCTCTTTATATCGGACCATAACGGTCCGGCTCCATATGCAGGCCTGGCCATCTGCTGGGCACCTTCAGTGTCTGGGTATTATCTCTGTTTTATGGACATGTGGACGCTGTGCCTGGAGGTGAGCTGGTCCACATGCTGACTGGTCTTGGGTCTGATGGGGTTCCTCCAAGGATGGGAAGATGGGCCAAAGGCCGTCAATGGATAGACAGAGAAGAAATCTGTGTCCTGGAGGTATTCTTTTATTCTCTTAAGCTCTCCAGGACTCCCGGGATGTCCCTTTAGGCCCCTCCCCCTGCAGCACACGTCACGTGCGCTTGCTAATTGATTTTCACGCCAGCAGAAAAAACAACTCTTCTGCTTTTCCACCTGAATCACGTCCTCTGTCACCTTCTGGCACCTTCTTTTTTCTCCTGCAGCCCTGGGAGAAAGTACAAATTCTTCTGTTCTCGTAGACTCTAACAGCCTTAAAAGGGAACAGTTGGAGCTGAGTGTTGCACATCAGATGTTCCCAACCTGCATCACCAAGTAAATCAGAACTTGTTCTACTTTGTGTGCTCCTATCCTTCGGTCTTGGGTGTGCTGAGACAATAAAGACACTCCACTTGAGCATCCCAGTGTGTTTAGCCTGACCAGGTCCATGATGATCCGGTACTGGTAGGGGGCTCTGGACCACTGTGGACCATTACTGTGTTTGACTGCACACATTTCAGGTCACATTCAAGTTTACTGGGAGATCACATGATCAGCTCTGAAGCTCTGCTTTGCCTCGATGTTCTCAGTTTACGCTAACTCACCAACTTACGCGTCCTCCACACGGGCGTGTTGATCCGTATGAATGTGTACAGCACTTTGTCACCACGCGGCACAGAGACGGCGGCGTCCTCCTGCTGAAGGACGCTCCTGCAGATGAGTTGTGAAGGATAAACAGATTGAAGAAAACCAAGAGTGTAAAATGGAGGAAAAGCGTCTGTAGCCTGCAAGTAAAGTGCAGTCTGCTCTGTTCATATATACAGGATCTATTATTTATATTGTGTGTGCTCTTCTCATTTATTCATTCTTTATTTCTGCCTTGTTTGTCCTTGTTGAAATTTTTATCTTGCGGTGAGCGGCCGACCCCTTTCACCGTGGGCAGACGGTGGCAGTGAATGCACCATAAACTTTATCCTAATTGGTGTTTTCTAATGAGCCAGTGAATGATGACAGCGCGTCGCTCCCTGTAAATCCAGACGTGACGGAAAGACCGGAACCATGGATACGGAGCATTTTTTTGCTTGTTTACAAATAAAGAAACTCAAATAATCGACATGCTGACGGGATAAACAGCGATCATGTCAGTAGCCGTAATTAAGTTTTAATCTATAACGCCCCCGGTGGGGTGCGGTGGGGTAAATTAACCCTTGCCAATTAGACTTAGTATAGATAAGGCTCAGATATTTAAATCGCCAATTCCTGTCATCTGGCGTTTATCACGCAGTGACGCCGGACCCCGGCCTCGGGGTCCCCGATTGAATTCGATGGAGGTCAATTGTAAACGACAGGACGGGCGACTTTAAAAATAATGGGACAAGTGAAATCCTGATGCAACATTTCATCTTGCGGGCAGCAGATTAATCCTAATGAAAAAAGACGGCATGGCTGTACACGCCGCTCCCCCAACGAGGAGCGAACGCCTCCACACTTACTCCATCAGCATGCAAAGCAGCGGCGGCGGTCTTGCGGGACTCCGGCACTGAAGGGTGGAGGACAAGTACCTTTCTCAAATGTAGCTTTAGCTAAACCGCTCTCGGAGCGCAGAAGACAACTAAGACCCTGAGATATGCGGTGACACCACCGGGCTATCAGGAGGCTCCTTCTTTTTAATCAAAGGCCCGTCCATAATGTCCACAAGCCTCCGGCCTGATCATTTGCAGCGGTCTGCGCGGAACTGCCGGCGTGCTGAAAGCTCTCTCCCTGCCGCGGTTCTCTCTAGATCATCTTTGATTGACCCAATTAGGCAAGTCCGCCGGGCGATGCTCGCTGCTTGTTAGCGTTTCGCATCGACCTAATCATCGGACAGAGTACGTGAACAAGGTGCAGAGCAACCGTGACACAAGCCTCGCTTTCAAGTGCTAATGAAACTATAGGATGGCGAGTTGTTGGAGTTGCTGCCTTATTCTTCGACATTCTCCAAAGGAAAGACGTCGAGATGCGCTCTCATGGGTCGATTAGTGAGAAGAAATATTCATATATTTTGGCATATAATCTATATGTGATATAGGGAAAAGTCATACTTCTGGGGGGAGCTTTAGGCCGCAGATGAATTCTAACATGCAATACCATTAGTGACCACTGGGGAAACGTGAAGCACGTGAGTATTTTTCTCCATTTCCTGGTTGGAAACTGCATGCACGTCTACTTGCTGTGACATTAATTTAATTTTTCCTCCAACAAACATGCGGGCGCGTCAATCTTAATTTCCCCGGTGGCAGATTTAAGCGCACGTCAGCTCACATTTTTTTGCCACTTTCTTTAGAAAAAAAACTGGCAAAATCTGTGACATTCTCCCAAGATGTAATGAAGCAGTATTTTATGAGATGAGCTGGGAGGAAGTGGCAGCCGAGCGCAGCGCCGCCAACGCAGGTGAACTCCCCTGCGTGAGGGGTGGAGGGGAAAAAGGTAATTTGTGAGGAGACCGACCTGCCAGGGAGATGAAGAGTTCTCCTTTGTTGATTTTCCCCCCGTCAGGTGTCGTGAGAGAGCCGAGCTTACGGTGACACCTTGACTGGCAACTGGGGAGAGTCTCGTCCAATCTTAAAGCTTTGTGTGGGCTTAAAATAAACAATATATCATCACATTTTAAGGCAGCTATTTGTCATTTGAGGTTTTAGTTCCCCTCATCTCGGTGACATCATCGCCTCAGGGTTATCTTATAAAAAAAATAAATTAAGAAACACATGAGGCCTTCAGTAAATGTAATTCATTAACCTAAAACCAAATGTGGCACTTTAGCATTTAGTTTTCAATCATTTGCTTTATTTTTAGAAGTGATGAAGTTAAAAAATTTTAATCGAGCGATATGATCGTCAGGTTAAAGCCAAGAGATTTAATTGTACTAAGAAAAATGTTTTTTAAAGTCTTAAACTGGAATGTGCCACTATTCTCTCATCACTTTTTTATTGTTGGATGAAATTACAAACAAAAGTTTTGATTCCAGCAAATCCTTTGTCTGTTTGTTGTCATTTCTTAGAAACCCTTCGACGATCGGTGGAGATGAATATATTTTTTAGTTTAACCCACGGGGATTTAATCCAGTTGTAGAATTCCGCTGTAAATCTCGTTCCATTAGCGCTCTGGTGGTGTAAAAACTGTGG
The DNA here is from genome assembly GCF_901000725.2 of Takifugu rubripes. Lineage (NCBI taxonomy): Eukaryota > Metazoa > Chordata > Actinopteri > Tetraodontiformes > Tetraodontidae > Takifugu > Takifugu rubripes. The sequence goes on from NC_042304.1 coordinate 10,785,010, forward strand.
TCAGACCTCTGATCGTGGTTACGCAGAACGTATAGAAGAATGTTGTGGGTAGAAGGTTGAGCTCACTCCACTTTTCTAATTATTTCCTGTGTCTTTAGATTCCAATAACTCGGGCTTAGCAGCCGCTAACTGAGATGGCGGGAAAACCGGAGGCACCGTTTTATATGAAAGATGTTTGTGTGTAAAGTACTTTAAATACTACCCACGCACGTGCACGGAGGCTTACAGGCACTGTTTTAATACACCGCAGCCCCTCGGTAAGATGCAGTCAGCAGCACATGAGGATCCCCATCTGTCATGGAGACGGAGTCTGGCCGAGAGGTACTCGCACAGGTACAGGCGGTAAAATCAATAATCACAGTCTATATGCATGTTTAATACGCTGTCAGACCCATAATGCTCAGCTGGTCCCGCTCAGACCTAATTACCAGTCATAAAAGGCTTCCAGACGCAGATTCCTCTCACAGATCTGCTTTTTTTCTAGCTTGAACCACCTTTATGCAGCTCAGACTTCTGACAACGCTTCTTTTGTTGTTGTTGTTGTTGCTGCTCATGTGTTTTTCAAGCCTGTCTGCAATTTAAGGGGGTCCTTGTTTTCTCCGCTTGAACTTGGGGAAAATCGAAATTTTCCCGGCTAAACCGGCTCGCTCTTAACGCGCGCACAGTCTAACCAGACAGAAACCGCCACCGCTGTGTCAGTGGAAACATTCATTTCATCGCCGTTCGTCTCCGCCTCAGAGAGAAATTGCTCCATTTAGTACCCATAATGCCTTGTGTCAAATAAGTGACGCCCTCTCACAGTTGTCACAAGCGCTCTGTCTTGTGTCTCCCCTCGGACTGCATTAGTGTCAGCATGCACTCTGCTCTCCTCATTGTGTGTAATCACGGCTTTGTCTCTGGTGCCCTGACACACACCTCACTGCATGCAACTTCCGCACTCCCACCGCCAAATCTCCTGCCGTCCCCTGCGCCACTGAGCTGCGCTCGCCTCGCACCTAAAGGGATTGCTGTCACGGTGAAAAGGCCGGGCTCGCCATGCCTGACAACTCGCGTATTTGTGCGCGGTAATGCAAACGTTTCCCCACTGATATTGTCTTGTCACTTAAGGGTGACCCCCGCCAGCGCCCCATTAAGGGCCGGGCGTTCCCTTGGCCTCGGAGAAACGAGGCATTTCTGCAAACTTGCCCCCGCAGGACACTTTCAATACTTGTCCTTTTTGTTATCTACGCGCTATTGTGCACCGCACAAAGCCATTTTCGGCTTTATTCGTCCCCCGCTGCACCGTGTTGGCGCGACCCCACGAAGGAGGTGGGGAGTCGACCACTTTCTCACTAAAAAACTTAATGCGTTAATACGTTAAGATGATACCTGGGAATAATCTCCTGGGTTGTGTCATGAGTGGAAATGACCGGGATTAAATTGTTATAATAGTGCTCTGACGCCTTAAATCGCTTTAATTTCATTTCATCATTGGTTTTATTTATTTATTTATTTAAATTTTTACAAAATAAAGCCGGATTTTTTTGACTGAAGCCGTAAAAGTGATCAAACCTGAGTAGAAACCTTACTACACATCTATCGCTGTGAAGAAAACACACAAGTACGGCTAATTAATGCTAATACGTGGCCAAAACTGAAACAAGTCATATCTTTTCATTTGCACCGCGGCAACCACCTCGCGTGGTGTATGGCGCACACACACATCACAGGTTTATCTTCTGACGCGAGGGACCGTGTGTGCGCTGCACCCCGTCACCTGTCAACACCTCACCTTTGAAAGACTGTGTGTCAGCAATCACTGTCACCAGTCACATGGTTATGAATAAATTCTGCTGGAAACCATTTGAGCTTTTTCTGTACCATGGGTGGCAAATCTGTCAGGGGGAAAAAAAAAAACTTTTCACTTTTTATTTTTAGAGATGTTAAAAAATTACAGGCTAGCTTCGCCGCCCGCGGACGACGGCAGCCGCCGTTAATATCTGTCACTGCGGCGTTTAAGGCAAAGTGTTTCACAATGTCTTGAAGTTGTTTTTGCCCACCAGTCGAAAGTGCGGCCGGTGCACGAGCACGCTCTCATCACTGTAACACGTTCACCAAAGGTCAGACAGATTAATTGAATGTATTCCACTTTTTTCCCTGTGAGTGCTCTGAAACAGAGGCCTTGTCGCTGTTTTATGCAAAAGTTACGAGGATGTGTCGGATTAGAAAAAAAAAAGAGAAGTACTTCCTTTGAAACCTTGCTGCTTTCAAGGACACGGCGTACATAAAACATAAAATACCTCAGGGATAAGTCTCCCGCCCCGTCAGAACACCTTTTTAACAGTATATACAGTCAAGCATCCTGTTTCCTCCCCTTTATAATTAATTGTGAACACGATGATGCCTGCATACTTATGAGGGCGCAGTTTCAAAATAGGTAGAGGGGAGCGTGGGAGCCATATGGTGTTGTCTGACATGAAGAAATTAGGCCACCAATGCTGTCTGTTCATTGTCATCAACACGGCCACCTGCTTTGCTTCTGCAGCAGGTAAACTCCTCGCTCCTCTTCCCGTCTTCCACCTTCATGGAACAAGGATTAACGGAACGCTGTCACCACGCCGGGAAACCTGTTTTTACACTGAAATTAGCCTGGAAAGCTGAAACCAACGCGAACAGTTGCAGCTTCAGCGTAATGGTGTTTATGTCGGCCTGTCGGGTCCTGTCGGGTCCTGACCTTGTCTGGGCGTCCGCACCAAAACCTACGTAGAATGATGTCGCATTTTAATAAGGCACCCAACCACCTTTTTACCTATTTTAACAGAAGAAATTTAATGAGTTCCAAATCAGATTATTGTATAGTGCTGCCATTAAGACTATGGAATAGAATAGAATAAAATAGAATAGAATAGAATAGAATAGAATAGAATAGAATAGAATCAACCGCAGTGCCAAAATGAACACATAAATTGGCAAAATGTACAATTAAAATGACCAAAAATCAGCACTTTGGTACACTGCTGTTTTTTTAGGATGACTTAATTAGTTTTGTGCATTTAAGGGACTAAATGTACTTTTAAATTATATAATTAAAATTAGAATGGAAACAGTTCCAGGTAAAGTGGAAAAATATATAGTTGAGGTGCTAATTTATGAAATGCGGCTAAATATCCAAAACAAATGGAAAATATCCCAATCAAGTTGCAAAACATACATGTAAAATGGCAACGTATCCATTTAAAATGACAACATATACTTTTTTACATTCACTGATTTAATAACAAGGCCAAAAATACACATTGTAACTTCCAAGAAAGAAATCCAGTACAAATGATCAAATGTCCAGATAAAACAGTAAAATTCCACCATAAAGTGGCAGCAGAAGGTAAAAGTGGCAACATTTACAGTCACCAAAATACCTCCCTCACTCACAAGATCTATTTTTTTGCCTCCCCCTCCCCCCTCCCCCCTTCCTCTCGTAGATTCAATCATTTATTTGAATGGTGGTGGCGAGCGAGGAGACATATGGCGGCGGTAGAGCTCCCCGTCAGCAGACGGTTCCTCTGCTTAGGTCGCATTACAAGCTGCTGGGTTCCACTTAGAGGAGACACATTTAAAGCAGCAGCCCTCAGTGCTGCAGGAGCAACCTCAGGGGACAGACTACACACTCTTCCTCAGGCACTTCATTTCTCTCTCTCCCTCTCTTTTTGGTGTCTGAATTAATTTTTCATCGTTTAGCTGTAGACTCAGCGAGGCTCCGCGGTTTCACAGATTTTCGGGGCAGAGTCGCAGCCATTTGGCAGCGGCGGCGCCCAGCTGCTGCCGCTGGTACCAGATACCGATGTGGTCGATTGTCCGACCGCTTCGCCACAGTGAAAAGAATCAAAAATAAAAGACAGCGAATTTTATTTTCACTGCTGTTTTTTTTTTTGTGTGTGTGTGTGTGTGGTTCCAAAAACCAGTCAATTCATGGATGTTCATATAAACACATGCATCTCCCCCGCCGGGTATTTCCGAACCTCTTCCACCTTTCTTTGAGCCTGCCAAAGGTGAAAAGCCAAAGATGGACATTGACAAACGTCTCCGCCTGGATGAGACGCGTTAAAAGGTTTCCTCAGCTGAATTGGCTCCATCAGCTGTCAACAAGTCTTCCAGGCCTCCGCTTGAACCTTGAATGTGCCGAATTCCGCCCTTGTTCTGGTTTTCAGGGAGGTTTTTACTCGCCCTGCAGAGCCGGAGGAGGGATTAAAGATTGATGAGAGCTCTCAGAATCAGTTTATTGCTCCAGAGCTCCTTGCATGTGTTATGAGTGGGAAGATTGTGTTGCTGTTTTGCCTCATAGAAGTTCATGAAGCTGGCACAGCGCTGAAGTGTTTGACAATCAAGGTTGGATTGTTTATCCTTTATTTTTTCTCCTCTCCCTCTCTCACAAATAGCCTTTGGATTGCAGCAGAGCTGCGAGAAGGCAGCCTGGTATTCTGATGTGAAATCTGATGAAATGCTTGTTGAATCAGACGCTCCTGGATTTCCACAGACTTGCACATTTTGCCCGACTTTAAAATTGATAAGGGCCCAGCTCGCCTCGCTATTGCAGATAATACCTGGATGATCTTGAATAAATTCTCACTTTTGCCCCTCTGCTGGACTACATCTGTCTGAAGAGAACATGAAGCGTATCAGTTCAGCCCCAGTGGAGAAATATAATGCATTTCAATGCTGGATGTGGACCTACTTAGGTTTCAAGACGTCTTTGCTGTTTGGGATCTTTTATGAGAGAATTGGACACATAGAGAAGTTGCTGAGGCCTGACGGACAACTAGTCCAACACTGTCCAACAGTTAAAACGGTTCTGCTGGTTTTATTGAGTTTGTTTTAATTTCGCGCACAAATCATCCGCGCCGGGAATGCCGGGAATTCAATATAACATTGAAAAAGTGGTTGTTTAGCGGGAAAAGTTCTTATATTTAATTTATAAAAAGACAAAACGGGCAGAGACATTTATTTCTTTATTTTTTCGAAGTGGCCAAAATTTTATAGTAACTATAGATACGTTTTGTGCTGCTGCTGGAAATTTTCATTGAAATTAAAGGGTTACTCCCTTCAAAAATGACAAAAAAAAACAATTAAATCAGTTTTTAAAGCATTTCTTAAAAGTGCTCCTATTGATTTATGAGGAAAATGGAGCCGTGTTAATTGACCTCATTGTCAGTTGAGATTATGATCACAACAGCTTGAATTAAAACTAAAAATATTAAAACTTGAATTATCCAAGTTAAGTTTTAGAAACACACACACACACACACACACACACACACACACGCAAACTCATATCCATCACACCTTAATGGACGCACTGGAAGCCGAGCTGAGGTAGTGATTGGAATCTCCGCGGGGACAGATAAGAGGCCGTATTAGAGAGTGTTAATTTTTTGGTGTTGACTTTAATTTTTCAGCCATGTGTCGTAGACGCAGCACGACACCGCACTTCCGCTGATGAACGGTGGCACAAACTGTCATTCCAATTTGGCAACTGCTCACCGGCTACACCCAACTGCATGTATGAAGGGGTGGGGGGGCTGCTAACAACATGGGGGCTTTATTACCTGGGAAATTAATGATGTGGGAGACTAAGATGTAATGGTGGAACCATCTGCAAGAAATCATCTGAGACGCAACTATTTTTTCCTGCGCTTTTATGTTTGGGTGGAAGGTTCTGGCAACATAAATCAGCCACTTAAAGATGTTCAAGGCTTAAAAACAGTGAATGAAACGTTACTTTTCCCTTCGTACATTAATTAGTTGCGTCTTCACACTTTATTGTGTTTGAGGTTCTGGAAGAGAACCACAGTTGATGGTGTTCCTGGTGCGGGCCTGGTTTCTATGGAATGATTGAGCTGGGAGGTGGCTGATTGGCTGAGCGGGCGCGGCCAAGAACCAATGGGATTACCGCGCTCCACAGCCAATGGCGTGCGAGCAGGCACCCCCTGTTGCACAGCTGTAGAATTTGCCCTCCTGGCTCCGTCTCCAGCCGTGCCGGGGCGCTGCACGTTCCGCAGTTTTCAGAGATTAGAACCTGCGCAGCCGGGCCGGCGCGCTCGACTTTCGACGGCAGACTTGCTTCCCGGGCCCAGAGGATCCTGGATCTGGATTTAGCCGCCCGGCTGCTGTTGGCCGTGGTGTCTTTTCCCGGGAAGTCGGCATTGTGAGCTGGGAAAAAAGACCCTGGTGAATAAGATTCGCACGGCTGGAAACAAAAGCTTTGGTCTTTCACGGTGAAATTTGATAGGCTTATACAGATGGTGGCACTATCAGAATGGACACTGACACCAAAATTCGACCATATTTTGGGCTACACTCTATCCAAACAATTGTTAGGCCTTTAGCCGTTTTACTGTATGTCCTCCGGACAGATGATCCAAAGCTGAGAGGCCCTGTTGGAGCTTTCTGTCACGTGTCTCATGAGCGCATCCTCATCCGGACATCCTCGCCCTCTTGAATGGAGCCGCTAGCCCGATCGCTGCTCGACCCCGTAACGCTACTCGTCCCTTTGGCTGACGATGTGCGGAACCAGGAGGTTCCTCACATGAAGAGCTCTGACCTTTCTTTTGTGACACAATCAAATGGGGCCGCCTCGGTTCTGGGCTCTGAATAATTAATTTCTCCCCTCGGTCGGAGTGTTTGCTAAACAGTGGGGTCCTCCGCAGTTCACTTTTTCTGCACCACTGCCACCACACCCAGGGGGAAAGACGAGTGTGTGCTTTAGTCAGACTTAAGATGTGCCTTTCACAGACAGTCAGGAGATATATTTCCATTTTCTTCCCCTTCTTTGTAAGCCAACTGCACACAAAGGAAGGTGGCGAGCTAACTTTGCATAATTCCACGCTCGGATTCACGCTGTTTACAACTGAGGGATGATTTGTAGTCAGAACTAGTTGGAAATAGGCAACTTTTTCCCCTTTCCACCTCCAACACGAGGCTCCGTATCACAGTGGCGGGTGTATTTGTGTGCATGCGCCTGTTCCGATCCACTGAATTTTCTCCGCGATGCCACTTTACGTGCTAATGCTCCATTGACATGAGGTTAATTTTCCTAAATAGCCGTAATATAACGGTCGACTCTGGAGTGGATTGGTTTGCAGCAGGGCCCTAATCCCAACCGTTTGTCACTCTTGCCCCCCCCCTGCAAACCAATCTCCAGGGAGGGAGGGGGTCCTGAGAGAACGCCCCTTGCCACGTTTGCCTCGTAACAGCGCCACCTCCACCCGCTTCACGTGCCCACTTTCATCATCCGAATGGGAATAATATATTTTTGGCAGAGCCGTCCACATGACAGTCGCTTTGATGTTGAAGCTCCTGCAGAAATTATCAATGAGATGGGGAGGGGTGGTGGTGGGGGGGTGGAGTGATATTAATACAGCAGCACTTGTGAATTTCAGGCCTCTCTCTCTGTTTTAACATGAGGACGCAAACAGAAACACTGCGGCTGCTTTTTCCTGCCACCCTGCAGACGTGCGCATGGCCGTGCATGCAAGGGGGGCAGTGCAGGACTTCGTTAGAGGAGACCCCAAATCCTCCCGGCTCAATGGCCGTGAAGGCTTCATTTAGGCTCAGCCCCCCAGTGTTGAAGCATTAGCGGCCGTTCAGCCCCTCGCTGGGTCGGCACAAAAGCTGGCGGATCGCCTCCCAGAATAAATAACAACCTAACCTACTTCTGGCAGGGAACCATCCGATGATCAGACGCGTCTTTGCTGGAAAATGGCTGATTTTTTTGGGGGGGGTTTGGTTTCTCATCACGGGGCGGGAGGAGGATGATGACATCCCGTGGGTTTAATGGTATGGAAGGAAACAGGCCTGAGTGTGGAAATTAATGCAGATTCTGACACATTGTTTTGATTTATGGATAAGATGTTTCACATCCTGACGTGTTTTAAAGGGAGGAGGGGTTGGAGCCCGTGTTCGGGTCGGGCTGACAGAACATTTTTTGACTTGGTTAGTGGAGATTTGAGGAAACAAAAGGGGAGAAGGAGCTCCGGTCGCTTTGATCTGGTCAAACCCGGGGCATTTAAAGGCCTCGCCAGTGTCAAGAGCTGGTTCTGGTAGCCAAAACTAGCTCGCAGGCGGTGATGAACTGATGCAACAGTGAAAAAGCAGATTTTGATTGACCTACTTCTGCCTTTTTGGAAATATAAACACGAATCTCACTAAAAATAAATCAGAATGCTTCAGCAGAGAAAGCAATATGCTCCTTTTTGGCAAAACCAGGAGAGAAAAACTGCACTTGGCACATCTGCATATGAAAAATCGCAGCGTAATGAAGACATATTAGCCTGTAGAAGCGTTATTACGGGCGTGAGGAGGGGTTGGTGGATGTTTCTCATCGCGCTGTCTTCAGCGTTGCTCCCGGTCCTGATCTCATCTCTCTGGCATGAAGGGGGAGCTGTGGCTCCTCCTGTCCGACCAAGGTTACGGCTTCCCCCCCCCCCCACTTCTTCTTCTCTCTCACACTTCTCTCTGGCTCCGCTGTGCCACATTGATTTACGTGTATCTGTTGAGGGGAAAATAATCAATGCAAATTCCCCGGCAGTGCAGCCAACAAATAAGACATGTCTGATTCATCAAGCGGACATTGCTATAAAGACCTCTCTCCCCCCTTTGTCCGGGTTCTCCCTCCGTTCTCTCTCACCTCTGGGTTACTTCTCCTTTTTCTACTTTGTTCACCTTTCTGTGTTGAAAAACTCTTTGCCTGATTAGTTTAAGGAACCGTTCATGCCGTAGCACAACCTGGAACTGCTGCATAGCCGTTAAGCTAAGGTAGGTGCAAATACGGGCTGTATATTAGCTTCTCGGAATGTCCTCGTTTCCTATTTAATACGAAAGAAAAGACAGTTAAATAATATATGTAGCCTGGTGTTGAGAGAGATCCTCTGAATCATGTCTGTAGTGGAACAAAAGTCACCTGACACGTGTTTTTTTTTTTTTTTTTCCTGCCGGCTCCAGCTTGATCTTGGTCAAATGCTGCAGCTCCTAACAAGGGCAGAGGGGAGCCCGTGCATGTAAATGCACTACATGTGTGAGAGAAATAAAGGCAGCAGCTATTTGGAAATTCCTGTGTGATGAAAGGGAAAGAATATACCCCCAAAAAATGATTAATGTGGTGTTCAGGTACAGGGAAGATTGAGTGATGCTGTCATCTGGCCATATGGTACCAATTTATTCTGGCGAGCGCGAGGCAAACTCAGCGGAGGAGCCGTGCCTGCCTGCGCGACCGTGCACCTCCAGAAGTTTTCCAAAAGAGCAGGAAAGAATAACACACACTGTTGTTGTTTAGATTAGGAGCTTTAGCACCAAAGAGATGCCTGCACAGAATCCCTGTTTTTTATTCTAAAGCTGAGAGCTAACTGCTTCTGGCTTTTGTAGAGTGTGTGTGTGTGTGTGTGTGTGTGTGTGCATGTGTGTGTGTGTGTGTGTGTGTGTGTGTGTGTGGTTTCTTTTTTGGATATGAGTTATAGTCTAATCCATGCAGAAATGTGTGTGATTAATTTTAATCTGGCCCAGAACTCTCAGCCCACTATCATAAACACTTATTGTTGGCACATTATCTTATTACTATTTGTTTTTTAGGTTTTTAGAATCCCTGTTTTTTATTCTAAAGTTGAGAACTAACTGCTTCTGGCTTCTGGTGTGTGTGTGTGTGTGTGTGTGTGTGTGTGTGTTAAACTTACAGAGACTGTCCCCAGCACTATCTCTGACAGGATGGGTGGAAAAAAAAAAAAAAAATATATATATATATAAATATAATTGATGCATATCTTTTATTTTGGCAGTCACAAGATTTTTTGTTCATTTATTTATATTTTTTGGTTAAATATAGCCAGGTAGGAGACACAAATGCAGTCTGGATCTGACAAGCCTGTCGAATCAGGCTGGGGGCTGTGATTTGACATGGTTTGTTCATCCTCTGGCACATAAATGGGGTGTTTTTCCACCAGAAATGGTGATTCTACGACGTCTCGAACTAGAACCTGAGCGCATCACCATGTGGAATGCATTCACCACAGGAACCCTAAAACAGCTGCGTCCATTTTGGGATGGAACAGTGCTCTGTTTAATTGCACAATAACTTGTTCGGGTGGTGAGGGTGACACTCGCAGTCGCGTATTTGGAACCTGGACCGTCGCAGGTCGAGTCACGTGACTCCGCCACCTCCTGAAATGGTTCTCAAACCCGACTCGCAACTGCCTAATCTGACATCTCGAGTCAGACCCTAAGTGGAAATGAATGTTTTTGAAAATGCAGATGGCACCGGCAGAAGGGAAACAGGTTAGGGAGCTGGACCGCGGCCATTTTTTCTCCCCCGTTTTCACTACCTTGTTATTTGTTGCCTCACCCCTGCAGGGCATACTGACAGGAACAGATAAACCTCTTTATGGCCTGAACTGAATTGGCTCCTATTATCCAAGGTATGGAGTTGCTCAATGGTTGGAAATAAAAGACTTTATCCACTGCCCATCTGCCCACCTGTCACTCTCGCCGAGTTTCTCGGGATTCCATGCTGCTGTGGCTCATTTGTGCCTGTAATAGCAGCGTTTAGCTAGGCATGAGGGTGGAAAACAATGCTGCTATCTTTGGAGGAAAATACCTTTTTATTTAACCAAATGTGTCATTTGAGAAACAGCCCAAAAGTCACACCTACTGGGGGGGAGGGGAAAAAATGTAGTTAACACTTTATAAATGTTACATTTTCTTTAAAAAAGGATGCAAGCGCGAGTAAACGTAATTAAAAATCATGAGGCCTTCGGGCTGACACATGTCAGTTTGCTAAATGCTAAAGCGACGCACATCATGCTAACGCTGTAGTTTGGGGCTAGTTTTCGTTCAGACGATTCGTTCTCTGTCTTTCTGGAGTGAATTAAATTGTGCTGCCTGAACTGTGAAGACGCTCCCGTCTTGATTACGGCCACCAGAAAATGAATAATTAATTTGATTGGCTAATTTTTCTTTATCTTCATTAAATAGGCGCAAAAATGAAATATTGTGATTACACTAAACACAGATTATTTTCTTCATATTAATTTAGAGATTTTGTTTTAAGGATAAGTATCAATTTTTTCATAAATCAAAGGAAAATCTGTTTCTGAATAATAATACAACAGAAAATTTTGCACCGTTGTGATTTTCATGATTATTTATTGGGTACAAACAGGTGTGTTTATCATTTGTTGGAGACTATGTCTGTCTGTCTGTCTGTCTGTCTGTTAAAGACTAATGGGTCATAGTTAATTACAGCTTCAGAATTTGGATTCTCCGTGCTGCTGGTGTGTGTTGCAGCATGAATTTGGCCACCTTTTATTCCCAGACCAGCCAGTGTCAGCGAGCGCGAGTGTTGAAGAGTCGCTTTACTTTGATGCAGAGGAGGTGATTTTGTCATCAGGTGAAGGCTAAAGTGCCCTCTGATGGAATATCTGCTGAAATAATATTGAAAGTATTTATCAGCCCGAAAAAGGAAAAAATATATTCAAATATATTGAATACTTTTGTAATTTCTATTCAGTAGCTGATACAGTTTAAGCAAAATAAATAAATACATAGAACAACAATAATAATAATTAGACCTTTGATTTATCCAGTAGATTGGTGCATTCCTTCGCTGCAGGTGGTGCAATAATGTCTGAGATGAAGCCTCAGAAGAGTCGTATCTGCTCCAAAGTTGTCGTTTTTGCATTTCTGGGAATTTTTGCTATTTAACAGCATGTCGTAAATATTCCGGGTTTCATTCCGACGGATCTTCCATAAAATCTAAAACATTGAACACGTGGAATTTTTTACCTATGAGGTCATTTAGAGTGGGTACCTATGACCTTTCCTGCCCTCGGGTCACATCAGCAAACATCGATGGCAGTCAGCAGGATTATTGATTATCTGCTGATAAACTCCCAGTAAAGCTTCCCTGTAAACACGAGTAGAAAGAATGTGTGGATTTAGGATGAATAAAATATGAACAAATAAACAAAAATCACTTTCACAAGCTTTGTGAACCACACACACCCACACACACACACACACACGATGGCTGAGACCAGTTAGATTCCAGCTGTGCCAGTCGACTGGTTAGAGAAACATCAACGACGGGGCTCCAGATCCTGAAGAGCGGAGGGTCGGGCGCTGTGACAGGGAATCTCTCCCCTCAGCCAAGTGTATAATCAGCCTGTTTGTAATGGAACAAACGGAGCCAAAGATTACTGTCGTGCTATCTGCGGAGTTTTGGAGCGCTTTAAACAAGTTATCAGAGCCATCTGTTAGAGCCTCCAGGCCCGAACTGATGAATATGGCCGCAGAATGAGAGAGTCACAAGAGGCAACCACAATATTCCTTTTATTGGTTAAAAAAAAAAAAATCCTGCTTTATGGATGTCTAAAAAGCTAGCATGACTTCAGGTTGCGCTGTGTCTCCGTCTCCTCAGAGAAGAAGCCAAATATTTGATTAAAAGCTGCTCTGTATACGATCAGGCTGATATTTGTGAAGCATCTGGTGGCCTGTATGAGCTCTCATGTGAGCGCGCAAACGGCCAAATGTGATGGGTGGGGATGGAAAACAGCCCCCCACCAGGGCAGAAAGTGCTATTCTGCTCCAATCCAAGTTGTAGGGTCGCGTTTAAGACGCCGCAAAGTTACAGTTAGTTCACACTCGATGAATTACTGTATCATTTGTCGCCAGCGATTTTAAAACGCTCTCTAATCTTATTAGCATTTAGATGGGCATGCACCAGGGATATTGCACCAGGACACAATATAAAAGCGACACCCAATTCATTGACTCTGTGCAAAGCGCTCACAAATACGTCAATAAAAACATGGTAGCGTATTCTTATACCGCCCATCCCTGCCATTTGAATTATTTCAATTGAATTTAAGTGCAGTAACCCAGCCTCTAAAGCACCACAACAACATTCAGGGTGCTCACTGACTTTCTATTTTGGACTAATAATCCAGAAAACAGATTTCCCTTTCAGACCAGTAAGCTAAGCGTCATTGATAGTTAAAGGAAGACATTAGCATGAGTCTGTGCTTAATGACATTGTTTAATGGTGTGTTCACTTTGTTAATATGGCTGACAACACAGACACATTATGCCGGCAACTTTGAGTCGAGTGCGAGTTTGATATGAAGAGTCACTTTCTGGGATAAGTTCCCACATTTTAAAGTCAAGTTTCTCAAATGGCTTCCTGCCTGCAGGCTAGTCTAGGGGGCCGGTGGGGAGCGGTTGGCGCTAAACGCACGGGGCTAACTGCGAGGGAGCAATTACGCGGATTGCTCGTTAATTTCTTTCAGTGATGCAAAATCGTTCAAGTCAGCAGCGACACTGAATGATGTTGATGAGACCGTGCATTTGACAGGAAAATAAAAATAAAACCCAGCACCATCACACCTACATTCAGCCACTTTTCCACCACTCTGAACACTTACCCAGGGTAACAAATGCAACTGAAATGACCCACAGAAAAACAAAACTCCCCCACACCCCAAAATGTACCTGATAAAAGCTAGATGGTTGAGAGGTGGGACTTCAGCCCGCTAAATAACCAAAGTTTGATCGCCAAAGTTCCGAGGATGTTGACTTCATGTTCCTGAGCTCCTCCCCTTCTCCTCCTTCACCCAGCCTTTCCCCATCACCAGGAAGGCCCCCCCATGCCTGGTCCTGCTTTGGTTTTGTTTTTGGCGGTCTACATTGTTTCTGGTCAGGCTTTGAAATTCTCTAACGCCCCCTATGGACAAACCTGATTATAACCAGTGTTATTTAAAGTTTACCGGGACTGATGACAAATGAAAAGCTAACAGTAGCTAGCTAGTATCCGCCCTGCCTAAGAGTGAGGAGGTGGCTCTGATCCTATGGCAAACCTTCACGCTAACTCCAGTAATTAGGATAATCTCGGTAGGATGCATGCGCTGCTTATAGTTAATTATAATAAATACCCTCTTGGTCGTCCCCCGTGTGCACAGATCAAGTGTTTTGGACCGCGCTGCTAAGACCGAAGCGCCTCTCCTCGGACGCAGCCGCGGTCACCCTCTCTCCGCTGCTATTGTTTAACGCCTCTCGCTTGCTTATAGCTTCCTCACCGTGAGCCTTCGGACCTTTTTATTCCGAACCCCTTTCACATCGCACCGTGCTGCTCTCAGACTTGCGAGCGCATCAATTATTCACACCAATCGTTCCTCTCATCGTGTAGCTGCAGACTGCCTTTGATTGATAATATTGCACTCCGTCACATCTGCTCAGACGTTACGGGGAACCAGCTCTGCCCAAACTGCGGGTTCTCGCCAGAGAACGCTTCTGTCTCACGAATTGTTGGACTCTTTTCAGGCCTGCTTTTAATTTGAATCCTAATCTGAGACCACTGGTAGAAGCAGGTTCCTTTTTGCCTCACAGCCTTCACAGTTGCTTTAAAGGGTAGAGCATATATGCTTTATTTACAGCTAATTGCATATAATTAAGATAATCTGTGACTGTCAGGCTTGCTTGTGTCACTGCACAATCGCGGCATCGTAACCAGAAAATTGGTCCTGCAGGAAATCGTTCTCAGGGGAGCTTCCGGGCTGATGGTTCTCATGGCTTCATCCCCGCCTCTCATTCCATTGTGATGAGGACGGGCTTCCTCTGCGCCAGCTGTGGTTGAATGTTGAGATTTTCGGGGGAGACGGGCGTCGAGCGCGTTCTCCTCTGTCCTGTTAATGCTATTGCACCAGCACGCCCCGCGGTTGCTATCTGGCTAACGTAAGATTGTCATGTCAGCTCTATTAAATGATTTGCTGGTTGAACTCTAGAGTCTCAATATCAGCTATTTATTGTCCTTTCTTCAGATGAAACAGCAGCAGATTTGACTGGAGCCTCCAAATTACAATTCTTTGTCATCATGGCTGAAAATTAGCAGAAATTTCTCCCGATCAATTTGCCCCCCTCGCTAACTCCTAGCGCAAGATAACCAAACACGGGTAATTGGATATGAGAAATCATTTGCCACCGCTAATCATGGCGGAAGGTTGCCTGTTTGAGTGTGAGCTCGGAATATTCCGCTGGTGTAATGTAATCAGGAATGTCTCGTCTCCCAGACAGTTCAGTTCAATTAGTCCCTGGAACACTCGAGACTGAGCGTTGCGTGAAAAACCTCCTCCTCTGCTCAGCACCTGCAGGGCTTTTTAAGATGCTCTCTCGTAAAGAAATAAGTGGAGGTAAAAGAACAGGAAGTTGAGCGGAACAGCAAACAGGGGTTGAACCCCAAATAATAAATCTGGCCTCAATGGGGAGGATCCGCCCGTCCTTGTCTGTTTGATCACCTTGTTTCGGGTCTTCTTTTGTAAACAGGCATATACAGGAACAGCCAGGGGAGATGTGTGGTGCCTCCCCTGGGCCGGAATGGATGGCGGAGTGAAAAATTGCCCCCGAAATCTGACCAGCGAATCGTTTTACACGTGCTTTAATGTATTTCATAAATAATCCGCCCGAGAAGGTAATTAGTGCAGGTGTTTACACATATTTCTGCCATCGGGGTGCACGGCAGGATCGCAGTTGGCTGAGTGGGTTTTAGGTGATTAAATTAGGCCCAAGGTAACAGGAAGAAGGATGGGCCACAGTCGGGCAGGTACGAGCAACAACGCGTTGCTCAATCCATCATGGAAAAAAAAAAGGTTTGGGGAATTATGCGGGTTGAGACGATCTCCCATTCCTGGGCCCGGATGCCGTGTTTGCGTAATCAGGAAGGTGCGTGGAGGGATGATTTTATATTCAGGAAAGGTCAACGATAAAGAGACGTCTCTCGTGGGGAGGGGGGTCCCAGAGGACGAAAACTACCAATGAACCTGTTACGCAGCAAAATTCTTACAGCCTGTTTTGTCCTGACCTGCAAACAGGAGAGCAAATAATCTGGAGAGTTTTCAGCACGAGTGTGATTCCAGGCTCAGAATATGAGGAGACGATTAAAATCAGCCCTTGCTGCTCGCAGACGTCTGCAGAACCTTTACAGAGTCCATATACTGTCACGCTGACCCGGTTCGCTCAGCTCTTTTCCGGAACCAGTCAGTCCCTCACAGCCAGAACCGTTGTGAGCGGGTCGGTAGTTGAG
Source organism: Takifugu rubripes (assembly GCF_901000725.2). NCBI lineage: Eukaryota > Metazoa > Chordata > Actinopteri > Tetraodontiformes > Tetraodontidae > Takifugu > Takifugu rubripes. Next base: position 10,801,100 of record NC_042304.1, read on the forward strand.
TCCAGAGGAAGAGTTCCAGCTGATTGCATTGTTTCTGAGGCTGACGTCCATCTGCGTGAGATGTTTATGGGGCGTCCGGCCAAATATAACGACATCATCCAACGTCTGAGTGGAATCAGGGGTCAGATCTGTCAAACCCAGAGAACATTTGTGATACGCTTCTACAGTTTGTCTTGAGTCTTTTGGACCTTGAAGCACCTAGTGTGTGACAGGTTGGTCCAGGTGGACCTCAGGCTCAACTTCTGACCTTCCAGCCACACAACCACCATTTCCTGTGCTCAGATCTTTAGGTTCTAAAGATCATTAAATGGCGGCTGGTGATCGAGTACTGGTCAGTGCAGCAGGCTCGTGGGGCAACAATACGATCCGTCAAACCCTCGTCTCCAGTTCAGCCTCTCTGTGATTAAGTCTGGCAATAACCCACAGATAGCCCCCCCCCTTCCCCTGTTAGAGTTCAGACGCGGCTGGTGATGCCTCCTACGTTTTCCCCAACCGTGACAAAAGTCAGACGTCTGCCGGATGCACCTCGGACGACGTTCCTGAGACACGTTCCATCACTCGTGGTGCAAAAACGAAGCTCCGTTCTCTTACTGAGACCCCTTAAATTACCGCGTCACAAGTGCGGCCAAAGAGCCTCGTCCCTCCTCCCCAGCGGCCGCGGCCGCATCCGAGCAAACCTGCTGTGCTCCAGTCCGCCGGTAAAACTGCGGTGCAGAGCAGCACCTGTAATTCAAACTTATGTGACTCAAAAAGAACCCTCTGTAGTGTTTCACATTATCTCAAGCTGCTCCCCACCAACACACACACACACACACACACACACACACACACATACTAGCACGCCACCATTCTGATGTAGCGGCGATAATGTGAACATGCTCTCAGGGTGTCAAGAGCTGCCTTGCAGCTATGCGGCCTTGGGTTTGATTTGTTGCACAATTAGCTTGCACAATGAATGTTCTCCCTTTAAGTGCTGCGTGGGAGCTCTGAATCCCTTCACCTGGAAAGGGGAGGAAAAAAAAGTGCGAGGTGAAGTGTACACGATTCTACAAAAATAAATAAATAAATAAAATAATAATAATCGAGGCGTCTGGTTGAGATTAGAACAAGTTTTAGGATGGGCAACGACGAGTAGAGGAACGCAAACACTCAGCTGTGACCCGTCTGTGCGGCATGAAAGGAGACGGGGACCTTAATGCGTCTAATTTGGAGAGCGCAGCGACAAAATAGTCCTTAATGTGAAGAGGATTGCGTGGAGGAGATGGTTTAATAGGTAAAAATCAGTACAGGTGGTGGCAGCCAATGGGAAGGTGGAAACAAATGCTAAATAATGGTGCTAACTGTCGTCTCATCCGCGGTTCTGTTTGGCAGAGCTGCTCGCTCGCCCTCGCAGGGTCATTCGTTTCAAACGAAACATTATTTCTTTTCCTTCTTTTCAGGCTACGAGTGTTAGTAGCCGTTTGTTAGACCCAGCCAAACGCTCACACGGACGCCGTTGTTGTGATCTCCGCCGTGGCCGCCTCAGACCTCCGTGCTACAGCGCCTCAAACGGCCGCCGACATCCAGGAGCGCCGCGCGCCAAAATAAACACATTTCACAGCAAACTATCCTCCCGATCATAAACCTCGGCGGGAGTCCCCCGTGTCCGCTCGTCCGTTAATTTAATGTGACAGAACCGGGCCCGGTGAGCCGCGCACGCCTGCGTAAGTCACAGCGTGACGAGGACGGGGGACGGGGGACGGTGAGGTGATGAAGGCCGCGTTCATCCGTCGCTCACTGCAGATAATGAAATTAGGAGGGATGCTTTTCAGATTCAAATATTAACGTCATTGTTCAACTCTATTCAACGCTCCCGCCGGTTTCCTGGCGTCGCTCCTCAAAGCCCCGCCCCCTCCTTCGCTAATACCGACCTTCATGAGACGGATGGCTCTGGTTCTGCTGCTTTGTTTGGTTGAATCTCTTTATTTAAATGCGTCTACTGAAGGTGTCGTCAGTCGTCTGTCTATAGAGGCGTCTGGCAGAAGGTGCCTGAAAACAGACTTTGTGTGGATGACAGTCAGACGAACGGACGACTGCGGCTGTTTACAGGCGTGCGTCTCTGAAAAGAGGTTTTCAGTGAATGCAGTCTGAAGGCCGGCAAGCTTGATGGTTTGGGCTGGAAAACCAGTTTTGTTCTCATTGGGAAAGCCGCTCCCTTCCGACACAAAGGCACCAGGACCAAAGGCATCACCGTTTATCCAGATATGAAAGGTTAGACGTATATTTGCTCTTGATTAACGGAGCTTGAGGACGTCCAGCAGACAACTTTGTCCGTTCGACCTTTTTATCCCAACAACCAGGACACCAACACCCCCTTTTTGTCCATCTTGGTTGATTTTCTCTTTGTTTTTGCAGTTTTTACGGCCTCCTGTCGACACGGTTTGTTGTGAGTGAGACTGCGCGTTTTTGATTTAAAAGTAATTTGAAGTCTGATCAAAATTAAGGATAAATCAAAGTAAATGCGCTAAAACTCAAACGCGTGTCTGCTAGAAATCTGACATTTAACAAAACTCCTTAAATCTGCCGTTAATGCCGGTTGATCCATCGATTCTGCCTCCAGGACTTTAATTAAAATTGATCGCTTTGAAGTTAATCAGTGATTGTGTGACTGACAGGAAGGGAAGGACTTAGGAGGGAAAAATAATATAGATATACTTTGATATCAAACGCTGTTATCAAAGTGATTCCATGTCGTGTTTTCTCCTTTAAATGTGTCCATTTTTGCTTCAATATCGAGTGAAGCCAGTTCAGTGTTATTTTAGACCAACGAAATAATAGAGAATATGTTCTCACATTCATGTCTCAGCTTTCAGAGACTCTTAAATAACAGATCATCATCTGCTCAAAACAATCATTGAAGAAGGAGCAATAATCAAATATGAAATGAGAGAAATCGCCTTGGCGACGGTGGCATTTTCTCAGATCAAAAGTCACGGTTTGAAGAAACCCTCAATTTTCCCACAATCATGACTTTTCCCTCCGCCTGCATCGGTTTCTTCTAAGCAAAAATTACGGCCCAAACGTCTCTGATGATGATGATGATGATGATGGTGGCTGTTTCCTCTGTCTTCCACCGCTGGCACGATTCTAAACAGGCAGAGCTGCCATCCTTCCGAGGGTCTGGGGCTGAGAGAGCCACATTTACCTGGGTTTTCTGATCAATAATTAGCTAGTCTGGCACCACAGACGCCTCCTGCGGCTAACCTGTCCCATCAGTCACAACCGTGCGTGAGGTTGAAACGTACTTCACGAGAGCTGGGTATCAACGTCTTAATCTCTGCCGATCTGCTGCGGGTGGCGAACCGGAAGCGTACAGACGGGCCCCCTCCGGCCATGTGGCGCGGCGTCAGCTTCAGCTGTGCTCTTTATTTACAGGAGGAAGAGCGAGGCAGTCGTCTTCACGCTGCTCCGACAGTAACGTCTCTACATGGGGAGAGCAGCTGTCAGCGGGGATTTCTCTCCCCGGCTCCCCCCTCTCTCTCACACTCTCTTCTGGATCTGCTCTGCGGTGTCGTTAAGCACTTCTCTGAGCAGGCCACCATATTCAAAAATACTCCACAAAAGACGTCTCCACGTTTATCCCGGTCCCAACTGCCGGGGGGAAGATTGAATCGAACTCCAACCAGATTGTTGCGCGAGCTGGGAGATCTAAATATTCATCCTGGACTCAAAAACACAAATCTGGGTCTGGCTTAAATAGAAGAAAGCTGATTGAAGGCAGGTGCAGTGGAGACGGCAGGAGGTTCTGGGTTCTTTTCCAGCTCAGGTCTATACGGGGTTTGCACGTTCTCCCAGTGTCTGCGTGGATTTTCTCAGGAAAAGACCTTGAAACCTTGAGCAGGACCAGGCCCTCGTGTGTGTGTGTGTGTATGTGTGTGTGTCTGCTGATGGCTGGCTGGCTGGATAAGGAGGAAAGGAGGAGAAAGAAAGATGGGACAGAAAGAGGAGAGGAACTGGGATAGACTCCAGCGCCCCCAGTGACCCTGATTAGCAACAGGCACAAGAAGACGAGAACAGGTAGTGATTCCGTAGCTCTTCTGCATGATGGAACCAAGCGGATAGTTTGATTTACACGTGCGCGCCGTCGCTCCGAAGAACAACAACCATCAGAGAAGACGTGCCGGGAAACAGACACGCGGCGTCGTGTTTAAAATGAGATTTTGCTTCCTTCACATCTTCACCGTTTGATGACGATGGCGGAGCTTCCATATATAGAACAGCCAGCTGTGCATTGAAGACCCCCCAAACCCACACAAACCCACACAAACACACACACACACACAGTCGAGCAGGTGTACTTTAGAAATACATAAAAAAAACTTGAAAAAAATGAGCTGCTTCACAGGCAGATAGCTGCGTGTGGCGCTCAGCTGGGTCAGGCTGAGCAGAACAAAGTGCCGCTTAACGTCTCCCCTGCAGCCCTGAAATAATGACCCATCTTTGCACGCACGTGAACTCCAGCGTTCCTCTTTGGGGTTTCTTGTCTCTTTGCCTCGCCCGTTCTCCATCACATCTGTTTGGTGCGCGCCCATAATCTCACCTTTGTTATGTTGCTGTGCTTTGGCCACTCCGTGTGTGTAGCCTAGCTAAGGAGGAGAAAACTAAAAGAACAGTTAGAGTTCGTAACAAGCTTCCAGACGCGTGCAGGAATCATTTTAACCTCTCAATTTTGCGCTGTAACTCTTGTTGTCTGTTTGAAAGCACATTATGGAGCTATTTTCGCCTCGGTTGATGGGTGTGAGAGGAGCGCGTGCAATAGCTGCCACGAATGTCGTGGAAATGCGCGCTCTGTCACTTAGGCGGAGCTTTTACAGAAACACTTTTTTCAAAACATGCTTTTTTTTTGTCTTCTTCCTCCCGCTTGGCACGAACATCTCCATCCTCTTCCTCACTCGGCAGCGAGCTAGCAAATTGCAATTTGCAACTGCAGAGGGAGGCTGCAGCACGGGCTCATTAGATTTCTTTAAACACTCATTTCTTCCCGTGCACGAGCACGTTCTGGCGGACGATAAATATCAGCAGAATCAAAGCAAACATTTTTTCCCGCCTCCGCTGCTAAATACCTGTGAAAAAAAGCGGCCGATGCGTTCAGCTGAGTAAATATTTATTCTTGCTCTCATCAAGATAACGACGCGTTAGCGGTTCTCTTAGAGTCCAGTCGTGGTTTATCTCCATGGCAGGATGGTGCGCCCCCTCCCTCCCCTAAAAAAAACAAAAAAAAAACGTTAGCGTCTGCTTTTACATTCCGAGACTGACGACTGGATAGCCGCCCGCGCTTCATATTATATTACAGCTTCAACAAACCCCGTTTGTCTTTATTACTGGGCCCTAATCTCTCGTGACGGCTAATCGTGTAGCATGTTCCACAGGTCGCTTAAGTTCTTACTGTTGTTTTTGGGTCCCCTCCTCCTAAACATCCACCACTTCCGATCACTGAGTCACATCATTCAATGCAACTCTCCATGGCGGAAGTCGCCACACTCTCCCCCAGCGCTGGTTAGCCGGGCCGTGATTAATGTTTTCACGGTCTGGTCAAACTGTCGATATCTTCAGCAGCTGGGCCCATCTGTCATCTTTTTCCTGTGACACCCCCGAACGTGGCTCAGGTCCTATCAGGGAGGCCATCCATCAAAGCGGTAAACAGAGACGTCTCACATTAGCGGGCCCGAACACTTCTCATCATATACCATAACAGACAAGCAATCATCTGGTATTATGTCACGCCACAGGCTAATGTGAGATATTAAGGGGAATACACAGCACACCAGCTGCCGATCGGTCTGGGCAGCCGCGCTTAGCGTGAATTTAATATCATGGAGGCAGCAGACTTCTTTTTCTTCCCCAACTCCTTTCTTGATCCAAAGCTGCTGAAGAACGATGCCAATATGGATCCAAAATTTCTCCTCCCTCTTTTCTTTCTTAACCACATTTTGTGAATCAAAGGCCATTCGCTCCGAAGGGCTCGCCTGCGTATCGATTGGAGCCGGATGCTCTGCAGCATCAGAGGCGGGGGGGGGGGAGCACAGAGCTAAAGCAGATACCTGCAGCCTAAAAATAAACCCCCACCTCTGGACGCCGTGGCGCTGTTAGTCGATCATCCCGGCCTCGGCAGAGCGGCCTGGATCCCTCGTAGTTTGTGTAATTGATCGCCTTTTTCTGCCGCTCAGGTAAATGTTGGGGAGCTGAGGGCAGGGACTACATTCAGAGGAACACCCCCACCACGATACCACCCCTCCCCAATGCCGCCTCTTCCCTCCCTCCCCTGCGTGCGGCGCCGTGCCCCACTCACTCCTGGCGGGGATTCTGCTGACGCTGTGGAGGGAAGAATATGCGAGATGGAAATCAAGATATGGAGCTTCTGTCACTGCTGTTGTCAAGTGATGGAGATGAATGTTAAATATGTTTTCCACATTTGCTTGGCGAGGCCACGCTCACGTTCCGCTCCTCTGAAAAACCCAAAAACTCTTCTTTTTTTCCCCCTTCCTGGTTTCTTCCAGCAGCGGCGTGTTTTTCTATACCTTGGCCACTGAAGCGTATAATGTTCTCAGCAGTGGGGAATCTCCAGAATGACCTCGTTAAAGTGAGACCGAGGACGTGATAAAGGCAGCCCACCGGTGTCAACATCGACACTGCTGACACCGAGTCCGTTTACACGACCACGAGGATCCCACAACTGGGAGGAATCGGATTATTGTGTTGATGGGATCTGATGGGATTACAGGCACTTCCGAAACGCGTTAGTCAAGCAACCCTGGTGTCCAAGTTTCAGCCGGTTTGTCCGATTTCTTTTGAGGACATCCGTAGACAACGCGCCGCTGCCGTCCTTCGATTGGACGCCATGTTTACTGCCTTTTCTCTTCCTCTCCCTTCATGGTTACGTCATTTTTGTTTTACACGTGCGCAGGTGTGGGAATGGGGAGAATGTTAGTCCCCTTTTAGCCTTCCTTGATTGCTTGAAGAATCTGGTGACTCCCCAGGTTAACCCGTTTGGTGATTCCATTGGTGCTGTTTTAGCGTCACACGCCATCAGGCAAATCCTATAAAACAGATTTTTGGTGTTTCATGATGCATTTTTGATGTCCTAACCCTAACGGTAGGAAGTGAGCCCAAGTTTACTTACATTATTAATGTCGGAATGGCATTAAACCGGCATTAAAAAGCTAGATTGCTGCTTAATGTCAGTCTGTGAAGCCGGAGCGGCACCATTATTTCAGGGTGCGCAGTGTTATGAATAAAAGAACACCTCTGGTTTCCACTCACCCAAACAGGGTTGTGGGGGGTTGTCTCTCCCAGCAGTCACTGGGTGACAGGCAAGAATACACTCTGACAGGTCACCAGTCCATCACAGGACACACACGCATAGACACACACACACACACACACACACACACACACCAAGGAGCAAGTTAGTCTCTCACCAACCTGATGTGCACGTGTTCATCTGTGGGAGGAAACTGGAGCAACTGGAGACGGGCACAAGCCGAGGACCTCCTTATTCATAAATAATATTAACAGAGTATATAAATAAACAGAATTGCCTTATTTAAGATGGAGGACACCGAACTGTCAACAACTCTGGAGGAAAAAGCATTATGAGGCCTTAATGGGAAACAGAACTCTGCTGCAAAGCTGTATTTTTATTATTCCCACATTCCGATGAATCCCATCCGCTGCGGTCAAACCCTCAGTAACAGCAGGAAGCACGTGTATCAAAGGCTGGAGGAGAGGAGGCTGATGAACGGGGCAGTTACATGGAAATAGTTTCATTTCCTTTGGTGTAAACAAGTACCCCGTGAGGGTAATCTGCTGCTCCGGTCCAACACAACATTCCTCCCCGAGCCTCGTGTAACACCTCCTGCTCTCAGCCCTCGGCAGGGTTGTGTCGCCTTGGCTCACTGTTGCGTCCATGTCAAACAAGATTCAATCCGCGTTCGTATGTTAAAGAAACCGCTCCGAAACTCTCCGGGGGAGAGACCTCAGGCCTGGTTTTCAGAAGTTATCCTTCATCAACCTTTCGATGTTTCAGACGTGTCTTAACGGTGCCGACTCCGGCTGGAGCCGCGAGGTTCCCGCCGGAGCCTGAAGAGGATTCCTCGCTGCAGTAAAAATACATCAGCTGGTTTATTTTAATGTCTGTGCGTTCCTGGTTTTTAGGATCGGCCCTTTGTGTTCGGCTGGAGCCGAGGGTAGCGTGAAGCTCGCACCTCACCTGAACGCTTCTTTCTCTCCATCCCATCACAGGAAGACGCGGGAGGCCCTTCTCCACTCCCGCAGGTGGCGCGAATACTATCGCCACGCCTTCTGCCTCCTCCGAGATCCTCCTGCCGCTGATGTTGTTTGTACGACCCAGCGCGCTCGCCTCGCCCATTTGTTTCGCTCAAGTCACCGCGCCGGCTCCGCTCACTCCGCGTTCCTGCGCGTCTCGCTTCATATCTCAGCAGGCAAAGCGGGAGACAGGTCGCTGTGGGGTCCTGCTGCGAGGCCCGCTAAGATAAAGCGCGCTGCAGGTAAAAACATGCATGGACACTCGCCATTAAATCACTCCCCATGCTGTCCCTGAGATGGCGCTCTTAATTAGAAGGTCCTTGGATCTTTCTGTCTAAACTAAGGTTTTACTGCCACATTACGGCAGTAAATAATGCACTTCCCCGCCAGCCGGGGTGAACCATTGCAGGGCCGTGCGGTTTATTATGGATGCGGGCTGTAATTGACGCTATTTTAGTGCGGCTTTATGGCTTAATTTTGAACTTCCGTGTCGGCGATTAGCCCGTTACTTACCTGGACCTCCTCTCCAGACGATGGTCCGCTCTTCTTGGAGCCAAATGAGGTGGCTGCCAATTAGGGAGGACTTCCTGGTGCATTTCGACGTGCACTCACACCAGTCACGGCGCCCTGTGGCGCCTCGTTCAAAGGCTGGAGAACAGGTAGACCTCAAGGAGGCTCGCAAGTGTTTCAATGACCAGAGTAATGAGAGGGATCCCTTCAATCCAGCAGGCATGGGGGATTTTGGAGACTTTGTAATGATGTCTTGCTAAATGTTCTAAGCTGTGAGTTAAATTGATTCCAGTGGGCCTTTTTTTCCCCTTTAAAACTGGAACCTAACATTATATTACGGAGGCGAATATTTACCGCGTTCGTTAAGCTCTTAAGTTTTAACTTGATTTTCAGGTTAAGTGAATGAATGAGGTGGAAAATGAATCGGAATGAATCTCCATGACGATCCAAGAACTTCCTCCCTTTAACAACGTCAGCCATGCGCAGAAACAAAGACGTCCCCGCGATCCTGTGAGCGTGTTTCCCGGATCTGCGAGTGCGCCGCAGCGTATCAAAGTGGGCTTTGAATTCCAAATTTTCCTTATTATTCAAATTAAAATCGAGTCGGGGCAGATGGGAGCTCCACGCCGTAAATCTCGCAGCTCTACCTCTGTGATTGCTCAGGCCACCGTCGAATAAAGATTAGAAGAAAATCGCTAATCACAGCGGATGTCATTAGCATACCACCAATAACTGGGTGTGAAAGGGAAAAGAGGAATCGCCTTATGATGCCGGTTAAAGTAGGAATCAATGCCGTGTATGGATGCACACAGCTGCTTGACAAACAGACATATTCACTTCCAAGCATGGGTAAAGGAAGCGTCTAATAATGATGTTTTTTCCCCCTCCACTGTTTTTGTCTGAGTGACTCGCTGGAGCTCTTGATGCTAATATCACGCTCCCCCTCTCGCTTTTGATCAGCCTTTGCAGCTGGGCTGCCCTCCCTCACTTGGATGCATCAACAAAGCCTGAAGTGGCCACTCTAATCTGGTTAAGTATTGCCTGGTTGGGGAGAAATTAGCGGAATTCTTTTAACTTTTCAAACAAACATAATACAGTCGAACTTGCTGGAAGGGAATCAATTGCGTGAACTGAAAATAGTTTCGGGAGGGGGGGGTGGTTGGTTAGGAAGGGATCATTTCTTCTCTGGTATCTTCTTGTGCATCTATTCACCCGCCTGTGCCTGTGGAGTCACGCCGGAGTTGCATTTTGAGCCCAGAGAGCTGAATGAGGCAGAGGAGGATCTGTTGAAACGGGAAGAGGCTTCTTTTTTAAAATGATTAATTCAGAAACATTGATTCCCGTACATCCATACAATATGACTGAGAGTAATTATGGGAAATTGTGTCATTTCTGTGAGAGTGGTTGGTGCCAAATAAACGTCTGAACATACGTTTCTGTGATATCTGCTGAAATATGAGTTTTGGAACAACACACAGCCGTGTTTATTCGTTTAAGTGGATAAAATATTCATTATGTAGCTCCGCGCCGGATTTCTCGTTTAAAAACGCCCACCGAATATATGAAAAACCTTCAGATTTGTGCCGCTTTGATTTAGAGATCTTTTCAAGAGGACTGAAAAAAGAATTCTTTTCTTATCAGCTTGGCCAACAGATGGTTCGGAGGGACGGGGAGGGAAAAACCAAAATAAGCTGGGAATATGATCACAATGCAAACATTTTTAGTTGCATTGAGCACGTTCTCTCTTTGGATCTTTAGGCCAGATTGTCTCCATTTTTCAATGTGTCTAAACCCTTTGTTTGCGAGGGATCTTTCAGATCTGTCTTTCAGCTAATAAACTGCCGTTAGCCCCCCCGCTCATTAATAATGCTTCTGTCAGATGCTCATTCTCTGCCGTGAAAATAGAAAATACCATTAATTACAGTTGCTGTCACCCCCCTGACAGCTCCTGCAATTGTTCCAAAGCCTGAGTCCTGTTTCATTGTGTCCATACCTAGTGGCCACCTATTCTTTACTGTCTCAATGGGGATGTCCAGCATGCGAGCGTCACAAAAGCGGAGAGCTCCGAGCCTGCATTGCCAAGCTCCCGCCCCAGCAACGCATTTGTCATCCCGAGGAGCCACCGAGTTTGACGGGGATGGCTCAAAACATGGAACCACCTCGCGCTCTTAAGCAGAGATCAGGGAAGGGTATTAGTCAGGATGGAGTCGGGGCGCTTTTCTTCCTGGATTTGTTGCAGTTGTGCAGCACAGAGAAACATCCTCCCGAGGGAAGCGCCGGGATTTTCTTATTCAATTCATCGTCAGAGGGGGAAGAAAGAAAAATACCTGACGCCCGACTCCTCCAGCTGAGTGCGGAAGAATGCCCTCTCGTTTGGAGACATGAGGATCTTGTTACCAGTGAAATGCTTGAAAAATAAAAGTGTGGATGTGAGCAGGCACAGGGCTGGAACGCATCCACAGGCTGTTCCGAGGAGCCTCCAGTGAGCATCAGCAGAAAAGCCCACAATCGCACGCCCACTGTTTTCAGGTCAGACTTGATTTTACTCACGCAAGTCTGCGTAGATCCGCCGCTCAGGTCCAAACACGGAATTTCTTCCATAAAATTCCGATGACTTTGCAACGTGGACCATTGGCTCATCTGTGCCTGCGTTAATGTCAGAATTCTACGGCTGATTATGTCGTCTGTCTGGTCTCACGACAGAATTCCCGATCTAACCCTGATTCAGATTCAGGGGTTTTACATCATTTTTGGATTCTGCCATCAAAAATTCCAGAAATTCATCAACAAACAGGATCTGGATGCGTCTGCCACATCTCATGTTAGCACGATCTCACGCGACTTTGTAGCAAAACGGTATGAGCGGTTCTAAAAGGTGGCGTTTTCCAACCCTCTTCGTAGACTGATATAAGATAAAACTATATCCGGGGCTATAATATGCATGTCCTACCGTATCAGCTCTTTGGAGCAGATGGACCTGAACTACGTCAGACTGTAAATCGGATGCATACGATACTTTTCCTCAAAATACGATCATTTTAATCTGCCAGTGCGATAAATCAACCTTTCCCATCCAGTAACACTTCAGGGAGATAAAAACGGATGAGAATAAACGCAGAGTGTGTTGGGAAGAGGTGAAACTTTAAAGTTTAACTGTGGGGAAAAAAAAGGAAAACCGCTGCTGTTTGAAGACCTCTGTGACAGATAGAAATCTGTTGTACGTTAGCTGTTACAGGAAAAGTTTGACAGATTCATTGACTTCCCCGGCTGCAGCCAACAATAATGGATAAGCCACCGAGCGCTCGCCATAATATCCCCTCACATATTTCGGCGTGTGTGACACGGTAACGCGGACTTTAGTGAAAGTTTCACGTGACAGATCTGTAGATCTCCAGAAAATGGTACCAGGCCCCATGCGTGGATGTAATTAAACGGGGGCAAAGGCTGGGGATGATGCATCGTCCGGGAGAGTGGAGGTCCCGGCTTCCTGCGAACCCACGTTACCGGAGACAAATGACTTGCAGCCGTCGCCGGCGTCGCTTTGAAGTTAACGTGCCTCAGACTCGGGGAGGGGAGTGCGTCCTATCAGTGGTGGCCCGGCTAAGACAAATGGACAGTCATAATGCCCCCCACCCCACCTCTCCTACTGGTGGAGAATGAGCTTTATTAGAATATGATGCAGTGGATGTGAAATCTCGCAGCGTGATTCAGTTTCCAGCTTGTTCCCCACCACGCACACATCATCACTTTTCCCTTTTTCTCAGCCGCTTGGAGAAGTAGCCTGAACGAGTCTGAAGTCCATTATTCTTGGCTCTTTCAGGAGAAAAACAAAAGCCCTAAATTCGCCGATACCCTGCAAGTGCGGAGCACTCCGCGTAATTAAGATGGCCACGGCGCTCAGCGGGTTTAACTGGGAGGAAGACAGCGAGCATTTAGCTTGGCAGGTGGACGGTCTGTTGGGGCCAACGGGCAACAACTGCTGACGAGGAAAGCCTGAAATAGACGGAATTTGATTAAAACACCAATGTGATTGTTTCAAAGTCCGTCCAAATATTCGTCAGTTCCGCTTGACTGCCGATGTTTCTGTCGATGTGTTGAGAGGTAATTCTGAGTAAGGAAATAACAAAGAGCAGCTTTGCAAATATTCTACGTGTGAGTGTGTGTGTGTGTGTGTGTGTGTGTGTAGAACTGTCCTTTATCCAAAAGGACTTTCAGATCCTTCAACATTGCATACCTCTTATACTAAAGTAAAACATTTGTGCTCTACAGCCACACTCCACAGCCCCCCCGACACCCATTCACCCTCCCACCCTCGTCCTCCTCTTTGTCCCCCACTCTCGGGGCTGTAAATATGTTGGCTTTTATCACACACACTCTGGTCATTTTCCTTGAACACCAGTAAAGACCTGCAGAGCAGAGGAAATCGTTTACGGCTCCTCCAGCGGTCCGGGAAGGTCAGCGAAATGTAAACGAATTCATTTCCTTTTTTGACTTTGTCGTCCCCCCAGACCCCCGACGGGAGCTGCTAAAAATGAACAGATGAGCCTTTTGATCAGAGGTGGATAAAAGCCGAAGCTCTCTTTAAAAGCCTCCGTTTCACTCGCCTACGAGGGACGTTTGATACGAACGCTCGGGTATCGACTTCTTGTACCACCTGTCTGCTTTTGTGTCCATGTGCTGCCGAATTTGTCACATTCGAAATGTTTTGTGCAAGAAAAGACATGAAATATTTATATTATAATTACTTGGTAGCACAATTAGCAGCAAACAGTTAATCAGCATAAATCAACACGACAAATAGTGGGGAACGTTAGCTTGATTGGAGGGGAAAAGATGCAATTTCGGTTTTAATGAAAAAAATTGTTTGGGAACATTTTTTTTTGCTGAAACCGTATTCGTCATTTTTCCTGATGAAATGTTTGTCCTCCATCTTAGGGGTGTTTCAGAGTTAGGACTGAGACTACATCTGCTCGTCTGTAATATAACAGATTGTCTTAGCGGTTTACTCGTAAGTATCCCTGGTAATGAATAAAGAAATGGACGAGAGATCGTAAAATTTCAACGCAACACAACCGCTGCTAACGCTAATCTACATTGCTACAAATACATGAAACTCCACCAGCTAAAGTTAAATTTGAGGCGTTTCCTGTTGTGACACACGAATAACACGTTTCTTGAGTGTGTGTGTTTCACTGCTGCCTATAGAAACGTATTAGCCAGATATGATGGAGCATAAGTCCACGGTGTATTTAGAGTCATACACCTCCATCACCTGACAGGAGAATCAGCCTAATCAGCTCCTCTGATTATGTGGATTATGCTGCGCGGGGTCACATTTCCCCTCCTGTGTCAAATGGCCCGATGCTGTAATCCCGCCACATTGTGATGTGTCGGGATTACAGGCAACTTTAATCCAATTCATCCCGCACAGATTATACACTGATCATGTGAAAAGGGTTTAGGAAAATGCTTTCAGACGTAAAAGCCGGCTGCTGTTGGAGGTAGCAGAGGGCGATCTAGAGGCAAACGCTGCCATTTGGAGTCATGGCTATTTCTTTAGAAATAGTCTGACTGGGAAGAAAGTCGACTCTTTGCAGTCTAATTCTTTACATCCTGGAGATAGACCGTCCCCGATGGGTAGGTTGACAGGTGAATTAAGGTTATTACACTGAAAAATCATGAAAAGCCATCGCAGAGGATCGACCTTTGCCCATTTATCGTCTCGGTCACTGGCTGTTCTATCAGAGGTGCGGAACATTTTACCCTTAAAGTTGCAGCGAAGCCCCCAAACAGCAGCTGAGCATGAGATTGGATTTCACTAAGTGGAGATTTCCTCTCGGAGTCAGCCGGAGCTCGGATCAGGCCTCCTCCAAGAGCACGCTTAGTTAGCGCTTCCGTGCTCACATAAGTTTCCGTTACGAGCGACTTCTGAAGGAGGCTGAGCGCTGCGGATTACAAGGCGACGAGCGCCTCAGATATCATGAGTCAGGGGCTCTGAAGGGCCGCCGCGAGCGTCCGCGTCGGGACATCATCCGATATGACAACACTAACCTTTGGACTCAGACCGGTAGGTTCTGCCCTCCAATGCTGATGTCATGGTTTCACGATGCCGCGGCCTTGATACGCTGAGTCATCACCATCACGGGCGATGAAGAAAATGGTGAGTTTCACTTCCTGTTTGGAACTTTACGTATGATGGCCCATAACAGGAAAAAACTCCAGCAAGACCGGATTCAGAGGAGGGAGGGAGAAGAGACTCCGGCCAACAGGAATCGGATCTTTGGCGCTAAATTTCCAACACCCCTGACTGACTTTTGAAGCTGTAGTTCGATTCCTGCAGTCTGGCCACCAGCCGTGTCGATCAGCGTAACATTTTGACGCCATTGTTGACAGTTTCATTCATCATCGCTATATTTGAAGGGGAACGCTGAGGTTTCGTGCTGAAACGCGGTTACTGAAGCAGCGCTTAAAGAAATGACGGAACAAAGGAGCAAAAGCTTTTTTAGGATGAATCTTTAATAAGTGCTTCTCTAATTCCTAATGAAGATCAATAATGAGAAAGAGGTGGACCAGACAAGAACATATGCTAATGAATATGTATTTATATATAGAAACAGACCGTTTTTCTCTCTCTTGAACTAATTTCAGAATGATATGGTAATAAATGCAGTTTGTCTCTTCTGCTTTAAAATCGTCAGTGTTTTCTTTTTCCATTGAAGGGCTCAAACAATGAAGAAAAACAAGAGACATGAAGCAGTTCAAATTAGAATTGTGGTCTCTGTGGACCGAGTGTAAAATTGCTTTCACCTCCTCTGTGTTGACTGGCAGGCCAGGTTATTACCGGCGTTCCACCGTCAAAGCCCTCCTCTGTAAATCAACTTATAAACTGTGCAAATTAACAAATCGGTGCAGGATGGGAAAATTGTGTGGAGATGCTAAAGTGTGTGACGATTAAGCCGAAGCCAGCCAATAATCCAGCAAATAAGGTTAGCCTCAAATTTAATTCCGTGGCTGCTTCATGTTGTTTATTTAACGACACGGTTATCACGGCACAGAGAGCAGCGTGTAAATGCCGCCCGTCCGGTTTCCAAGTTCCGTCTGTCAGGACGTCCAGATGTGCAGCGGCTTCCTCTTGACTGGACAATTAAAATAAAAGTTCCCCATCCATCCCTCTTAGCGTGGCCCTAAACAAGCCGTTGCTCAGAAAATCATTTTGTTCTTATTGGCCTTTTGGGGATCATGTGTTTGGGTTTTAAGTTTCCGAGAGCGCTCTGCTGTGAAATCAGTGGGCGATGATGAATTTTCATAACTGTCTTTTGAAAGAACGCTATTTGTTCTTGTCAAATGTTTGCTTTTTTTGGGGTTTTTTTGCTCGCCAGCCACTGCACATTTGTTAATGACATCTTAGTTAAGAGTGGGCCCTTATTTACTTTTAGAATGTGGTTCTGCTTTGCGCTTCCCGCCGACGGCAAAACGAGAGGTTTGAAATCCGAAACGTTTACGTTTGGCGTCGTGTTGATGCCTGATGTTTGCTTCATTTTACCACTTCCGCTTCACTCCGTGCGCACCAGTTTGCTAAAAACTAAACATCAACCAGCGCGAACAGAGAGCACTTCTAATTGGCGCCGACGCTAACTTGTTAGTGACGGACGTCGGCTAGCGTAGATGAGCTCGATGAGGGACGGAGCAGATGGCGGGTGGATGGTTAGCGTTCTTACCTCCCTGCATGGTTAATTAAAGGCATTTTTATCTCAATCATTTACCAATTGAATGCATCTGGTGGAGACAACTGGGGCACCAGCTATCAAACGCTGAATGATTGAACACTGACTTGTTAAAAACATATAAAACAGTAACTCGCTAATAGCAGATTAAGTGACTTTAAAAAAATCAAAGAAACATTTAATTTATTAATTTTTTCCATGGTGTGGCGAACTGGTGGCTAATGCTATCACTAGCATTAACCTAAGCACTAATGCTACAATGCGCTACGTAGCTGATGGTATTGTTTAAGAGGGATTTCCAATTCATGTGCTGAAAATCCCGCGAATGTGCGCGGAGCTCAGCCTGCGACCGTCACTGTCGGCTGGAGTCATCACAGGTCACGTCATGTTTATCTCTCACAGGAAGCTGAGAAGTAATTAAGTCTTGGGAGGTGGAGATAATGTAAAAGAGCACGGGACAGGGGGTGGGGGGGGTCAATGCCTCATTGGATCGTTTGTTTTTGGTCAAGAAGTGACCCTCGTCCTGCTGAAATACGACCTGGATGGTTCGGGGGACTAACAGCTTGTCACCGTTATCCTCCAGGTCCTGTTCCTCCAGGATTAGTGGTTTTGGAGAAGCTGCTGCAGAAGTTGTGTCTCAGACTTTGTCCAATCAAGAGAGTCACAGGAAGGGAAGAAACCACTTGGCCAATCCTTTATCAGCCCATCAGCTCCACCGCGTGACAGAGGAAGACAGCCAGACGTTCCTCTTGGCGGTTATCAGTTTCTGGGCTCGGTCTGCGTCTAAGTGGCACTTTTTAGCCACTGATAGTGACCCGTGTGGCAGCCAGACGTGACTCGGCTGTCTCCGAGCTCTGTCGTTGTAGCGAGCAGCTTTAAACTGCCCAGCCCCAGTTTCACGGAGGAGTTAAGAGTTCCTAATTTCCCACCCTCACAAGCATCGTCCGTGTATCTGTACATCATTCTGATTGAAACAGAATGTAGATGTCCTTCACCTGGAGCCATTAAAAAGGGGCTGGGAAACCTGTGCGCTTGTACGGGGGGGAAGGGCTTCAGGTGTTAATGGACCCTCCTATTGGAGCCGTTGCTCTGTCTAGTGAGAGCTGTGTAGGTGTCGACAGCAAAGCGTCGCCTTCAGACCTGGAAATTCAGCAGGTGATGTCCGGCAACCAGCATAAATGTGGGTGCATTTCACACCGACGTTTCACTCTCAAAGTTTGGTCCGTTTAAAAATGGAACACTAAAAGTTAGTTTTGGTGAAAGTGTTTAATAATAATAATAATAATAATAATACATCTGTATTATTGATCCGGTTCACATCAGTCAGTGCGTTTATGTGCACAGCTGCAGTTGTACCCGTTTGATTGTCTCACATGTGCACAGGAGGGTCGTTAAGTGTTGTAATCATGTCACCGGAGGTGCCAGTTAATGTTGGGCTCTTGCTGTTCCTGCTATGACGTCCTGATCCACAATGGCAAGCTAGTACGTTAGCCAGGTGAGACCTTGGTCCCGTTCCAGTCGAGTTGGTCTGATGCAGGAAATAGACAGACTTTCAACCGCTCTAGCTGGGGTAAATTAATTTCAGTCGAGCTAGCATGCTAACATGCAACTGCAATTTCATTTGTAAACCCGCTAATGGTGGTTTTGGTGCAACATCAGACCTCAAACTCGCTCAAAATCTGCCATTTATTACTGGTTTTAATAATAAATTATGGTTTTAATCATTTTTAATAATGTCTTTTATTTAAATACATTTCGGCCCAACAGTTCAAAAATCAAACAAGCGATTTAGTCCCATAAAGGGCGGCAAAGTCAATCTTTTTCAATCCTCACTCTGCAAAAAAACTGCGTTTATTGTCTTTCACGGAGAGTTTGAGAACAACGTGACACCTCTGTGTCACGGACGCATCGTTCACGGTCTGATGAGGACATGACTATGCACAGCAGAGCCTTCAATCATTATTAATCACCTCACATCCACACGGCCAAGGTAGAGCAAGCGACAGCAGTTTCATCTGGGGTAACGCGCGATAACCGTTATGTGGTCATCATCCTCCAGCTCCATTTATACCTCCGACCATCTGCTCCACTGGAGGAGGACGGAGGGGCAGTCAGTAAAGGAAATGACTTGAAAAAGTGAGCCGGTGTCCACAGAACGAGGCTGCAAACCTGCTGGTTGGACACGGAGAAACATTTTTCTGCTTGTTTTTGTGTTTTTTGGGGGTTTTTTTCGTTGCTATGTCACGTCCCGAAGCCGCACGTTGCCAGGAAGCCACAACCCAACGACGTACACGCCGTTTTAACCACGCCGCCATCTTTGCTGCCAGTCAAGAAAGATTGGTTAGTTTTCCTGGGAACGACAGCAGTCTCCTTTGAGGCTTCTGGGAAAGTCGAGCGCAGGGTTTGTTTTAGAATCCGTGGCCGGCCCCTGTTTACATGAGGGTGAGAGCGTTTGTTTGCTCCCGAGGCCAGTCGAAACAAAAGTTTTGTCTTAAACTTTCTCAAAGGCACCAGGTCAAAATCATTGTATTTCTTTGCGAAAAATAGTGAGAAGAATTTTGGAGAGGAGGAAAAATAAGAATTAAACATTCATCCACCATGTCTGCCCAGTCCTGCCTCCCAGGTTTTCCACTTCTCTCTCTGAGAGGTAATTACGGCCACAGCGGTGGGAGAGAGTCGTGGCCCAGGGCCTCAGCCTTGGACCTGCCCTCTGGACCATCACCCAATCCTTCTCTTCCCTTCCTTCTTTAAACAGAACTATCCCATCTTGAGCCAAAGGGCAGCGTTTGTCAATGAAACATAAACGTCCCCCCACTGTTGACATGACACACGAAATCTCGGCCCTCATGGCTCTCGTTTCACTTTATTGCTCTTGACCGTCATATTTTCTTTTCCCCTCTGCATGTTTTCTTTTTAAAGTTGTTGGTAAAATTATACCCAGTTCAATAATGGGAGGTGGTTAGAAGCCCAGTAATATTACTAATGCGCCATTTCCTGATAGGCTGTAACTGAATTTCTTAATGAGATTATCCGTGTTTGTCTGACCACTCAGTGAAATGTAAATGTTATAATTTGCTATATGTTTTGAAGCAGTATGAAAACACTGCATTGATCTTTTCCTTCTGCTGCTTAAATGAACAGTTCTGGTCCTACTTTCTGCAAACCTTTCTTCCTTTTGCATTAAATCAACGAGGAAGGGCAAATAACATAAACAAACAGATTTAGTGACGTGGCGGGCTGCACCAAACCCAACCAGCTGCTCCAGAGGTGAAATAACATTAAAAAATGGCCGTTTTGTCATAATTAGAGTATATCTGAGTTGTAAAAATGACATAATGGAAAGAAATGTTTGCCCGTTTCTGCCCTAATTTAGTTGAAAATCCCTGATATTCTACAATATGCCTCTCCCCACAGAACCCGAGGTGCTATAATGTTGTTCTCCTCTCATGACTAGATCCTGGATCTCCAGATCTTAAACCAATAGATAGCTTATTAATAGAATTTATGTGGCCTATACCATCTTCTTGGGGATAGGCTGCCTAATTATCCTGCAAGCAGGGTGACACTGGTGTGCTTTATTAATGTTCCACTGTATTGCCAGGGACAACCAATAAATATGACACTGGGGATTCCACCAAATGAAAGAGGAATATTTCAGTCTTTTAATGAAGCCCTGTCAGTGAGCACCACATATGCCCTTACTTAAATATGCACACCATCCTTCAAAGACACATTATACAAATGATGGGTAAGCCATGGCAGCTGGCCTGCCTTTCACGCCCCCGTTCTCTGAACCGACTTGGCCCATTCCGAGTTGTAAATCCAACGATAAAACCGTGCATTCCTGCTCTAATATGATGTTATCGTCCAGAGGATGGACTTTGAATGCACCCCCAGATGAATGTGAAAAGTTTACATACGGGCGAAGAAAGTACCAGTGTTGGTTTGTCTCCACTTTCGTAGGTATCTAATGGAAAATCAAACACTATTATCAGTACATCAAACCATAAAAGACAAATGTGTTTGTGTGTGTGTGTGTGTGTGTGTGTGTGTGTGTGTGCGTGCTGCTTGGACTCTGCTTTCCTCGCTGCTTTATGTACTCCCTGAGGAGATGTTAGGCCTGTTGCAGAACGGTCATAAATCCAAAACTTATAGACTCTTTTTTTTTTTCTTTTTTCCTTTATCGCACAGGGACGTTGTCTGGTCGAAGATTGACCACAGCTCGGGGCCGGTCTGGATTGAGACCTCTTTGATGGGATCCACTGAGGACACAATAGACAGCAGCGTGTGACGAACGAGCCGCCTCCCATTCAATCACAATGCTCTCTTGACCGACTGAGACGGGCAAGTATGGTAGCATCTGCGCTATTCTCTACGTACTACTGGTGTCAGGATCGTCAGATCTGACTGCTCTGTCCCCTTTCTGCAGCCATCTTGTCTTGTAATCAGGCTCATTTAGCTCTGAAACACGAGGGAAACCAGCCTGCATCTGTGCCTGCTCACTGATGAGTAGGAGGAAATAACGTCCTTGCGAGCGTTTTCTTTTTTTTTTTTGGAGCATGCACGCTGCACAGGGAGCCCCGAGCACGGGTTGCATTTGCTGTACACTCCACTGCAAAATGAGACTAGTCAAGCCCTAATGTAACCAGCAAAAGCTGGATAAAAATCTATACAAACTCAATTATGAATCAATTTGAGTTTGTGTCAGACAGTCTGGTGCCAACAGAGTGGATTTTTTATTAACTTATGGTCTGGGAAGAATGAAACACTTTTCATTTGTGTACTTCAGTATGTTGCCCCGTGATTCAGAGGAAGGGTGTTCACACTTTGTCTTGCAGGAACTTCTCACTCTGGTCGAGCTGATGGTTCCATGTCCTCCTTGAAATCAAAACATCTTGTTTCCTCTTTCTTTTCTCCGACAGTCATGTTACAAAGATGTGCAGAGACCTCTTCATTTTCTCTTTGCAAGAGAGAAGGCAGCTCAACAGTTGATTGAGTAATTAAAATGAAATCCCACCCACACTGATTCATATTAACACACCGCTGTAGAACATTTGAATTGAGATGGGTTTCCACTGTGCACCCCACTGGCCTGCTCTAGCACGCTAAACTAGGTCAGGCGTTTGAATATTCATGATCCTCTGTGACAACTTCCCGCTATTCCGTGTCAGGACCTATGTTAATTCCCAGATTTGCACATTTGAGTCCACTTGAAACTCTTTACCTTCCCTCCCTAAGATTTGGAATGCTCTGAGAACCAATTAGATGACTGTGGCATGTCAGAAAAGAAAATATTTAGCTCCACGAGGCTCTTTGAAGCCTGCCGTTTGCTGTGCTGAGGTCTTGGCTTTGCCGGCCATATGGCTGCCGTTGCGGACAGTCACTCAGGCTCCAGCTGTGATATTTTAAGATGTTATTGATTTGAACCAAATAGTCAGGTGGCCAGTGGGATGTTTCCCAACATGCCTCGGCATTATGCTCCAGTCCTCGTATATCACCGGATAAGGTCGATGCCTAAATATGCTGAAATGTAGTGGCCAGTTGGACTCACACCTAATCAACATCACAATCCCATCTGTCAATCACAGTCCATCCTGTAGTTCTTATCTGCCAGCTGCCATCAT
This sequence comes from Takifugu rubripes, assembly GCF_901000725.2. Lineage (NCBI taxonomy): Eukaryota > Metazoa > Chordata > Actinopteri > Tetraodontiformes > Tetraodontidae > Takifugu > Takifugu rubripes. The sequence goes on from NC_042304.1 coordinate 10,823,262, forward strand.
TGTCACAGCGGTGTGAGACCCACTCCAGTGGAAAAAATAGCATAGGTGCATGCACAAGCAAAGTCCCATTGGTTCCATTAAAAGTTGCCCTACAGTCGTCCATCTTCTTTTGTCCCGAAGCCATAGATCTGCCACTCATCAGGAATACCTGGTTTGTCCCCAAAGGTCAACAAAGCACTGAAAAATAGTTGAGAGAACATTCTCCCGATATGTCTGCTAACGGCGCTGACCTCTCATTAGTAGGAAAGTGAGTAATAGCAGATCTAGTTATCAATTGTTATGTGTAAAACAGTTTTACACACTTTATCTTGGGAACCAAAACGAGCCTCTCGGTAGTCACTCGCTACAGTGCTGCCAAGAGCAGCATCATTAATTGGAAATGGTGCAGAATGCTTGGCATGGTCCTTCCCTAACAAGTTGACTGAGAACTGTGGTTTTTGCAGCCAAACTGCAGACGCGTTGTGCACAGAAACAGTCGGAAGGGAAGCAAACATGACGAAAACGTGCAGGGGTAAATGAGAAAGTATATTCAAACAACTGCGGGCCATCGGGAAATAAACTGTTTGCCGGCTCCACTTTCTTTCCTCAGTCTGTTATTTTCAGATTTTTCTTTTTCCCCCTCATTTGTTCAAAATTACAACCCCGCCGTTGATGTATTGCGACGATGATTATCTGCCGAGATTGGGCCTCTGGAGCTAAAAACTCCCGGGGGAGTCTCATCACTCCTGCTCGTAATAGACAAGAACAAAAGCAGCGTAAGGCGACGAGAGGCAAGAGTTCCATCGAGATACAACAAAGGACGCATTCAAACCTTAATCCACGCTACCATCACCACCCGTCTGCCCCTCCACATCGCAGCAGCTGTTGGACCCACTTTGCCGTGAAGATGGCTCGGCGCTCATCTCACTGGGAGAGCATCATTGAGGTGTATTGATCATAGCTTGCTATGCAGCTGTCATTAATGAATCAGGGCCTAATCAGAAGTTTTATGTCTGCTTCGCAGCTCTCTCCTTCCTCAGTTGCAGGAGATGCCCCCACCACCTTAGTGTGACACTGCTGCTCCACCTCCCTCTTGCTGAACGTAACATTAAAAGATTTATCTCTTAAATGAGAACCTGTAGTAAACAGGCTTAACAGTTTGGCAGCGTTCACGGTCATGGATGAATGAAATATTTGACAGCTAAGCCTTCGAATCTTCCTATCGCACTCTGGCAAAAGGCCTCTTGTTGCCTCCTTCAGGGCTCCTTCTTTTGTTAGTTGTACCGATCGCATTCTTCCGGCTTTTTGCCCGTGTTACAGGGGTGTGGCTGGGCTTTTGTCTCGGCCAACAGAGAGTTTATTATGTGATTGGCGAGGAGCTAATGCAATAACGCTCATCACGTGCCGCTACCAGGGCCAAGTCCAGCCACTCGTGCAGCGCTCTTCTTTCTCTCCTCTCTTCCTTTAGTCTCACAGAGGCAGTTTGCCATCTCTCCTGTGGTGACAGGTTCCCTCTGAGGTATTTAACCACTTGTCTTGCAAAACCCCTTTTAATTGAAATTACCCATTGGCTGATAAGCTTCTGGGGCCTTATCATGGAAGAGATATTGGTTAGGGTCTTTTCAAGCTGCTAGGTTTAACTGTGGCTTTCTTTACTCATTCTGTTACTAATTGTCTTCACTTCTCTCCTCCAGTGTGTCTCATTTTTCCCCCAGCTAGCCTACAAGACTCTTCCAAAGCAGAATCATATTTATGGCTCTTGTAAAATGGCCGTGTTGTCTCTTTTATGTACTCCAACAAATATCAAGATTAAGACAAGCTTTCAGTGTTGTGCCTGCGGATTCGTCTTGTAACCCGAAACGACCAGTAAAGATAAGGTGAGGCACTTTGAGACCAGCAGGGGGATGTCCCCTGAGAACAGTAACCAGGAGCCGGGACTGTTTTTCTGATTGTTTTGGGAATAGAAACTGTCAAGTAACCAAATTGGCTGGTGGTGAGGGGAGACATCATTTATTTTGGATGGCACAAAAATGGCACTAACTATAAAGTGCCCAAAAACCATTAGCTGTCATCCACATCCATCTGTGACCAACTAGACTTTAGCTTTTATATATAGAGAAAACATTTATCGCTTTTACTCCCTGTGTTCGTGTTCTGCAAGTGAGAATAAACGCGATGACTCTTTTAGATGGCGTGTAACGGTGTATTGAACGTGTTCTGACAACTAGAGCAGAGAACACATCATAGAAAAGAGGCTAAATGAATCACTACAACTGACATTCCTAGAGGGAACAGCCATTCTTACTGGCTGTAGTGCAGTCGACCCTAAGAAAAGTTCATGTCCTGTAAAAAGCAAGAACTCTGCAACAGTTCCGCAGGTGTAAAAAGTCCAATTCTGTGTTTGAGACAACATGCGCTTTAGCACAAAGGAATCAACAGAAATGCTTTTGGCTGTGATGTAAGGAAATTAGTTCTGTAAAGGTTGTGGGTGTCTGTTTATCTGCTCTGATATGATGTGGCAAGAAAATTTGTTTTTTCCCTCCGATAGGCAGACTGCGACTCCTCCCCTGTTGAGAGCTGTCAAAAGTCAGTTGTTATTGAAGCTAGCGCCTCTCTGCTGTCACTGGTCTTGTGTTTCTTCAAAATTAAATAGCTGTGCAGGGGTCTCGTCAATCAGCAGACCTTCAGATGTTTCAGGCACGCAAGCTAAGGTGCTGAGTGAGTACATTCAGGTAGTTTGTTCTGAAATGAAACCATCGCTGTTTTCTGAGAGAAAAATTCTGTTATCTAGTCAAGGACTTTTACAGTGTGGTGGTTTAAAAGAGGAAAACACATTGTACCACACTACACTGTTGAACAGACTGCTGAAGGAGGCTAATTTGTCTGAAGACAGGACTCCATGCAGTGTAGAGGTCTCATGGCATCATGAAGCTCATGAATACATGAATGTTTAGTAAAAGGTGGTGCAGCAAAGTCAGGAACTATTTTACTGTATGATATTCACATATTTCTGGGAGTAAAATAGGCTGTAGCCTGGGTTTGTTACTGCCTGTGGTAAAGTTATTGCTGAAACTCAGCCTACTGTGCAGTCATGACACGCGTCAGCAATCGAACAGTCGTTTTTGAAGAGTCTGTTTTAATCGCAACTCTTAGTTGATCAAATCAATGTGGCACTGCCGTCTGAATAATTCATCAGCAGTTATTAGACCCTTTCATTTACATGTAATAATTAGAACAACTGCTGCACAGACGCCTGCGTGAGAATAATGACGCTTTAGATGTCAAGTGCACACGATGGCCGGTCGATCTGTCAAACGTCGTGCTTCAAGGTATTCTAGTGCGATTTGCTGGCCAGAATTGTGTCAACAACGTTGACAGTCTTACCATGCCTCTAACATCAGCTAAACATTTACTGAGTCATCTCTAAGGTTGGTTGTACATTTTTATGTTGTCAAAATATTGACAGCAGTTCTAGAGGACGCAAGCACAAGCAGCCATTAAAATAGTTTATCAGGTGCAAGATATGGTAAAACTATCATCTGTTCACCTTTAAAATAAAAGATTTCATTATGCAATAATCATGCAGATCATGTTTCATTAAGTTCAGTGACCAAGGTACACTTTATGATTGGTAAAAGATTGATAATTGTTCATTTGGACTCTTTCTGATGTGTACCCTTACCGTATCAAATACTCTGAGTTGTAGAGAGAATACAGTCATACGAGAGGAGTCATAAAGGGAGGCACTCAAAACATCTATAGATGCAGTCAAAAAGAACATGCACACAATGGTACGACAGCATGAGCACTAATAGAAAAGGATGGCCCTGAAAGTAGTATCCTCGTCTGTGGGACAACGAGGAAGCAAAAATGGGACAGTCAAAATGAACAAGAAAAAAGAGAGCAATAGCTTACAGATGGCGGCGCGTGCGGGAGTCCCAGCAGTCCGGATAGGCGGGTGGGGGGTGACCTGAGAAACACCACATGGAGGCAGAAGGACCCAATGGAGCCACCTGAGCCTCAGCCTCTGGCTGAAACAGGAGCGCTTCACTGACAAGCCGTCACACAGACTCGTCGATGGAGCTTTCAGCAAACTCCTTCTTAACCCCCCCCCAACCCCGACACATGCCCAAACCCCAAACCATCGTGTGTCAGCACAGCCATAAGAGTAATTGCTGATTACACACAATTGTCTCGCCAAACCGGTCCCAGTCATGCATCGATTTGTGGAGTTTAATCCCACGTTTCTGTTTAAACCTTATTGCAAAACTGTCCCTTTCCTCCATCATATTTCCACATTCCTGAGATGAAAACTCACAGCTAATGCTTTCGTCTTGTGATGTGCTGATGGATAAGAGGACAGCATGTCATGGACGGGTTCTGGTGGAAAATTGCCCCTGTTACACCCACAGACAGTCAAGGCATCAGTCAAAGACTTTTCTTTAACAATCTTCCCAACAGAATCTTTTGAAACAATTTATAGTATATAGTATATATTCTACCAGCCAATTTGACCTGCTAGAGACTAGACTCGCCAATCGCCACCCAGGTCTACAGCACTTACATGCAGTAATGTCACAGCTTTCTTTAAAACTGAATTTGCATCCCAATTACTTAAAACCAAGCTTTGGGCCAAAGCTGGAGACACACCGCAGGACTCTGGACTGGTGCTGAGCTGCTCTGGTTTGCACCCATCTGCAGCTGGCACAAACGCCTGAGGGCTGCAATCTTGAACGGGCGAGTGTGTGAAAAGACCGTGAAGGAAACACACACCTCCCAGTCAGAGCCGACCGTGGTACAATTTGGCATCACGTCCAGCGGTCAGTAATGCATCTAGAAAATGTGTCGTGTCAACATGCGAACTACTGGGCCGGATCCGGTTGGATCACAACTGGCAGCTGTTCGTAATGCTGCTCAGACATTTACGGCGTCATGATTCATTATCACAGTAAGGAAAGTTATTTTTACTCACTAAAATACACCAGCAAAATGAGCACGACTTCCTGTCCCCTAACCAAAGTCAGCGTTTATTTTTCATTGTAACGCTAAAAAATGAGCTCATATGACGGGACACCAGCTGCTAACACAGCAGCCAAAACAGGCGTGATGCCTTGATTTCAGGTGACTTTTTAGTTGGATTAAAACTGCCCTTTCTTGTCCCTCGTGTGCGTTTGCAGCGCATATCGATATTTTTCTCTGAGTAAAAAACAGACACGCTTTGACACTCCCCTCAGCTTGAAGCAGATTCGTCTTCTTTGTGTTTTTGTTCGATGTCAGACCTCACAGTGCCACCTCCAGCCTTGGAATGTGGGGGTTGTTAAATCAACAAAAGCCATTCTAATCGTTGTAGTCAACAAACACAGTATAATCTGATGAATGTAAATTACAGCAGTATATAAATTAGTTGTTGCTGAACCTTATAGAAAATGAGTTCATGACACATCCACAATAAGCTTCAAACAATGGTTTTACTTTTGCTACCACACGAAGGGGAAGCGATGACGCGCTTGCACGGCCTTGTGCATTCAGACAGCGTGCGTCTGATTCCCTCATAATGTTGATCGCTCTACGAGTGGCCTTCAAATGTGTGACTTGCGGCTGTTTCTGAACATCACTTGAGAAGAAAATTGCACCTGCTTCACACTCCTGTGTCACTCACTTTCGACAAAAACTGGCAGAGGCGGCGAGGGCAGACGTAGAGAGGTGGGTGTTGAGGTCCTCCATCAGTACCAGGTGATGAGTTTACGCGTCCTCGCTCCCCGGGGGGCCCCCTGGGCCACGACCTCCCATCCATCCCCTTATGCTCTCACTCATTTCACTTTCATAAGGACCAGTAATGACTTCCCTCCAATGAAAGTGAGAGAGGAGCACAATGAGTCACTTGTTGGGGAGAAGTGGAATCTTCATCCTGCAACACCAATTGGACCTACTTTCAGAAAACACTGCAAGGGAAATATATAGCTTTCACCGAGGTCACGCGGGAGAGGTGCGACAACAAATTTTACATATTTTCCTGTCCACGTAGCCTCATACATGGCACTCAAGTGCTCTTGTGCTTTAATGTACTCGTACTGTACTTTCTTATATGCCGTTAGCGCAATGCTAAGAACCAATGGCTGTTTGCATTGTAATGTGCTTCAGAGCCTGTACACGGATTAGCGGCTCATTTCAGTGGTTGCACAGTTGGCCCTCGCGAGATCCCAAAGGACAGAGACAGCTGTGCGGGGGTGCTGTTAAGAGTGCGGTGTGCTCTGACGGGGGAGGGAAGGAGGGAGGCGGGGATGCTTATCTGACACCGAGGGGCAAATTTGAGATGGTCCAATACCAGCTTAAGCAACACACACCACTGCACTTAACTGAAATGGGACTGAGCAGCTGACTCCCGACTGAGGAGGAGTCTTATCGTATCGCTCTTCACTTTAAACAAACTACAAGTTTGCGAGGATTTACAAGGGCGTGATGATGCATGACCACAAGTGCCACTTTAAAAAAAAAATGAAAAGAGAGATGACCCTTGGAGATCCAGGTTACTTTTAAATTAGAATAAGGCTAATTTGAAAAGATAAACACAAATTGCGGTTTCTTTTCCTTCCATTAAGCGCCCAGAGAGTTGAGGCTCTGTTGTAATAAATACTCAAGAAACTGCTTACTTTAATTACATTCTGTCCGGACAAACAGCCTCGTGGTGATGCGATCCAGGTGGACCTTATTAGGAAAAATGTGAGAAAGATCTTGAGTGACATGGGGGGTGGCGGGGATGTATGGAGGTGATCTCACACCAGCCTCATCTGGAAAGAGACAGGAAGTACGCGCAGGGACCCGAATGCAAATAAATATTTCAGGAGAAGTTGGGTCCTCAGTCAAGTGCAGACAAGGTATCTTGACTCACAGCTTCTGAAGTGACAAGGTGTGAGTTCCCTGACTCGATGACCTGCACGTCAGCCTCTTTGGGCTTCCTGCATTTATTCTTTCTATTTGCTTTTAACTTGTCTTTGCAATATTTTTATGTTGTTTTTAAAATCGTGCTGCCGTGAGCTACTGCTGCGTTAGCCCTGAATTTTAATCAACCAATATAACAGCAACTAAAACAAACTTCTACCCAGCTTTAGCCTACATGTCTCTGGCTGCTGTTCCACGAATGTCGAACGATAGCAAATTTTCCCGGCAGAGGGTTAAGGTTTCATGCTAGCTGGTGGGCTGGATTTTGTTATTTCTAAGACGTCAAGTGTCAGCTCCAAAGCAAACACCGCAGACTCCAGGGCGGAAAGGAAAAAAGGAAACAAAGAACAAATCCAGAGTTCCGCGGCACAAGAAAACCTCCAGGAGTAAAACACTAGGGCGTGAGTCAGAGGCCCCCTTCCCTCTGGTGACTTTCCCAGGTGCTTAGAGAGCTTTACAAAAGTGGATTCAAAAGCTAACGGATCCTTGCCAACTGAGGTTATTTGTAATTTTGCAGACAAAGGCACCTGTTGCTGTGTTTTGTCAACTCTTTTATGTTGGACACCGAGAAGTTTTGGGGCATTTGCATTAGAAATAGGACTGGTGGTGAGCCTGGACTCCATCTCACACTAAGATGACTCTCTAATCCTATCTGGTATTATGGTGTCAGTGCTGGCGCTCCAAAGCTGCAGCAGCAGGTGACTCCTTTGTGGGGGAAGAGGGGTGTTTTAATTTTGTAGATCATTAAACCCTACTGAGGTCACCAGCCTCACTTTGTTTTTCTCCTCCGGCTGTGCTGACCTTAAGTTTGGGGGCTAGATTGTTTCAAAGCACTGGGTAGCTTTAGTCTATCATAATGATAAATAAAGCTAAACAGCATTAAGTTGCTGATTATTGCCCACCCACGCACGCATCAACACACACACACACACACACACTCACACTGCAGCACAGCCTCTTGTGATTTAATGCCGGGGAGTTTTGAGAAAAGCTTCATTGTTCTGAGCACAACAGCAAAGGCTTAATGAGTTCATTCCAAAGTGCTCGGCCTTTCTCCAAAATCTGAGCTGCTTCCAACACTGCCGACCTGTTGACCACATGATCATTGTCACCAAGACATTCGCTGGGTCTTAATGGTAAGACACGCAAGAATGTAGCGACGCTGAGCCTTTGCCACCTTGCAATGCTGGTGGGAAAGCCCAGTTCTGAGGGCAGCTTAAGTTTACTATGGCAAACTGGTGACCTGTGGGTTGACTGAAGCAATTTGGGGGGGAAAACTGGATTTAAGGCTTTTAGGGCATTTAGAGTAAAGGGCATCCAGATGCACGCGGGGCTAACGGCTAAAAAAACGAAAAGCTCAAAATCCTCCATCATTTACTTGTGAAATCACATCTTTTTCCATCACATTATCATTTCTCTGAGAGCCTGACTCTCAAGGACCTTTGTGACTTCAGTCTGAAAAAACCCCAGTCTGGAAAGAGAAGTTAGGCAGCGTCATTTGAGAATAAATGTATAAGTAATGTTTTAACTAAATTAAATTTCTTTTAAAGACTTGGCAGTAAGCGACAGGAGGTGGCCATTACACTCAAAGACCATCATTAGACATTTCTTGTGGAACCATGCGGGTAAATTCATTTTACACTTGGCCTTAGATAGGATGACGGGCTATTTTTGCTTTATAAATTAATGGTTCGCACCGATCTGGAGTCAGTAAAGAGTCACAAAGATGCAGATGTGCTCTGGTTGAGAGCCTGTCAGTTGACTGCGCCTGTATATAAAGTAGCATGTTCTTTCATTAGGAGCTATACAAACAAGGCTGTAAGAGCAAAAGGGAGCTGAAGAGAGCGCAGTTACACATCCTTAACCCCCTGAGAGAACAGCATGGAGCTGTCATTTGTGTCAGGTGTCATTATCGCGGCGGGTCTCGCTTCTTAAAGTAAAGTAATTACAAAGGAGGATAACGTCGCGGGAGGTGTGACTCCAATACAAAGCGTTTATTGCAAGCTGGCGCAAGATCATCTCTCGTGTCACTGACACTAAAGACGTACATGTCTTTTAATGTCACTGTGTAAAATCGAAACTAAAGAGTGCTGAGTCAGCGTTTTGTTTGAATCGGTTTTGAGGTTGTTGTTTTTTTTTTATTACTTCCCCTCTACGTTTTTGATCGCATCAATGTCACGGTCATACGATTCATGATCAATTTCAGCCATACGTCCTCCATATATGCAAGAAATTAGTTAGGAATTAGCACGTCTGACCCCAAGAACATGAACCTCAGGGAGAGAAGGAAAACCCAGACGGGCCCAGTTCGCGATAACCTTTCCCCTCCCGAGGGCGACGCTGGAGAGGTGCTCCATCCTTCCTCTTCTTACTCATCTCCTGGACCAGCTCTACAAAGAGATATGATATTAAAGCACTTCCTCATCAAGATTGAAAGGAGCACATTGTCTTTTTTTGTGCCTCCAAGCAGTCAATTATTTGACAAGTACACATAATGAACAATGCAAGACGAGTCAGAATTTAATCAAAAGGCGGGGGCCCGGCGCAGATGGGAAATGATTAACACAGTTAATCAAACATCCCAGTGTTAGGTTAAACACGGCCAGCCCGTCCCATCATCTGCGCAGAAGATGGGAGCTGTTGCGCATTACCATTTTTCCATTTCCTTTAGCCCACCAAGCATTTATTACATTTATTATGTTGACCCTTGTTTATTCTGCTGCTCTCACAAAGACATTTACGTCCGCGGCCTGCTCCTCCCTGATTCATTTCCCCTCTCTTGATGAGACTGTGATGTCGATAAATCTGAAGCGACGGTCAAACGCCGTCTAATCCAGGTGGTATTTATGCAAAGGTTGTTTGATTTTTTCCTCTTGCCGCGTTGCTATTGAGAGGACTTTTGACAAAACGCCCACGCCGAGTTGACAAACAAGGCCTCCGTTGAAAATCCAATACGTCCAGCGGGTCGAAGCGCGATATCTGTGAAATAGCGCCGACGCTGAGGCGCTGGTTTCTGATCTATAATCTGCTTTTGGATCCCGAAAACAGAACTTGGCTTCATTTAACAAAGTATCAAGTCTGACTATAAGCACTATGTACTGGTAAATTAAGACAAATTGTAGCTTCTGTGCTTGATTTCTTCCTTTTTTCAGTAAATAAGATGTAACCCAAAGCCTATATCACCATTTCACACTATATTTATTTCATATTGTAGAGTAAGAAGTGTCACTCTGAGCTGTGCACTAAGCATCCAGCAACCCCCCCCCCAAAAAAAACATAGAAAACAATCTCCAAGATACTTTCACACGTCCTATTTTGCAGACCGGTACAACCGTGCGTGGCAATGTTCGTTCCCCTCTCACGCAACAATAATTACCAGTGATTGCAAAGTATCTCTCGAGAAATTGGGACAGAGCAATTTACTTCATTGTCCTCAGAAATTGGAGCTGCCCCTAGTTTCCTTGTCTCTCTCTCCCCCCCTCACTAGATTCGTCTATTCTGCCTGGTGCCAGAACGAGACACATCACTAATCAGGCAAACTATTTAACCGGCTTGGACAGATTTCACTTGGACTAAACCACTGTGATAAACGGTCGCGCTCAATGTTTTTTTGGGTGCTGTCCCAAACCACCAATGGATAAATGCATGTTAAAGTATAGTAAGCACCTCTAAAGAGACTAAGCAACCTTCAGGAAGAAACTATTTAGTTATAACTCCAATTTTGGACCCTTTAGAACACACGGGAGTTAATAAGTTTAGGCATCAACGGTGATGGTAGCATAAATTTGGTAATTTTTAATGCTTTGGTGAGCAGCCCTCTGTGTTTAGAACCTTCCTGTGTCATAGAAAAAGGCTATATGTATTTAAAACTTATAATTGTGTTCCTTTATGCTGGCACAAAGCAGTTACTTTTAAATTAGAGGAATTAATCAGAACGCAAAATTAAAGGAATGTCCATCCGCAATGATGAATGCTTAAGTGAGATTTTGCTTCAATTAAAATTTCAGGCAATTATTCTGAAAGATTATTGACCTCTAAGTGGAATGGTGGGGTCACATGCTGCATTTTCTTCTGTCTTTGAGGGGTGGTATTCGTCTTCATTAGAGAGAACAATTGAAAGCGTTTTCCTCCCTGGCTGGAGGGTATTAGCACGGGAAGATTAGCCGCGGCACACTTCACTAATACAGCTGATTTCTATTATTGTCCATCCAGGTAAAGGCTGGATGCTTTTTTTCTACACGCTGACCTGCTCGTCTTCAGCCTTTCTCGTCCTTTTTTGGTGGGCGCCACTGCTCTGGTCTCAGAAGTTTCACCAACTTTTTCACGGTGTTTTCTCACCAATCCGATCCATCCTGCACAAACGTTAGCTGCCTTTAATTTTAGCCCCAGAAATGCATCGGTGTTCTGTGTCATTGACTAAAGTACAATAATTATGAATCAGGAGTAAATAAACGGACAAATCTTTGTCGCCATGGGTCAATATGTAATACTTATTGCACGGATCAGCTGATAACCCACAACCTGCCAAGATGTGCTGTCAGTATTTCTCAATATTAACCCCCACTTGGTTAGCTGCTGCATGTAGCAGTAGCATATTTCTTAGCGTGCATTGAAATACTATTGGGATTTACTTTAATTTAATCAATAGGTCTTAGAAAATGCTTTTGTAATTTTAATTGTATTGTAATATTTAATGTAAAAAAGGACCAGGTAAGACTGCATTAACCGGATTTTGTTGGATGGAGGTCCAAAATGGTCCGGATGAATTTTTGATAAGAGCTACTTTTTAAGATGACCAAGTCGATTGGTCAGACAAGCTTACTTTAATGTCATTGGGGGGGGGGGTTGAAGTGAGTGGCAAGTTTTTGAGTTAGTTTCTCGGCTCAGATCTCAGACTAAGACTATGTAGGTAGGTGACTCTTTTGGCTGTAGCGCGCCTGAACAGCAGCATATTAGAAAAGACTGGCAGACCTGTCTGTCAGTCAAGTGGTGAATGAGGTAGAGGACAGATGATTGGCTCAAATCCATCCATCCATCCATCCATCCATCCATCCATCCATCCATCCATCCATCCATCCATCCATCCATCCATCCACATTGCCCTAATGTTTGCCTGGGGATGGACCCCAGCACTCGCTCTGACCCGGATCAGAACTGCTGTGTATTCTTGACTGATCTAACTTAAAATACAACTTTGCCAAAATTCCGCCTACGAGCGACCCTTTTCTGACGCTCCCAGTTGGGTGAGAGCGTGTGGAGTATGTTGACAGGCCCAGGAGGAAACCCGGGCCCCGGGGAGTCTTCTGCTTGATGGGATCGTTTGGGGATGTATCGCCTTCCAATCCGGACAAAACAGATGAAAACAAATGCAGAAAGAAAAACTCTTTCTTGAGGTCTTCTTGGAAAAATGTGGGGAGGAAATATCACAGATGTTCTCCGCTGCTGACTAACAGTGTTTTGGAATAATCATGCATCACGTTGATGGATTACAACAGCGCTAAAATCGAGCCCGTTGTTTGGCGCCTGCTGTAGGACTCAAAAGAGGGATTTTTTTCCTTCAGTCACGTCTTCCACGCCTGCCGGGCTCATACTCGGTTTTACGGCAAACATGCCACATCTTTTCTGTGAGAAATGCGTCCACATTTACAGAACGCAGAACACAGCATGGCAAAGTGAAGCAAATTGGAGCCGTTGGCCTCTGCTGAACCATATTACTGGCGACCATATATCACTTTTTATAGGTCACAAGCAAAGCACATCTGTTTCCACTTGGCTAACTTTTCCCTACGAGATATTTGAATCGGGATTCTTCACCTCCACTCCTTTGCTCCCCCCTCCACCGCGCTTGTTTAAACCAGCTTGTGCCACGTACATCAAAACTCCTTTTTTTGGTGTCTTTCTGGACAGATTTGAGTACAGAATACAATCAGGGTTAGCAGAAAACTCTTGTTTACCCTGAAACACAGTTAGCTTTAAATGACTTGTTTACACAGTGCGGCCCTTTAACACTCAGCTTATTTGACAGTTGTGCAAGCCAGAGCCCTTCCACGCCGGGGCCGGACCCTGCTCGCTTTTTCTAATTTGATCTCAAAGCTCCTCATGTGTTTGACTTCTTTTTAATTGCTTCCTGTCTGCTGGGTCAATTATAAGTCCTGGGACTTTTCTAGCAGGGGACAGAATGCTTTTTTTTTTCTTTTTTATCCCCCTCGACCTGATTAAATAACAGAAATTCGAGGATGATGAGATCACTCATCGGGGGCTCGATCCGATGGCTTTTTCTCGATGGGTAGATATTTTGGTTTACTTTCAGGCCCGAGTTGATTGCCTGGGATTCTGTTCTCAGTTCTACTTAATGGAAAAGCGGGCAGAGACAAAGGCAGTCTTACTCTTTAATCCGCTATTGATTTTGGATCAGGTGCACTCCAGTGTAAACATCCCATTGGTATTGTGTTTAATACAAAATATGAGCTTTGAGGGGAAAAGGCTGGCGCGATTGAGCTGTCAGCAGGCAGTTGATCCCACCTAAAAATGTTCCATCAGCATCCCCGTCCACCACTGATAAAAGCACATGCTGACCCATCTTGACCAGTGTGACACCACCTTTCCATCAGCAACCAAACCTGAAACAAAATGAGGGCTTCAAACTTAAATTAAAAATGTCACTGGCTGGTGTCATTTGCCAAAGATGTGATTTGTTCTCTGACTTCAACATTTCCTTGAAAAGTTGTGTTTAAAATCTCTTTTGAAGGCCATTTATGCTGCTTTTCACTTTTAGATGTGTTTTCTGCTGCTTCAATTAATTTGATGATTAGCTGTTGGTCACTAGGGGTATCCAATAAAAGTTTATGGAATTTTCCACTATAAATAAGATTTTTACAGCCGCCTCTTTTCATGTCATTCACAGCCAGACTCGCATAATTTTTTGGTTCCAAAGATGGTAAGAATGCACTTTCATGGCACTTGACATTGTTTTCTAATTTCTCAAGTGCTGAAGACAGATAATGAATACTCCTGCAAAAGCCTTCAACATTTCAACAACATAAAGCAATAATTCAGATGGCTGTAGATGTTTAGTGAAACTTATACTTGATCTACAGGATCCCCTGGGAAATTGCTAAAAAATTTCCAAAAACCCTCTTTCCATCTTCATTTCCCCTTCCTCAGTTAGTCTTCTTATGTCCTGTTGCTGCCTCAAAATGGTCCAACAGTGTGAGGTCAGAACTTGGTTGCCCAGGGCTACATAAATATTAACCAAGTCTCCGCAGCATCGAGAGGCCAGCTTTGATTATGAGTCCGCTCCTGGAGTTTGATATCCAAGGAGACCAGTGAAGTCAGCTTGACAAAATTGATGAGAGAATACCAAGGGAGTCGGCAGAAGCCTCACTTCATTCGGAACAGATCGGGCTGTGGTGCGGGCGAGCCTCCACTGGTTCGCAGTTCACGTGTTCGAGATGGGCTTTGAACCGCCACTCGTGCGGGTAGGAGGGTCAACAATTAGCAACAAGCAAACTTTTTCGGCATGCTGTTTCTTGTGTTTGCAGGTTTGTCGGCAAAGCACCACTTAATCACGGGAGGGGTGACGACGGTAAACAGTAAACAGAAAGGAACTCCGGTGATGTTTGCGTCTGCAGCTCGGCTGTTAATAAAGGGACAAATGAAGGTCAAACCGGCTTCATGAACGAGTGATTGAGTGATCAGAGGCAGACACGGCTTGGTTAATTGTGCTCTGGAGCAAAACCTCTCCCTGTCATTGTTGAAAAAGGACGCTGATTTCTTGCTCTGACGGCAGTCCCGTGGCCGCTCATGTGTGCCCAAAATGTCAATCATGTGCAAATATTGTGGGAAGGGACCAATAATCTTTGTTAGCTCAACAATTGAAGGTTAAGCGGCAAGCTAGGAGGAAATGGGGAGGCATGTTTGATCTCCCCATGGATGACCGGTGCCTGACTGAAGCATGCGTTCTTCTTTTATCAAAACTGCTACTGACATCTTCACAACTCTGGCCTTTTTGTCCCGTTTTTTTTTTTTTGCACTTGATATTTTTTTTAAATGCCGCCATAGTTTCCGCCTGTGTTTTTGAACTGTCAAGTGTCATCAGGCAGGAGATTCCACTTAGCATTGGCTATTCAGGGAATGACTGCATTACACACACACACACACAGACACACACACACACACACACACACACACACATCCTTGTATTTATGTACTTGTATGGACTTTCATAGGCATAATACATCGTCCAATAAGCCCCGTATTCTACCTGATAACCAGTCCTTCAAAGTTGTGGGCAGCCGCCAAAATGTCCTCTTAATTTTGCTAGTAAAATGCAATATGTAGCAAGAAAAACAGGTGCCCCCAACATGGTCAGTGACACCAAATATGACTTCATCACTGTTGTAAATGATGTCTCTGTTTTCACCTGTTCTGAGATTCATCTCTGAGCTCTCACAGTAACTGTGTTGTGTGTTTAATAAGAAAGTGTTAGGTCAGTCTAATGCCCCCTGTTGACAGTCTGAGGAATCTGATTCAAAGAAATTTTTCCAAAATGGCCGTCGAAGCTGCTCAACGCTGCAGCCACATCACATGTTTTCAGTCCCGGCTTATAAATAAACATTTTTTTCCCAAGATATGGACGCATGCCACTGGGTGACCTTTTATTACATCTGTTTTCCCTTTTTTGTGCCTCAACCCCTCCCCCCAAAAAGCCTGTATTATTATGTAAAATTATGCTTATGAAAACATAAGTTTGCCCCTCTGATGCATTCACCTTCACCTGGATGACTCGGCTACACGTTCCCCCACAGTGGGTGAGAGACGGCTGTGATTGAAGCCAGGTGTGCACCCACGTCCTGCCTGATAATGTTTCGGAACAGAATTCCTCAGCCAGATCATAACACTGCAGCCTTCAGGAATAAACGCTTAACTGTTGGGGCCTGGGAGGTTTTTTTGTTTTTTTTTTCCTCGGATCAAATTAAGAAATCCTGATTGGAGATTTAAATATGGGAAAAACAAGGTTTGGGTTCCAATCTTCATTTGACTATTGGATATTATGGTCACAGTTGTTTTTCCATCAGCAGGGCCGTTCATAAAGATTTCTGGGACCAGCTGCCATGTGGTGGCACAAAGAGGCCAGAATTAATAGTATCTCCAATAATGTTGCATCAAATAAATTAAATAGTCATTTTTTATCAGTCACCATTTACTGGAGGTTAATTAAAACCAGATGTTAAAAAAAAACACCTTTAAGATAATATAAAATTTAGTCCTTTTCAGTTTTGTCTACCCAAAATCTCAAAATTCATGTTTTATTTCTGAATTATTTCTTCTCCCTGATTTTTTTTTTACTGTTTTAAGATTTGACCTTTATTTTATGTTTCTCAAAATTTTTACCCAATGAAAACAATTAATCAAAATTATGAATTCAGATTGAGAATAATGAGAGAAAATATGCACCTTGAATAAAGCAAATTCTTTGAATTATTCCAATCTACAATTATGTGAACTCATTTTTATGTTTAATTACCACACTGTGAACATTAAAGAAGACAAAAAAATAATATTTCAAAACAGAAAAAAAAATATTCTTGGGGCGATTGCAGTATTAATGAAAGAAGTAATCAATCATAAATCTCGAAGGGAAAATATTTGTCCTATTGTCAAATGTCCATATTCGTCAGGCATGTTGTTGCCCTG
Source organism: Takifugu rubripes (assembly GCF_901000725.2). Classification (NCBI taxonomy): domain Eukaryota; kingdom Metazoa; phylum Chordata; class Actinopteri; order Tetraodontiformes; family Tetraodontidae; genus Takifugu; species Takifugu rubripes. The sequence goes on from NC_042304.1 coordinate 10,839,876, forward strand.
TGGGGGCAGTTGTGGGAGGGTGGTGGTGGTCTCCCCATGTTCCTTTTGATGATTGCTAGTAGTATTACAGTAGAAAAAGTGCTCTGCCATTGGTTGGATGGGCTGGGCTGCCTACTGTGACAGAGTATGGCTCTATACCCAAAAGGAAGCCAGTCGTGCGTCTCTAAGCAGAAAAGAGGGCAAAAAAAAGAAAAAGACTAGGGAGAAAAAGGGTGGATATCAGACAACTTCCTTCCCTTTTGGGTGACGTAGCCCAACCGTTTGTGGTGGTTAAAAACGTGAAATGAAAAAAGACCTTAACTTATTCCTGCCGGGCAGTAAGCCGACAGTCCGTGTGCGTGATCGGTGTTGCTCTGAGACAGAGTCCGGGTCAGCGCGGATGCGGAGCTCCATGTCGGGTTTTTAGAGGAGTCCGGCGCCCAGACGGGCTCTCGCTGTCAGGCTGCTCTCTCCGCCGCACTCGAGCGACCGAAGCGCCGCGTCGCTCCGCGCCGCCGCCGCCGCTGCTCCCCTCCAACTATCTGAACACAGGACGGGGGATCCTCTCCAGTCCGGGCCGCTGAAACTTGTCCCGGTCAGTCTCATCCAAGGAGATCTTGAGTTCTGAGTGGAGAATCTTCTCCACCACCCCCCACCCCCCATCCCTTCCACCCCCCACCCACCACCACTCACTACACCACCCTCCCCACTTGATGAAGACAGTGAGAGCCCCGCTCCCGTGCGTCCCCCTCAGTCACTCAGTCTGGTTGTGGGCTCCTCGAAGCTCCGCGTCCTTCTCGCTCGCTGTCGCCGCTGCCGAGAGACGCGCACCGGAGAGCGGCGTTATTAGTCGGACCGAGCAGAAGAGCAACAGCTTCACCATGGAAGTGTGTGTCCTGCGCGGGGGTGCGCACGGGCTGATAGCGGGACCGGTCGCCTGATAACCAGCCTTCTGTCCCAGATCAGGAGAGCATGTCTCACGGCTGCAGGAGGTTCGCTGCAGAGGACTTCCAGCCCGACCGTCGTGCAAAAAACTGACATTAAAAATATTCTTCTTTCTCCAAGTCACATCTCTGCTTCACTTCAAACAGCCCGATTTGCGTCACTGCTTCTCCACAAAGGTAAGTGGAGCTTTTTCTTTTATTTTCTTTCCATTGTAACATGAAATCAAACCCTAAAGGGGTGCGCGGACAAGCGTGGCAACTTTTCTTTATTTTCTTTGTTTCTCCAGATCTCGGATTTGCTTTAGAGGGCACAGGCGGACTCAAGTGCGCACTTAAAAAATAAAACTGAGGTTTTTTAGAGGGTAAAAAAAAAACACTTTAAATGTATTTTGTAGTGAAATATCAAAACCTAAAGCGATGCCTCGAAAGTTTTGATTTGGCATAAACCATAAAAAAGTAGTACCACTGAATTTAGCCAGAAGCAGCAAAGCTCAATTTAACTGGAATGTGTGTTTCCAGATTTGATGTGGAGTTGTTAAAGGTGCTGGTCACCGAGGTTCTTTGAAATCCACTGGTTTAAATGGTGATTTATGCTGGGAGCTGTGACCTGAGGAGCGATGTTGGTGTGATTCCTGAGACCATTCACTGGCTAATCCATTATAATTGGGACTTGTGCTGTTGGTCGGGACAAAAGAATAAGAAAAGAAAAGGGGGGGAAATGCCGAAATAGTCAAGCTTCAGCTTCCACTGTAATAATGTAGAGTTGGCCTTTGATGGAGAAATCAGCATTAGTGTCTGTGTGTGTGTGTGTGTGTTTGCATGCATTTATGTGTGTGGGAAACGTGCACAAAAGTAGACGGGTTTGGTTGTTTGTACTTGTAACGTGGTTGGCACAGAGTGGCAGTAAAATTAGATCCTCTTACTGCACATTTATTATTCAGGCCGAGTGTTTGAACGCGTCTCGTCAACCATGCGTTAAAGCGCAACAAGCGCGCACATCGCGCCGCTCCTGTGCTCTCCCGGCCCGGACAGAGCTGCGCGGCGCGGCGGGCGAAGCCTGGAACTCGGGCTGCAATCGGCGGTCGATCACTGGTTGTGATAAATTTATCCTCACGCTTCACCTGAGCTTCACCGCTGCCGCGCCTTTGCGCATCTGTTCTCATAAAATAAACGCTGTTACAAATTCCTGCCTGGATCAGAGTCCGCGAACGCGTCTCCCTCCTCTAACTGACATTTGTTGCGTTTAAATGATGGAGGTTTGAATGGGCTGAGCATTGTCTGATGCTGAGGCTGCGGGTGATAAAAATGCAAATAATCAAACACATTTAAATTGGCTCCATCGCTGTCCCATCATACACGACAATGGCGCGTTCAGGTCCCCTATGAGCGGGGTGCACTTGCTGATAAACACTGAATTTTCTGTAATGAGCAAACACACACTTTCATCATTCTCTAGGAGCTGCAGCCTTGTGTCCAAGCTCTCAATTCTGGTTGGCGCATAAAAAAAAAAAAAAGTTGGAATTATTACAAGTACGAATTCCAGCTGTTTGAAAGGAGTGTATTAGCATATCAAAGTGGTCAGGAGCCTTCCACCATTCAAGGAGCCGTATATTTTTCTCTTCCTCTGTGTTTTTGGCTAAACCTGAAAGGCTCGGGGAAACTGAAAGACTTGTGTGCACTCCCCCCATTCCTTGTAAGCGGCTCCACATCCCGTGTAGAACATCATCTGGTTTTCACAGGAAAGCAGCAACTCTTTAACGCGCGCCTTTGCTATGTTTTTAATTAAATAGCCTAGAGAGGATTAAATATATATATATTCTCTTTTTCTCCCTTCAAAAAAACCCTGAATTCGGATGAAAGAAGGGAACCATCTTCTCGGCTGTGTCAGCTCCAGTGTTCTATTATCATTTTCTTTTTCTTCCCACCTTTTTTCCAGGGCTATTTTCTCATTTTGTCTCATAGTGCCAGTGTGTTCGGCTTCAAAGAAGCATGGCGGCTCTTGATACGGCGGTGCACCGCTGCCCGTTGTGTCTTCTGGCAGATCAGTGCAGCCCAGCACGCTCAGGGTTTGAGCGCCTACATTTCCTCCAACTCCTCGGGCTCGTAATTCTCACAATAAGTGAGCCGGGCAGGGCGGGCGCGAAGGAAAACGCCTGATTTGTTGACACGATGGGCCGCTGCTTCGGCTCCTGCTCGTCCACATCAGACACTTGATAGGGACATTAAACGCGGCGTGGTGCAGCTTTCAGGGCCCCCCCTCAAGTTTTTTAAAATTCTACTAACACACCAGGCACGTCCTCTCCTCCTCTGTGGAGTGACGGTGGCCACGGTTCCTCTTCTGGTGTCTCTCGCTCTGACTGGAGTCTTTGTCTGAGCGCCGACGGACGAGTCCATGGTGGGTTTAAAGGTCGTGGCTAATTCCTTGGTCTTCTGTTACCGCGGCTATCGTCGAACTGATCCGACTATTTGCCCGTTTCCCAACTCCGGCCGCGTTAAAATTGCTGCTAAGGGGGGAAAAAATCTGCGTTTCAGTAGAAATGTCGTTTATATTTACGACCCATCACTTGACTGGAATGTAAACGGTGAGGTCAGACTTTATTTTTTCCTATGCTAGAGCTGCTACGTGAGGCCGCGCTGTGGCGATAACTGCTCGCCATTAGCAGCATGAAACAAGGCCGCAAAGGCGCGTTACGGCCCCCTTTTAAAGCTGATTTTATTTTACGATCAGCAATCAGCGAAATGTTGGGCGCCGCCGCGTGGCCCACCCCACCGTTCTGAAGAAAGGTTCCACTTGCTATAAAGGCCTCTAGACTGGGGGGGGGGGCTGAAAATGGCAGGTGAAACTTTCCGCCTGCCTGAATAATTTCCAAATGTAACGTCGGCAAGGACAGCGACGCAGGAACGTGAGAGCCGCCTGAAAGGCCGGAGGCTAGAAGCAACGCAGATATTAGCCGATGGCTGTCAGAGGATCACGGATCAGCTCCTCGGCAGCGTCTCTGAGCTCATCTGGCGCCTTCTATTCTTCACGTGGCTCTTTTTGTGTCGCAGGAAGAGGAAGGTTCAAGTAGCAACCGTGAAAACGACCGGGAACAGCGATCTGGGTGTTCAATCGCAGCTTCTGCTCGTTACGCCATCTTTGAAAGGGACGGTGTGTGCTGGTGTGTGTTCTCGCCACGTAAATGAGGGGAATGGATTTTTATAAGCACTGCAGTTAAAGGAAAAAAAAAAATCAATGTTACATTGCGAATTTACAGAAATTGCCAGTGCTACGAGTGGCTCTTATTCCTCGGATAATTGTGGAGATTAAAAAAGAAAGTGGAAAAATGTCATTTAAATTTTTAGCTTTGATGATAAAAGCAGGGTTTCTCACTTTGAGGTTTTTCATTTGGTTCTTTTAAGGAAACCTAAGTAAATAACACACACTCACACACACACATACTGACCCCGCCCTGTCCTTGTGCCGTACGTGAACGGGACCCGTCCCTTATCTTTGTGCAGCTGCGAGACTATTTTGGAAAATATTCAATTTCTGTGACAGAGGAGAACCAGGAGGGAAAAGGCTCCCAGCAAACAGCAGTTATTGCTGCTGTTTGCCATAGCAGCCAAGAGCAAGGCCTGGCATGGGGGGGGGTGTCTGAGGACGTCTGCCAGGGGAAGCAGTAATGTCTCAGCTGGATTATAGAAGACAGCAGCACATCCACGCTTAAAGAGCCCTTTTTTCCCCAAGATGGAGCTGTTATTTAAGGATGGTGAAGGAAAACACGTCAATTCCCCTCTTTCGGCTTCTGTTGTCCTTGACCCATTGAAACTGGAATCATTTTGACCCTTTGCATTTTTCTTCTGCTGCTGCTTGTTGTTTGATGTCTGAAGTCGGTGATGTGTTTTCCGTAGATGTGTTTTCCATAGCAAAGCTCTCGTGGTGAATTACCGTCACCCATGAAACGACCAGCTTTCATCGGTGCTAAACCGAAGATACAAATGGAGTCCGCGCAAAATCAAACTTGGGATTCTGCACTCGAACACGTCATCAAAGCGCGCTTTGATCTCTCAGCCTTATGTCATGTGACTGGTAGTTTGGGATGATCAAAGGCTGCGAACAGAAAAGTCAAAGAAAATGCGAGCGGAGCAGATGATCTGCTGTTTAAAGCAGCGTCCACTTGGACCAGATCCAGACAGACGCTCCATCGAATAACTGCGCAAAGCGCGCACGTTCTCGCCCGTTGCGCACGTCAGCCTGTCTGGTCTGGTTTGGACGTGGGAGGCTGGATAAACGCTATTTTATTGTACAGTATTTAGTTGGGCCGTGTGGAAGCTTTGTTCTCGCAGTTTGGCTGCCAAGTCAGATGGAGTCGAGCGTCTGGTCTGGGAGTTTCAGATGAATATCACAGGCATGCTAAGTTGCTAAAAACTAAGCTAATCAACAGAATAACTGTCTGTTCACTTGCTACCGTGCCAGAGACATCAAACGCAGAGCGGCCCGCAAAAAAACAATCAAATTATCTTTTAATGATTGCTCACGCTGACAGATACGCGGGGACGCGTCGGGTTTGTTTGGAGGAGGACGTTTGTGGACTCTGGAGAAAATTCTTCCATTATCTGCGCAGATATCCATCATCATTTGGAATGAAAACAATTTTACCTTTACGTTGTGGTTCTCTGGCTTTGAAGAGAACATTCAGTCCAGCATTATTCTATTATTGTGCCGCAGTTAATCACGAATCCTGCTGCTTTTATCTCCGCGCCATGTGTGGTCCACAAAAAAAAAACAAAAAAAACCCTTGTTCCTTCACAGGCTGAAGTTTTGGTGCGGACATTTGCTCCCCTCCCTCCCGTCTTGCTCTGCATAGATAATGTCTCTGCAAATGATTTAACCGCCCTCGTCGAGGCACCTTCCAGTAATTGAACAAGCAGAAGACTGGGTTCTTTACAGGAAAACAATGGTCATATCGTCTCAGATCTTCCTCTCCGAGACTCGCCCAACTGCCCACCCAGGATTGGACTATGAGGACCGCTTTAATGGTTTTGAGCTGAAGAAAGGAATCAGGTTAGCTTTGTCTTTAAGAAACGAAACAATACAAAACGATAAGTACAGAAGTGATTTTAAAGATGCTGGTGCCTTTCTGTGGGCACGGTTAGCAGAATGTCTTGCACGACTGGCACACGTCTTGCTGTATCCACCAGGGGGGTAAAGTGCTGCCTCGGGGTGCCGTTTGCTTGACTTGTCAAGCATCTAAAAGAGGCTTGCTAATAATTAAGGATAAATCGGTTTGGACAGAAATGCTGCCAGCGCTGCAAAATGTGCAGCAATTATACAAACTACTACAATAATGTTTCGGTTGCGATGTTAATAAGAAATAACTGGCTCAATAACGAAATGTTCTGTTCTGTGCTCGAGACAGCCTGACATGAGATCTCAGCTTGTTGCTTCAGGTGGGAATGTGGTTTGTGTCTACACGGCGGAGCAGGAGCCAGCTCTGATTGTGTTTTTGTTCGGCAGAATTGACCTTGTGTGTCAGAGCGAGGTTTTCTACGCCTTGTTTCATACGGAGCACCATTCCGGCGAATTGGCCTTAGGAGCCACTCTTGACAGAGATGCATTGTTTCAGGCGGCCAATAAAGCGGCACACTGAGTGGATACATCTGTGGACCTCATCCCGACTACTGTGCGGTGCTAGCAACAACACGGCAACTGTCACCGCTGCACCTGCTCCGCGCGGAGCCTTTTCCCCCTTCGGCGCCCACGGAGACTGCATCACTCCGCTCCCTGACAAGCCGTAGGCGCCGAGGCCCAGCTCAGGTCAGCCAGGAAGAGGGGGGAAAAAAACGTGATAACAGGATAAAAAAAATGTCAGACCTTAAAAAGAAACATTAAAATTCCTGCCCAGGGGGATTTTGGGAGCTCGGGTCTGGCATTGCAGATGGGTTCAAAAGTAGAACCTGATGTATGTATTTGTCCGGCCGCACTGACAGCGTGCCAGCAGGTTGTCTCCTCCTAATATTGTGAATGATGAGCAGAGATAAACGGAGCCGGCTCCTCTGGGCACTCAGGCCGACCCTGCTCGTGTATTCAGGCCATTCAGAAGTTGATCTGATCAGCTAAGAAGAGATTCTGGAGCATTAAAGGATTTTACTTCTCGTGGGCTCGCGGCCGCTGCCGAAAGTGATGGGGCGGATGGAGCAGCCGGTTCTATTGGGTTAGAGCGGATGCTGAAAAAGGGTTGTTGGGGGGGAAACAAAAGCGGCGCAACGTGGCCGCGTTCCTGCCCAACTCGACTCGGGGGCGCGAAAAGCAAAGCAGAGGCGGGAGGCGCGGGGCTGAGCGAGGCGAGTGCAGCTAGCCTGGGATTAACGCAGGGGAAGATTGAGCGACTGCGGCCGCTGACGGCTCTTCGCAGCCTGGATTGTACAGCTGTGCCAAGCCTGGCATCCACCTCTCCCTGCTGGATCCAACTCCTCCTCCGCTGCTGGGGCTTAGCTAATGAACATCTTAACTATGGCTGATAAGTAGAGCTCCCTGATCTATATGCACGTGTGTGTGTGTGTGTGTGTGTGTGTGTGTGTGTGTGTGTGTGTGTGGATGGAGACGTCCTATTATTTATGTATGCCCAATGAAAATCTGACACCTTAATGCATCTTTGTATTTGATATTTTTGGCATTTGCGCAGGACAGATACATACACGGCCTGCCATATAATAATAATTCATCACACCTCCCTCCAAATGAGGTGTGAGGCAGTTCCGCTGGTGTGAATTCTGCTGTAAATCACACATGCCTGGGACGCCTTATCCATTAGATCGACTTGTTTTCACGTTAAGGAAGGGGGGGGGGGGGGGGGGGGTGACAGCGGCACATAAAGCTCTTTATCAGTAAATATCAATACCTGATTTTTTTCTCCTTTCAGCCAATCAGTCTTATTCTTAGAGAGGCCTATAAAAGCCACCGGTTTAGTGGTGAGAAAAGGAGCAGGTTTACGCCTACTAGTAGGAAGCTGGAATACCAGGATACCAGGTTAAAGGAACATAAACTTCCTTTTTGGGGTTAGTTGGGTATTTGCACGGTGTTGAGTGGAGCAAATGATTGCAAGGTTAAATGCAGCCCAGCCATAAGGAGCTGGCCTAATGCATAGATCCTCGAATACGGCGCCTGGCAGTGGGCGCCGCGGTTATAGCTTCAGCATCGTCATGCGATGAGTGCTCCTCTTAGGTCATTGACGAAAATTTCGGCAGCGGTAGTGGGAAGGGGGGGGGGGGGGGGGGCTGTAAAGAGGACGGTCAACTGTGTAACGGGATGAAAAAAGCTGCCGCGGGTTTTTTTCTTTTTTTTTTGTCAATGCAGTGGTGCCGGTAGCATTTATCACCCTGAGCTGATTGCTCCTGAACGTGGAGCGAGCTGAGGGGACGCGGCTCCCGCAGCCATTACCATCAGAAACAGGTCCACTAGTGCCTCGCGTGGGCGAAGAGCTGCAGCTCAGAGAGGCCAGGACCTGCCTAAAGGATGGAAAAGATTGTCATTGCCTGCCTGTTAATATCCACTCTGTTTGTGGATGGTGGTGGTGGGGGTATTTGAGATATTTTGGCAGGAGTTAAAAATACCTGCCCACGATGAACCCCCGGGAGGGACGCCTTTAAACGGCGGCGTCCGAATATCGACACCCAAAACTGAGATCATCAGCTGGAGATGATGTTCTCAGGATGTAGCAGACGCCGCGACGCCCACGCGCGCTCTCGCTCCTGCCAGAGAGGGCAGCGTTCTCACCTGAGAAAGGCTCCTGTGCATAATAAAGGCTGAGCAGAGGAAGGTGGGGGGCACACACACTGATACAGCTATCAGCGGAGGTTCAGAAATATTCTGGAAGCAGAGATGGCCTCGCTGCCGCACTACACTTTAACAAAAGTTCAAAATTTTGGCGCCGAGTCGGAGTTGTGTAATGAGGCCGTTATAATGCGAGTCACACAACTGGAGCGTGCGACAATAGCCCCAAACACAGGCGCTAAATGATGCCGGGAAGGCCGCTATTTATAGGACAGACAGGCCTTTTCTTTGATTAGTTTGAAAAAAGGCCTTGGTATCTCCGTATGAGCTGCATTTCTAAATGCGACCCATGCATGACTCAGCTTTTCCTGCAGATCGTTCTAGAATGAAGCGATCGATAACGTTGTAGTCTATCAATTTTTATCAATGCGAGAAATGTTTCCTTGCATGCGGCTTCATGAATTATGTGGCCCTAGGTTCAAAGGTGCGATTGCCCCCCCCCCCCCCCCTCTCTTATTGTAAGACAAATTGGGCAATCTTAGAGTTTGTTCGTGACTCTGGCCTTTGGTATTCAGAGCAGGTGGGACTTATGACAGGCAGATCATTTCCTGGAGTGATTCTTTCTTCACAGCCAGCCTGACAGCCTCCTGTTTTTCCTGTATTTTCTGCAGCTTTCTGTCTCTTCGTGTCTCCAGATTCCCCCGACTTTGGACCCCCCCAACCGTGTTTGGTTATCGCCAAAGAGCAAACACAAATTAAACACACACAAGGTGCAGAGGCGCTGATTGCAGCACATCCTGTCCTGCTGTTGGTGGCGGTGGGCGATAAAATGAGCCATTTACATATTTTTTTAAAAAAAGATCTTTTTTCTTATCCATGCCAGGTAGGGCAGAGCACATCCCTCACAAGCGGCCATTTGTCCTGAAACAAACCCGTTTTTAATCTCGTAATGTAGTCCCTTACACACACTGGTGAAGCCCCTCTGGGCACCTTTTGTTTTTGCTGTAGCATCAAAATTAGCTCTGATATTTTACCAGCAGCGAGCGGCACTTGAGTGTCACTTGCTGTTACAGTAGCTGGTGGGTGTCGTAATAGGCGTGAATGCTGAGTAATGCTTCCGTTAGCTGCTGTAGCCTGCTGCTAACTGCTTTGAGTTGCTCCAAAACTCTGGTGGGTGACACGCTAGATAACACGTTATGGAGTTGTGGCCTGACTACCTTTGCATACTAACTGGCTCTTCTTGCACACAGGGGCTGTAGCAATTCAGCAACCAAGCAGCATCAAAAAAATTGCAAAGGAATAAAATAAATCAGGTGCACTGTCTGTATAGTTCCTAAAATCTCCATGGGGTATCAGTGGTTTTGGTCCCTTTTATTTGTATCGAGTCTACATTGAGAAATATCCTGTTCTTTGTTTTACCTCCTTGTTTGATGTATGCAACTCTGCATATGGACTGACAATTGTTACCCCCAGTTTGGTCTAAGAGGTGACCCCTACATGACTTATGCAGGCACAGCAGGGAAGTAACGGCCCAGGTGGATTGGTCGATTCCCTCACTTCCTTATTTAAACTGAAACTTCTCTCACATAAAAGAAAACCCTCCCGAAAACACCCTCTCTCTCTCTCTCTCTGGGTGTGTGTGCATGTGTATTTCTGTGTGTGTGTGTGTGTGTGTGTGGGTGGGGGGGGGGGGAGCTCATTCTCATCTCAAAGAGGCTGAACCGTTGTGCTGCGAGCTGGTAGGAATGAGATCCTTATGGCACCTTAGTTATTAAGAGAGGGGTGGAATGAGCTAGTCCGAGCTTGTTTGCATCACAATCCCACACAAGGTGCTGATGTTATGCTAATGAGCAGCGTGTAGAAGGCTCAGCCCCAAAACCGTCCTCTCTCTTTCACCGAGCCGGGTGAGGCCAAGGAGGAGTGACACTGAAACTTAATGATGTCGCCTGAAAATCCAGAGACACTCAAACAGCTCTATCTTTTCAGCGGCCCTGGATTAATGTGACATTTAGATACTGGCTGTTTTTGTCCCCTTCCCTCCCTCCTGTCCCTCGTAGGTTTAATTACCAGCAGTCACAGACGTGTTTGCTTTAAAATCCAGCATTCTTCTGGTCAAACTAAGAGTTTCAGGGAGGCTCAGACTTGGGGTTGACGAGTGACGACACCCTGATGTTCCTGATGTTGTTCCATGTTTCAGGTTGAGGCAAGCTTGCTACCCCCCCTCCGTCATCCTTTTTAGATTGAAAGTAGATCCGGCGGCACTGGGATAAAGTCGGCCTGGATGAATCCCACTTGTCGAGATTATACGCATCTGCAGCCTTGGTTTTATTTTTTCCACCAGGAGGCTGAGTCGTCCTTTATTTTGGCTGTGATTGTTATTCCTCCGAGACGCAAACGGGTTAAGAGCCTCAATTAGCCGCCAAGCGGAGGTGCACCAGTGTCTCTAATAGGGAAAATGATCATCCTTCAAATAGCAAAATCCGCTGTTCCAGAAATAGACGGAAAATGGGATCCTGTTGATGCAGAGTTCTGGAAAAACATGTGAAGTTCAGGTGAATCCGGGTCTTTTTGGAACGCTTAACAAAGCAAAGCAAGGAAATGAGCTTCCTTTGACTCACACATTCATCCGCCCCAACACACACTGATTCAGGATCAGTGTGTGCCCCTCATCTTCTCTGTTACCTTCCGTGTTCTGTGTTGCCCGCCTCCCCCCCGCCGCCTAAAAAATTAATCATCCCTGTTTAATAACGGCCGCCGATCACGGTGCATTATTGATGCTGAAGGTCCTTAATAGAAGGTTGGTGCGGGGGTTTTTCAACCATTCAGCTGTTCATTTCGAGGGGGGGGGGGGGGGGGGATGGGTGGAGGGTCACAAAAGCCGCTTACTGGTGCATGTCGAAGTAAATGCAGCAGCCTCTAATCACGCTCCGAAAACATTTGGCTTCTGACGGGCGCTCGGTCCCTTTCAGGCCAAAAAAGGATGTGAAATGCATGATTCCAAAATATTACTTTTGTCATGTAGCAAAGCAAAAGAGACAAATCTTAACTGTTACTTTTCTGTATAGTTGTTTGCATTTTAGGTCAAACTTTGTGAGAAATTCCGCACCTTGGGTAGTAAGAATGAGGAGCCGAGGCCACGGCAGATCAAACCCCCGGTTTGATTTCACCCGTCACGGTAAACTGGATCACGCAGCAGATATTTCTTTTATCGTGTCCTCATTTATTCTCCGAGTGAAAGTATTTGTGTGCACAAACTAATTGGATTGGGATTCAGGACTGGGGAGAGCGAGCACATCCCGCGTTGCATGCAGTCGGTGTGTTCCAAGGTGAACCGCGTCATGTCAAGGACTCCGGACTTGATTGGCAAGCGCTATCGGTGTGATAGTGCCCATATAATGGCAGGTCTCCACTTCCAGACCTTTCTATTTATCTCGCCGTATTAATGTCAGCCTATTAATTCCTAAGCGGTGGAAAAATTTGGCAAAGACCCCGTTTAACGGCCCAGGCCGGACCGTTCTTATCTCGGCGGACCTGAAAGGAATTGTTTCGCGCTATCGGCGGGCGGAAATGACATTTTGAAATTTCATTTGAGATAATCCACTTCACTGTCCAGTAAAACATCAAACTTACAACTGAGGAATATGCGGGGGTCCGGCATTAAAAGTTCCTACTGCAGGTGAAGGCATCTCTCAACGCTAATCGGATTTTTGTTGCATTGCAAAAGTGATTACGAGGATTGGGAGTTAATATACGTCCTGGCGGAAGGCCAGGTACCGTAAAGACAGAAATCACATGGGGGGGGATAAAACATGTTGACATTTTTAAATCCGCGGATGTGCGCCGATAAAACATCTCGTTAAAAAGACACCCGGACACCTTTCTCTGCGCTCCCGTTTCTGCCCCCGTAAACGTGTTGATTAGAGGTTCTGCTCGGGATCGCCTCCTCTGGTCGCCATATGTCTTGACCGTAGGGGAGCGCAGCTATCGATTAATTGGGTGTCCCATAAAAATGATGGGTGGGAGCCCGGCGAGCGGTTCGCTCCTGTAGCAGCATCACTTGCCTTAGAGGGAGGTGGAGACTCTTTTAACCTGACAAAAATATGGTTTTTCCTTTGTTATATAACGTTTTTTTTAATGATTATATAAGCGATCACCAGTGTCCTTCCCACAAACACCGCTCTACCCCCCTTCCCCCTCCCTGAGCAGAGGAGCAGTCCTGTTGTGCAGCATTTGACCGGGATTTTTGGGTGGGGGGGGGAGCTCTTGTCAGGGTCAGGGCTCGGGTTTTGGGGCAGGAACAGTCACGCGGCGTTTGGTCGGGTGTCATTCAGCTCCCCCGGCCCCACCCTCCCTCACGGCCCCGGCGCTGCACTCAATCATTCCCCCAACCGTGGGGTCAGTCTGATTCCACGCTGGCCCATATCTGACTCAGTGGGGGCTCCAGACTCATCCCGTCGACAGCCCAATCTGTCCCCTCTGGAGTGCGAATTTTCTGATTTATGCTTGCAAATTGCACATCTTCAGCGGTGCCGTTTCTGTCGGGAATATATTTCCCGTGCAGCTGACGCCGAGCGTCCTGAGCCCGTCCCCCAGGTACTCCACTATTATCCAATAGAGATAAGAGCTTCCTATATGAATCCATGTGTCAGGGCACTTTTGGGGAAACCATATAGAAACCAACTGTGGACCCCCACCCCTCCCCATTAAACCTGGATGGGTCCAGATTTCCTCATCACATCTGTCCTGTCCTCTCCTTCCTTGTGATGTTCCCTCACAATTAACATCCAAACTCTTTCTTGCAGTTTACTGAAAACTCGGGGGCTAATTCAGGGGTCAAGCAAGACTTGCAAGCTGTCAATCTTTCATTGTAACTAGAGTCTCTCTCCCTCCCCTCCTTGTGCACCCGGGTCCTTTATTCTCCCCTCTGCCCCCCCCACCCCCACCCCCCCACTTCTCCCAGACCTCGTTTATCCAATGGCCCGGCTCTTCTTCTATTCTCCTGTGGCCCTCTAACAGCCAGCGAGGGACAAACGGGACCTTTGTCTGCATTCTTTCACATCTGTCTCTTGTTTTCAGACCTCCAGTGAATTCAAATTTTAAACTGTCGTTTTCAATCACCCCCCCTTCCCCCTCCTCCCCCCTAATAATCCCCAGTGATTAAAAAAAAAAAAATCCTGATCTATTACAATTGTAGAATTAATATTGGACATTTCTGTGGGAAGGAATGGAAATATTCATATCTGACAGAAAAAACTGATGAAAAAAATATGAAAAACTTCCATCGACCTCAGAAACAATCAGATGTGAAGCAATTTTAAAAAAAACTATTCAAACAATGTTGTAGTATACTAGTGCTTTTATTTAGTTCCACTAAATGTGAGCTGGCTGACACTATTTCTTTTACAATATCTTGCGAGCTAGCTGCTTGCTCATCACTGTGACGCTGGGTTATGGGGGGGGGGGGGTTAGGGTTAGGCCATATTTCTTTTATCATACAAGAATGTGGGCTACTGTTGGATGTAGCATGCAGTTTGAGGAGGGTCTTGCATATTTCTATTGGAAAATGCTCGAACGCTTCCTCAAATTTAGTTTTTTTCCCCCTGCCCTCTGCTTTGAACCCAACGAACATTCCCGGCAGGGTTAAATTTTAAAGTCATGTTACAGAATATCTTATTTTGATGCGGTCGGCAGCTCGGAGGGAGACCAGTTTAGCAGGAGCTGCGCAATCAGGCGCAAACGTTGGTTTAGTTTCAACTTTTCTCCTGATCTCACTTGTGAAACCATTAACTTTTGTTCCCGCAGAGCTGCCGTTCACCATTTCAGTCACTCAATTGTCAGTTATAAAGCGTTTTGTTATATCGCGACTCAGGCGAGAGCACATATGCTGGGAGCCTAAGGGCCCACGCCCCTGTGGCTTCCCCATTTCTCTGAGTGCTTCAACATCTGTCTGCGGTGACGTTGCTATTTAGCGAAAACAGTGTGACGCCTGTTGACAATGTTGGCAATCTGTGCTCAATAATCATAGAAAATTGCTTCTGATCGTTTTGTCTCGCGAGTTTGAAGCCCCGCCCCTGTCGACGAGGATACTCTCACACAAGGAAAAGTTCAATCCAAGCCAAACGTCTCGTTTTTTTCCCTTCTCCCTGTGTTTGCTGTGAAAATCCTGCCCAACTCGAGAGCCATTTAAAAATGAAAACAGCTAAGGTGGGGCCGCTATTTCTAGTTGTGAGGCAGGATGAGAGCGGCGGCCCCCTGCCGAGAGGGGAAACCTCAGCACGTTTAATGAGGAGAACGGCAGTCAGGCAGTCTTCCTCCAGTCTGCGCCTTTGGTGTCTCAGCATGATTCCCAGCATGATACAAAATATATTAAAGTATAGGACCGTTATCATCGGTTTGCAGAATGCCCGTCTCCGTGTACGAGGGACCTACCATCGGAATTTTTCCGTGGTAGGGGGTCTCATCTGCCTCGGAGGCAAAACAGTTTAAAGGCGTGTTGTCTTTGTACTCACTGTCTTACAGACTGTCTTCTTTTTATGCTAAGCTACGATGACAGCCGGGCAAGAATAATCGTGTTGATTCAGCACTGTTATGTCAGACTTATAATTTTCTGTTTACATATGTAAACACAAGCACCCGCGGAGGTTTTTGGCCTGGCCCAGATGTACTGTAATTCCCGGTCTTCTGAGATGTCCCGCATTTAATTTGTAAAAGGGAAGAAAAACAGTCATGGGCCTATATGGTGCAGCACTTAGCACAGGAAGTTTGATTCCAGCTAAATTCTTTGTGTGTTTCTGGGTACTCTGGTCCACAAATATACCACTAAAATGTGTAATGTGCCAGCCTGGTGAACTATCCAGGTAGATTCCAGCACTTCCTGTGACCAGAAAAAGCAACAGCTACCAGAAGCCAAACAGATGGATATAATCTTTCTTGATATATTAGGCAGACAATATTTAACCCACTGGATCAGTTTGGACAACTAAATAATTCAATTAAAGTCAGAGTAAGGCGAAACACCAACTGGAAATGTAATTTAAGGAGTGTTTTTCTTTTGAGGTGGTTAGCGGAGCGGCTAGAGCCTCGGTTTTACAGTGGCTCTCGGCATGTCCCACGGTGACTGCGTTTTTGACTCTGCATGCATCACACGGGTCACAATGTGAACCGGAGGCAAAGCGGGTTGATATGTGAGGCTTGAGGGAGGTGGGGGAATAAAAAAACATCACTTCCAACAGCAGAAGCGGCAATAAATTCTAAACAATGTCTCCATCTTCTGACTACAATACCATATATGTATTGTCATTACGTTAATGTACTAAAGGCCTGCTAACATAGCTAATCATCATCAAGTCATCAGCACTCAGATGTCGCCATACTGAAACGTGCGCGTTAGTCGTGTTCAGCTCATTAACTGGGTTGAACAGTAAGACATTTGTGGACGCAGATGAAGATCCTTAAGTCCCACAATGCTGTAATGTGGAGAAAATCTTCTTAAGGCTGCGTTATCCCCTACGAACCTTTGGTGTAGGCCGATTATTTGCGGCTGGTGTCCAATATGTTTGGTCTCAGCGATCCACTTTCATTTGTCCGAGGCCGCGGCTGCACATTATTCCATTGAACCAAGTGCACTGCGGCTGCCTGCGCGCTCCTCCTGTTAACCTCCTCTAAATGGCTCTGAAATTAGAGGTCTCAGGTGAGGCGTAATGTCATAGCAGATGAGCTGATTATGGCAGGCTTAATTATAACTTAGTTGCCCATAATGTGCGCGCTCCGTGCACTTTCTCGGGGAGAGAAATATTGCGCCTGTCTGAGATCCCAGACAGACTAGATCAAAGGGTGTTCAGATGCTGGATTTCCTCTCGCTGAGGCGGACTCGCGCTGCAGAATTCCCCGCCATCTTTCAGTCGACTTCTCTCGTTAGCGGCTAATTCAACAGATAGCATTGCATCCCGTGAATCCTTAGGCTGCGGACAAAAAACACTTTCTAATGGGGTCCTGTGTGTCTTGTTGCCAGAGTGATTCCATATCCCAGGGTGCATGTGCTAATGGTTCATAGGAGTGAGAGTACTCAGCTTAGGCCGGCAGTGTAAACACGCAGACAAAAGGGAGCCGTTAGTTGTGTGAAACACATGCCTGAGCGTGCAGGTAGGCATTAGGTTTCACCCTACACCGTTGTATCGATGACAGGGAGGAGGCCATTTGCTTTTGTAGAGAAAGAGCGAAAACAAACATTCAAACAGACTCGTAGGGGGCAGACAGGTATGGATGAGGTGGGGAGAAGGGAGACCTGTTTTGAAGAGATGCGGTGGGGTTGAGGTGGGGGGGAGATAAAGTGGTTCTTGGTCGGTCACAACACAGAGAAGTGACCATTTGTCGGCGTTTCTTTATTTGTTTTTCTTGGGCCGGGGGCGGGGGCGGGAAAACAGATCAGTCAAATCCAAGCAGTTGCTCCACGAGTGCTGCAATTTCCCTCCAGTGAGTGGCAAATTCCGCGTAAATAACACCAAAATGTGGCAATTTTTTCTAAAACGGCCCCCGAGAAAATGAGCCCGAGCTGCAGTGTAGCACATTGGTTTCAGTTTTGGAAGACGCGTGTTGCATTCTGAACAAAAGAAGGGAAAAAAAGTCGTGGCTCCCCTCCACGGCGATGTTATTACGATGACCTAGTTATGTAAACACGTTTTAAATGATTACTGGAGCGACTTAAAGGTTTAAATTCTCTACAGCAGCTTGAGAACATCTGAACTGACAGTCCGCTGATAAGGTTAGCATCAGTGGCTAGAAGTCCAGGGAGGGTGGCTGAGGGTGGGCTTTATCTACTCCCTGGTTCCATCCAGCTTCACATGCCTGCCGGTGAAGTTTTGACCACGCTGTTACCATTAAGGGATTTCCCTGCTCAGGATTACTGACCTTCTCGGCTCCTTTTTGTCACATTTGTGCAGCTGGACATTTCCTCCCTGACCCAAGCCTCTGTCGCTCTCCCCTGCAGGTAGACCCAACGATGAGCATCTCTGAGGGCGGCCGACTCGGACTTCTTTAACCAGGGCCTCCTCCGTCACATCGCGAATCTGCCGCATCGAGCCGGGCGCCATGGCGGGCTCCCTACGGATGCTGCACACCCTCTGCTGGTTCCTCATCACGTTAGCCCACGTTCACTCGACCGAAGGTAAGAGTCCAGGCTTGGTTCCCCCCTCCATTCGGCTCTCCTAGCCTAATGTAGTAACACGATCCGGTGCGATGAGATCGTGACTCACGCCAGAGCTGCTCCTCTGAGCGCAGGCGGCGCTCGTAAGTGATGCAGTGGCGAGGACAGTCGGCGCAGGAGGACGCGGGATAATCTTAAGTGGTTTCATTAGTTGGTAAATTGTGATTTGTCTGAGATTTTCTGCTTGAAAGCGCCAGTTGCTCCCAGTGGCATCGGCGCTGGATCCATTTGTAAATTCTCCGCTAAAACGTTCCGTCTCACACAGATTTCACACGGTGCGTTTTAATCATGCCGCATGTTCGCATTGGACGGAATCGCTCTCTGCTGTATCGTAATTAGGAGATCTCATGCGATGTTTCCTTAACATGTCAGGGCTTAACCACAAGAATTATGACTGACTGGATTTACAATCAATCACAGCTGGTTTCTGATGACTTAGATTTTATTTTGGAAGTTGAAACTCAGTTTTACTGGTTTATTTTTAAGTTGTTGTGCTCTTTCTGAGTGTTTTTTTCGGGGGGGGGGCAAATATGAAGCCACAAGTATCAACTTTTAGCCACTTTTGGTCTCAACGGACCGACGGAACCCGGGGGGCGCCGCCCGTGACCTCAAACCATCTGCGATGATTTGACTTCTGTAAATGGTATTGTGAGATAAGCGGTTGCAATTCCGAGGTTTAGGTGTTTAAAAGGGGGCAGGAAAGAGAGCCGCGACCCCTGGCTTCTGCCCATGAAACGTGTCTGAGAGGAGGGAGGGGGGTGTTGGGAGAAGTGGATGAGGAAGGGTGAAGCTGTGCATGCTGACAGGCAAATCCACATGATTTAGAGGTGACACCCGAGGAGTCATAAACGGCGGATCCTTCATACGAGGGGGAGGATGAAGCAAATGCAAAACAAAGCGGCGGCGCCATTTATTGATGACATTATTAACTGACATCTTCCTCCTGCCGGTGCCGATCTGCCCTCACCTCCTTCCCATTTCTCATCTCTCGGTGGAGATCAGCCCAGAAACAGATCATTACAAACAACATCCCCAAGTAAATACGCTTCATTAAACCACGTCTACGCCCTAATATCTTTTTAATGCATTTTTATAATTGAATGCTGTAAATAGTTTAAAGTTAGGGTTTTTTTCCACCCTTTCCCCTCTTTTGTTTTACATTTGAAAGATAAACGTACAGTAGCTGTTTCATGCCTGGGCTCTGTGTAGTTTGGACAAAACTAAATAAAAAGCTTTCATTTATACTTGTCTGGATTTAGAAGGGATTTAAATGACTAGTTGTTCTCTCCGCTATTAAGAATTTGGCTCAAACCCTTTTTTTGGGTGCAGGACTGTACAAGAATGTTTTTAATTACTTGATTTGTTGGTGATGTTGTGCACCACCTTCACCCAGTCTGAGACATCAGAACCACGATAAGATCTATAGACAGAGAGGAAGATGAAGCGAAGATATTCCGGTGGCTAATTGTTCTGATGCGCTGTCATTGTTTGGGTCTGCGGTCGAGCCTCGCTGGAACACAGATGCTGCAGTCGATATGGGCGTCGATACGTAGAAGATGATATGAATCTGATTATCATGGAGGACTTTGCCTGTGCCACAGACTGATCCCGAGCGGCAGTGGCTCTAACAAAAGTCAATATTTCTTCCAAATTCTGTCCGGAATGTTCATTTAAGCAGCACAAACAAAAACTTTTCTCCATTTTTCAGACAATGTTCAATCTTTCCACGTCCACATGAGTGTTTCCCAGACAGCATATTGATTTTTTCCTTTTTTTTTACTAATTGATCCAGAAGCACTTATTAAGGACTTGACCCTTATTAAGGTCACATGTAGCGATCTGCTGCATCACTGGGCCTGATTTCGTGACTAGAAAACATCATTATCAGATTTCTGGAGTAATCCGCTTAATTAATTGATCATGTAAACAGCATAATTATCGGATTAACACACCTAGATTGGTTCCCAGTACTCCAGTGTCTCTGTGCATGTGTAACTGTTAATCCGATTTATTTCGCTCTTTTACTTCTGTGCACGTATTTGAAAAAAGAAGAAAACATCCTAGATGATAAAAACTCAAGAAGTCACTGAGGAGCCACTTCTGGTTCGTGACCTCTTGAGTCTTACATCGCTACCTACTCTGAAAGAAATGAGATAAATGGACTGGAAATTGATTATCACATTTCTGAAGTGCATGTAAACGCATCAGATCAGATTCTTACAATCATCACATTACTCCCAGTTATCGGATTTTCCAATATTGCAATTAGCCTAAATAAATCACACATTCAAAGACAGGTGTGGTAGTTAACCTAGAGGTAAATATTACAGAATAAATAACATTAATTAATATACTGGACAGCTTCAGTGTAGTTTCCCAGCAACCCACGTTGAAACTGACGATAGAATTGATCGTTAGCTTCAAAACTCATCATCTTCATTTTCAGGGAGGTTGCTTGTGTGAAGCTGAGGAAGAATTTGAATCAAGAGGGAGGAAATTTAAAGCAATGTTGATAATTCTCATTTTACCTGCATTATGCTGAACTTTAAAATCGTGCCGGCTGTTTCATTTTGACAAACACGAATCGAACCAAACAATGCTGAGCCCGCCACGAGGATCATACATGAAAGGGGTTAAACGGCAGTCTTTGATGAGACTGGACCTCACAACTCCGGTATTTTTATGATTTACAGGCTGAATTTCAGTGGCTGAGCTAAAGCCAACACGTCCGACAGGCCGCCTGTTCCCTGTGCACACCCTGAAACCACACTTGTTTTTCCCTCAGAGCTTGAAATGTTTGAAGTACTTGAGATTCCTCAAGGGCAATACGGAAGGGCACCTATAAAAGTCCTCTTTTTGTGCGATGTGAAAGGCAAAGAAACAAGACTTACAGCCTTCATCTCATGCTGAAAGGAGCGAATTAGACAATTGAGGTGTTCTGAAATATAATTACTGCAAGTAAAAGCCTGAGGCACGCTGTGAGACCAAACCTGCAAGGACAGGATACGCCTCCTTCCAGCTGCTGTGCCGCCGCCTTTTCAGTTTTTACCCTTTTGTGTGGCTAATAAAGCCTCAGAACTGTTTAAACGATTAAACAATGACAGCTCCTGTTTTATTTTGCGGCACTGGAAACTGTTGGGAATTGATATTTTGCAATATTTCAATGGATCGAAAGAAGAGAGTGAAGTTGCGTCACCACACTCTGTCCCCACCACTCTTGATTTGGCAGTTAAGGTACAGTGGGATATCTCTCCCTCGCCACTCCAAGAGAAGCCTCGGCCAGTTTTTACAGCGTCCAACTAATTTTACGTGGGAGTTTCCTCAAAACCAGTTAAGTGTAAAAGGTCCAGTCGTTGCTTTGTCTCCTGGGTCTTTTGTAAACAGCTTCTGTTGGTTCTGCGCTCCTGCCTCCTTCTTGATGTCATCCCGCATGTTTGCTCGCGGTCTGTGGAATCTGGCGTCCCGCGGAGCCAGGCGGGCGCGGGGGCTCGCGTTGGAAGGCCCCGCCGTGCCGTCGTGTCTCTTTCATCGCCATCCCGGCTTGGCCAGTAAGGAGATAAGGAGACAATGGCTTGTGAAAGCAAGCAGCAGCAAGGTGTATCCACGGCCCCCGGGTCTCCTCCCTGCCGAGCACTTCAAATCCTCATTAGGATTTCCAGCAAAGGAAGGAGGGATTTTCTGGATTAGGGCTTTGTCGCTGCTGGCTCCAGGTTGCTGTTTGTCATGCAAGAGTACGGCAGAGCTCTCGACATCCTGTCATCTCCTTTTCTCCCAACCCAAACACAGCCCCTCCTTCACCTGGTTTAAAAGAAAAAACTAAACATGTCACCAAAACGTATGAACGTTGATTAATTATCTCCCTGTCCTTGCCACTGGTTTTTGCCGCCGTTCCTTCGGCCCATTTGAGGTGTCTATGCACAGGGGCCTGCTGAACTGGCATTCTTCTTAATGGCTGTTTATGCACGAATAACCTTGCGTAGCATCATTAGTTTGTTGTGTGGCTGTCACGGGAAAATCGGCCTCCACAACAATATATCAGACAGCAGCGACGTCTCCTTGTTTCCACTCTGTCTCCTCTACATGTGCTTTTTATCAAACAAGGTCATTTTTCAGTTTGTCACATCTTCTCGGCCTGATCAAAATATGGTCAACAACAGAGAAATGCGTTCTCTTTGACCTCTGCTGATCCCAGTCACCAAAGTTCTGCCCCCAAGATCCAGCCCAGGCTTGACTGCTCTCTTTAATGAGCCCATTTTTACTGTAAACTATCACAACTGTTATTTGCTGTCCGCATTTGTTCCCGCGGATTGAGAACGACGTAACTAAAAACATTTGCGATAACCTGATGAATCTGACGAGGCTTGTAAGGTCGTGTCGGTGTCTTTAATTAAGGCGCGGATCCCACAGACTTCCACACATAACAACAGACCTGACTTCTAACACGGTCCTTAATTGGGTTTCAGACTTTTCTCGGAGAACGACGAACCTACCTTTTGCTTCTATTATCCTTTCGGGATAATAGACATTCACACGGGTCCTGCGAGATCATGTCTGGGTGGGATTTTATGCACCCTGGATGAGTCATCTACCCTCATGTCCTTATCTGATACAAGCTCTACCGCCGTGCTTTGTCTCGTTTTGTTCTGGAGTCAGGTAAAAACACAGACTCCTAACAAGAATGCCAAAACAATATACGAAAGACAATGTGACTTCTTCCTCTGCCTCGATCCCTAACACAGACACACAAACACACTTATCTGTCTCCGGTGCAGTGGTCTACAACCGAAGGGCGATTATGCTCGGAACATTTCAAGCTTCTGTTGTTTATGTCTGATCCCCGTGTTGTTGGCATCGTCGTATTTGTCAGAGATGTGTCTGCTTTTGGGGTTTTTTTGCACTCTTTACTTGCTTTTAACTCTGCATCAGATGTCAAATGAATTCTAAAGGCCTGGGCATATAGATCAAAAGGCAAATACAGCGGAGACTGAAAAAGCTTTCTGGTTCTTTAATAATTTTATGTTGCTGCAGTCGGTGGACTAGACGCAGGCCTGGAGCGAGTATTGCTGATGAAGGGCTGTTGGGGAAGGGGGCAGATGAGGAGAGTGGTTCTGATTATCCAGCATAGATGGTGTTTCAAACAGGAAGCGGCATGCGCGCCTTGTTCCAGACGTGAATCCGCTCAGCTAGTCAAAGGGCACGAGTAGCTTGGTTTCCCATTTGCTACTGTACAGGGGAATTTTAGGGTGATTAAACCGCGGCGCGCAGGTCGCGGGAGGGCAGCGTTGCTTGCAATATCGACTTATTTGCTTAAAATTATCTGGTGTTAACCGTCACGTCTGCTGTCAAGCCTCTTTGCCTGTATTTATAAACCTGGGCGATTTCAGTTCGACTCCCACGGCCTACGAGTTGAGCAACAAGAGCGACTCAGGACTGGATTCCTTCGAGCGTTCTTCAGAGCCGTGGTATTTATGAAAGCATTGACTCGTGCCTCCACGTTAGCACAAACGTAAACAACAACAATCTGCAGGTGTTGGAGAGGTATGTAATCACCTTTCTTTGTGAGGACGCCGCTGAAAGGCGCGTTGAGTGAAGCGCAGCAGAGTGTGGTTGTGGTTTGGATGCCATGTAAGGAAACCTGATTGCAGAACATGTAATGACAGATTCTGTGAAGAAAACGTAATCCAAAGGCTTATGATTTTACAGAAAACGCTCCGTTCTCAAGACCGAGATGCCAGATCCTCCCGCGTGCCCTTAGTGGAATCCTCTTTGTCCTCTTCCTTTCAGTCCTGATTTAGAGCAGCTATAAATCCTGGAGAGGCACCCATAAAAGAAGGGTGGTGAAACTACGCCCATAAATATAAAGGATTTAGAACCAGAGCCTTCTGAAGGCACTGTGAGTACTCATTTGTGGAGCTTGTTAAGTCGGTACAAAGTTTGGATTAACCAACATCCCGTTCCACCAAAGACAGGTTTATAAAACTGCTCTGAATTAGTGATTGAGTTATTTGGCCCAATTAGCCCCTTTTCCGCCTACAATTCCAAGAACTTTATATACAGTAATTAAATAAATAAATTCCGAGTGCCTTTCATTTAGCTCCACCAGCTTGTTGGCTATTGTTCCACGATTCGACTCGGTCATTTCGAGTAGCTGACTCAAAGTCCAGCTGACTCATTTCCTCCACAAACGCGCTCAAAAGAGTCTGGACCTCATCCGTCCACCTCTCTGATTTTGCTCCATTTGACTTCACAATCAAAACACTAACAAAGCAAAACTTGATGAAATGAAATTAAGTGTGTTCCACCAGTCACATTCCAGAGTGAAATTCCAGGGAATCTGAAAAGTCCTACCTTCCTACTCAGCGCTCTTTTCAGGGAGAGTTTGGGTTTGAGGGAAAGATTTGTCCCCGGATCATTTCAGCTGAACCACACTAAGGTTTTTCCAAATCCCAGGTAAATGATGGAAGTTCCTGCAGTTGACAAGGGGCTGTTGGAGCAGTGTTTATTTAAAAATTCCGACTTACTCAAATGCAACACGCTGCAGATAAACCAAAAAAGTCGCACTCAAGAAGGACCAGGGGGAAAAGTACAGACACACACACACACACACACACACACACACACACGCGCGTACACAAAAACAAAAAATATAGTCATCCATTTGGGGATGACTGTAATTTAGTCTTAATCTTCCAACATTTACTGAAGAAGAACAATAAATACGTTCCTGAACTATTTCACCATTTTAAAGACAACTGTTGAAATTGCTGCCATCGTCTCTTTCCATTGTAGTAATCAGATGAGTAAACACAACCCTGAGTGATGCTGGTGAACAGACAAAAGCCTGACAGGCCTGTTTATGGCGTGCACAAAAGCAGCACGGCGTCACCCAACAGCCCTCCTAACCCAGCCTGCATCAAGCGGGCAGTCTTGCCTGAATAAGAGCTGCGAAGAATTCAGCTGGAGCGGCGCTCGCCGTCAGGGCATGACTAGCTGGTCGGTCGGGGAATTTAAATGCCAGGTGGGGGTCAGCCGAAGCAGCGCCTGAATAATGTGGCACAAATGCATACACATGAGAGCCGAGTCTCGGGGAGAGGAGTCGCTGCCGTGGCCTGCTCCAGGAAATGCACTCTGGGAATGCAAACCAAGCAGATGGACTCCTCTCATTTGTGTGGACTGCCACTGGTGACCCACTGGGAAATGTTTCCTTATTGCTAAGAGGAGCATCAATTGCTTCATTGGAGCAGAGAAGCAAGTCCGGACTACTCAATATATCTGATTCCAGTTTTATTTCCTTCCTTCCTGTCTATCATTTGTAAAGAACGCGACAGAAATTGCACCGGGAAGTGCAGCAAAACATGGATCTACTGCAGCATGGAGAGGCTTTGACTGCAACATGAACACACTAGGACCAGTGAGTGGTGTCTGAAATATTGCCGGGGCAGAAATAAAGGACTTCAATCGGTTCTCAGTCAAAGCGCAATTAATCAAAGTGAGCGTGTTGTGCTGATAAACACTTTCCATCACCTCAATGAGCAAAATCTGAGATGATGTAATATTTGTCTGTGAATAAAGCAAAACATGTAGGACAAAATGAACTGTCTCATGGTCACCAGAAACATTTCATCTACACAAGATGTCCTTGGGTTTTTGTGACCTAAAAATACACTCCCCCAATTTCACTCTCTCTCTCTCTCTCTCTCACACACACACACACACACACACACACACACACACACACACACACACACACACACACAAACATTGAGCATGTGGCCCCAGGGCTAACCGATATTAGACAGCGGGATGACATTGGGCGCTTGTGCAGCGGGCCGACATGTGCAGATGATGTGAAGTCAATAATGCATCATGAAAAAGGGGATTTATGACCTTGATGAGCCCCATAGAGCTTAATTAGGCCTTAAGGTTGATTTACATACAAGGGTGGGAGGAATTTGTTGAGAGTGTGCGTGTCCCTGCGTTGATGTTAAGGATCCCCTCACGTGCCTGCAACTTGATATTGGTTGAAAATATCTCTCAAACGTCGCTGCCGTCCACACACGATGAAATGCTCTGCTGCTGCTGGTGCAGCCATGACAGTTCCTGTGCAGATGTGTGTCTCCAAGTGCCAGCAGAGGATGAGCAGTTTAAAAAGGAGGCAAATGTCTGTAAAGAAAGCCAGTGTAACAGCCAAGTAAAGGGAAGGAGGAATCTGCAAGTCCTTTTTTATCATGCACTCCATTCAGGCAGAAATCACAGGATCTTCTTCAGAGTCATGTACCTATATCAAAGATGCTCCTGATAGCCCCCCCCCCCCGCTGTTGCTATGGAAGTAGCAGAGATGTAAATGAACTCGAGTGAATTGGATGGTGGGGAATACAAATGAGGTCGGCATGCTCGTCTCCCTGCTGCTCTTTGCCTCTTCTTCCCCAGCAGCTCTCTCTTCCTGCCTCTGCACACGGAGGTTTGAAAACCCGGCATTAGCCGGCATTCATCATATTTTAACTGTGCATAATATGGCATTGGACTCTTTTTTAAAAATGCCTTCAGATGTTCTTCACTTCAGATCTCTTTGGCGAGGCATTTTTCTGCAAGCCTGATGTTGTATAATA
Organism: Takifugu rubripes; assembly: GCF_901000725.2. NCBI lineage: Eukaryota > Metazoa > Chordata > Actinopteri > Tetraodontiformes > Tetraodontidae > Takifugu > Takifugu rubripes. The sequence continues at coordinate 10,866,363 of NC_042304.1, forward strand.
AAAACTCCGTCCTTTTTCCATTCTTCCAATGCTCGGAATGTTGGATGTTGGATGGATGGATTCATATTGGAAATGCTGCCTTCCTCTACAGAGTTTCTCGACTTTGTTCTGTGGCGTCTTTGACCTACATATGAGCTATGATGCTGAATCATTATCAGATTGCGATTCAATCGCGGCGCTCCACCCGCCTGAAACGCTGCCGTTTGCTGATGTATACCATATTTTCTTTCATCTTCTCCCCTACACGGACGCGACTTTTTAAGAATACACCATGTTGTCGAGGAAATCTCTGGATTACCGAATCAGCACTGTGGGGAGAGACGTGACTTTAAGGTTCTCCTTAACACATTTCATTAGCTTGTGCCTCCAAGAAGAAAGGTTATGAGGGGCGGGGAGGCGAAACCTGACAAATTCAAGCTGTGTCTCCTGCGGCTCGGCGCTAATGCTATAGACCATACCTTTTCTTTCACCCCAAATCCCCCCAGCAAGCGACCTTGTCGGCTCAGGAGTGCAGAATAATGGTACGCCGGGCGGAGATGCTAGCTCATTTACAAGCAGCTGTTCAGCTCTCACCGGAACGACGGGGAAAATCAAAGGGCCGCGCTAACGGCAGTAGACAAGCATCAGGAGCGTCCTCGTCACACTCCCCATTGGTTCTCGACAGAGAAATTATCTGGTTTCACATCAAAATAATCTGAAGACCTCTTTTGTTGGCTGGCCACAATGATGGCGGCGTGAGTGGCTGAATGGGTCTTTTGATCAGTCGCCGCTTTGCCCCCAGACTAACTGTGGAAGCATGTGTAACTCTGGCTACAAAGCGTCATTTTAATACCTAAAACCATTTCCGAGCGAGGTAGTCTTGATGGAAACAGAATAGTTCCTCTGCTACAATCGGTGCTTCGGAAAAAAAAAAAGAGATGCGTTTATTTTAATTGAAAGAGAGTCCTTTGTTGGTGTCATTTAACGCACCCTCAGATCAGAGGCTGCATTTCATAGCTGTTCTTTTTACATTCTCCACGGTGGTCGTAGGCATTCCGCCCCCCTCGGGGTCTGACCGTGTTAATGTCTGATTTATAAACTGCAGGATAGAAGGTCCCAACATGGCTGATGAAGATCCTAATGACTCCTCATTTCTGTGAAATTGGAAGACATTTTGTTCATTACCTATGCTTCAGTGGCACTCATATCCTTCCAGATGGTCACTTTCCAATTGATTGGGCTCATCTGTGGAGAAAAAAAATGAATTAAAACATTACAGCACCGGTGAGACGGCGCATAATGGGTTTTCTTTACGTAAGGGAGTTTTCTCACACATCTCCGGCAGCTTCGGCTCGGGCCCGGATGTAATCGCGAAGGTTACATGGTAGTAAATGCCAGCCAGGGAAGCTTTAAATAGAAGTTTCTCATCGGTGCAATAAAGTGTTATAACCCATGGAAATGGAGGTCTTGTTCACCTATAAAAATCAATTACGAGCGTCCGAATGCTACACTTGTGTAAGGAGCATGTGTCAGAAGGTTGAGTGATCGCGTGCTTTTATTTCACCTTCCTGCTTGAACGTCAGGACTGTAAAACATCCATTATTTTCAATTCTTCCAATAAATGTGGCTCCTGTGGTGGCGACAACTCGGTGCCCTGCTGTTATATAAAGACGCGGCTACGTTCTCCATTTGGTGGGTGAACGGGAGAAAAAAAAAATAAACGAAGCCAACAGGGCCACGATGGGGATCTGACCAGCAATGTTCTCCACATGGTCACAGGATTCTTCTCCCCACATAATATTGTCCTCCTTGATGCCTTCCTGGTGTTTAATTAGGACATAGAAGGCTAAGCTCCTCCTCCTGGACATGGAATGGACGCGTTTCTCTCGGTGAAGTCGCCGTGATGCCTTCAAGTACACCATCAACGCAGAGTTACGGTTATCAAATGCGCCTCGTGTTTCGTGCTTCTGGCTTTGTGAATCCAACCAGAAGAAGGAAAAAAAAAATCCCCTCTGCGATTCGCCGGCCTGTTTTTGCATCGACGCCTCTGTGATGTCATTTGTCATTTTGCCGTCCGCTCAGTCGTAAAGAGAGTACTTGAAACTCAATATAGCAACAAGTGTTTTTAGCCTCTCCAGTAAACTGTTGAGCTCGTACCAGACACGGCCTGACAAGTGTCCTATGGAGCCAATATTTCACCGCCGAGTGCATATTGATATTCGTGTTCACCGTCACCATATGTCAAGTCAAGAACCCGCGTATTAGGAATCGCCCGAATAATTATGCTAATGTCTTTGCGAGGAACGCAATGATTACTTTTCTGGCTCATTTGAATAATGAAATTATTTAGCTAAGTGAGACAGTAAGCGTTTGATTTCTTTTATTTCGTGTTGTATTCGGTAATCATTCTTCTGTAATTGAAATGCATTGTTGTGCCGGCGTGTGAATGATGGTGTTTTGTCTTCATGCAAAAAGAGAGAAATGGGATTTATTTGAAGTGCGCGTGCAAACGCAGAATTTTACATTAAAGGAAGGGGACTCTGAATGCATCAAACAGGGGAAGATTGCTGTATGTCACCCCGGCAGCGTAAATTACATTTTTAGCTTGTTTATTGCTCCGTGACATGAATAATGTAGCTGGATATTCATCGCAAAAAGGGACAGAACTAAAAAAAAAAAAGCAAGTTGAATTGAGAAAGTAATTCAGCCTCAGGCCCAATCAACGTTTCTGAGACCATGTGTGACCCAGCGATTGGTATGTACAAAAAAAAGTCCAACCCAAAAACGCACCTGCAGGATTTTAAAGAGCTTTAAATCTGAGAATGCGTCGCTGTCGTCAGCGGATCTGGAAACGATCCCGGTGCCGTCCTGTTTTCGTACTCGCGCCAAAGAAACTGGCTAAATCGTAAAAGCAGCGGCGGAGCTGTGAAGGCTCTGCGGAGTGATTTAAGTGCTCCGAGCGTCGGCGGAGGTTTCAGCTATCCAGGATCAAACGTGTCCAAAAGGAAACTGCTCCCCCGCGGCCACGAGGGAGCGCACAGGAACGTGTTGCACCCAACCGTACGTGACTGCCGGCCGATCGATTCGTGGGAATCCTCCTTGACCTCTGGTGAGACTCAGACGCTTCACAAAAAACGCGTCAGTGGATCTCTTGATGGAGGAGATGTGAGGGAAGTCGTGGTTTAATGCCAAAGACTGTATATTATCAGATAGGAATTCAGGCCTGGCTGTCAAGTTCATTTCCATGTTTTAACCCCCCCCCCCCCCACACACACACACACACACACACCTCCCCGGTTGCCAGTTGGACCCATTCTCCTGAGCCATCTGATAAATTGTTCATCACTATAAGCGTTTCTTTGGACGCGAGCAGCAAAAATGAAATGTGAGTAAGTCGCTCTGCCTAAAAAGACAGCTTGTGTAAGTAACACTGGCCAGCTGCTCTCCTCCGTGCACATACATCCTTTGTTTACCCAGGCACACAGTCGCCCCATCGCTGCTGAGACGGAAGATCAGGCAACGCAACCTGACATTTATCTTCCTTTGTAAAAAAATAAATAAATAAATAAAAAAAAGTCCGGCCGTATTTCCCGACAAGCAAGGCGAGAACAGAATGTTAATCCTCCCCCTGCCACTGTAGCACAGCATTTTAATCAAAGATAATTGTTCGGGTACCTAATTGATGATGCATCCAACTCGGTGAAATGAAATCAGCCTTTCTAGTCCAATTTAGAGTAGCTGGAGTCGATGTCTTTAAGTAAACAGTTGCAACTATCACTTTAGAAATACACTCAACCATCCATTTGAATGGATGTTCCCAGTCACCAGTGCCCAACTCTTTTAATTATTTATTATTTTATCATACGCTGCACTAAAACTTATCCTGGAAACTTATGGCAGAGTTAGCCATGAGGCCCATCCATAAAACCTCAACTGTGCTTTTCTTTTCTTCTGGAAGAAAATTAATGTAATATTTTTAAGACAATTGTTTTTGCTCCACCTGTGAAAAATTGGTCAAAACCCAATAAAGTGACAGACAAGCTAACGGTAACTGTCGAGTAGGTAGCTTGACCAGCCATCCATTTAGTCTGCTGTTACCTTTGCAGGTTCTGTATTTTGATCTTTTTGGTTCAGCTCCTCTAATGACATTTTTTCACGAGCCCTGCTGCGTCGCTCTTCGAGGATGTCACGCTACTTTACCAGCTAGATGTAGCGATCCACCTCCACATTCCAGTTCAGAGCTGGGTGTATTATTCCAAAATAATCCATGCTGTGCTGAGCTGAACTGTGTCACTTAGTGGAAACACAGCGTGCTGCTCGATATCAAACTGGTCTGAAACTGTTTAAACTGGGCCACCCGGATCAACCCTGCAGAAATGCTCATGCAGTTATTGTTTGGCGTCGATAGCGATTTAGCTAACGCCCTCTATATACATTGTATGTGTGAACTGTATGCTTCTAGATTAAATCTTTTTTTTTTTTAATTTTTCTATTCGCATTCACGTCACACAAAGCCACAATATTGATTTCTACTACAGCACAGCACCCATCTCCCACACAAAACACACAGAAAAAAAAACAACATTTAAATTGTCTGATACTGGAGCGCTGTGCACTGCAGTGGATTAAATTACCCTAATGCTGTACAGATGCTTGTCGTAGTTTTTTGTTCTGGTTGAAAAGCCAGTTTTGTGAAACCACAAGTCCCCGCTGAAAGAGTAAGTGATGACAGCATATTAGAGTTAAACAACTGTGGCGTTCTGAGAAGAAAAAAAAAACAGAATTTGAATGGAATAATTGTGTTTTACTCTCACTCTCATCAGCTGTTGAGCTTGGCTTTTTGAGCCGTGCTGACGCGTGCACACACAGGCCTGCACGCACACACGTGCTCACACACACACACACACACACACTTTCAGGGGCGCTCCAGACGTTTTAGCTGACAAACTACACTTTAATGACGATTATTGATTTTCCTCCGCACCAGTTAGGCACAGGGATGACATACTAGCGCCATTAGCTCAGAGTTTGCGGTTGAGATGTGAAATATTCCCTCGGTGTTGTCTGTCAGGCCAGTTGCACCATTCATGGGTTGCAATTCACACCCCGACTCCCCTGCTGAAGCCCTGCTACGTGTCAGCGTAAAGAGCTGGACTTTTTTGTGGTTCGTTCTTCTGCTATCATGTTTTTTTTTGTTTGTTTTTCATCCTCTTCATCAACACCTCCACACATCTGACTGACTCGCTCCCTATCTCTGCCCTTCCCCACCCCCTAGGGTTCAGCAGAGCCGCCCTGCCTTTCGGATTAGTGCGACGAGAGCTGTCCTGTGAGGGTTACCCCATCGACCTGCGGTGTCCAGGAAGTGATGTCATAATGATTGAGAGTGCCAACTACGGCCGAACAGATGACAAAATCTGCGATGCCGACCCTTTCCAGATGGAGAACATCAACTGTTATCTCCCAGATGCCTACAAGATCATGTCACAGAGGTAAAAAGATATTAACTTCTAACCCTGAGATTAAATACTAATATCAAATGTCAAGAGAAACTATTTCATTTTGTCCGGTTTCCAAAAAAAAAAAAAATTCTAGCTGATGTTGTAGACATAAAATGGCATAATAGTTTTCCATCAGCATCAATTACCAAGCGCAAATTAGCATAAACAGCTAAACCCAAACAAAACGTGATTAAAGACAATAAAATAAACGCAGATTTCCGGATCCAAATGAAATCAGGTGCTATTTAGAGCAGCCGCCCAAAAAATTGCCGCTCACATCTCGTTCATCAGAGAAAAATCAACCGTGTTACGGCAACACCCACACACACGGGTGGGACGGGGTCCCTCTGCTAACACCTTATGCACAAGAGCATAAATATGTGACCAGCTGTCATGTCAGGACTGAGCGGCCATGATGAGAGAGAGGGAGAGAGAGGGAGAGAGAGGGAGAGAAGGACTGAAAGGTGCCGATCGCTGCCATGTTTGCCACACGCTCTGGGAAACTAAAGAAATAAAAGAAATAAAGGATCAACTAAAACAGAGGAGCCTGACTGGATGAAGCCGGATAGCCGATGCACAACCATCGGCCCCGCGTGTTCTGCCGCCCTCAGACGAGTCAGGAAAATTATGATCAAAAATAAATAAATAAGAGAGAAACAGTCGGCTGAATCGCAAAGACGGGAGCAGCAGGAACCACCTGACAACAGCCCCCGTGACGGTGGCGATGCCCCCCAGGATGCAGATTCCTCCCTCATATGCACATCATGAAAGCACCAGAGGGCCCCACCCAGACGCCACCAGACCTGGTTACATGGGGACAGAGAAGTGTGTGTTCCTAGAGAAATGTGTGTGTGAGATGTTCGTACAATGTCTGTCTGTCTGTCTGTCTGTCTGTCTGTCTGTCTGTCTGTCTGTCTGTCTGTCTGTCCGTCCGTCCGTCCTGACCAGATGACAAACACCCAAGTTTGCACAAGGGACTAATTAGTGATTAGTTCTATATAGTTTTATTTTTTTGTTCATTATTTGAAGAGAATACAGGAAGCAAAGAAAGTGGTGATCAAACATTGCCATTTCCTGTCAGGGGGAATCATCATGAAAAAAGAATGGTTTTGTTAGAAGCTGAGAAAGCCCTCGACTGAAATCTGACTTTTACCAGCATAGTGAGGACATTTCTACCAGTCCTCACATTTTTAAAGACTCGGTTCCGAGATTAAGCTCAGCTGTGGTGATGTCACCATCAAAAACACTTTAAATGCCCTTTAAGTTCTTTAAACGCCCAACTGGACCTTTACGATCTTTATGTTTGACCTGAAGTCATTAAGTCCTCAACATCCTGGTGTGGTGATCAGGTAATAATCATGTGACTCTTAACATGAAGGCAGGAGCTCATTTTAAAACTTTTTTTTTTTTTTTATGGCAAATGTAACTTTAAACACATTTAACAGGATCACATCTTTTATTTGTTTTACACAATATAAGTTAGATATTATATTATATATTTTCATGGTCTAACCACCATGATTAACCTTAAAGATGATGGGTCTGGGTCCTTAAAGGCCAGGACTAGGGTTAGGGTTAGGTTTAGGGGTTAGGGGCTGGGTTAGGGTTAAAGATAGGGGTTAGGAGCTGGGTTAGGGGTTAGGGGCTTGGTTAGGGTTAAGGTTAGGGGCTGGGTTAGGGTTAAGGTTAGGGGCTGGGTTAGGGTAGGGGGTTAGGGTTAGGGTAAGAGGTTAGGGTAAGGAGTTAAGGTTAGGGGCTGGGTTAGGGGTTAGGGTTAGGGTAAGGGGTTAAGGTTAGGGGCTGGGTTAGGGGTTAGGGTAAGGGGTTAAGGTTAGGGGCTGGGTTATCCATGTTGTTATATAGTCCTTAGAGAGACACATAAATATATGCGGCCTCTTTACTTTTTAAATCTTCCGAATGGATGTGGTCCTGAAGTGTGAAGAATTTGATGGAGGCTTCGATTGGATCCTGTTGGCACCGGGAGATGTTTTTATATCCGGCTGGCATTATTATATTCATGAGCACAATGATTTTATGAAAATAGCCGTAGGACTGTTGTGGCTCAATTAGAACATTCAGCTGCAAGCAATTAGTCGACTCAAGTGGGTGATAATCTGCAGAGGAATTCTTCATGTGGACACCTCCCCGGCAGATGTGGAACTGCGTGGCGGTACCGTTTGGGAAAATTAATTCATTGATAATAATATTCAGCGAGGTGCCAGTTCTTTTCGCCGTTTTCGTTTTAATTATTGTGTTTTTCATCAGGGCTGATTACAATGATAATGCCTGCGGCCACCAGGAGGAGATCCAGCGGGTGAAGTTGTGACTTGGTCGGATCGGATTGTTGTAGCGGCCGTCTGGCGGGTATCGATCGGAACCCGAGCCCTCGCTGCGGCAGTGAGCAGTAGTGAAAATGACAGCGACGTATTGCGAGTTATCGTCTGCGTAGAAGCGAACGTGCGCAGGCAGGCCGCGTGCATGAGTGGCTCACGTTTTATTGAATTCCCGTTGACTAATGAGCTTCATGGTGAGTATTCGATAACAAGGTCATTGATCGCTGTAAGGGAACATGGCGGAGGTCGCCATGTGCCCGCGGATCACGGCTTTTCCGAGGAGAATATCATTGACTGAATAATCACAGCAGATTGCTCCATAATAGAGGCAGTGAAATGAAATACGTCCTGACAGCCATAGGATGCTTTAAAAAAAATCCTCTCGGTTGCCGTTTTGCTTGACTACACGCTAGCTGTTTGCTAGTAAACCACGCGAACACAGATTTTTATCCAGTTGGTTTCTAAATATATGTATATATACGTATATGTTTTTTAGCAGGCCAAGCTAAAATATTGACAGCTAACTTGTTCTGTCTTATGGGTTCTTTAATATCTGAATGTAATCGTCTGTGGTTTTCGAGTCCTCTTCAATAAACGCGAGGCAGCCGTGGAGACAAAATGATGCTGCTTTCACTATTTATATCGGTGACAGGACTGCTTGCGAGGCTCTCCGAGGAGCGCCATTGTTGCCGCCTGACAGCACACTGCCTTGTTCCCTCTCTCTCTGTATACACAGTGTTAGTGTTTATTTAAAGCACAACAGATTAAGATTTCATAAAGATCCTGATTCAGCTCGGGCGTTTCGGAGGGGTGTGCACAAGTTCATGAGGCGTGAAACTGCTCTCTACTCAACGCTATATCGGTGATGATGTGATAGAGTAAATGCGCGGCAAAAAGATAATTAGGAGGCTGGAATGATCATTAGCCAAATGACTAGTCATAGAAACAAATAACTCTCAAGGAATTAAATTCAATAAATTAAAAGCAAATTCGCACATCAAAGGAGAACGCGCGTTGGTCGGCGGATAAAACACATTACCGCTACCGCTTATTTGTTCTCGTAGTCGAACAAATCTATATTGGACCGGATCTGACAGCTAACAGTGGATGGCCAATAGCTACGCTAATGGGAATTAGTCTGTTCAATTAAATAAAAACCCAAAGATTTCAAAGAGAACCTGGAGTTCAAGGTTGACTTACAGTAACATAGAGAAGAGACCGCTGCAGCGCTAGCGCATAAAGCACGCTATATGAATGCTAACAAAACAAGAACATTTCTATTAAAATGTTCCTGAGGTGTGAAAAGACAGTTGCATATGGCGTGAAAAAGAAACACACATTATTCAGAGATGTATGCGAGGCTGCTCGACGCAGAATGGAGGATTCCATCAGGCTACTTCATTCGCCTGGATTAGCCAAACCCAAACTCCCTCTTTGTAAACCTGTGTCTCTCTCAACATTTGCGTCAGTTACTCATGGTGTTATTTGGTCGTTTACCCAAACTTCTCAAGCTCTCCTGGTGATGAGGACACGACCTTTTCCAGCCTCAGTCCGACCCTTTGATAAAATTCTTAAGCTACTCCTGAGTAGCAATTGGCACCATGCGGGCTTAATGCGTTAGCGCTGCATTCGGCCTTCCGGTAAAGGTCACCTTTGGAGCGGTATAATGTCACAACAGTATTTCCACCGTCCGGAGCAGCTCGGCATTCTTCTGCTGCTCTCAAAATCAATAAGTGAGCTGGACGGATGTGAGTCAGACGGCCCTCCCGCAGACCCCCGAGAACCCGGGATGCTTTTGTCGAGCCTCGCCGGCAGCTCCAGTAAATATAGCATAAGCGCAGACATATGACAGTAATTACGAGTTTTATCCGGCTGTTGGTCCAGTTGAAAGCAGGATGTTAAACGTCTAACGACCTATTTCCTGAAACATTAATAGGCCACCCTCTTAAAAATGCTAATATTAGATGATTATACACGCAGTTTGCCGGCATGTGTTTCCCCCCTTACGACAGATTGTTTCTTTTGCTGCCATTTTGCGGCCCTGAAAATGATTTAATCTTTCATTTTTGGGCCTGTCTGCCATCACCAGGCGCGCCTCTTGAGAGAGAGGTCTGCTTTGATAATTGTGCCATGAACCTCATCAGCATTTCAGATGAAATGAAGCTAGACGGGTCACTTTGAGTTTAAGAGACACTAATTTGATTGAAATTCAAACTGGGAGCGCCAGGAAGTAGATTGCGCCGTCTCGGTAACGCGCCCCTCTCACTCATGTCACTTTCCCCCTCCAGCCGCACAGCAATTGTTCCGGCTGCTGATGCTCTTATTTTGTTTTATTGCGGATTCCCAGCGGCTCCATTCATGGCCGCGATCGAGTGTTGATAGATGGGAAATCAAGCAGTGGGAGCTAAACAATTTAGCATTTAGCAATTAATAAGCACCCCTGCGACTGTTATAGTTAGTAGACGCCATTGTGCGTCTCCATACTGGCACAATCCATCCTGACATCCTGATTTAAAAGGAAAAAAAAAACATTGGCGCAGCGATATGAGGAGTCAGTTGAGCTTTTTTTTTTGTTTCTATGCTAAATACAGTTTAATCATGCATTTATGCAGCGAGGGAAAATAAATTGTGAAGGCTAATCTGCGCTGCAGCATTGATTGAAATGAAACAGTATCTGTTCATAAAGATGGATTAGCGAACAACGATCCTGGTTTCTTTTATCATTTTAGAAAAGCTTTACTTCAAAATCGTGCTTTTTCTCATGGAAATGGAGTTTTTCAACCGTCAATTTATCATTAATTCAGCATAAAATCTCTGCGTCCAATTATTCCTCTGGCGTGATTCATGATGGCAGCAGAAAAGGTTAAGGTGATACTTGGTATCGGGAGCGCTATCAGCTACACCTTGTTGGTGTCTTAAGGCTGAGAGAGATTTGCATCAAATCCAAGCAGCATTTTCTGGAACACACTAATTATGGCGATGCCTGTTTCTCCCCCGAAAGGTCAGAGATGTGATGGGATCACACTCGATTGATTAGCCAGCTGGGAGGGAAAATTAATGTAATCAAATAGGAGAGAAAGTTTGGGTACAAGAAAAGAAAATGACTTTTTTTTTTACACCTTCAAAGTGTCATGTAGATGTTGAAAAGTAATGATTACTTTTTTTTTTACTTCAGGCTCTCGCTCCAATTTGCCAAATATCAGGACTCGCTCAGGTGGGTCCGGAGCGATCGCTAACGCTAACGTTGTGATGGAATTTCACACGCTGCGACAAAAATTCCCGCGTCAGGATTTAGTGGGCTGAAATTGCTGGTCTGGGTGTGAAGCAGCAGGACATTATATGGTGAAATGTAGCTCAACGGCCATCAGGAGTCGAGCAGTGGAGCCACAAATGGTGAAAAGTAAGAAACAAAGGTGATTCATTATTCTAAGAAAATGATTTTAAATTCCATCGTGGTCAACGCTCTAATGAGTGCAACTTTTGCCTCAAAGTTCCTCGTCTCCAACGCCTTTAACAGATGGCTAATTACTCCGTTGTATCATGCAATAAAATAAATTAGCTCCCCTTCCGCCCAGTAAAATCCTATGGTATTTATAGAAATTGAATGTTTCACTCAGGAGGAAAGAGAAAAAAGAAATGCTGCGGCTTAATATTCATATTGTACATGATTAATTACTATATAGCCCCAGACTATCAAAAGATAGTCAGAGATATCATATTTCACATGTATTTAATTAGCGTGCACATTGAGACCTGTGCCCTGGAAGGCCCAAACGCTCAGCTTTTTTACAGGAGAAATTCAGCTCTCGCTGAAGATGACAGTGAGGCCGACGCACGGAAGAAGTCATTAGGGCCGCCTCGATTGGTCTCAGGAGATGAGAAAGAATCTTAGTCCAACAATCACACAGAGATGTATCTGTATCTCTCTCTCTCTCTCTCTCTCTCTCTCTCTCTCTCTCTCTCTCTCTCTCTCTCTCTCTCTCTCTCTATATATATATATATATACATATATATATATATATATATGTGTGTGTGTGTGTGTATATATATACACATATATATACATATATATATACACATATATATATACACATATATATACATATATATATATACAATGGTAATGAGGAATCAGTCAAGAATAAATATATATACACATATATATACATATATATATACATATACATATATATATGTATATATATATATCAACATCGACATATACATATACATATATATCAACATATACATATATATATATATATATCAACATCGACAGTTGTTTTATTCACTCCTCGCCGCCTTTTTGTTGTGTTTCCCTTGGTTACATCCTCTTCTTTAATGTCTTTGTCTGGCAGATCGTCTCATTAGTGCCGTGAGTTTTACTTTTGATATCCCTCCGATTCACACGGCGAACATAAAGCCAAGTTTCATCTCGCCGTCTGGGAATATGTGAGATGAAGCACTGTGGTTTATGTCGCCTAGACACACTATTCTCTATGCATGGACAATGGGGGCAGAATTATCAAAGTGACGGTATAATGTGGAGACGGGGTGGCGGGATGGTGATGGCGGCTCAATCATCGGCAGGAGCCCAAGAAATCCTCTTGTATTTTCCTGGGAAAATGCGTTTTTCATCACGTCTTTACTGCACAGGCTCTGTCCGGGGAGCAGGACGAGGCGGTAGCGTTGAAGAACTGCCTCTGAGCTCCAGAGAGAAAAGTTTAATTAAATCCCGGCCGTTATTGTGATTTCGCCTTTTATTGAAATTACGGAGGCCATTTTTGAAGTGGTTGAATATTTGTGAGTGTAGCAGAAACCACAATACGTACAATGTGTGTGTGTGTGTGTGTGTGTGTTTGTGTGTTTAGTGCTGTGCACACTAGCATTGAGCCTCCCTTTGCGGTTTCCCCGAACTGCCCGATATTATAGCAACAATGTTTGGCAACAGCGCGGCGATTGCCTCTGCAACCCAGAACAATAGCCCGAGCCGAAGCGCGCTACAATGCGAGCGAGAAACACATTTTTCAATGATCTGCTGTGAAATGGGCGCGCGGCTTTAAGGAGAAACAAATTTGTCTGTGGTCTCTGCTAAATCAGCAGAACAGAGTTATCGATCGGGCTCCTCGCGTTGCCAATAGCGCGTTCGGTCCCCACGGTAGCCGAGATGGTTCACGTGAGGTATTGATGTCGTTATCATGATTTCAGTATAGCCAGAAGGTGGCCACCTGAAATTCCCCAGACCTCAGAGCAGCCCACCGAGTACAAATGTCTGCTCTCCAGATGTTAGAAAAAAAAACAAGTCATAGATTTTCTAGGTTAGCATTCTGTGCTTAAAAAGCCCACCTGCTAAAGCTAAATCCAATGGAATCAGTAACCCGCAGGCTATTTTTTTCTATGCACACTGGCCCCAGAGGTCCACTTGTAATTCATTGTGAATGCAACTTTTTTTTTTTTACGCACGGGCATTTATCTCCTAGATCACACTGTACGCGGCGGCGAGCTCATTTGCAAGGACAGGGCTCAGCAAGCTTCAGGTGCCTGAGAAGTTAATACGCCGCTGCATTTTAGAAAAGCTGCAGATTTCTTTCAGCGGCAAATACACATTCAGATTATCTTGATAAATATGTTCACAATGGGAAACCACAGAGGAATTCTGTACAGCGCGTGCAGTCCGCAAGGGAGTGGTGAATGGATAAAAATGCTAAAATGCTAATAGATTTAGATAGCTGGTACATGTTAGCGAAAACATCCCCGCTGTAGAATCGCTTTGACTCTTTATTTCGCTTGGAAAAACCAGCACAGATGTCTCCTCGTTGCTAAATTCTTGATTTTTCCCCTGTCAGGTGCAACAACCGGACCCAGTGTATCGTGATCACGGGTTCTGATGTCTTCCCTGACCCCTGCCCAGGAACCTACAAATACCTGGAGGTCCAGTATGAGTGTGTGCCCTACAGTAAGTCTGACCCTTCTGTCATTAAATGAGACCTTCGCCCCCTCCCCTGCCACCCTTTACTCACCCATCCACCCACTCGTCCGTCCCTCCTCTCCGGCCTCCCTCTGTCACACCACATCCATTCCCGTGTCCAGTTGTCATGTGCGACACGTTCCAGCATCCCTTCCTCTTTCTTCCTCTATCTGTGTCACACCATGAACCTTTCATGAAATATGACCCGTGAAGCCTCCTGACCCTCATCTGTCCCACCTTTATTATTGATGTGCTCGCCGTGCTTCCCGAGGACCAGCCTGGTTATGAGATAGCAGAACTGAGACAGGAAGTCGCGCCGACTCTCCCAGCTAGCGAGCGAGTGTTTTTATAAAGTCCATCAGGTGCGAAGAACCCAGCTCACCTCGGTGGATTAATTAACGCACGTCCGTATAACAGGTGTTGGGAATATGCTAACAGATGTATCGTTACGAAACGCAGCTGAATGGCGCCTTTCAAAAGTCAACACAGGAATATTTCATCCAAAGAGATAGTGTTAACATTTTGTCTGCTCCCTGGGAGCTCAAATATTCAACGCCATTCTGCTCCCCAACAATCTTTAGATTGGCCTTTGTCCTTTAGGCTGCCATGTTCATTTGCCTTTTATGAGGGAAAAATCCCCCGTGTAACCTTTTCAGCCTGATTAACGACAAAGGTTTGGATGATTCGGCAGTCACTGATTAGGTGGACCTCCCAGGAATCTGAAACTTTACCCATATATGAATAATCCATCTTTAATATGTGTGTTTTAATTTTTGGTGAACAATATAAAAGCTGACCTATATTTCCCAGCCCTTCTCATTAGCCATAGACTCAGTACCCCTTCACATGGAATAAGAATGCATTAGTGAACATTATTAGATGGTGAAAGTCATTCCAACCCAAAGGTTAGCCTCTCTTAGTGGCTTACCTGTGATTAAAAATAGAATAGTCGACATTCGCTGTGTGATTTCTGCCACATTCGAGCGAGCCCAGCCCCCGCAGCTTCTCTCTGAAGCACCTAACAGCTTGCTTTTTTTGTTTTGTTTTCTCTGCTCCTTGTTTTATTCGCCTCATAGTTAAGTGAATTATTGATCCGATGTCTTGCCGCGTTACCTCAATCCTTAATAGCGGGATTAGCCTCAAGGTGCACTCGTGTCCACCTGCTGTTATGACTGTCTCCCTTCTCACTCCGAGACCACTGTAGAGGGGAGGAAGTAAAGAAAGAACAGCAGCAGCAGGATTCTCAGGAAAGAAACAGTTGGAACTTCACTCTGAGCCTCCATAAATGTCTGTAGCCCAATCTTTTTGCTTCTCAAGGTCCATGCCCCACCAGAATGGGAGCAAGAACACAGAATGTGTCCTATCGCAACTGCCCCGGTAAGTGCATGCTGCCCTCCCGGTCCGCTCCAGCCCACTCAAAGCCCGGTCCAGCCTTTCCCTCCCTCGATCCTTGTGGTAAAACTGTGCTAGATTTGCTAGACCAGTTCCGTTTTTTTGGTTTTTTCTCCCTTTTAAACACCTTCCATCCCCTCTCCCCAAAGCAAAAGTGCCCCTCCGCCCCCGTGTCTGTAATTTGGATTGTTCTGTAAAGTCAAACCAGAACCAAGAGGAACAATCACAGGGAGAAGGTTGACAGAGCCGAACCTTGCTGGAACAGATGGGATGGCGAAGACGTTCCAAAAGTTTCCCGTTTCCCCGAGGGAACGCCTCCCAGACCAAACACTTGAGTTTGGTGATTAAAACGCCGCAGTGATTCAGGAGCTTAGGACCGCCGGGATTTTCTTGGATCCCAGAGTTGAGAAGTTATTTTGCAAGGAAACGTATTAAATCCACATTAAGCCGCTCAGCGTCAGGGCGGCAGACAGCGTCCTCGTTTGGACGCGTGACCTCTGAACCCTCAAACGTCCCCTCCATATTGAATTCTGCTGTTTATTATAACGTTCGAGTCTTTGCACTGACACAAACAATGTGGCATTCATGAAGGCGAGTGGCTTCGGGATCTTGGGCAGATCCACATGTTCTGTATTTTCATCCTTTCGGCTCTGTAATTCGGCTCTTTTCATGAGCAGGTCCTCATTAGCATTATATTCCTGTTCCAGCCAAGGATGCAAATTGGCCTTCACGTGCCACAAAATTGGCTCCAATCAGGCGACCTAAAAGCCGAGACTCTGCCGGCGCCGCGATTTTGAAGACGCACAGCATTTAAACAAGAGCGGCGGCGCGGGTTGGTTGAGCCGTTTAGCTAAAACAACACAAGCTGTTGATGTTTGTTGTTTAATCGCTGGGTGCGCTCTGTTGCCGAGTGACTGGCACCTGACATCCATCCATCCTCATCTGACTGAACAAATGATCAACAGCCATTAGAAATTCATGAGCGCTAGCAGAGGTTAGCATCTTTGGGGTTGAGTCAGGTTGGGGTGTTCTCCTTTTCTTCTCGTATTGTTGTTTAATGTTTAATATTAATAAAAAAAAAGACTGACTCTTTCTTTTCCCTTGTGCAATCTGCAGGAAACCTCCTCGGCTCTCTGACTCACTCTCTCCAATTTCTGAACACGCTCCTTTTTTCTACATTTCTGCTAATGCCATCAGGGGCTCCCATCACACGTTCCCTACTTCCTTTCCAGGTTTTCTTCGCACCGTCTTTGTCTGTTCCCTTCACGCCTTCTCTGTTTCATGCGGCCGAGGCGAGCCGGACTGATGTTGACTCCTGATTTGACGGCTTCCTGTCTGTGCTGCAACACCTTTGAATTCCTCCTGCAGACTGATGTGCATTTATGGATCCTTATTAATCCTGTCTGTTGCTTTTTCCCTCCCTTTGTTTGTGTGTTGCCAATGAGATTAAGGTCAGACAGAAACTCTCACATGAACAAAAGTCACTTACATTTGCAACACATTTAAGGAAATTGCTACTTTAACTTTTTTTATTTAATATATTAAGTATATGAGTTTATATTTTGCAAATTGGAAAGCACCCACAATGCCGCAGTATTGCATATGAATTCCATTAAGAGCCACAAATATTTATGTATTTAGCATCACATGCTAATGCCATTAGCCAGTGAGCGTTCACTTGAAGTATTCATAGACTATCTCACTGCATTGAAAGCCTGTGTAGACATACAAAATGTGACCTCTTAAAGCAAATCTGGGCTCAGACTTCTGGAATCTCAGAGACCAATTTGTCTCTCCTCACAATCAGAGGAGAAATTTGCTCCTGGACTTTGGTCAGTCCTGATTATCCGGTGCTGTCAGCAGCTCGCGGGTCCATTTTTAAACCCCACAGCAAATCGCTCGACGACTCATTAATATTTAACATGTCTGACATTTAGGATTTAAAATAGGACTGACTGCCTGCGTGTCTTCACGAAGGGAGCGGTGTCGCGCGGTTATCTTCCCATCTCCAGGCTCAGAGGTTGTTTTAGAAGATTGGAAAGTGGAATTTGTGTTCAGTCTGTCTCCATTTTTGCAAAACAGTCAGTCAATATGAGCGTTTATTACTGCTGCAGTGTGAAACAATATAAATGAGGTTTTATCCTCTTGGAAATCGTCTGAATTAGCTTCACTTACTGTAATTGAATCACAGTTTCTCGCGGCTTGCGGAAATTGCAATTACCTTTAGTTTTGGATTTAATTAAGAAGATATTCCCTCACAGTGGAATTGATCAACTAAACCAGAGAGCCCCATTCTAACCTGAAGTGAGCCGTTCCTTCAGAGTCAGGAAGGTCAGGGTTATGACCTCTGCTCTGACCTTGGCTTTAAACTTAATGGAGTAAAAAAAAAAAAAAAAAACTCAATGATTTCAAATTGTGCTCTTGCAGTTAAAGGGATCCTTTTATAAAATCTGTCCTGGATTACTCAGATTTATGGGCAAGATTTCTGCACAGTTGCCTTCAGAGTGCCTTCGCTGTTTGTTGCTGTTTATTTCTTATTTTGAGAATTGACTTCATTCATTGCAAGATTAAATATTGCAATTTTAATAAAACAGTCTTAGAGGACAACAGTCTGCCTCTGCTGTTACTGTCCAAAATGTGACAAGTTTCATCAATTTAGTGTACAAAGTTAAGATTGAAGTTTTTTTAATATTTACATTACTTTTCTGTCAGAAGAGGTGGGCAATATGGAATTAGAATAATACATATTTAACAAACAAAGAAAAGGTTTGGAGCTGTAGTTGTTGGCATCTAAGACAATGAGCTTTGGATAAATCCCCTGCCATGGTAATGCATGTAATGTATATGATAGTGTAATATCATATTGGCCGGCCCAGATCTAAATGGCCTTGTTCTGTGATGGTGGGTGGATAAAAAGGGACCAATATTTGGGACTTTCCAAAAGCCGATTGGGAGTTTAACACTTTCAGATGTAGTTCTGACACAGCTATTTAGTTTGGGGGTTTGAACGTGGAAGTCTTCCCTTTGCATCTGATACCAAATCCATCCACCACCGTGTTCAAGGCCCATTTTTTGGACTGAACCGTTTCCAATGCTTTAATCCTGCCCTTCCTCCAACAGGACCAGCACGTCTGCCGCCTTACCTGATCTCCAACTTCCTGTTTGTCCATGTCTCATAACATGTTTCTGTATATGTAAATCACAGTGATGAGCGTTAATTCATATTGATCTCTTTTTCCCCCTCTTTGCACCCCTTTCATTCTCTCTTCCAACGCTTAAAATAGAAGTGGAGCAAAAAGGTAAATAACAGACATGATCCAAATCCTAGCTCCTTGTTTTGTGGCATCTGGCTGTGAACTGCCTATTTCTCCCATGTTGGCCGCGACTAACACGTCATAGACGGTATCTTCAGAACCGCCCCCCCAGCCCCCCTCACTGTAATGTTAATGGACAGTGTAGTGCAACAAGAGACGTTAGGCTGGCTATGGAAAAGACAAGATGCACGCAGCCAAAACACGTAAATGCCGATGCTTTGGCTGGAGTCCACGGGGGCTTCCTCTCTCAATTCTCCCCAGAGTTCTTTTGCTACTCAGCAGAAAATCAAATTGCCTGCCTTCCGAACCCTCGTCCATAGCATGCCATGGAAACAGTCCCTTGCCCCCCTTCTTTTTTCTTTCTTTCTTCAAGCTATTGATTTCTACTCTTCTTTTCTCTCAGAGCCCCCCCTTCACACCCTTTCCCACCACTTGCTATATGTCCTGTATTCCTGATCGTAATGACCAAAAACACCTCAAGAGACTCGCAACGAGATGTTAGCTACTTCTCTAAAGAGAAGTTAATGGTTGTGACGGTTGCACTCTTTTGCTAGTCCTCTCAGGTCCACGTACAGCCAGTACCCTTTAGCAGACGCCGCTGACTCCTGCTCTCTCATAACCTCTCCGTCTGTTGCCGAGTGACGTTAGTTGGCTGCATTATTCTTATTATTTTTGTTCACAGGACCGATTGTTGCGTTAAATTTAGTTTTTGTTACGTTACTTTTTTCGTCATTTGTACTCTACTCCTAACAGTAAATGTCTGTGGGGCCAAGCTTCTTTTTGTTACCCACAAAATTTACATATCTGTTTTGTTCAATAACTTTTTTTTCTTTTTCCTTTCTATGCACCACACTAAAATCCGTAAACTGCTTGTGAATATTGGCTCTATAGCTTTTAGTTGTGTTGTGGCCACTCTGCAGCGTGTATCTGTCCCCACTTCTCATGTATAACCTCTTAATAAAAAGAAGCCATTAGAGATTTTGTGGATGTCACATGTTACTTTGTGCGGCTTGTTTTTTCACATGTTAACCCGAAGATGTTTTCTTATTCTATTCTTCTCTCACTACTAGTTTTTCTTTGTCCCGGGACTCTGAAAGCTGTCGGAGATCCTTCCTTTCTATTCGAAGCGGAGCAACAAGCTGGCGCCTGGTGCAAAGACCCCCTTCAAGCTGGCGACAAAATTTACTTCATGCCTTGGACTCCATATAGGACAGACACTCTGATCGAGTACTCCTCCCTGGATGACTTCCAAAACGGCCGGCAAACCATCACCTACAAGCTTCCTCACCGGGTAGATGGGACCGGATTCGTGGTCTACGACGGGGCCGTGTTTTTCAACAAGGAGCGCACCCGCAACATCGTCAAGTTTGACCTGCGGACGCGGATCAAGAGTGGTGAGGCCATCATCAACAACGCCAACTACCACGATACGTCGCCCTACAAGTGGGGCGGCAAGACAGACATCGACCTGGCGGTCGATGAAAACGGCCTGTGGGTGATCTACGCCACGGAGCAGAACAACGGCATGATGGTCATCAGCCAGCTGAACCCCTACACGCTCCGCTTTGAGGCGACCTGGGACACGGCCTACGACAAACGTTCTGCCTCCAATGCCTTCATGGTTTGCGGAGTACTCTATGTGGTGCGCTCCACCTACGAAGATAACGAGAGCGAAGTCAGCAAGAGCCTGATTGATTACATTTACAATACCAAACAGAACCGTGGGGAATATGTTGATATCCACTTTCCCAACCAGTACCAGTACATCACGGCTGTGGATTATAATCCGCGAGATAACCAGCTCTATGTGTGGAATAATTTTTACATTCTGAAATACAATCTGGACTTTGGGCCACCTGATCCTGCTCACGGTAAGAGACCACTCACCCCCCCGTCATTTGTTTAGCAGACAGCTTTATTAAAATGATAACGCCACAGCCTTGATTTGAGCTGTCATCAAAAGAAATTTATGTGTTGGTCCTCGTCTATGCAAGTGCCACAGCTGACTGATTTTTAATTTAGAATCTAATATGTGCTAGATATGTCACGGCAGCTTTGGAGTGTAGGAAACCATCTCTGGGGGTGAAGTGAGTGGAGCTCTGTGGTAAACAACACCTCGAAGCCAGTTACCATATCATAAGGGATCAGCATCGAGGGGATTTGTGAAGGTTTACCATCCGGGCGTTCCCAGAGTCCCCGGTGCCAAGGCTCAAGGGACCCCCGCTAGCATAGCCCTTTTTTTTAGAGAGCAGTGCAGACGCTGAAAGATATTTTTTCTCTTCTCGAAACATGCATGCCCGGACAGGTGCAAAATCTGGCCACGGGCAAGGATAGATCATTCCCCAAGCGATTTTGATATTCCAAAACTCTATTGGCCATTTAAAAAATACTTACCTCTGTGGATAGACTGGAAGGTTCGAATACTGGAGATTGTAAAAGCGAAGGAGAGGGATCAGTCATCCCGGGTCACATCAGCAGTCTGTGTTTTTAATTTATCTGTCAGAAGCTGAGCAGAGGCTAGCCGAGGCCTGTGATAGCCTTACAATGAGAATATAATAGCAGTAATTATGCTAATCCCTTCCGCAACTACAGCCTCGAGTCCGCGTAATTCTCCGTGTAGCCAGTGATGCGCCACAGAGGTCAAGCAACTTTTCCACAGATTATCCAAGAGCTCAATATTTATTACGCTGTTTGCACGTCCACTCATGTATCGATATGACACGAGCTAGGCCGGCTAAATTGGGTTCAACTGGTGGTGCAGCATCAATTCAGCCAGGCTAAAGAGAGCCCCGCTCCAATTAACAACGCAGTCCAGTTTGAACGAAAGAATTTTACACTTTTAGATCCTCATCCTTTAAAAAGTATTCTTACCTCCCCAGTTAACTGAAGGTAGGTCTGGAAATAAGAATAAATAAATGATTGTTATGGTGGTTTCAGTCTGATATCCTAATTCAAAAGGCCGCAGAGTAGCAGATGATGTAATTACCTGTAAATTTACCTGCTCCTTCTGGTATTAATGCATTTCCACTTCGGTGTTTGGTCACCTTAATAACATATCGACAGATCAGATAATCAAATTTGAAGCTACATCTCCAACAGCTGCTGGTTCATCCTGAGTGACAGCGACCTATCAGAGGTAGTTTAGGCGTGCATACTTAAAAACACGTCCTGCTTGTGTGGTTTGGGTGTTTGGTGCCTGGCACCTTTGTATTCCGCCTCTAAAAGTTCTGCAGTTACACTTTTGTCATTTCTCTTTACTGACAAATGAGACGCGCTGGCTCGCCTGCTGACTAATGTATGTGGAATGGCAGTCGATGAGCGTGAGGGAGAATGGTCCAGGATGATCATCAAGATGTCAATAAACTTGTCCTCCCACACGGCTGAGGTTGACACATAAATGATGGCACTTTTTTCTGGCTGTCACTGGGGTGTCCTCTCCACGATATCTTGATGCTCATTCCAGGCTCCGCTTCACTAAGCACCCAAACATGCTACGCTTTTTTGCTGTTGGACATGGAAGGTAGGTTATATATTTGTTTTTTTTCAGTAGCTCCTGGTTAAAATCTATATATATATAGATTTTTTTTTTACAAAGTTCAGTGAAAAGCTCTATTAGGTTGAGAATGTCATGCATATGAGAGGGAGATGTAATTGTGGGCAGTGATATTGACAGCGTGCCACTTTGCAGCAAGTGTCCCACTTCTTTTTTTTTTAAACCATATTTCAAGTGCACAAACAACTCTGTCACATAATTCACTCTGTCATGGAATGCAGTCACATCAAAGTGATGCTGAGACCCTGCGTGGCAGACGGCTGGGTTGTTGTCAAGTCTAATAATGTCGCTCGTGTCGAGGCAAGATCATCTCTTGTAGGATTATGGGGGAGTGGATGGGGTCACATCCAACAAGCAGCTCCGCTGGAAGTGGACAAGACACGAAATGGGTCAGTAAGTCCCTTACTTGGCTACGACCGACGCTGCTGTAATCCACTCATTTAACCGTGGCTCCGTGCCGGCCATCCTTCATGGGCACAACAGCTCATAAATAAAAAGACACGTTCTTCTATGGCATGTGTGTAAATGAGACCATTTAAATGAGTTATTCCCAAAGAAAACTCATAATGCAGCCGTTTATTCATGCCAGGCTCTGAGATGTGGCCTCTAACCACTGGGTCGGCATCAAAAGCTGTTTTTTAAAAAAAAAAAACACACACAACTGTGCACAAACAGACTGTGCTCACTGCCTTGATGAGACACAGGTGAGCCTTTTATGCATCCCTTGTCTCAAAATTAGATTTCAAACAACTTTCATCCCGCAGCCTCTAGCATTGCCGTTTACTCCCACACAGATACGGGCCTCCCCTTTAATTCTCCAAATGTCAAAACATTTGCATTAAGCTCAACCTTATTCAAATGATGCAATTTGCCAACGGGTATCTTAAGGAAGACAACGGCCCAATTTGTTTGAAATGATAAGGTGTTGCTACCCGACTCGCCAATTAGCTGGCGTGGGTCGAGATTTGGTCGAAACAGCGGCCCTTCGTCTTTATGGAAATACCTGATCTTGGTGAGCGGCCGCCCCAGAGAGATCCGCTCTTATAGTCCGACGGATATACAGCTGCCTAATAAGCACCGCCATCATTCACGGTGGTTACCGAGAGGTCGGATCGCACGTGGCAACATTTCAGAGTGCGATAGCGGCGGTGGCCCCGCCCTCATATCAGCACTGCTACAGTAGGGGGGTGGGGGTGGCGTCAAAGGGGCAGTTTTATTTGTTTTCTCTGCAAATGCCAGCACATTTTTCCTCCTCCTCTGTGTTTCTGACTGTCACCTGTTCCGTCTTCAGCCTCTTCTTGCTCCCGCCTTGGTCGTCCTCTGGCCCACATCTGGGTATTTGCGTCTCCTTTGGCTTTTCTCCGGAAGTCAGGCTAAAGCCGCGGTCAGACTGTTCAAATCATGCCCGAGGATTTAAGTAAATCCTCAGCTGTGCATTCTGTTGTGAGTGTAAACAACCACACACGCAAAACAACAGCAAAGCAAAAAAAAAAACATGATGCATGTTACATTTTATGCACGTTTTATGCTACCGGGGAGTAGCTGTAGTTTCACACATTTTTATCGATTTCAACAACAGCCGGGATCTGGTCTGAACCGTGTGAGTGAAAGCTGCTGTTGTAAGTGGCTTGTCTTGGGTTCTTTGTCAAGTTGTCAAGCTCTTTTCACAGGATCTGAACTCCTCTCGCTTGTTGTCAGACTGATACTGACTGTGAAGCCAGTCATTGAGGCAGAAGCGAGGGCAACAAAAGAATAACGTCGTGCAGATGAGCCACGTGTTTTCAGAAGCTCACTGTCAGGACCCAAATGGGTTTTTCCGCGACTGCATCCGCAAATGTGTCCAGATGTTTGTCGCTGGAGATATTTTTGGAATTCATTCTTTGCTGCAGAAGTAATAAGGACCAAGTCTGATGAAAGACTAAAGAACTTTTTGTGTTTGTCTTTTCCAAACTGCGAAAAAGTGTTGAGGAAACATCATTTTTTTTAAAAATATACATTTCCCAAACACAGCCTTTATGATGCTAAGCTAAAGCTAGGCTACTACCGACTTGCAATTTGACTAAGATAATAAACTGTGTAGGGAAATAAACTGCCCATCCTTTATTGTTGCACCACAGGATCTGCCCATTCCTCCTATAGGGCTTTTTTAACCACCGGTTTATGGTTGCGCTGTGATGTTATTCTGAGTTATGACCCACCAGCTCGCTCTTGGTGGCATTCTGAGCCGAGTCTACCTTTGGTGATAAAAAAGGGCAGAAATCCCACCACGGTGATTTACGGACTCATTCAAGATGTTTCTGAGATTACGGCGTGTGGTAATAACGGGTCGGTATCTGGTGGCCGGAAAAGGCCGCGCAGCAGGAGGTCCTGGGGGTCACCTGTTTCCTCTGAAACGCGATCGCGAGCGATCTCGGTGGTTTGTCTGACGTCTGACGCGAGCGGACAGTTGCTTCCAGACGTGGCGGAACATTTTGTCCCACGCCCGACAAATGGAGCGCCGGCCATGGTGGCCTCATAACCAGGGGTATTTACCGTCTCCTTACTGAGCGCCGAAGAACACGGCTCACACGGGGAGATTTATCTCCACGGGCCTGATCATCGCGCCTGTGTCGCGCCGACATGTTGCTACATCTGTTTGGGAGCGTTGCCATGTGTGAACACCTCCGAAATAGACATCATGCACCGTGCGGTGTTAAATATCAGTGAGTCTGGCACACGCAGAGTTAATGTTTGAAATTTGAGGCACGTACAGTACAGAGAATGCTACAAGGGAGGGGGGGGTAAAGGCTGGAGTCTGGCAGCTGCTCTGTCTGTTCCCTATACTTTAGTGTCATTCTTTGCGTGCGCTTGAACGCGCGGGTATGCTAACTCTCATGCATGCGCCTGTATGAATCATCATGTTTGTATGGCGGGGGCAAGAGTAATATCGCATGCGGCAGTAAATAATATAATCCTGCTATTACTTTTTTCCCCAAGACATGGATGTGTACTGTACACACCATCACAAGGACACGACTCGTGGGAAATTATACAAATTTTCGCTCAGCTTTCTTCATATTTATTACCGATATACTAGCAATCACATGCCGCAGTCCCCTGCACTACAGTACAGACGTGTAATCCAATTTCCGTTTTTGTATTATTGTTATTATTGGTAGATATCAAAGTGCATTGCCGGCATATTATAAATCATCAGACGGTTTCCCACTGAAGAACAGCTTCATTTCCATATGAACTTCAAAGTGAGGCGGATGCATCCAGAGAGGACTGAGCGAGGTGCCCGGGCGAGGCAGAGATGTTTCCTCTGCTGAATTAGGAAAGGAAATCATTTTGGGGCTTTTTCCCCTGGCACATTGATTCCGTTATACTGCTTCTTTACTGCTTGGAAACCTGAAGGGACATTCAGTCATACACCCCATTCACCAGATTATTCTCTTGCTAGCGCAAAGACCAAGACCTGGACGCCCCTAAAGCAGCTTTGTTACATTTAGAGCTTTCTAATTACCACCCAGGACCCACATATCACAACTTCTCAAGACAGCTCCACAACAGCGAGAGATAAGGTAGGGAACAAGCGAGGTCCTTTAAAAAATAAAATTAGCTGAATTAGCTGAAACCAATCATAAATGTGCGTTATTTAGCTTTTCCTGGCAAAACAATAGGTACCTGATAATGTGCATAAAACATTACCCTGATGCGTTGCCAATTCATTAGCCATAATATAAAAGACACACACTGTCCGGTTTCATTTATTCCCCTGGTATGAGCACCGGGTGCCAGTAAAGAGGCTGCTCTCCTTTCCCAAATCGCTGTCCCGTCACCTGTCATTAATTCCAGAGCTACAACCCCAAAGCTAATGACAGAACTGCTGCACATACTGTGTAATTGCACCAATGCGAGGGCGTCGAATCGCACGGAGGGGTTATGAATAAGTCCATCCCAACTGTTGGCGGCACTTTGGAGAATATCGCTCCATGTGCTTGTGCCGTATGACAGCTAATTGAAGGTTCCCACTGGGCTGAGTGCAGCAGGGACGTAACAATCAACGATGCTGTCAGGGTCGTGCTACACGGTCTACGTGTGAGATTTGCTTCTATTGTTACAATCAAAAGGAACTTTGCCGAAGGTGGCGCACCGTGTCAGGATTGTGTTTGCATCAGTGAAATGCTGAAAATAGGGTATAATTCTTATCTCAGAGTGCAGCTAACATATTGAGCTAGGAACCTAATAGCATCCGGTATATTGTTGAAAGGGACTGGTGCAAGTGTGTCTGGAGTTTCTTTTAAGATTAAAATAGCAAATATCAGAGTATCATGCTATATTTTATTGCTCTTTGAGAGGAGGCTTTTTAATGCTGTGTCAGGCAGCCCCAGCATACAAATCAATCCCCCCCGACATCTGTGACAGCCGTCCACAGTGTCCACTTTAATGTCTATGTGACTTCTCTTCTCTCATCTTTCATTGGGTCAAATTAAAATAAGCCACGGCATAAATGTAATGAGATTACAGTGTTTCTGGCAGGATTATGGGCCAGCACGTTATGTACACAGGAATACCGGTGGTCAGAGAGGCCGCTTTGTTTATGCACGGCTCTCTCCGGGAAGACCGCACTCACATTAGCAACCTTTTCACGCGCCAAAGAGGATTAGCTTGCTCCATAAACATGAAATGAAACCCGCGGACAGGATTATTTTAGCCTCTTCACTTGTGTTCTTTTCATAATAGGTCTGGTTAATAAAGCACTTTAGTCCGCAACCATATGATAAGAAATTCCAGCTACTTGGGCGACGCACTCATTAGCACCAGCGCCTCTTCCCTGAAGCTAAAACCATCTTTTGCGCTTTGGGCCATTCTATACCCAATGCAACCTTTTAGGTGAGCCAAAAGCATTAGCCAGCATTAAGCTTAGCACCACGCCGGTTTGGAAAACGAGAGCAGAAAACTTTTACATGATTTATTTGTTCTTGTCAGGGCTCAGTATCACTTGACAAGAAGGATTTTCGAACCAGGGCTGGAAACAAGACACAGTTGTTAGTTAACATGCTAAAGGAATGCGCTGGAATTGCAGCAGATGCTACTTTGATTTATTGGCCAGGAGGTCGTGAGCTCTTTATCTTAAATCACGCTGCCAGACAGCAGTTCGTTTTCATTTTATTTCTGTCTGGGCTGTAAAACTCCCCACCCACGGTGCCGGGGATTGTATCATTATCAGCTTTCATACCTTGGAAATAAGAAACCTGCACACAGTCCGAATTTTTCTCGGGAACGCTCATTCCGCACAGAGCCGACCCGACAGGCCGCGCGGCAGAATTACACACCGCTGAACATGAAGCAGAATTTCTTGTGTCTCTGCCCTTCCCTGAGAGTCATAAAAAACAATGGTTATAGCAATGAAAGGGTACTGGTGCAGAAGCGAGTCGGGCATTTCTGCCAGCCGCCTAAACGCTGGTGCCGAAAGGACGCTAAGCACCGGTTGTCTGCTGGCCACCGTGACAGGCTTTGTGGATGAGAAATTTCACTGTGTTGAATAAAAGCATGCAGGTGAAGGGAGAGGAGGAGGACGAGGAGGAGGACGAGGAGGTTAAGTCAGCCAGTCGGCCGAATCTGCCTCCAGCACCGTGTCCGTGCACTGTCACCTCCTGTGTGCATGTATATTGAGATCTATACTGCCATTAACAGGCAGGATGACACAGGTTCGTCTCCTGTAGTCAATAGAACAGTGTTTCTCCTTTTTTCTGCTGTAATCCCCGACCGCCCCCCCCCTCCGCCCTTCATCTCCCTCCATCCTGTCTTCGACTCGCTGCTCCCTCGGATGTTTTCACTGCACAGAACGACTGTGTTCGGCAGCACTTCTTCACATTGTCTGCACGCTCTGCAGGCAGGCTAATGGAGGAAATCAAAGTACTCAAATGCGATTTGATTCGGCGTATGCATTGCATTACAATCAGAGCCCCTTTGGCTGCGGCTTTTCATCCTTTTAGGTTTAACCCAATGCTTGACTCTGCTCCCACGTTTTGTGAGGGGTCATGCCTTCCCTTTGTACTGAAAGATTTGAACTAAAGACCCTTTGTCTTAAAAACATGCGAGACTCTTAAAAAAAACCTGATTACACGTCGCTGCAGCATGTGAAAAAAACGTCTCCCGTCTCTGTGGCCCAAATGTCTGGAGTATTTTCTCATATACCGGGAGAGAACCATATTTTTCTGCCCGCGGCGCAGCGTGAGCTAGTGCACACCTGCTCTAGTTGGAGTCGTAGTGAACACAGAAATGTAAAGTGAGTGCTCAGGCACCATGACAGCATCTAGACGTTCCGTGTTGCCCTAGTGAAATTTAATCATCCGTGCCACCGAAATCTCCCAGGCAAGAATGATTGCCAGGCAGGAGGATGTCACTGTAATTATTGTCTTGTTCGCTGCAGACTGAGTGCCGGGGATAAGCTGCAGTCAACAGGAAGCACGCCTGTTGCAAACCAAGCGCGCGCAACAGGAGATTTGAAAGTAGAAGCCAAACGTGGTTCAACCTGCTTGAGATTAATAGAAATGTTATTTAAGGTGATACATGGGGATATTTGCAAACAAGGGCACTGACGAATGTTGATATAGGCAGCATCGCGCCCAGCAGGGCCGCGGCGCTAATGAGCCAAACCCGCAACCGAGGCTGCGGATCTAACTGTCGCTGTCAGCTTATGTGTTACAGGGTTCCCAGTACAAAGCTCCATCAAAACATGATGCCTGTGTCTCTCCGCAGCTCCGCCGCTGTCACAAGCCACCACTTCCCCTCAGCCTCAGAGAACCACGCCAACCACCACAACAACCACCACGGCGCACAGGGGCGTGGCCAACGCCACCACCACAACAGGGCTCAAAGAGGGCAGCAGGGGAGCGCCCAAAGCGCCTCCTGTGGTTCCAAAGACGACTCCTCCTCCACCTCTGGAGTCCTTCCCTTTGCTCGAGCGCTTCTGCAAGGCCACCGAGGAAAGAGACATCATGTGGCCTCAGACCCCGCGGGGGATGCTGGTGGAGCGACCTTGCCCCAAAGGAACACGAGGTAAACAGTGCGCACCTTCACCTCGGGGCGACGAGCGGGTTGATTATAACACGACAGCTCTGGGGCTTATCCGATCCTTCTGACACGCGTGCATCCAAGGACTTTTCCTTCTTTCGTTTTTTAAAGGGCAGTGGAAGCGTGTCAGGGAATTCACGGCATTAATGGCTTTCAGCTGTGTTGTTTCAGGTCAAAAACGGGATTGAGCAACCTTTCATGGTTGTGTCACAGAGCGACGGGCTCAGCTGGTTGTCCTGCAGCATTGTGGGAAAGTGCAGCCCTCGTTTGGTTGCCCGTGCAACCCTGTTAGTGCTCAGAATTCCCAGGGTTAGTTAGGACGGGAGAAGGATGCAGACAGCAGCAGCAATCTGGGCACATTTCCTTAAAACATGTAAATATGCAGACGTACTGCGGGCACATATTTGTATAGAAGTCATACATTTGTTTGTTTGTAAATGCCCTGTTTGCATGCGGGGTCCATTTATTATATTCCTGCTTGTGTTGCCCTGTAAAGAAAATTTGATGAGACTTGAATCTGAAAGGGACTATTTTCTTTTTGTTTTCCATATCAGGCACTGCTTCCTATTTATGTGTGCTTTCCAGTGGGACCTGGAACCCCAAGGGCCCCGATCTGAGCAACTGTACCTCCCACTGGGTCAACCAAGTAGCCCAAAAGGTTTGTCTTAGTGTTGTTCTTCTGAGCAGAGGTAGAAAAATAAAACAAATGTTTGCCTCCCTCCCTACGCGGATGTGCTACGCTTCAGCGTTGTCTAACCGAACTGTTGTATTAACAAAGGCATTAATGAAGAGGTGTCGATGAGTCACAGTTTTCACCCCGCCCTACAGATCCGCAGTGGTGAAAATGCGGCTAACTTGGCCAACGAGTTAGCCAAACACACCAAAGGCCCCATCTTTGCCGGGGACGTCAGCTCCTCCGTGCGCCTGATGGAGCAGCTGGTGGACATCCTGGATGCTCAGCTGCAGGAGCTCAGACCCAGCGAGAAAGACTCCGCGGGGCGGAGCTTCAACAAGGTAGCGCGGCTCGCCGGTCCCGCTCGTGCTCAGCCATGACTCTCGTTTCTCTCATCTCGTTTTCGAGCGCAGGGAAGCTGTGACGCAGACCGAACTGAAACAGCTGTATTGGCAGCCATGTGTGCGTATGTACACGATGTGAAGTATTAACATGACAGTGCTCGTGTGATGTGCCAGGGCACCGGGAGGAAAACAAGACAGGGGGGCTTATTTTTAAGACGTATTAAGATCGATTTGTCAACGGCACATCATGGAGCTGGCTCCCACTGAAACACTGCGATGGGCTGGCAATTATTCCTGCCGCCTCTAATTGAAAAGTCTCATCACCGTGTTCGGAAATCTCTTGCAAATTTGACACTTTTTTTTCCTTTTAGAGGCCTTTTTAAGATTAGCATTCCCGTTTGAGCCCGTTAGATGAATGAGGCTCCGGGTCAGCGACATGCCTGCGGAGTCACGATAGCACAAAGCGCTGATGAACCTGACGTGCAAATGACGTGTCTCTATTTTTGATCTCTTCTTCTCTCCCTTCTGATAAAACAAAAAGCTTCAAAAGCGAGAAAGGACATGCAGGGCATACATGAAGGTACCGGAGCAATGCTTCTGCCTGTTTTGCTTGCTGCCACACCCCCCACCCCCACCCCCAAGCTCCTGTGCAACTGTGTGTCACCCCGCCCGAGATAAGCAGCATGCGCCCTCTTCACTGTCACCTGCTCCCTCTTCCCTCCTTTTTTTTTTATATTTTATTCCAGATCTTTTCAGTATTTTCCTAAGACCCCCCCATCCTCCCAAAATCTAAAATGTTTATTTCATTGACACATTGGTGTCAAAGGCACACTTAGACTAGAAGAATTCTTTTAATCAACATGCATTTTCACCGTATTTATTACAGTAAAATGTCAGACGTCAGGCTGAGCACGATGCTTGAAAACGGCCTCCAAAACAACCTTTGGAGATGGGTCTGAAAGTATTTTATTTCTTTATTTTTTTTTAATTTCTGGTCAAGAGTTTCATGAAAAAGGGGTATGAAGATAAATGTGTTGCACAGCCCTTTTCACTAAGAGTAAACCGCCCTAAAGACATCGAATAAGAAATAAATATAATAAACAGCCTTCAAAATAGAGTAGTAGTGAATTAGCCCTGAAGCTCTGCGTGCTTTGGATGTTTTCCTCTCTTCAGTCTGTGAAGCAACATGTTACAAAAGCAACATCTTGCAAAATCCTAAATTTGAGCATTGGCAGGACCCACTCCCGAATAGCACATCAAGCAGAGTTGACTTTATTCAAATCTCTTATTTTTTCCAAGGACCATCACCTGACCTTTAGCCGCGTGCAAGGCGGATTTGTGGCTCTCTTCTCACAAGGACATGGGCTTTAGGTCATAGATACCATTTGTTTCATAAATTACAGTTGAAATATTCAGCTCTGTCTGTTAATAGGGTTGGTTGGGTCAGACCATTTTTTTTAACCCCCTTCTTTCTCCCGTCGTAGGGTGTCCAGGTGGGTCATCAATTGTTTGGGTAGTGCATTAGATCTGTCAACCATTAGGGAGATGCGTGTCCTCTAGCTGCCACCAAAGTCACCCCCCGCCATTAAGACCTTTCCTTTGGGAGGGTGTTAAATTGGATCAAGCTAATTAGCCAGTCAACCGCTGTATGCTCGTTAAAAACCAAGGAGGGGAAAAAAGGGCAACAAAGAGACGTATGTAAAATATAGAATTGCTATTTTTAGAACGCGCAGATTTACTGTTTGTTAAGTTGGAGAGCTTGGATTGATGAAAATGAGCATTTAATTGTAGTAGCAACAACACAGGAGCATCTGGAGAGGACAGTGACTCCGCTTTATCTGATACCTGCCATACTTGATGCAATATCGCTACATCTGCCCCCCCCCCCCACCCCCGACCCTTTCGCCGGCCGTTGCCCCATTGATTACCTGATTAGACCCATCGATTCGATTTTTCCTTTCACCGGATTTATCTGCTGTTTGTCCTGACCTCTACTCCTGGCACAAAGTGAAGAGATGATTACCTGAGTAGCAGTACTTTCACAGGATCTCTCCTTTTTTTGCTATAATCCACACGTTTGTTCGTCCTTCCCAAACTTTTTCGCAGCAGGGTGATGAAAGTAAAGTCAAATTAACTCAAAGTTCAAAGTTTAGAGGGAAAAAAAAACCTCCGCAAGAGCCAAAGAGTTTTAACTGAGGATGGTTTTTGGTGCCGTGGCTTTCATCGGGCCATCTTTTAATATCCTGATCGGTACAAGCGTGGCCCAACCTTGAAAAAGAAACAGAATCCACTCTGCCCCCGATGCCGCTCCTTCTCCTTCCCCCCACTGTGGTTCCTCAACCATGATCAAAGGAACTGCAAAAGGAATGCGTCTCTACAACTAAAGTTAATTGATTGTCCTTTAAGCTTCCGCATCCATTTATTGTAACCCCAACAGATGCTCAAGTCCGCATTTCATCCTCTTCATTCACTCTTTGCATGTCACTGCTTGATGCTCCCTAACTCGTTTTCTTCCATCGTTGAGTGAGTTCACTCACTTGTTTATTGGTGTTCCGCTTGACTGCATTGGTCTCATGTGATCTGACGCAGGCCATAGTGGACACAGTGGATAACCTCCTGCGGCCGGAGGCCTTGAAATCCTGGCAGGACATGAACAGCACCGAGCAGACGCACGCAGCCACCATGTTGCTGGACACCCTGGAAGAAGGCGCCTTTGTCCTCGCTGACAATCTCATGGAACCTGCAATTGTCAAAGTACCCGCTGAAAATATAAGTGAGTCGGCACAGGCGGATAAAAGACGAGCGTGCGGGATTGTTTCCTGATTAGCACAGTTAGCTTGATTACTTGCAATTCACTGAGAAAACAAGGCCACCGCGGAAAAAAAATGACTGTTTTCCATAAGTGCTTAAACCTCGGGGGAACAGATAACAACACGTATTAGGTTTAATGGTCGCTTCCTGACAAATGATAAATATCGGACAATTAAATAGACTGGATCCTCTGATTGCACGCGCTTAGTTTTACAAATGTACATGTCGAAACCCTGTAACTCTATATGTTAACGTGAACATTAGCCTGCCGGGAAGTCGGTGTTTATTCAGAGCCTCCATTTTTCTGCCGCCATATAAGGGAAGCTTCTCCTGCTCCTGTTGTTTTATTTACTTTACTTAGTCTTGCCGGGCTGAAGTAATCACACCGTGATTGACATTCATATTGTAAGTCGCTGTCACAAAGATTTACTGTCCCAGTCTCTGATACATCCCATCATCTCTGGCGACATTTTGGCTTGTTTGGAAATGTCAGACCCCCAGCATTAGTATGCCGCAATGTTTTCGTCTGCACGCCTTCAAGTCCGCTTGTAACAAAAAATTGACCCGTGTTTTTTTCCCCGTCTCGTTGTTCCGAACTGTCTGTTGTCCACCGACTCGCAGTCCTTGATGTGTACGTGCTCAGCACGGATGGCCAGGTCCAGGACTTCAAGTTCCCACAGTCCAACGAGGACGGCATCTCCATCCATCTGTCGGCCAACACGGTCAAGCTCAACAGTCGAAACGGTGAGCCGCATTTAAGGCGCCGAGGGCAGGAAATAGGAACTTTCTCAAGCTAGCGCTCCTAACTTTAAAAGGCTAGGTACATATTTAATGTCTCAGACGAGCTTTTAGTCTAAAACACAAGAGAGGTTTTTTATATTCAAGGTCTTTGATCTGGGTTGAGAAAAGAGGGGAAACATTTTTATTCTTGTTGCTTCTGTAAACACATTAAATTAATGTTTTTTCCGACATGACGTGTGCATATTTTTCTCACTTCTTGACATCCGCAGGAGTCGCCAAGCTTGTTTTTGTGCTTTACAAGAATCTGAGCCAGTTCCTCACTGCCGAGAACGCTACCATCAAGATGGCCAACGAAGCATACGGCCGCAACATGTCTGTGGCCGTCAACTCAGACATCATCGCTGCCTCCATCAACAAAGAGTCCAGCCGCGTCTTCATTAATGACCCAGTGATTTTTACCCTGAAGCACATTAATGTGAGTCTTCCTGCTGGAGCGGGCGGGAAGAAGTCATATAAAAAATCACCAGGAGGGAACTCGCAGACTAGACAGAGACCTGCGATTTTAATTGTAAATGTACGGCTGGGTCAGCCCGCAGTTTATTTCAGTCACTGAACATCAAATTAAAGGAGTCTTTAGAACCTAAGTGAATTCTTAATGAAAAGTAATTCTTTAATCAACATTGGGATACAAATGATACCCATTGTCTTTTATAGTTGGGGAAATTAACTCCTAGATTAGCCGTACAATCTGGAATGAAATTATTCCAATTATCTTTTGTCTTTTAAAGTTGTCACTAGACTTCCCAGAGGGTCGCGGGCGACTCCATTCTTAATCGGAGAAACTGTGCAACTCCAAAGAGTCACAGTCAAACAATTACGCCTCTCTGTTACTCAGCCTGCGTACGGCCGACTCTGCTTCGGCGGGCTTGGCGAGCACACGCCAAATGAGATACAACATATGAATCGCAGCGTAAGAGCCGCGAGGTGTGGAAAAATACTTTGTATGAGTCGGGGGTAAATGGCCTCTGTGTTCTACATGTACTTCAATTTCAGGCAGTCAATTATTTGGACACTTAACCACCATATCTCTTGTTATCTGCAGATGGAACGCTACTTCAACTCCAATTGCTCCTTCTGGAATTACTCTGAGAGGAGTATGATGGGCTACTGGTCCACCCAAGGCTGCAAACTCCTTGAATCCAACAAAACGCACACGACCTGCTCCTGCAACCATCTCACCAACTTCGCCGTCCTGATGGCGCAGCGGGAAATCTCAGTATGTGCTTCTGCTCCCAATGCATGTCTGCAATCGGGTCACATGGGGTGACGCTCACCTTTAACTCCTCTTAGGGGAACAACATCGGGCACGAGCTGCTCCTGACCATCATCACTCGAGTCGGAATCGTGGTGTCCCTCGTCTGCCTCACCATCAGCATCTTCACCTTTTGCTTCTTCCGGGGCCTGCAGAGCGACCGCAACACCATCCACAAGAACCTGTGCATCAACCTGTTCATCGCCGAGTTGATATTCCTGATCGGCATCGATATGACGGAACCCACGGTGAGCCCGCACAATTCCGCCCCGTCGGCTCGGTTTTGATCCGTTCCCTTTCGCTTCGTCTGCCCTCTGAAAAACAGAACAAATGAGCCTTTCAGAGTGAAATGGATGACACTTTAAGCATTGTTTGTTTCTAACCTTCCCTGCTTGTCTGCAACATGACATGAGTGGGACAGCGCCATTAATATAGATTACTAAGAGGCCAAGTCTTTTGCTTGACAGGCCCTTTTTCCTCTTTCACTTAAATCCCCAGTTGCCATGGCAGAGCCCGCATCGGCACCATTTCTCTTTCCTACCTTTCCCCTCTCCGTCTCTGCAGGCGAGCACATACAGATGCATACAGCTGGAAATAATGGCCTCAAACGCTGGGATGTATGATTAAATCCTCGTCTAACCTTAAAATTTGAATGCCATTTAAATTTTTACTCTGCTGATGGATGAGAGCCCATGTCGTGAATGAATATTCATTATCTCTTCTTTTTCGCCGGCTGCTCCGCTGAAACGTGCAAATGCGTGAGGCGGCGGTCGTGATTGTCTTCTTTTCAGTGGGATTTCATAAAAGATTGGGCGGATAAAAAAACTCAAATAAAATAAACGTACTCTAGAGATACTCTTTGTCATATTCGGCTCACCATCTTTTGACAACGAAATCATGTTATCTCGGTGTGCTGTTGCTTGACTGTCTCTTTTGTTTCAACCTTAGATTGGATGCGCCATCATTGCTGGGATCCTTCACTTCTTCTTCCTGGCATCCTTCTCTTGGATGTGTCTTGAGGGGGTCCAGCTGTACCTCATGCTGGTGGAGGTCTTTGAGAGCGAATACTCCCGGAAGAAGTACTACTATGTCTCTGGTTACCTCTTCCCTGCCATTGTGGTTGCCGTCTCCACGGCTATCGACTACAAGAGCTATGGGACCAAGAAAGCGTGAGTGGCCTGAACCACCGTGTCTTCTTTTGCAAAGAGTCTGAGCCTTATAGACTTCACTCTGGATCCTGGTCCTTTTTTGTCAGACTTGGAAAGCTCTTAAATTTTTTACTTCATTTGAAAGAGGCCGACGGGCTCGACACTGTGGTTTCGGGGGGGGTGCGGCTACATTAAAGCGCTTCTGCTTAAACACCCTCCTGTGACCTCTTGTTAGTAAATGCTCTCTTAAAAGGAAGAGGGGCATTTAGAAAAAACAGCCTTTCACGTAAATTAATGGCTGCATCTCAACAAAGACTCAGCTTGAAAGGGGGGTACTCTGGGTCTTGCGTGTGTTATTCAGAACTGTACTAATGTTCAACCCCTAAATGAAGTCTAACTAGTGACTATACCATCATTAGCGAAGCCGTTTAAAAGATCATTCCCTTCAATTAATATTTGTGCCCAAAGCAAATAGTGGCTCTCTCGCCGTGTTAAAACATGCTCCTTCTTCTGTCACAGGTGCTGGCTGAGTGTGGACAATCATTTCATATGGAGCTTTATAGGACCCGTCACCTTTATCATCATGGTAAGCTATTTTATTTCCTTTTGAATGGTGAGAGTGACAGAGGGAGGAAGGGACTGAGAGTCTGTGATGAAAGAGATGATGGAGGGAGATAGAGGAAGGGAGATGCTTGAACCGCAGGAAAAGACTGCTGCATTTTCTTTTTCCCTCCTCAGTCGACACAGTTGTGACAGGTTAATTTTGAGCCAGAAGACATAATTCCCAGCTTCCCGCCGTCCTCTCTGCCTCTCGGTATCCGGGTTTGAAAGGGTACTTTAACCTTTATGTAACCCTGCTGAAATATCACGTTACAGACTTTTCGCAAGTTTCTTTATGATAAACGAAGCCAGAAATGGGTTTAAACTGGCCTTGAGCTGGGCATTCTTCTGTGTATTCTGGAGGCCTCTGCTATTTATTTTATTTTTTGGGTAAACAGGAGATGAAGCTACATTGCACGAGCGCTCCTTTGGTCAGGGGCCTGCAGGGTGGAGGGCACACCACATATCTCGGTGACATATGTCCCATTGAAGCGTGCAATTATTTACTGGCCACGACATTATTATCTCTAGCTGCATCAGTGAGCCCCAGAGGAATAAGACCTAACAGAGTCTCTCCTCCCAGCAAAAATCAAATTAAAAAAAATATGATCGAGCAGGTGGCATTTCCCAGATAGTTCCTATAAGTCCACCTCATCTTGTACTGCCCTCGCACACACCCAGAGATGAGGAAGAGCTCTCTGAACCTGTCTGACAGGGAGGGCCGCTGGTATTTGCTCGGCACTGTGTTCATTATCCAGCATAATGTATCTACCGATCTGGTGACCTCTGCTGAACAACAAACCGACACACACTTAAAAAAGCAAAAGAGGCGAGAGGACACAGGTGTCAAATTGCAGCGAGTTCCTGTGCACCTCTGACAGCCCACCAGTAGCTATAGAGATATACAGAACCCCCTCTGTCTGCATGGTAAGTGAATAAATAAGAGAGGAATGCGCTACACGTCTCCCTGATATGATATAATGAGCATTTAAAACTGGAGTGGCGTGAACCTGGCGGATGAATTTCAATAAACAGCAATTTTTCCATCAACCATTGTAGTAACAACTGATACCAAAATGTATTTCCCAGGTTAAGGAAAACGTCCTGGTAATCTGTGTGGTTTACGTTTCCACCGCCCTGAGGAATTAATTCAAATCAGGCTGCGGACGTATACGGAGGGTCACGACGGCCGGACCCACTGGGACTGTTGTGGTCATTAGGCTTCTGCTAATCTTGCTTAAGACTCTTCACACATATTTGCTTCAGAATGCGTCCTGCATTTAGCTCGGCAAGCATGTTGGCTAGCCTTCCACAGACGTGGTCGTTTCCAGTCGTGGGCTCGAAGTCCTGCTGGGTGTCTTTCACAGCAAATATGCTCAAAATAACCTAGACCTCGTTGTCGATCCTCGTCTGCGTCGTCTCTACTTTTGCTTCGATTCCAACTTGTATGCCGGCGTATCGCTGCCATAATGGGGTTAAAAGTCAAACCGATTTCTAACTGCAATTTAACGAGACGTTCTGTGTCCCTGAAGACCAAGCAATGTCTAGAAATTTGATTTTTTGCAATTATTCAACAATTGTTCAACCTCATTCTCCTAAAGTTTCCACATTTTTGGCAAAATGCCCTTTTTTTGCTCATGATGCCCCTATATCCTGAGCAATATAAAAACCTTCTTGCCAGTTTTTTTTTCTCCCGGTAATTTTGTTGGAAATATGATCGTGTTTTTCGAAATCCCTGGCAAATTAGAAAGTTTCCTGGAAAAAGGCGCTAATGAAGCTCTTTGATGTGTCCGCGGGGGACTCAGCATTTGTTTTGCATGTGCAGACTAATAATTGAAGAAAAGCTAACATCGCGAGACACGCGTGTCTCCGTGTGCCGGCAAATGCCCTGTCTGCCATGCTGGAATAAGTTTCCATTCTCCTAAATTGGGCCCTCATTGGTCTCCAATTCGTATTTCTTCTATTATAATTTGCCTGAAAAATACATCGCGCGGTGGAAAACGATGATCGGGATCCCGGCGGTGGTGACCGGGGAAGCAGAATCGTGACCCTATGAGGAGCTAATGTATTGTAGCTGAGCAAACGTGTGACAGGAATGAGGTTTCACAGAGCTGCGCTCGGGCGTCGCGGCCCGCTCCTCACATTCCGCGCAACAATTGACTCAGGAAAGACAAAGTAGTGGGGAGAGGGGCATCTCGGGGGAACGCTCCGGAGCAAGGTTTGTCTACACCATCCGTGACCCTGCCTTCTGAACAAATTGGCTGTGTCCTTGTCAGTGGGGGGAAGAGCGAGAAAAGGCACGAGAGGAAGAGAAAAGAGAGAAAACAGAGCCGCGGTGGCTCGTGTCGAGGCCCTCGCCTGCTGAACAACCGTGTTTGTGCCAAGTACCACCGGTTTAGTTCTAGTGTGGTCATGCTTTTCCCCCTTTTCACTGTTTCCTTTCTCTCTTTTCATGTTTTGTTTAGTATTGCTGTTTCTTTCCCCCCCCTTCCCCCGTTGAAACAGGCTCTAAATATTGACAGACAGCCGAGTGGAAGGCATTTAGATCTTTGTTCTCAGGCAGAGTTCGCCCTGTCTCTAGGCACAGAGGGTATTAGCTCCATGGAGGGGGAACACGGAAGTAATAAGTGGTGGAGGGGAACCATTAGTATGCTTGAGATAACTTCAACACAAGGCCTCTTGGATCATGACACGTCGCAAGCAGTTCTTATCATCTGGACTGCTCCATCTGCACCTTTAATATTTTATCCCCAGCAGTTCATTGGGAGTTCAGTGTGTACACACACACTCATACACAGCCCACTTCACCCCCCAAAAAAAAGCTTTCTCCCCAGTCCCAGTGTGCATGGTGAGGTGCTTCTGCATGGCTTACAGTGATGATTCAGAGAGGGAGAGACAGAGTGAAAGATAGAAGCAAAGCTGACCGACCGTGTGTGTGTGTGTGTGTGTGTGTGTGTGTGTGAGAGAGAGAGAGAGAGAGTGTTGAGGGGGGGGGGGCTCTGCCCAGGAACGGCTACGAAAGCATGTCGACGGGGGGTGGGGGGCGCTCAGTGTGCTGCTAGGTTACTTTATCGTGTCCCTGTCCTCTGTCTCATTGAATCCATGTCAGCACTCAAGACCGGTCAGCCCCCCCCCCACCACCACCGCCACCACCGCCGTCCCTCCCCTCGCCACGTCTGACTCATGCAGCTGATGAAAATAATGGCTGTGAAACAAAACGTGGTTTTAGTGCTGCCCGATATAAAAGGGGGTTGATAGCATGTGGGGGGGTCGTGCATTGATCTCCGCCAGTCTTCTGGTAGCAGCACGCCGCCGGAGCAGAACACAGAGACGTTTCTGTTGGGGGGGGGGGGGGCGGTCCAGCTTGTGCAGGTCGCCCATTCAGTTGGTGTCACACTGACAACGTGCCTCCCTTTGTTTGTTTGTTTGTGTGTGTGTGTGTGTGTGTGTGTGTGTGTGTGTGTGTGTGTGTGTGTGTGTGTGTGTGTGTGTGCGATAACGCCGAAAACGCTCCCTTTTCAAGGCTCACCTTGGAAACGCTGTCTCCAACGCCGCGCCCGCCCTCAGAGATGCCCATTTAATTTTTGATTCTTCCGACATTATTTGTACACGGCAGCACAAACACTCTCCTGCCTGTGCACCCCCACCCCCACCTTTGACTGGTTTAGCTGGGGAATAAATGGTTCTGGACTAAATTATTCTGAGCAGCACCCTCGCTCGGCCCATCCAGCTTTTGTGCCTTCAAATGACGGTATTGATTTTTAAGGTACCTTCAGAAATGCACCGCATTGTATCCTTGTCTCAACCTGATATGTGCCACCAGCTCCTGCAAGATTTAATACACTAAAACAAGCCGGCCGAGCGAGCCCCGTCT
Source organism: Takifugu rubripes (assembly GCF_901000725.2). Taxonomy (NCBI): domain Eukaryota; kingdom Metazoa; phylum Chordata; class Actinopteri; order Tetraodontiformes; family Tetraodontidae; genus Takifugu; species Takifugu rubripes. The sequence continues at coordinate 10,906,965 of NC_042304.1, forward strand.
CCCTCTCCCCGTCTCCCTCTCCCCGTCTCCCTCTCCCCGTCTCCCTCTCCCCTTTCACTCCCCTCTTTCTTTTCATCCTTCCACACAGAAAAGAGATCGAAGAGAATGTAGCTTGTTCCCTCAGCCTTTTGGAGCTGCTTAAAGCTTATAATATTTCACGATGTCTATAAAATGATATGCGATTGTTTTGTACAACAGGAGGGTTTCTTATTTCTCCTGCCTCATTTCATTCCTCTCTGACTCCTCCAGACTCCGTCTTGTGTGGCCCGTCCTGTCCCCCCCCCCCCCACCCCCACAGTGATGGATTTTAATGCATTTCCATGGCCTTATTGATATAGAATGACACTAAATTTGGCGCCAGTCGGCCCGTCCGAAAGACGGCAACGATAGATGTTTATTGGGTTAGTCTGTGGACATGCGGGGATGTGAAGGCTCTGCTCTTCTCATACTTATGGAGAAATTAACAGTGTTTTTCCTCCCTCTCTCCCTCTGTGCGCTGCACTCGTCTATCTTGGTGTATTAACGCTGCCGTTACTCTGTTTTGACAGCTCAATCTCATCTTCCTGGTCATCACAATGTACAAAATGGTCAAGCACTCCACCACCCTGAAACCAGACTCTAGTCGCCTGGAGAATATAAAGTAAGTAAAGGGTCGTGTCCCAAACCCCTGCATTCTCCTCCCTACCAGCAGCACCGCTCCTGTTGCTACGACCCCCACAGAGCGACGAACAGGTTTTTTTCTTCTTCAAATATGTCTTTGTCTGACGGCTGAGCTTAATTTTAGCCCTTCTTGGAACAATTTGCTATCAGCGAAGGAGATTTTGGCTTGACTTTGCAGACCCTGTGAGTCACGGCTCCGTCCTCTGCTGCTTCGCTCCAGGCCACCGGCCGCAGAATTGCACTGGCGTGACACGCATCACTCCGAGGCTGCGACTCAACCACGCCCCGTTAGCTCTGCCGGGGCACGGCGTAACAGCTACCATGTGTGTTTGCTGCTGGAACATGTCAAAGCTGCGTTTTTACCGCCCCTCCCCCCCTTTTTTTTGTTTCGTCTTAATAGATCCCAGATAATAAGAATTTCCCTCCTTCCAACAGCCGCTACTTGCTAACGCCGATTGAGGCTCAGCTTTTATGGCGCACTTTTATGATCTCTTCTGGATTCCTTTTGACTTTTTATCAGGCTAATATCATTTTCTTGCTCATCCCCTGGCCGCTGCTACATAAAGCAAGCCCTCCGCCGCGGCCTGGTTTTTCCGGGGGTGGTCGAGCCGCTGTTTTGAACCTCTGTTTGTTATTGTGTGCAACATTCCTGTGCTGCGGTTTGACTGCAATCAGGACGGGTAGTCAGAACAGGGGTTTATTTAGACTCCCTGATTTATTTCAGACTGCTCACGTATCAACAAAACCGCAGCAGAACACATGTATTGAACACGGTGACATCGATTCCCCCCCCCCCCCAAAAAAAAACGCATCTTTTGTTTGGCTTTGCTGAAACTGGCTGTTTACTCGTAACCCTGACTGTTGACTTGTAGCAAGGTGACCCAGTTTGTTACCTGCATGCAGCAAACCTAACACACGCCCTCTCTTTTCTCCTCCCCGCTGTCACCCTCCTCTTCTTCTCTCTCTCCCACCTTCCAGTAATTATCATGTTTGTGACGGCTACTATAACACAGATTTGCCCGGGTAAGCTTCCTCCACGCATCCCTGCCACCAACACACGTCCAAATGCGCTAAGGCCATTTTTTTTTTGTTGTTCTAATTGAATCATCAGCAGTACAAACGTACAAGTCTCTGTTGTTTAATTCTTCTGTTTCCAAAACTGTCGCCTCTAATGATTTCTCATGGCTCAGAGTTGGAGATCTGCCGCCCGTGTGCCCACTAACTCGCACTCGTCTGTGCTCTGATCTAATCGTGTTCCTCTCTCCCTGCTTATCTTTTGCTTTCTAGCTATGAAGATAATAAACAGTTTATCAAGTAAGGACACGTTGCCCAGAAGTCCCCCTTCTCCAGCCTGTTGTTGATTCTCTCCTTTTGTCTTTGTTTTATTCTTTCCTTTTCTCTGCTGGTCCACCGCAGCTGCAGAGCCCCCCGTCCTTTGTGAATGTTCTTTTCGCACCATGTCCGTCACCTTGAGATCCAGTTTTGTTGTCGTTATGTCTCGGCGCTCTGAAGTGTGGCCGCTGCTCGTCTGTGAAGGCGCGGCAGGACCTTCACGGACGACTCAGCGGGGGATTCTTCCTTCATCCTAGCACTTCCTGTGCTCTAAAAACATAGCGTTACATGTCTTGTTATTGTTACAATGTTTTTTTTCTTGTTGTGCTGCTCATTATTTACATATTGCAGCATAAAATTGGGGTTTCTTCCATCTTGGATTCTTCAACAGCACAACAGCTGGTTTGAGGATGGAAAGGGTGCAGGTTCCGTTGTTTAGCACTAAAACACACACCAGGGAACCTAAAAATGCTCCAAAATTGCTTATTAATCCTCTACCAGTTGTGTTATTGTGCTCCTGACCCCCTCCATATCGACCTACACCCTTAAAGGGGAGGGGAATGTGGGAAATGGGGTGTGGCGATGGCAAAACCTAGCGTTTCAGAGTGACGGTGACTACAAAAGAAACTCATCCTCCTCTCACTTTGCCTAATGGCTCCTACTCTAGAGGTGACCTCATGCCTGCGTGTGTTTGTGGTTGTGTCCTTCAGGTCCTGGGTCATGGGCGCCTTCGCCCTGCTGTGTCTGCTGGGCCTCACGTGGTCCTTCGGCCTTTTCTTCATAAACGAGGCCTCCATCGTGATGGCGTACCTCTTCACTATCTTCAACACCTTTCAAGGAATGTTTATCTTCATCTTCCACTGCCTCCTCCAGAAAAAAGTACGTTTTTTATTTTGTTTGTCCTTACAGACGGTGGTAATTCTGTCAAGTTGAATCTTTCCTGACTATCGCTGAACCTCTGCACGGGCATGAAGAGTTTACAGAGCCCAAAAAAGCAAAAAAACATCCTCGCTCAAAGATTTTAGAGTCCGCAGACGTGTAAACACCCGGCCGTTCTGCTCATGCAGGTCCGCAAAGAGTACAGCAAGTGCTTCCGCCACACGTACTGCTGCGGCGGGCTGCCGGCGGAGAGCTCGCATGGTTCTGTGAAGACCTCCACCACACGGACCAGCGCCCGCTACTCCTCTGGTACTCAGGTAGAGAAGCCGCTTCACTCCTCAGGTGTCCAGAGGGTCCTCGATGGTCCCGTGAGAAGCTCCAACGGCATCGTTGGAACGTCACATTTGGCTAGCAGGAGGAAACACCGTCCTGCTGTACTGCATGAGCGCCTTTTTCTTCTCTTCTGCCCTTGTTAGCACTTGCTTTTATGCCTCATCTCACTAACGTCACAAGCATGAGCGCTGTGCGCTTTAAAGTCGGAATTTTGAAGTCAAAGAAAAAAAAAGGGCTCCAACGATTTTTCGGCAGCGCCTAAAGATGCGCTTCCTCCCATCTGGTGTATCCGTGTGTGCGTTGATCTGTTGGTCTGCGCGCTCAAACATACCAACAGAAGATAAAGCGAAGTGGAAGCTGCGTGGGCTTCTTTAAAGTCCTAATTACTTATCCCTTGTTGACCTGACAGAGTCGTATCAGGAGAATGTGGAATGACACCGTAAGAAAGCAATCTGAGTCCTCCTTTATCTCAGGTGACATCAACAGCACCTCCACCCTTAACCAAGGTCAGTTCACACCTCATTTCTTTCCGCCTTCACACCTACCAGACTCACACATTTCATCCCCCAGCTAAAAGTCTTGCGTCTGGTTCCATGGTTCCTCTGCAATGAAAGTACTCAGCTAGAAATGTCAGTTCTGTGCAAAACTAGAAAGAGAGCAATGGGGAAGGGGGGGTGATCTGGGCCTTCAGTCCAGACTTTCTGTTCTGCCAAGGAAGGATTACAAAAATCCTCCCTCAAATAGTGCGCTATCATTCTGGCCAGTAATGCTGCTCTCAAATAGAGGCAAGGCTCTGAGAGTGTTTTTCTCTTTTTTACTTCTTATTTAAGTGCTTGGCTGCCTAAAGTTCAAACCCAGACTCGGGGGAAACAGACAAATCTTAAGCCAGACAAGGGGGTTGCTTCAGAAAAATCTTGACACGCAGAGGGAGGCCATTTGTTGCCCGGCGTCGAAGGTGACTTACAAGGAGCGGCGGGGGAGGGGCAGAGGCATTTCTTATTTAGGTTGAGCACAGATATGACGATGAGCAGATGATGTTCAACTCTGGCTGACCCGCACTGCTCGCCATGTTGCCGGGCTTCTGGCTACATCTGAAAGGGCGTTCCGAGCATGCGAGCAGAAAGGGCGAGTTTACACTCAGGTAGTTTGGCTTTGCTCGCTCCGCTAACCTCCTGCGACTCCTGACGCCGCTGCTCCTTTCTTCCTCTCTTCTTTCTCCTTTTTTTTTACCCTTTTGCTGTGACTTCCCACAAGGCAAACCCCTGTACACAACTGTGTTCCTCTGAGATCCAGGAAGCCCCCCCAACCCTTCCTCTGGGTATTAATGTAAAGATTGGTTATTGATCACTTTAGGGCATAGCAGCCCGCCCCCCCCCCCCCCCCCCCCCCCCCCCCCCCGTCAAACCAGTGCACTAAAGTGGGGCTGTATCTCCAAAAAGCACTTACCTGTCATTAACAACATCCCCAGAGGCTTCCAAAAATGACAGATGGCATTTAACTCTGGTGATAAATGGCAGCGGAAGTACTTCAGATCCCGCAGGCTGGGAAGGGAAAAAGGAGATGAAAGTAAGATGGGGAAGGGAGCAGCGGCCAAATTTGAGTCTAAATAAAGATTTTGATTTTGATACTTGGAAAAAATAAATGCAGCTCTTTGTCTGAGAGGAGATGTTATACTTGGGCCTGGCTCAAACAGCGAAACACAAACGTAGAGAAGGAGCGGACGGGGATATTTACTCACAATAATGAATACAGCAGTGGATGGATGCTGGATGGATGGAGTAATGAGCTCAGGGGGCTGAAATGAGCGCATAAATTAACAGGTTATGAGGACCACACACACTATAACCTCGTTTAAATGTTAAGGTCACTTGCTGACAAATGTCCTTCCTCCTTCTTCCAAACTGATCCTCCTCTTCTGTCTCGCCACTCCAGGAATGACCGGGAATTATCTACTAACAAACCCTCTTCTCCGACCACAAGGCACTAACAACCCTTATAACACCTTACTGGCCGAGACGGTCGTGTGTAACACCCCGACGGCTCCAGTCTTTAACTCGCCAGGTGTGCTTCCTTCACACATTTGTTGCACTTTTTCTTCCTCTTCTTCTCCTCTGTCTTCTTCTGCATTTCCCTCTCATTGCCTCCGAAATATCAGCATTGAAGCTAAACACTGGAGACGCCGTGAAATCGTGTGTCCCGCCGCGTTAAGATAAAATAAAAAGACAAATTAAAAAGATCCTACATGATTTGCATTATCAGCAGATGAAAAGAAAGTTTTAAAAAATGGATTTCCTGATCACAATTATACCATTTTCACAACTCTGAAACACCCCTCACAGCGTTAAAAGAAAAATACTGAAAAAAACCCAACAGATTTGTATAGAATGATAGTAAATCCCAACTTCAGTGCATTGAGAGTGTGTGTGAGGGGAAGGGGGGGCTTAACGTTCTCCACACACACACGCTGTGCTCCCACATTCTTTTATCTGAAGGGGACATGAGTGATTAAGATAGGAAAGTGACGCTACATGCATGTTCTCCCCTGCGATAAGACAAGACATAATATAAACCACATGATTAATCGGCTTCCCGTGCAGACATCAATAACTACCCAAGTCAACGGCGTGTTTGCCTGAAGTTGTCTCTGTCTAAACAGATTTGATAGATGATCTCGATGGGACGACCCCAGCGCCGAGTCTGCTGTTATTATGTGTGTGTTTTCTTCTTCTCTTTCTCAAATTGGAATGTTTTGTCATGTTTTTTTGTGCTTGTTTCCTTCTGCTTCCCTCTAGTCACCTACAGAGAGACAAGTATGGGAGTAAAACTTAACTTTGCCTATCAAATGTAAATTTTTTTCAGCATGCTTATTAAAAAAAAAAAACATTGCGAACCCTCGGCACAATCACTGGTTTACTTTAGGCCATGAACACACACTCAGTGAGCAAGTGGTTCACAAAACTACCCGCCCAAATTCAAGTTCAATCTGGAAAGAAATAAGCCGCATGTGAGCTAATCAGTCAGGACCTGACAGCTTTACGGCCTTTGCCCATTACTCTGCTTCCCTCCCCTCTTTCATTTGTGCTTTTAACCAACCGTTTTTGTTTTGTTTTCTCCCCTCCTGCTGTTAAGGGACAACATCAAAGAGACTTCTGTTTTCTTTTCTTTTTTCTTTTTTGCGTTTGGCAGCATCGGTGTCCAGTCGTACCCCCCCACCCCCCTCCTCACGGCTCCCCAGACGACACCAGTCTGGACTGAATTGCCTCCTAGCTGGGCTAAACACCTGAACACTGCAGCGGCAGCTGTTCTCATTTCTCCGAGTATTTTAACACTGCAGAATCTCACACTTATTACAGTTTTTGACCCCAAAAAAAGTCTCTGAATCATCTCTGGCCTGATACATGCATTACGTTTCAGTTTTGTAAAGCTAGCAGAGCACGTTTTGCTCCTCCGTATCTCCACTTTCAATCATAAGATAAATCGTATTTATCTTTTAGCCGCTGTTTGTCCGCGACCTCATTGCCTTGAGAAATTCCTAACATGGCTGCCTGTGACCTCAGCAGAGGTTCTGCTTTTTGTCCCGACCTGTTGGGCAGCGACCACGGTCTCGCTGGGAACTGTCATTGTGACGGATGCCAAGCGCCGAGCTGCAGGCTAGCACTGACCTTTGCTTTCGGGTACACGAGCTGCTCGCCAATGGACCAAACGTGTACCAACACACACCAAAAAGAGATTTGTTTTTATTTCATTTTATTTTATTTTTTACAAAAAGTAGCTGCGGGCATTTCAAATCACAGACCACGAAGCTGTTTAATGCTCATTCGTCTCGTTTGCTGAACCCTTGCTCTCGCTAAGTTGCAGTTCAGACTCTTCTGTTACATTTGGTTGTTCCTTTGAGTGATTGTTCCTCATGTTACAATAAACCATTTTACTTTCTTTTGTACATCAGCTGCTCTTAGACCAGATAGCCTGAGCAGACAAACATGATGTGAGTTGTGAGTCTTTTCACCTGCTGTGTGTGGTGACGGTGGAGTGCTGCTTGTGGGCTCCCCCCCATGTAGTGAGATATTTAAAAATAAATATGGCTGCCCTGTTCATAAGAGACTTTTCCCTTTCTGTCTGTCATTTTCACATCTTTCTTTTCCCCCTCAAACCCGTTAGTTGCTAGAAAACCTGTAAGTGTCGTAGCTTGCCCGTCTGTGGCTCCATCCCTTGCTCGGTATGTCGTGATGGTGATTACTGCCGCTGATTGCCCTTTTTTAATGTTGTTTGGGATCTTTTCCTGTGCTTTGTCGCTTTTGTGGCGGCAATATTTCACAATTAAAGCAACTTTCAAAATGGAAAGTTAATCTGTGGGGAAATCCTTCCCCATGAGGAGTACTGTCCAGTCATGCATGCTTATATGCTGTGTGTCAAAGATTGTGCCGAACTAACCGATTGACGGCATGGCTTACCTTGACTTGAGTCTTTTATGTGAAAATGCATCCTAAACAGCATTAAAGCTATTTTTGAAGTTGTCGCTGCTTTTCTCTAATGCCGTCTCCCATCACGTGTTCCTTTTCTTTCCAGGGCATTCACTGAACAATGCGATGAGGGATACGAGTGCAATGGATACTCTGCCGCTAAATGGTAATTTTAATAATAGCTACTCACTTCGCAACGGGGACTTTGGCGACAGTGTGCAGGTAGTGGACTGTGGCCTGAGTCTGGATGACGCTGCCTTTGAGAAAATGATCATCTCCGAGTTAGTACACAACAACCTGCGTGCCTGTAACAAGAGCAGCCAACAGCAGCAGCACCCCAGCTTACATCACCCTCCCCACCATCACCGGCCCCCGCAGTACCACCAGCACGCGGAGCGGGCTCCGCCAAAGGTGACAGTTTTAGGTGGCAGCAGCAGCGAGGACGACGCCATCGTCGCTGACGCTTCGTCTCTGGTGCATGTCGCCGACACGGTGGGCCTGGAGCTGCACCATCAGCAGGAGCTGGAGGCGCCTCTCATCCCCCAACGGACTCACTCTCTTCTGTACCCCCCCCAGAGGAAGGTGAGGACCGATGGGGGAGTTGAAACATTTGTCGACGAACTGACGCCCACCACCAACCCAGAGGATAGTCCCCAGTCCCCGAACAGAGACTCTTTGTACACTAGTATGCCTAATCTGAGAGACTCTCCCTCCCCCGAGAGCAACCCTGAAGTGGTGGAGGACCTGTCCCCCTCCAAGAGGAGCGAGAGTGAGGACATTTATTACAAGAGCATGCCCAACCTAGGTGGCGGCAACCAGCTCCAAGCCTATTACCAGATAGGCCGAGGGACCAGCGACGGCTACATTATTCCTATTTCGACAGAGGGTTGCATCCCTGAAGGCGACGTCCGGGAAGGACAGATGCAGTTAGTGACAAGCCTTTAAATGTATTTAAATCATCCTCCACCCTTTTGGATCCCATAAAACACCACTGAAAGGAAGGGTCTCGACACCCCACCATAAATACTCACCATTTCCAGAGCCCCCTTGAGCTGCATAGCTGTTCGTTTGTTGCCCCCCTCCCTTAGGCTAACAGACTTGGCGTAGGTTGACCCAAGTTTCTCTGAGACTGTACATAAAATGCAGAGTGGAATTTCCCTTCTAAGAGACAAGCCAACAATGTATTTAAACGTGCTGCTGCTGTTGGGCGTACGAGGAAACGTTTAAGGTAGAAAGAAAAAAACATTGACAGGACAAAAAAATTATGGCAAACTTTTACCGGCTCCATCAGATCGGCTCCTTCCCAGTCAAAAGGCTGTACATACACCCCCCCTCCCCCACAACATCCTTGTTGAGGTTCTTTTATCGTAATTTAAACAGGAACAGGACACAGGACTCTGATTGTAAAATGTTCCTGACCGGACTTTGAGAAAAGGAATATAAGGTTCTGGTTGCCCGCGCTCTCCATCGCCACGATGTTTGGATTGTATGACCACTCGCAATCAAGCCCCCGGCCTTATATTTTCTCAAATGTACATTGAACTGTTGTCAAGACAAATGGCTGAAATATATATTTTGTTGTATTTCTAGTGTAAAATACAAAATCCTGGAAGACCGTAAGTACGAAGAAACGTTTTAATTGCAAAGTTTAACATTTGAGAGGCTATGGTGTAAAAGTTGCACATACAGTGACGCGGTGTGTTCATGGTCCCGACACAAAACAATCATGGTAGTTTCAAATGTAAGGGAGGATTCTGCTACTTTTCCCACACGTAAACAGTGTTTTTTTTCTTCTTTCTATGCTTTAGGTCCAGAGATCCATTGAACGCGTTAATTTTTGCCAAAGTATCTTTACTTTAGTAGAATGGGAATGTAAACAAAAAAACAAAACAAAGGAGAAAAAAAGCATCTGAAGTGATTTACGCATCACACAGTCTTTTTCTGTGTAATTTAATAATCCACAATAATCCAGATAGACGTTTTTAACGTGACAGCAATGAGAAAGAAAAGCAACTCGCCGTCATGATAAACAGTGATCATAAATGTTGTTCTTCCATCCATAGGTTTGGACATTTTATTTATTTCAATCTTTGCAACAAAAATAAAAGAAAACAAACAAAAAAAAACCGGACAAATCGATGGGAAACATGTGAATATTTTCCAGCACTGGTATACATGCTGTACTGTAGCTCATCTTTTCTATGTGTTACCAAGGGGCTCATCACTTAAGACTGATGTAAAGTTCAACACTTGTTTAACAAAATCAAATAAATGTGAGATTTTTGGTGAAATCGCCAGTTGCTTTTTAACAGTTTTTTTTGTTTTTGCTACTTTTTGAGCAAATAGGTTGAATTATTTTGCTATTGAGAAAAGTACACCTTTGACTCAGGTTATAAAAGTAAGTCCCGAGACCTTGAAAGGTAAAAAGATTGTTTTCTGGGGAATTTATTTGCTTTCTTCTGCTTTTTTCTTCTTTTTTTTCTCAATTCTCCTTCGGTCGCTGCAGAGTAGAGCAAACTCATTTCACCATTATGTGTTAGAGAAGCCAAATCTTTCTATGTGATTCAAAAATGAGCAACTCAGGTAGGAAAATTGCATTGTAAATGTTCCTCTGTGTGGTTGTAACTCAAATAAAGGTTCCAAAAATAACACTGGTTCACAGCATTGTCCACTTAGTATATTATTGAATGGAAAATAATGGTCCTGTGCCATTAGAAAGAATCCTTTGTAAAAGAACCCTTGTAAGCTAGTAGCTTTAATAATAGTGGAACCGAGTCCATGGACCTAACAAGGGGTGAAAGGTACCATGGCTGCATTTGTAGAAATCCATATTTTACACCTAATATGTTCTAGTGTGACACATATTTGCTCTAATTAATGTCCCAATCCTGCTGAAGCCCACCTTCGGTCCTCGTGCGCTTCACGCCTCAGGTGGTGCAGATTTTCTAAAGCATTTTAAAGCACAAGTTGAGGCAGAGTGACAGCTCTTAGTGGGGGGGGGGGGGGCTGCAAATTATGCTCTCTACCATTTGGCATCGAAGGAAATGAGTCAGAGCTTAACAAGAATCCACTTTATGTGAGCATAACGCTGCGTGGGCAACGCGTTGTTTTGATGTTTTGCACAATTATGTGACATTTGGTGCAATTATAAGAGGCTGCAAATTACGAGGGGGATTATGTTCTTTGTTTTTTTTTTAGGTTTTTTTTTTTCCATTGCGAACGTTTGTGCAAACCGCTTTAAATGTCAGCTAGAAAACAAGTGTTGAGGTTAACTGTTGAAAATGGCAGGCGCAAATTGATGCGTAATAAAATGGTAAGGAAAACGCTATCAACTGTGTATGTTGACCCGGAACCCTAAATGCAAATTATATGTGAACATATTCTCTTTGGCAGCCGTTAACGGTGGATTGTTAGCTGAAATGAACAATGCTGTCCAACCCCCCCCTCCCAATGCAGTTTATTTATCCTAACACACCGACCTCGGACGTGAACAAACTCCACTGGTAAGTTGCTTTGTTTTCATTATTAAGGGCAGGGAAACGTGATCTCTAATCGACTGTTTGTTTGGACAGGGAATGTGGACCGCACTGCCTCCGGCTTTGCGTGTGGCCTCCTCACAGCGAAACAGCCTCTCTGGCTCCTCTTCTCGTGCTGTGGGAGAGACTCACCCTTTTGTCAAACACTGATTTAGAAGTAGGCCAGGAGCCGAGGGGCTCGGGGCCCGCTCGTGCCCGCTGAGGCGCAAGTCGGGACGCGGAAGCTAGATACTCACGTCAGCAAAAAAGAAAAACAGGCTGGAACTACAAAAGTCGGATGTGTCGGAAGCGTGAGAGTAATGTGTGGCCAAACAGAGTCACGAAGGCAGAGAAAGAGGTGCGACACAGCTGAGCCTCTGAGGATCGTGATGCAAGAGCACATAAGAGATTCCTGTGATGCTGGTGAGACTTCCTGTGTCCCTACTACGGCTGTCCTGTCTGGGGACAACAAATGAGGGCAAATCATTTTTCAAACATCTTGGTAGTGGGTAGGACGCAAGAATACACCTGGACAGGCCGTCAGTCCAGAGGTGTCTCACAAACTACTGGCAGGACCGAAAGCGTTAAACCACATTTTAAACAGGGCAGCTTGCTGATGGTTGGGGCCTGTTTTTTATGTTTGTTGGTGTTTCTCAAAGTTCAGTTTATAAAGTTCTCTTCCAACTCTTTGGGGTGCTCTCCGAGGTTATCAATAGCAGCTCCTCTGAACGGTAAACATCACTGATCATATCATCAACGATCATGAAAGAGAACGTGCACCGGCCAAGGAAAGCCTCTCAAGCCACAACCACTAACTGGCAGGCCAAAGTAACTTCATGAAGTCTCAAAGTCAAAGGTGACCCCTTGACCTCTCGCTCTTTTCTTCCTCCAGATTCCTTTGTCCTGTCCCCTACTTCAAATGTACAGATTGGCGGCCCATGGGCGACTTAGATCCGCTCCCGTCGAGGTGAAAAATCCAATTAACCTGCAGCTCCAGCTCCCTTCATTATAATTCCCTCCCATAATTATGAAATTACCAGATGCAGGATTTCAAATGGAAAAAGTATGAGAGAGATTGACTCAGAAAAGAGGATGAAATAAACCACTGGCTGCCAATGCGCAGAGCTCCCATTTACCTCGAGGGGAAACTGCTAATTCTTCGTACCGGGTTTGAAGGTGAGACCTGCCAAAGCCTTGTAGTCAGAGTAAGAAATGCGGAAACAAAAACACAGCATGGTGGGAAGGATGAGGAATTAGCCTTTGAGAGTGATGGATCGGCTTGTGTATCGTGGTAAAAATACACCAATATCTTGTAGCATTACAGCAACAGAGTTAGCACGCTGGGGTCCCTGTGTGAGCTGTGATGATGGAAGCCTATTCTTCTAAAGGTCAGCACCTACTTTAAAAAGTTTAGACAAAACCCCACCAAGCACCAGTGTGGTATTTAGTACTTGGGCTTGGTATTTGGACTTGGTATTTTGCTGGGAACAATAAGGGTTTGTTGTTTTTTTGGGTCCGACAAAGTAATTTTTAAGGGCAAAACTGGAACTGTGGAATCTCCCACTGCCTTTGAGCTTTAGCGGGAAGCATAAATAACTCGTTTTCAATGGAGTCCACGAGAACAACAACCTATTATCTGGCTTGAAATCTCACATTAGCCTCCATGTTACTTAATCGGCACGTAAATTAAGTAACAAGCTAGTAGTCACATCTTCTGAAGCACAAGTGGTTGAGTGTTTCCATACAGGGGGGTGTTTGATGTTGCCTTCTGCAGGTGTAGAGGCAAGAGAGGGATTTATTATTTATCCTTGAGATGTACACACACAGAGAGGTCATTCTGGGTTCTTGCAATGGCAAATATTAGATATCCCTTTAACTCAATACTGGGTATTCATGGGTATCCCTTTAATGAGGAGCAGCTAAAATAGCTTTAAATATTCATGGAGCATCATCGTACATGAACAGCGGACTTCAGAGTCCACATGTTTTACCCTCATGGGCCAGGTGCAGATGTTTGGAGGTCGCTATTTTTAAGATTTAAAAAAGAGACAGCGATTCATCTCCGCAAGAACCTCTTGATGTCGGAATGGAAGTCCAGCTACAACCAATCATAAGCTAAATTACTTACATCATCTTTCTTTTTTAGATTCCACATATATATAAATATATATATATATACAGTATATACTTGCTAATTCATACACCTGGATGAGAAATGATTAAACGTGATTAAAGGGGCGTGAAGATCGTTGGGGTCGTCTCATCAAAATGCCACGGAGCCATTTGCTGTGGGATAAAGGGCATCGATGCAGCAGGCGATGGACGCCGCGCTGGCTTTACTATTGATAGGTGGAGGGGAAGGAGTTGCAACCTCGGGTGGAGACGCACACCGCGAGAAAACATTGATTCTGAGTTTCCTTGCTGGTGGCGAAGCCACACCGAGCGCATCTGCATTTGCTCTGTAGTCTCTCCTTGAGATCCTGGAAATCATCTCCAGGAGAACCTTGGCTTGCCCCCCGCCACGTGGTCCCAGGCTCCCAGTAACCAGCACATGGGCTGTTTCCGAAACCACACACTCGTTCCCTGTTCACTACCCACAACATGGGGGACCTGGATTGCGTGAACTACGTAGTGCTCTCAATTTAAAGTTAGTATTCGGACAACGGAGTCATTTACGGCGCACGTAATGTGACGTCATGGTGTCGCATAATAATTACGAACCGGTCGCCGGGAAAAGAATTTGCGTCAGTTCGTTGCTGAACAGAACGTTGACGGGGTGCGGAGACACATTAAAAACATAAATCTGAAAGTTGTGCCGGTATTGATCGTCATGGGGGGAGCACAGGTGAAAAACGAGCGGAGGGGAACGCAGCACGCCGAGAACTCGATGCGCGCTGAACTGCGGGTCAGTTTCAATATAGCGTGAGTGAAGTGTTGCGAGATCTAATCTGATTTCGTTTTATTAAAATGAAAATGAATCAATTGCACTTTTTCTTTTTTTGGGGGGTCCGGATGGGGGGGGGGGGCAACAGATTCCTTCAGCCCAGCAGCTGCAGAGGCTGATTTGGTTAATATGACGCAGCTGATCGAAGGTCTGCGGAGCTCATTTAAATAATCAATGGGAACTAGTGTAGAAACAGGAAGCAGGTTCAAACCAGGACGGCGTCCTGAACGTTCGCCCCGAGTCTTCAGGTGAGGACGCCGGTCGGATCCTCGCTGCAGAGCTGAGACGCTTTTAGTTTGGGGTCTTTGCTTAAGCCACTGAGGCCTGAAGACGTTGATCTGCAGATCTGAAGGGCCGATTTGCTGCAGCAGCGTTATAGGAAATGACTAAAAGCAGGATTCAATAATTCAATATTTCCTCCAGTAATTCCAGCCTCCTCTCTGCTTTGTTCTGGTAAAGGTCAGATTCTGACAGATTTTGCCACCGCCAAGCAGCAATGGGGACATTTGAGGGATTATTCAACCATATTCGGAAGCGTTTGTGGATTAAGAAGTCATTACTTCACTAAATCAGCGGAGACATCCAAAGGATTGTTAATGAAACTCCTGGAATCAATCAACAGAACATTTCCCGGGCCGATGAAATTTCAAGCGTGACCTTTGGAGGCTTCCTCCTTAAACAATCTCATGTCTGACAATCGGACGTCTTGCCAATCATGGAAACGACGTCTCGGATCCGATTGCGCCCTCCGACCAGCATTATGTTGACTGAAAGGGAGAAGACAAGCAATTAAGGACATCAGATATGTTTCATATCGCCCGCCATCAAAAATAGATCCGAGTGATCAGGTGATCTAATGCGAGCTGCGCGTCCTCCCATCCTGGCCATTTTTCTGTTAATACAGGGCTTAAATTGCTTTCAGCTTATTTGTGATAATCGGAGTATTGACACTCGGAGCGCTGAATGGCGCCTTTCACACGGCCGAGCCGGAGCCCTGGAAAATAGACTTTTGATTTCAATGTATTTCAATAACGTTGGAGGAAATGGATTAGGCCGGCGCTGCTGCCTGATTGATTGGTTTCAGCCTTTATACTGGGCACAAGGCAGGCCGCCGCCGCCACCACCGATGTCTTTAAATGACCGATTCTGGGCTGACTTTGCGTTTTGCTTTAAGCCGACAGCCATGGCGCCATAATTACAGTCGCTGCCCATTGGCTTGTCTGTCAGGCGGTATTTTCTCCCCTGAACACGTCCTGTTGCACTAAAGCAGAGCTGGGGGCATCCAGACAGATGTTGAATGGTTGTTTTGTCTTTAGAGGCTTTTGTTTCTTTTTTTTTGGGGGGGGGGGGGGTTGATTCGAAGGTAATATCAACTAGGAGCCACATTATACAGTAGCTCACTAATGGCGTCGGGCCGCCTGGCAGCTCTGTGGAATTAGATCATCAGTAAGAGCCACCACGGATCGTTCTGGTCTCCAGTTGTGGAGGTTCCTTGCCCGGGCTATTTTAAAGCCATGTGCCGTATTAGCCAGCTCAGAAACATGCTGCTAGCCGCGCCGCGGCGTCAAAGTCTGATGGACAGTCAGGCTCTTCTTTTTTTCACTTTTCCACAGCATGTCGAAATCTCACGCTTTATCGTCCGCGGGCTCTTTCTTTAAACGGGGAGGGGCGAGTTGAACCGAGGCCGCCGACGTGGCGCACACGTGTAATTTGGATAAAAGTGTCAATTTTGTTGTCTGCGCCTGTAATGCTCTGCGCCCTGAGCTGCACCGCCTGCGTTCATTTCCTGTTTGTCTGAGTTCACAGTGTTCCTCACCCGGTGTCAGTCACGTCCTCGCCCCCCCCCCCGCCGCCATCGTCGCCCGGGGGACCCCGGCGAGGCTGCCGGAAATGTATTCTCTTAGCAGTACACTGGGTCACCCGCTCGATGGTGGCACGGGGGTCAGGGTTGGCTGGCGAGGGTGCCCGCTGTCACTGCTGCTGCGGTATTTAAAGCTCCCCGGATTCACGGCTGCTCCCCGAATCCAACGGGAGTAAGAAAAAGATGGAGAGACAGATGAGGGAGGAGGCACAAGGCAGTAAAGTCTGACCCCCGCATCTCCTTGGCAGGATTCCTGTTTAAAACTGGCCTGGAGGACAACACAAAGGCCCACTTGATTAAACAGCACTGCAGATTATCAGGGTCCTCCGTACATATTTGCTCGGATGCATTAATCAAGAGTGGCTCGACTCCTCTGACGAAGAAGCGGCCTGATTAGGCAGCATTGAAATGCGGCTCGTGTTTGCCGTTCCTGGCATGAGCTGGTTTACATGCGACTCGCCGGCTGAAAGTGATATAACAACACCACCAATTGTGCAGCACAATAGGAAATCAGGGAGCAATCAGAGCGCTTTATTTACTTTAAACTCGGCACCTTTCACCAAAACATGATTTGATTAATGCCTTCATTTAGCATCTGTGGCGAATCAGGAGATGGAAAAGACGTAAAAGGGGGGAGGGGGTATCAGAGGCTAGTCTGCCAGTCTTTGTGCGCTTAAAAGAAATTGTTCAAATTGCTGCCACTCAGTAAATGACACGGCATTATTCACTTTAATCGATCACTGTGTTTTCTGTTAGCATCCCGGCACCTTACGAGCTAACGTTGAGGGATTTATGCTTCTTGCTTTCATTCAAATAATCGTGATATATCCGGAGACGTGAATGACAGCACCGTTAGCTTTAGCCAAGGGACGCGCCAGGTCCCTTCTCGTTTCATTACATTACTCTCAGCATTCCATAAAAATCTCTGATGGGACATTTCAGACAGTTTAGTATGCAGAAAAAGCAGCATCCTGTTTAAATCTGGGGGAAAAAAAGTAACAATGTCGACATAATTGACACCGATTCATAAGCAGACACATGCTAGTTGCTGTTCCAAACGGAGACTGATAATAAAAAGGTATCATTTGAGCTCATCCTGTAATTAAACTCATGAATATATATTGGTTTGTTTGTTTTCTTCTTCAGTTTTTCACCTCTGCATCTAATCAACACCCTCAGCTGCGACCGGCTGACTGCAGAAAGTGCTGACTGTTCAAGGTTTCATCTCCCTGCGCGTAAAAAAACAGGAGTTTATGAGCAAATCCAATCTCTGGAGATAAAACCTGACAGGCTGAGATGAGTGTCACTCTCGGTACCGGCGGACGGTGATCGTTTAAAACGCGCCACATGGGACCGCTGCGCTAGGAGCCGCGGAGATAAGGACTAATTGGGGTCACGCGCTCGGTGCTTAATTCCCCAGCTTTTACACTATCATGTACATGGTATGATGAGTCTGCTCCGAGTCATTCCGGAGAATCCATTACATCATTGTGGCTGACAGCAGTCAATTAATATTAGCGGCTGCCCTGTGCCCGCCACTTGGCCGTCGTGAAATTGTTTGCAAGTGGAAGTATTAGAATTAGGTTATTAATCTTGTCACTGAGCTTGCAGGTGACAGGGTGCTCCCACAACTCATTAGGACTCATTAACGCCAGGCGGAGCGCATGAGGAGAAAAGTTACTCATCCCCGGGTTGAACGGGACGTACTGTTAGTGTTCGTCTAGCCCGGAGAATGACCTCGACCCCCCTATCTGTTCAGTGTGTGAGTGGTTCCGCCTGTGTCCTCTCCTGCATCGCAGCGTTCCTCTGAGGCCGTCTCTGTCGCCTCAGTGTCAGAGACTTCCAGATCCACAGCACCACACAGCTAACCGGTTAGCTAACTGGTTAGCTGGCTAAATCATTTAAAATGGTACAAAAAAGGGACATTGGCCAGTAAACTTGGTAGCCAGGACCCAGACAGGAAAAAGACAAAGGCTAATAGCAGGAGGACAGGAAAGGGTTTGGTTTGAGTGTTGAGTAGAGCTGCTGGCACAAACCTCATGGAACGAATCTTCCACGAGGTTCTGAAAGGAAGAAAAGTCACAAGGAAAGTCCAAGCAAGGAAATCCCAGATACCTGGTACGTACAGTATTTATAGCAAAACTGCGTTGGGATAAGTGACTTTTGTTGTTGCCATCATGCTTATTTTGGTGCACAGTGTACCCCTCCAACTGTTCATTTACCAATTTGATTAGGCTCCCAACCCTGTAGAATGTCAAAATGACATTCTAGGGGCTGATCAAAGATTCTCTGCAGGCCATTGTCACAGAAAAATGAGTTCATCAAAGAAATGTCCTAAAGGTTCAAAGAAATCTTTATGTGGCTTTAGCGTCCTTGTTACGGCTAATGAAGAAACCGCAGCATTTGTAACGGCAGTCGGGCTAAAATAACTTTCTGTGGTTTTGAAACATTTTTGTGCAGAAGTGAAAGGACAGGAGCATTTTGCTTTGATGTGGATGGAAACAAAGCAGCCAAATTGATTTTATTTTGTTAAATACTAACAAACAGCACTACAGCAGTATAGTTTTGACGAGTTGCTGGAAAAACAATCAAACAGTCTCAAAAATCAGACCTTTTCACTCATTATCACCAGAGGAGAGCTAATAGCATCCATGCTAACCACAGTATTCAGCGTAGTTTAACTGGAGCTACTCGTCACAATTCATCATGTGATTACGACTGGGGACAAAGTCACTGACTGCTAACATATGTCGCTGGCATGTATTTTAATTGTGTGCACGCGCTTGTGCATGTGTTTGTGCGTGTGTTTGTGCGTGTGAGAAGAGAGGGAGAGAGAGCTGTCGCAGGACACAAATGAGAGATGAGAGTAAAGGATCAGGTCACCGTGAACCCACAGAGGAAATGGGGGGAGGCTAATGTGGAAATGAAGTGTCAGTGTGTTTCACCTTCATTAGTCAGAGTCACCACATGTTCTCACCTGGCCTGAGCGTCGTTAACCATCTCGGCTTCTGTCTGGCATAATGACAAAGGGCGCTAAACGGGGAGAGAACTGGGGGCGACGGCCTTCGCTAGCCGAGAACGCGGCCCCACGACGTTCGTTTATTATTCCGCTTGTTACTGTTCCCGACGTTTTCGATCTGATAGCTGCACGAGGCTTGTTAGTCACACGGGTTGAAACGATTCATTAATTCATTGAATGATTGATTATTTCGCTGAAACAGGTCCTGCCTGGTGAAGTGGTCGCTGCCTCAGAAGACGTTCAGACCGCTTCCAACTTTTAAAACTGACGAGTTCAACATCGTGACCGGATCGGTTTGGATGTTCGAGGCGACGACCTTCTCAAAGTCTCTCGTTCCTCTCAGTGCTAACGTTGAAGTCAACATTTGTCGTATCAAAGCGACTTTGTGTCTCCTACTCTGCCGCTGGTTTGGAAAATTCACCTTCACGTTGATTTTGGTAGTAGATCTATATTTGCAAGCTAAAATAAGCTTTCCACTGGACCTGGTGGAAAGCACTTCTAAAATCAACCAGCATGCTAACAATTTAGCCGCCTCAGCATCATCGGAGGTCATAGCTATGGGTTTATGGCCATGACCTTTGCTCATAGCCATAAACCCAAGAGTTTGTCTGGGAAAACTCGCCGAACTTTGCTGACTGATCAGCACCCAGATCCCAGATTGTTCACGCATAACCTATTCATCACTTTTAGAACGCGCTTCTCTCAATCGCAACACAATAAGTTAGACATAAGGACGAAAGGAATGGAGCCAATAACTCAAGCGCCTGACTGCAGGAGCCTGGTACAAGCAAATATCCCAATAAAGCGTGCATCAAGTCAATAAGACAACATTGAGATACACGACGGCGCGTTTAATGATGAGCCCTTCATTTTGTTCATATATTTGTCCTTTTTATGGCAGTTTTATTGCTGCAGCTGTTGTTTTCGGCGCAGCTCGTGTTAGGGAGCGAGGCAGCTTCCTCCCCCGTCATTGGCAACACTGTCGCCGCGGTGATTGATAATCTCTGTGAATCATTTGCAAAATGTTCAGTCTCTAAAGTCCAGAGTGAGAGAATCCCCCTCGGTTTTTCTGGTTCTGAGGTTTGAGGATGCGGCCTCTTTCGCGATGACATTTGTGTGGATGCTAGCCTCGTCCTTGAGCCGCGGGCTGCCTTTATTTGCATTACCGCATCGATAAATCACCTGACACCTTTACAGTTGCCGCCACGGACTACAGAGAATAGCTTTTTCTGGAGGAACGCGGTACCTCTGTGTACATAACCACGCGCGGCGCCATTCATCATTAGGCGGTAATTTAAGTAAACGAGGGCGGTGATAAATCTAAAAACGTGTGAGCGGGGAAAAGTTTAGCGTCAGCTCTGTAGCGTTCACGCTAGCACGCAGCTACTGTTTAGATAAACGCACACTTTAACCTCCTTCCTCTCATCGTAGCTAACACTGATCTCTTCCCTCTTGTTTCCTCTTTTCTGTTGAGGAAATTCCTCGCTCCGACCATTCCGCCCTCCTCCGAGGTGCGCCCCGGATGAAACGGCGCGGGCACCTCAATGAGGCTCCGCGGGACCGGCGGCTATCTGACTCGCTCTTGCAAGATTGACAAGTGAGCATTATTCTTCACAGGAAAATGGCAGGCCGTCCCTGATGTGATATGGAGGCGTGTGGAGGGCTGCTCTCTGTCTGCCTTTCTGGGGGTCTTTCTTCTCTTCTTCTACCCTTTTTTTTAAACACCTCTGCTCTTCCAGCAGGCCTCCGAGCACTTAAATGATCAGAATTCTGCAACATGGCTGTCTGCCCTCGTGCTGTCAAATTTGGACGGATACGTTTCAGCAGGCGAGAGAGGTAGACATTGACGATACACATATTCTACACACACACACACACACACACACATGCACGCAGGCAGCTGCCCATGAGTCCTGTGTCGTTTCTCTAGACAGACTCACGCCTCTCGGCGCACCCGCCAGTTGAGCCGGGCTGAAGAGTGGAAAAATGTGCTCCTCAGCGGAGATGCAGTCAGTCAGACAGCTGTCCAAAACCAGCGGCTATCTGTTCAGTCGGAGACCAGAGGGCAAAAGGCCAGATTGTTTTTATTCCGCTCTCAAGTTTCAGCTGTGAGATTTGAAGGGAATATCCTCTCTGGCAGAAGGGCGGGCCTCCGTTTTACTGCATTTACCCGCAAAAATGCTCCGTGTTGTCAACGAGAAAAGAAGAGGGGGAAAAATATAGGGTTTCATTGTTTCCAGAGTCGGCTATTTTTGTACATATTTATTATTAGACCGCGTCGTGAGCGTGTTGTCACACTCAACTGGATCCACTCATAAAAGTTGCTGAGGTTCTCACACGCCACGTGCTCCTTTTACCTTATAGCTAAGCTAGCGTGCATCTTTTTACTCTCAAATGTAGCATTAAACGTGGCGCTCCGGTGATCCGAAGGTTGGACGTTAATCCCTCTCCTCTATGTTGCGCACATCCAAGGGTCCTTGAGCCGGATCCCTAATGCCGCCACGCGACGGTTCCTGACCGCCGTTTGGGTTTAGCTTAGCACAGATGTCACTGTCAACGCAGACTGATTAAAGCTGATAAAGACTAAATAAGCCACAGGCAGTCGTCGTTATTGACAGCATCATGGCGCGCCTCTAGTGAGCCAGACATTCCCCATTTCAAGGAAGAAAGCACAATTTAGTGAGCCGGTCAAGGTCTGCGAACGCGCCTGCCTGCCGGCTCAGAGGGGAGTGTGGCTTCCTCTTGTGCATTATTGCTCATCATTTGAATAAAACGTGCTTATGTTACTATGCTAAATAGTGGGCTGCTCGGGAAGCCATTATAAAGTGGCGAGGACGCGTCTAGATTTGGAGCTGTTGGAAGATTAACGCAGATTAATAACCCGACTCTGAAAAATGAGTCAGCACAGACGTGTGGAGGCTGCACAAGCAGGTCACCGTTCAATATTTAATCACTTTCCCCCGAGTGGCACGGCTGCACACTGGGCAGAGGATGTAGCCCCTTATTTGGGAGCGACTTCAACAAGCGCCGGCGTGATAGATAAACTCAGCGAGGCGCGCTGCTGTCTCAGGGAACGGTTTCATTTGCAGAGCCTATAAGTCCTGTTTGTCTCCAGTCGGGGAAGGAAGACGGTGTTGCACAGACGAGCGGGACACGAGCGTATCTGCCTGCCTGCTCGTATATTCATCAGCCTGGACAGAACCAAGGGATGATAACTAGATACGCTGGGTGAATGCGGGGCCGCTGCCAGCACCGATCGATCTGGCAATGCTATCGTTGGGTGATTTATCTGCAGGCAGCTACTTTTGTCTTTTTAAAAAACAAAAAGATGACTATGATACCTTATTGATATCTCCAGCGTCTTCCGTGTCCATCGCGGCCGATTTTGAAATTTTGACAAATGCAGCGTTAACCCGAGACGGTGGATTGCATTTCACCTCATTAATCTTTAAACTTGTATTTTCATCTAATCGCCACAATAATTAACAGAATCTCTGCAGTAAAGTGGCCGATTTGTGCCGCAGGAGGTTCCCGCGCTTAATGGGTTAAAGCAGGTCTTTACCAGGACAAGCCCCCCTGGAGAAAACGCTCAGGAATTGCCCCAGAGCAATCTCCCCAAATCTAGACATTAAGTATTTTTGTGGTCAGCAGAACATTTGTCGGCCGAGCCTGAGCGATGTCAGAAGCCGCCTTCCTCTCTGCTCGCAAACAGACTGTGAAAAATTGACATATTGGTCACAAATAGTTTCATCTCCTGGAGAAATCCAATATCCCCGGGATATCTCTGGGAATCATCTGTTTCGCCACGAGCACGGGATTCTGAGGAGACCTCGGTGTCCCGGAGCAGGATGTGTAAGCATTATGATGGCTGTGATACACAACATTGGCATTCGGGAAGCGCCGTGTTCCTTCGATTTTCACAGGGGTGAAATTGAGCAAATCAAATATACTGTATCGAGACAGTAATCTAAATCCTCAGAGTCCTTTTCAAACTATTTGGATATGAGATGCATCGCTAACTTTCCGCAGAAGTGCCTCCACATGTCACGCTGTTGACTTTGACCTTATTGAAACCGTCTAAAGGGAAAGATTAAGTTTCGTTTTGCTGGGAAAGTTCAATTTTGCCGGGTGAGATGCTTTGAAGTTGAAATATTAGCGGTTCGGCATGTTTTAGTCTTAAATATACAAAGGTTACATTTTCTTTGCATGTGGCTAATGCAGCCAAATGTTTATGTTGCAGCTCTACCGTAATGATTGTTGGCAGGGCCGAGGATAGGGAACAGCTGTAGACCCTCACGTGTGCCCAACCAGGAAAGAAGGAGCGATTTGTGGGAAACCTTTGCAAACGGAGAAGCTCCTTGTTCTGACGGCTGCAGAAACGTCCTTTAAAGATTTGCAATTCCCGGATTGGCCACAGGGGAGCCGAGGGCTGACAATGCTCATCTCCTGATTCGCTCAGAAAGTGCGCGGCACACGGAGGAAGGAAAGTTTGAAAGCCATCAGAGGCCACACTGATGTAAGAGGCAAAGCATTTTGGGAAGCGTTACCCATCCGCAGACCTAACTTTGCACCATCACTGAGAGAAGCAGCCACAGGAGATGAGGCTTCTAAATTTAGGGGAACTAGGAAAGACCTCGATCCATAAAAATGGTGTTTTTATCACTTTTTCTCTCAAGTTTCTCCACAGCTTACTTCCTTCTTTGAAGAAGATCAAAGACTTGCTGTTAATTAATATTGTGTTCAGAGACGTAGTTTACCTGCATATGAAAAGAGGCGAAGAATTATCCTGGTTTGCATAAAGGTCCAGTGGATTCTGTTGCGTAGCCGTGTTCAGGGCAACAAAAACATGTTTTTTAGTGTTGCTAAGGCTCGATGAGGAAGAAACATGCCAACCCCACACAGAAAGGTCTCCAGCCCAAAATCCAACCCACCGTCCTTTTGCAGCAACTCGGCTAACAACAATCTTCCTCACGCTGAAACTCAAAACTGTTTCTAACTTAATTCAACAACACAAGTCCCAGTTCTCAACCTATCAAATCCTCTGCGTCCCGTTAGTCTTGGTCCACTTATCAAAAACCTTCTCAGTCTTGTTTCATATATCTTCAATCAATATCCAGGTTAAAACCGATCCTATCACAGGCTCACCTGGAGTTATCTATGCTTTCATTCTGTCTGGCACCTCCAGAAATCCCTCTCTAGCCTCCAACTAGCATGGAGGCTTCTCAACAGTTTGCACAGTCATCGCGCCGACCTCCCTTCAATGGCTTCCTGTCACAGTGAGTTATTGACCACATACCAGCCAACGCACAGCCGGAGCTCCTACAGTGGGGTCTTTCTGGCTGTTAATTCCAGGTTCCATAATTCCAGGTTGAAGACTAAAGATGACTGGGTTGTACGCAATCAAGGCCGCTGACAGTTTGGTTTCACCACAAAGATTTAGGAGTTTATAAGGTAAAAGACAAATGTAGTCGCCTGAAGAACGGATGGATGGGGAAACAAACACCTCAAATAACATCTGCATGAAAAGAACCATGTTCCTGATAGTTTGGCCTCGCCATAACCGGCAAGCAAACTTTTCACCTTAACACTTGTATGGATTTTTGAGGAAAATGTGACATCAGCGCCCATCAACGTGGCGTTGGGTGTTCTTGCTGCATAGCTGTAATGTGTGAATGCAGTAATGCGCATGTAAAGAGACAGAACACTGCACAGGCAGGCACATCATATTTTTTTACACACCATTAACACATGCTGAGAATGTGTTTTAGCGTGCAGAGATTCACATTCATCACCAAGACTGTGTCATCTCCTGACTCGCACGACCCATGTGCACCAGCCTGTACCTCACAGAGGCAACAGCAAGGGGAAGGTATGTGCTGGATACAGTAGATATCATCAATTTACAGCTGTGGATCTCCCCTGCTGGGCTTGCATATGCAGCGTGAATGCGTTCGCAGTCGGGAAATCTTTCACAGTCCATAAATGCAGAAGCAGAGAAACAAACATGTTCAGTACCCACAATTTCCACCAGTGGCTAATAGAGTCTTAGCCGCACAGCTCTTTCTTTCCTCCTCCATATGTCTCACTCCTTCTTTCCATATGGTATATGTCACAGTCCCATTTCCATGTCCTGGCGCCACTTATACTCAAGGCAAACACAGGGTGGTGTGTGTTGATGATTGTCAGCAGCGGCCATTTATCATCTGTCAAACTTCTGTCCTCCGAGGAGGTAAATACACCCAGTGAATTATGGTTGTTTTAGTCTGCGAGCAGAATCCCACATGACAGGCAGCAGAAGGCCGTGACAAAACCATTTAGGAGGAAATAGTTTATCATAGCCGTGGTAAACATTGTCCATCACGTGCGAGAAGAGTGCCGGCTTTTAAACTTTGAGGGGGGCGAGCTTGGGTGGAAGGTATCGGGGAGCCGAAGAGGTGGCACCAAAGATGTAACTCAATGTGATGGAAGGGGGGGAAAAACAACAAAATCATTGTGTTTTTCCCGTTCCTCTTTGGTTCGATATCCATACCTGTCCATCACGGTCCATCTGTCTGCAAAGTAAAGACAGAGTATGGTTCGGATTGTAATTAATATCAAACTGAAAAGCTGTGTTTTGCCCGTCAGTGGGTGTTGTGTTTGTGCTGCTTCGGTACGGTAAGTTTGGACGTGGCGTGAATCACTCAGACTTTTCTTTTTTTGTTTCTGATGTTCCCAAGACTTTATATAAACTATAGTGCAAATATTACCATGGAGGGGGTCACATATCAAATCATTCCAGCCCACCTTGCTGTTGTATAAGTTAAACCGGGTATATTTTGAGTCTGGTGAACCTTAGAACAATGACCCAGTGTTTGTCTCAGACGTGTTAGCTACATTCCTGGCGCAGCGCGAGTCTTTGAGCGGTCGGGCCAGATGGAAGGCGTTTTGAAAAGCAGTGCAGTGTGGGGGCAGTAAGGCCATTTCCAAACATCATCCAGGAAACAGGAACAATCATTAACAGATATGACCTGTTGGAGGGAAACTGCTGCAAAAAAACGAAAGGCCTGCGAACACCCAGCGAGGCTCTTCTGGAAGCATCGACTCTTCTGAAGTGAGGGTACGTCATGCAGGGCGTTTTGGCAACTGCGGTGGGGAGAAATAAAATCTTGGAAGCCGGGGAAAAACCTGAGAGTGTATCCATCAGCTGTTGTTGGCAACATCTGTATGCTGGGAAGTGCAGTCTGACATTCAGTCTGTTCTCACAAAAGGTTGCCGATTATACGCTGGAATGCAAAATGACAAGCGCACGATAGCGCTCGTCCAGGTCTCCTGTTCAGGACGCCTGAACTCTCCAGCTCAAATGAGTTTCTCTCACCTGCAGACCTTCCTTTATTTGGACACAACCTTAAGCGGACTCGCGGTGCCTTTTGCTTAGGTAAAAGTGTGAAATTTGCTTCTTTCTTTGGTGACAGCGCCCATAATAACGTGCTGGAAATTGCCCCGTGCACTGTCAACGTCTGAAATGATATTTCAGATGAAGGGATCATTAATGACGGTGGAAGTTAATCAGGAGGTGACCCGTAAATGTGCCCGTATCGGTGGGAGTGTCTGCCTGGCTAAATGCAAATGGCGTGCTCAGGCACTTTATATTCCATTTTCAGAATAGGACCACTCATGCATTAAAGAATATCTTGTTACACTTCTTATTGAGGTGTCGCGGCTGAGGATTGCAGCCAGCTCGGAAAAACACGTTTGAGCAGAATTCTGCAATCTAGTTCACCTGCTTTAAAAGGTTTTCATAGTTGTTATGTCACATCGATCGTGATTAATCTAAAATATGTGGGGTTTTGGGGGGGACTAAGGTCTTTTGTAAGAGCACACACAAGCATGCATAATTTCATAGTTCTATCTTTCAATAGGCATCATACATCACCCAACTCCTGACCTTGACCTTGACCCTGACCCTGACCTTAACCCAAACCATATCTCAACCCTCAAAGTCCTTTGAAGTTGTAATAACCAGCCAAAATGGTCCAACTTACCAAAAAAGAAGAATCCATATTTTGATCCTAAATATGTAGCAAGTACAAGGACACACAAGCACACAAGTATGCACAGCGTGTGTGTGTGTGTGTGTGTGTGTGTGTGTGTGTGTGTGTGTGTGTGTGTGTGTGTGTGTGTGTTCTATTATGGACCCAAAATCATCTCGTCTCAGGGTTCAACTGAAGAGGAACTTTCAAAATAAGCCACGAAAATCTGATCCGCTGATTCCGTGTCAGATCTCACCGATCTAAGTCAGAAGGTGCTTAAGTTAAAAGCCTCCGACCCCTCTAAGCCTCAAACTTCTGTGTAGCATTAGAACATCACAGATGGTGTTGAAAAACGGACCGCTGACTCGATCTGCTTCAGCAGACCTTGGTTAATAATTGGTTCCAGCCCGTTCTCACACCAGCTCATCACATACCAACATTTTGTCACATGCTGCTCTCGGCTTCCCGTGCACATGGTCTTTGTTAAGCGTCGGGTCCAGAAACCACACGGTCGGGATTGAGGATAGATCAGCGCTGTTTTGTTAAGTGGAAGCACACAAAAAACACATGGCTGAGTTCAGAAAATGAAACTCGTGTGTGTGTGTGTGTGTGTGTGTGTGTGTGTGTGTGTGTGTGTCAGCTCCGCCACAGCCTCAGCCCCCCACCCCCGATCTGAATTAGCTAATCACCCCGGACCTGTTGAAGGATTCCAGATATTAAGTTGGATATTTAGAAGGTCTGATTTTTTTTGCCTTCATAATTTGTAAATGTTTGTTTTTTGGCATTTGCTCGTTTGCAAAGGTTTAACTGGATTGGATGAGAGTCTGGTTGATTCAGAAAATTAAACGTTTCTCTGATTGTGGTGATTTTATTCATCTTTTAAGACCTGTATGGTTTTAATATGTAACTGTCAGTAACTGACTGTTCACAGTAGATGGATGATGTACTGGTTCCAGAAATGGACGTTTTACATGGGCAGCCTTCGGGAAGTTCATTCCAGACTCAGATTGGGCCTCTGGGAGATTTTCTGCTGTTTTTTTACTGGAAAAGAGGCTGAGCTGTTCTGTGTCTGCCTGTATTACACTTACACAACAAGAAATCTAACAGTGAAAGTCTGGTTTCATCATTAGATTCACTCAAACTGTTGTGGGAGATCCTTCTGTGCTCCTGTTTAAAACGGTAGAAATGGGGAGGAATCAGTGACAGAAACCTCATCTGGTAAGTATTTGGGAATTTGGTCCAACCTTATAAATAAACATGGCAATTCATTCATATCTGACGCGCCATATCTTCACTGATGTCTCGTTTCATAACAACACCAAAAAGAATTTTGTTGTAATCAGTTTTTGGTCCAAGGCCTGATTTAATTGATCTAATCGCATCTGCCCTCAGCTCATTTAAAATCCCCCCTCCAGCCCAAGAACGTGTAATGAAATAAAGTTCATTTAGTCTCCTGTTTGTTTTCTGCTGGTTCACCTGGGAAATAGATTGTGAGTGAGAAATCACCATCAGCAGACGGGATGAGGAGCTTTATCCTTGAGGGTAGCTTCACTCATGAGTCTTACGCAGTCTTTACTTCCAGGGATAGGCCTTATATTGTAAACCCTCCCCCCACCCCAATCCACACACGCACACACACACACACACACACACCCCCACACACACACACACACACATAAAAGGCACTGAACAAGACCCCTGGAGTGGTCGATCTAGCTGATATGGTGACCCGGCCAACCTCAAGCTTTAAAGTACTCTTGAGTGGAAGCTCAAACATGTTCTAAAAGTGGCCCTAAAGGCCCCCTGAGAATGCAGTGGGTTTTTTTTTTGGTATTTTGGCAAAGTTTTTAACCAGGTTTTCCCAGATTCTGCAGAGAAACGCTGCAGTTTTTAAACTCCTTTTAGTTGAATTCAAATCAAACCTGCGACGCCCCAGAAATGTGCAGCTTGAAATTAGGTGCTTTTAATGACGAAAGAACATTTAAGTATCTTGAAGAAGAAGGAAAACCTATCGAGGAGGTATTAAATTACAAGTACTTGGATTTTATCTTAAAGCAGGAGCTTTTATTCAAAGATGGCTAGATCGCCCATTTTCGACAACGAGGATGTGCTTTTCTCCAGTACGTCATCCAAACCTCTCCAGTCCTTGGACACAGTTCTTCATGCAGCACTGAGATTTTTTTGAGTGCTTGCAGATATGCACGTTGGCTGACCCCTAATTTAAGGCTCTTTTAGCCTTGATTCCTTCTTATTCGTGGGCTTTATTACAAAAATAAACAAGCAGTTGCTGTACCTTGCTTTCTTGAACAAACTTGTTTTATCAGTTCTTTGGTTAAGGACTGATTTGTAAAAAGAGTTTTCAACTATGCTGGCCCCTTGGCACGGAATACTCGATTGTCTACAGAAACTCTCTGAAGTTATTCCACTTGGAGCTATCCGTTCTATGCCGAGGGACTACCAGCATGAGGCCACTGAACAGTGCGTGTGTTTTAAATTCTAAATTGTTGTTTGTTATTGTGTTAGGACTTCTGCACTATACTATTGCACCTCAAACACTGTTTGTTTTACCCTCTACTGCCACGTCCAGGTCACTGCTCTACCGTAAAGGAATCTGCTGCTTGACCTCTCAGCCAGGTCACCCTTGTAAATGAGGTCCTGATTTAAAAGAGCTTTTAACTGGTTAAATAAAGCTTGGCTAAACAGAATAGATACACAAAAGGGGAGACCATCCACAGTTGAAGAAAAAATAGAACTTTGTTCTCGTTCCCTTGTGCCCAACAAAACTTTCTTCTCATCTCTCTGTATGATTGGTTGGAAATTTGGGGGAGATGTGGTCAATGCTGCCATAGAACAGCAATAAATAGCTTAATGGACAGCTGGCTGGAGGTACCAGGTGATGCACAAATTTGTACAACACGTCTCATAAAACATTTAAAGACATGGAAATGGGTACTGATTCTTGGAAAGAGGTATTTGGAATGTTGTGCACGGATTGTTGGTGCAGTTGTGCTCGCTCGCAGATTGCTTACGGCCACTTGACTTCAGGGCGGACTGCTTTGGGTAGAACCAGCCTGCTTTGGGTAGAACCAGCCTGCTTTGGGTAGAACCAGCCTGCTTTAGGTGGAACCAGCTTTGCTTTGGCCCCACTCTGGAGAAAGGCCACCCTGAGCTTGGTGTGACAAACAGTTGAAAGCTAGCAGAATAGCAGAATTGCTGTACAGTTAAAATATTAAAATAACAGTAGAGTAGACATTTGGCTCTTCTGTTTCATGCTGATAGATGGACAATTTTGTCCCTTCGTAAAGATGTTTCTTTAATCTGCCTACGAGTACACAGACAAGCAGGTAGAAACAACAGTTGTTGCCACTCTACAAAGAAAACTGTGGTGAAACAGTTTTTTCCCTCAATGTTCCTCTGCCCAAATAAAAGCTCTCTAGATTGAAATTGTATTTGTCAGCATATTTTTTCAGGATCTCATGACATGAAAGGGAAGTGGTTGAAGATAAACAATTTTGCCGACGTCGCTGGGCGCGATGTTCGTAACGCGAAAATGGGCTGTTTATTTTAGGCTGGCGTGTTCGCCAACCGCTAATCAGACAGTTAGCAAGGAATCGCTCATGGTTTTAAATTTATTTTGGTGCCTTCAGTTGATGATATCAAGTTGAAGTTACATATGAAGCGCCAATACTCAAATAAAAAACAGAAAAATAAAAAACCTGGGCAGAGTACCTCGATGCTCTTCGCGCAATCAAAGCTTTTTCATCTCCTCTCTGTAAACACTGGCAGAGTGAGCCTCGCACTGATTAAGAGGAGTCTGCAGTTTTAACGGAGACTTTCAGCGGCTGCCAAAAGTTTGCCGACGATCAAACAAGGCATCTTGTTTTTTTTCCTCCATGTTGCTATTTAACAGCCATTGACTTAAATTAGCCCGTAAGTCCTGGTGATCGGCCCAGGCCTTTGATTTTATTAGTCAAGTATATGTGGATGGTACGATCTTCGTGCTAAGGCTTGGCTGCCAGCCAGTGTGGATGTTCCATCCCAGATTGATTATGGATGCTGCTTTGCTGTGGATGCACAGGATGCTAGTCAGGATGCTACCAGTTTAACCTAGGCAGGATACTTTTATTGAGTTCACTGTACTTAAAGAAAACCACCAACATATCTGCTAAGCTAACTGTTATTTGGGATGAGATAACACTAAATGAATTGAGGGTCTCATTACTTCTCATTAGCCTGATGTTCCGGGGTATGAAAGCACATTTTTTAAAAGTGCAGGCAGGTTCAGATGGATGACTTGATTTCAGACTAATAGCCTCTTACCTGGAATGATGAGTGTCTTAATCAGTCAAGGTCTTGTTGATGAAAGCTTAAGGCTCCACCACAAACTTGAGGATAATTTATCTAGAGAGGCTGATCGAAGCTCCAAATCCGGGGTCTCTGCCAGCACCGCTCTTGGGGAGAGTGGGGATTTATGGTTGAAAATGTAGACGTCCTGGTCAAATGCAATAAAAGTCGACAGATTTTTTTTTTTTATCAATGCATGATGAAGAGGCGCTGCAGAACTTGTGTTGTCAGCAGGAAGAGGTGGAACGCCGCCAAGCTGTCGCTCCATCCTGAAAAATGTTCCTATGAAAGGATCAATAGATCTTTGATAAGGCTAACACAATGTTGCATCTTTCAAGCCCTGCGCTCTTCGCATACATCAAGGGCGTCCGTGTGCGAGCTGACCCTGCCCACTGTGATGATGACTGAGGTGCTGGAGCCTTTCAGGAAAGACTCTTGAAGCTATGAATATTTACGGCCCTGGAAAGCCCTTTTTTTTCTTCTTTTGTTGATAAGTTTCACGTGAATGCAATAGTTTATGCCTGTTGAAGGCCTCCTCTTCCCTTTTTTTCCTCCCAATACATTTTCTTTTTAAGGTGCTGTGGTTATTGCTGTCACCTCAGAGCATCAGGGTTCAGGGCTTGAATCCACTGGGAGGCCTGTGGGAGCAGGTAGGAGTGACCACTTTTACGTGACTATAAATGTGGGTGACTCTCCATTTTTGGGAGCATGTTCCTCATCTTGATTGCACAATGACCTCATCTCTGCTCTTCTTCGCTTCCTTTATCATCTCCTAACCCTCCATGCCAAACGGACATCATCATCATGCAGGATTTAACTTCTTTATCAAGCTATTGTCCCTTATTCTAGAAAATTAATTTAGAATTTGTCGTTTTAATTATCATCTCTAATATCTGCCAACATTTTTTTTTTTTTCGATATTTGCATATAAATGTCTGCTTTACAACAATGAAAATGCAGCTGCAGCTGTGGATGTTGTTGCTCCCCAGCAGCAAGAGATCGCAGAAATAGATTATTATATATAAATAGATTATTATAAATATAAATAGATTAAATTATGTTAAACTAAGGTTTTGCATAATGGTAGATATGAATCTGTTATTCGCTCAAATATCCTTCTCTGTAATGAGGATGTTTTTTTGTCTCAACAAGAATCTCGAATAAAAACACATGTGAATGCACACAAATAGCACACGCTGCTGCGAGGCCCTTTGCCTGGAACCATTCCAGGTATATGGGTCTCCCAGGAGTGTGTAGATCCAGCCGAGATGACTGATGACCGCGGCGGCCACAGAAGCCGCACTGACATGTCCTTGTTTGTTAAAGTCACTGCTGCAGCCCCCCTCGTAAAAGCCAAAAATTGGTAAATAAGTGCAGTGAAGCATTGAAGATAAATGGCTCCCATCATGGAAATTCATTTATCTCTTCAGCCGCTGATTTAGGTAATTCTATCTGGAGAAAAGGGCCACCACGGTGTTCTGAGGAGCCAATCTACATTTGCACGCCATTGGCATCCAGCCTCTTTACTAGAGACTAGTACTTCAAAAACTGTGAAAACGTGTTATAAATAAGAAGCAGGTGCTTTGTTC
Source organism: Takifugu rubripes (assembly GCF_901000725.2). NCBI lineage: Eukaryota > Metazoa > Chordata > Actinopteri > Tetraodontiformes > Tetraodontidae > Takifugu > Takifugu rubripes. The sequence goes on from NC_042304.1 coordinate 10,939,910, forward strand.
TTTGTTGTCACGTTCATTTTAGAGAATAAGGAACAGGGATGTGAGTAGATTAAGGTTAAGGTGTTGTGGGAGGATTAGATTTAGTTTAACGCGGAGTTGAGTCGGGCTTAGAGAGAGGATTAGTGCCTCGGATTTCCAAGCTTCTGTCCCACGTGTCCCTGTGTGTGATTTTAAGGTAAATCAGAGGATGATTCCATCCTCTGATTTACCTTTATTTACAGTCAATTCAACCTAACTCTATATTCATCACACCTATAAGATATAAACTTCAGGACCAAAGGAAACCCGTCGTCTCTAAAGAAGCTTTTACAGCTTCAGCACTTTTAAACAATCATTTTTTGGGTTTAAAGATAATGTTTTGGGTTTCTTTTGGTTTAGATGCAGGCGGCAAGTGCGGCTTTTATTTGCTCGGACGTTAAAACGTCCTGCAGATGTTGGTTTCACTGATCATTTGATGTCAGGCAGCGTGTGTCGTAAAATAGATGTTTCGGTGCACCAGCGTGCTAAAACAACATGTGTTCCTAATAGACTTCAGACCGGATGGTTGCATTTTGAAGAGAAAAAAAATGAAATAGATTAAAACACGTTTATTTTAATGTTGCTTTTGCCAGCTTTATTGAGAACGGTTCCTACTTTCATCTCACTCCTGCCAAAAGAGTTTTCAAGTTTTACAGCTGAGACCAGCAGGGATGTTTGCATGTTGGCTTAATTTGAGATGAATATCGTTAACACTTGTGTTTTAACACTGTAATCACACTCAAAGGACTGGTGACAATGGCATTAAAGAGTTTAACCACTAAACATGAAGTAAACACAAATAAGGACAAATTTTACAGTTTAAGAGCAGGAAATTTGCAATTTACGATGAATTCACAGAATGTTTTGTGTTTTTTGGCGTGTTTTAACTGTCCATTGGACTTATGGAGATAGTTTGGATTTTAAAAGAAATCCAGCTTGTTTAAACTCGGAAAGCCCACCTTTGGATTTATATTTCTGTTGCTCGCATTCTGTGTTTCTCTCATTGAACTAAATCAGTAGGGAACGTCAATATCAGTCCGATTGAGGTGATTCAAAAAAGACCAACAGTGAGGATGGAGACAAGTGCCAAAGACTGGGAATGGTTACTCAGTAAGTCCTGAGGATCCATAATCCTCTCCTGGGCTTTGATCTTCTCGGAATATCGAGCGTTCCACCACCGTCTGATGCCGCCGCTCCTCAGACAGTCAGCAGTTCTGCATGTGCGTAGGATTCCGCCTCATCCTTCATTTCTGACAGCTTAATCTGTGCGTTAACTGCTGGACAGCGCCTGACTCCGGCTGTTTGCACTTGTCATCGATTGTGACACTATCAGAGTCCGGCAGTCTGCATCAGGTGCTGCAGCGTGCTTCATAAAAAATTCAGAACGTTCTAGCAGGCAGTCGTAGCCTGAGGCTCTCAAGGTTTATCTTTGGAACAGTCTGACAACACTGGTCACACTGCATCTTGCGTCCTTAAGCAACAGCAAGGTCAAGAGATTTGTTTTCTCCTTGACGGACCGAAAAAAAAGGGAAGAAAACCAAGTCACTCCATTTTTTTAATGAATGATAAGGCTGACAACTCTCCGTGTGTATTATTAAATATCACCTTCACAATGAAATGGAAGAGCAATGGAGCAAGACATGTTCTTAAGCAGAGGCTGGAAAGTATATGAAGGCAACAATAGACGTATTTAATACAATCAGATGCCACTAGAACGGAAGAAATGATTCATAACTTCGGCACGTAATGCAATGAAATGTTATTGGATGTATAAAATTCCAATACACATGCATAATGTTTAATAGTATCTCTCCGGTCGTGTTTATGCGCACCTAATAATTCCTGCTTTAACCCTTTCACTCCCCACCTGCCAGACCTGTTATGACAGAATCTGATTACCTGCTGAATCCACTAAGTAAGCAGCTTATGGGAGAAACGCGCCACCAGTTTTCTGCCTGTAATCTACTTATCAATCAGAAATGGAATAAATCTGCACAGAGAAAACAAAAAGCCATATTGGTTCTCGGGAGAGACAAAAAAATGATAAAGCAATATTGTTTGTCATGCATTTTTTAAAAGTTTAGGAAACGAGGGGATTTTTATTTCCCCCCCCCCAGTTTGCCACCTCCACACTTCTTTTTCCTTCTTTTTTTCTCTCTGTTGAATTTTGATTAAAAGTTTCCTCCTCTCCTTTTTCCCTCTGGCTCTTAATTATCCGACGCGCCTCCATTTTGCCGAAACATCAACTGCTGCCTGTTTATGTTATCTTTCCTTATTATTAACAGTAAAAACACCCTTTTTTGAAATTGTATCCTGAGAATGTGTTGTTTTCATCACCTTAAAGAGGCCGAAATGAAGGATAATATGAGGCGCCAGCGTCACCTGACACCTTTTGAGCTTCTTTAAAGAGTAAAAAAGTCAAATCCAGAGGAGTCAACAGACAGCACGACCCTACTGTACTTTATTTAACCAAGTCCATCTGTCCAGGAGGCCGTGGCAAGAAATCAATGGGACTCAGAGAGGCAGTGAGGGGGTTGATCACCTTTCGTCCACTGCAGTCTTGCTCTAATCGATGACGTTGACGTTGGCTCAGGTGCTGGGAAAGATTGATCGGGAGGAGATGTAATTGGTCTCATTTGACGCTGGAGAGGGTCAGATTAACAGAGCCACAACATTCGTGGCCAGCAGAAACGGAGTGATTACATTATTGTGATCCAACATCGGCTTTGTTCGACGGGACCCAGCGAAAATTAGAATCTCTCATTATCGACGCAAATTACACGTTACAGAAAGAGAAAAAGAAACGATTCTGAAATTAAAGGTTTACAAAGTTGTAACGCTCAGATTTGGTCCTTTGGTTCAATCGTTCCGAGTGAGAGCTGGTTTTGTTTGCAAAGGTCAGGGAGTCGAATATTGGATTTTTGGGGGGCCGCAGTAATTACGATTGTGACTGAACAAATCGGGACCTTCTTCACACAAATTTGTCCTGCTTCTGAGGAGCCGACGGGTCCTTCTGTCTCTGAGCTCATTTTGTCAAGGTCAAAGTCAAGGTGGATTATGCTCACAAAGTTAAAACGCAATTAACCTCCGACGGTGACATTAGCGAGACTTTGTGAACACTGTAAACATAACTTTGTCGAAGTCGGGGGGCCCTTTCTGGGAGGCTGCCAGACAAAACCAGATAGTTTAAGGGAATGTTCCGTGTTAATGGTTGTAGGCTTCTCGAAAAACAATTGATTTTATCGTCGGGGTTTTTTTTTTAGTAAGCCTTTTTTCAGTCCGGCCGACTTTGTGCATCTGGATTTCCTCGGATTGATTGTGATTGATGAGGCCTGCTGACTTTTCTGGGCCTGTTTGATAGACCTGTTTGTCTCAGACACAAACATTTCACGTCTGAGGGGCTCAGCATTGATCGGAAGGTGTTCCTGGTTGGGTTGAGCAAGTCAGGAAAGTCACTTGGAGCTAATTCAAAGAAGTTACAGGTCCCAGGGTCAACAGAACATGAGCGGACAGGCTGCTGTCCAAGACGCGAGCTCCTGCCGCTAATGCTGAACTCTACAGTTTGTTAAAGTTACGAGGCGGGAGGTCAGGGTTTACTGGCAATTGTGCCTTTCAAGATGAAAAAACCAGCACCGGTCGCCATAAACATTTCATGAGACAGTAGTGCTGCTGCATACAGGAACCAAAAAAAAAGAACCAAACCAGGAATAAAGGAACCTCTGAACAATTCTCTTTGCTTTTTCTTGCTGTGCTAAACTTTGCAGCCGATCTTTACAGTTGAATTGCCGGTCGCTCAGCAGATTTAGTCGTAACTTGAATTTGTCCCTCTGTTTTCCTGGAACGTCTCTAATTTTGCGCTTGGGTACAAATTCGACATTGACTTTGTAATTTTCTTTCTAATTCCCTCTTTCCTCAGGCAAAGTGTGTTTGCACTTGCACTGCCACCCCTCTTGTTCACTCTCTCTCTCTCTAAGGTTCCCTTCCTCGCTCGCTCTGTCAGGAACGCTCTTCGTCCCCTCGCTGTCTGTGCAGACACCCAGCTAATTAAACAAAGCACGCCAACTTGATTAAACAAGTAAATTGTGCTAGTCTGTGTGTGCGCGATCATTCGGATAACTAAGAGTTTCCTGAAGAACATTAACTGTGATGGATGTCAGACGCCCAACTTTGGAATGGCTGCGTCTGGCGGATGAGATTTCCCGTCGTGACGGAGTGGGAAAATGTGCCACAGAGTTCTGAGGCCTCTGAGGGTACGGATAAATACGGAAGAGCTGTCTGATCCAAATCCATTACATAACAAAATGAATTCACTGTACATCACATCTTTCTCCTGCCCTGTCCTTTATTTCCTGTGTTTTAAATCAGTCCGTCCATGCTGACGTCCTCCGCCTGGTGCAGAATCAGGCGTGAGGAGGACGTGGCGCATCGCGGAGAATTCACAGGCATGAGGAACAAACCCAGTGTCTCGCGGAGCTACGTGCGATGTGAGAAACCAGCTGGCATCACAGGGACAGAGACAATCACACGGCCTTTAAGGCTTACTGAACAATTCAGTTATCAAGACAAAAAGAATGATTGTGAGTTCTGTGGCTGTTAGCGAGCAGGTAAGTCCAGGATCAGGCCGCACAGTGAGACTTTTACCATGGTCATGTCACATAGATGCTGCCGCTTTCCAGTCCGCACGACAAGCTTGACCTCGATCAGGACGGCCCTGCGTGAGGGCCGCTCTGCCTGATACTGGCACAATTATGGGCAGAAAAAGCCTGGTCCTTTTGAGGTAGGTTAACAAATGTGGATACCTCAAAATCAAGAGCTCGCTTTGCCTACACGAAGGTGGCTAATGTACCGTTGCCATGGAGACAGTTATCCTATTGGTCATCATTAAGATTTACATCATTAGGGAACTCAAATTGGGCTTTTTTCAGGGCATTTTACAATGTCAAGGCAATATATCGGTGTTTTTCGGCTATACGATGCTACATCGGCCTGAATCTGTGCAGTTTGAGCCCGGCATTAAAGATATAGAGGAAGACTGGACTGAGGTTTCACTGGTCAGAGCTTTTCTGTCATCAGCTGTCTCAGGTGAGAGGGAGTCTGACTGAACTGAAGAGTGAAATGTTGAGCAGTGAGTGACCTTAAAGCTAGGGTTAAGCTAGGTCAAAAGAGAAGACTACACAATCATGGTGGCCGTCGCAGAAATGATAAAGATAATTATCCCAACTTCTCAGGACCGGCAGAATTGCCCCGAAGTGAATTGATCTTAGTCAGATTTTGAGGAACACCAATGAACGACTCTGACATTTGGCCTTCATGGTGGACGTTATTAGCCACCTCTCGGTGTAATTTTCCACTCCAGGCTTCCAAACCTGCCCGTCTTCTCCCTTTTTTTCCCCATATTAAAATTCATCAGATGTGAAATTAAAGCCGTGGCCAGCGCGGCACTAAGAGCTGCTGCCACATCTGAATGTGCTGCCGTGTGCATAACCCCCGACGCATTTGCATTCAACCTACATTGTTAGTTTCAAAACAGACTCCTGCAAAAACCTGGAAAACTGGATGTGAACAGCGCCTCCATACCCCCCACCCCCCCCATCCCACCTCGCTGCCGCGTGACATCAGATGCCCGACTGTAGAGAAGCACTTCCAGCCAGCACATTAGAGAAGATGGTGTCATATAGTATCAATAATTTACCATGGTCCTCGGAGGAGGATAAAAATTGAAATGGGCTTTGATAGTAAAAAGGCTCACCGCCCCTAAATTAAATAATAATCACACTGACACCCTGAAAAAACACTTAGATGACCAGTAACAGCCACTACTGACAAGAATATTAACGTTAAATCATTATTGGAGACTTCTCTTCTCTCATCTCTGAGCTTATTTCTCCTCTCTTCATAGCAATCCTGCACTTCTATTTTTGGCTGAACACACTAATTTGGCTTTTAATTATGATTCTAGAGATCATTTCAGCTGGTTTGACCTGTTGCTTTTCTTTATTTCTTTACAGACCACACCTGGAGGATTATAGCGCAGTAGAGCTAGCCGTGGCTGGTTTGGTTGGACACACAGGGTGACGGGGGCATGTTTTCAGAAATCCGTTTCAGGCCCCGGGGAGGTCAGGAACAGGTCTGGTAATATTACATTAACCCGCGGATAGCCTGATCTTAACCAGGCTCCAGAAGAGAGAGACACCCCCGAGCTCAGAGAGGTCAACGACTGACCTGGTGGTTATGCGTCAGTAAAGAAAGGTTTGATCTTACGTCATTTCTGAGCGGAGACCTGATTAAAGACCGTCTTTGTTATGTAATTAGCTGGAAGAGAAGAGGGCGGCGGCGCCACGCCGGTGAACAGCAGCTGGCCTGAGGTTCTCTAATTGCCCGATCGGATTCTTTCCAGGCTTCATTTTACGCTGCTCAGCCGGAGAGGCACAGATGTTTGCTGGTGGGCGCCGCGGACAACGCTGCACCTCTACCACCGTGACACCTCTGCGTCTCTCTCTGTTTAAGGGGGGACACAGGAACAATGCACGTTCATCCTTGACTCAGCTTGTCTTCATTTATGGCTAATTTAGTCATCCAATACTATTCCACTGGTTTTCAATAAGGTTTTAATTTTAACCTCAAGTGTTGTTTTTTGAAAGAAATATATAACTACATTTATTAAATTGTAAAAAAACATATTATTTTTCATACACAAACATTAAAGATTTCCCATTTCGGAACGCACAACAAATTATGGGCTCCTGTTTCATGTTGCTTTTTGAAGCAGGCAAACAAGGAGCTGTTGTCCTCACTTGTGCTGTAAAACCACAGAACCAGGAAGCTTCAGGGCTCTTCATAAATGGGGGGGGCATGTATATGTCCTCAGCAGCTTGGCAACGCCATAGATGCAAATTTAGACAAAATGCAGTTTCCACAACTGTCTCTTTTCCTTCTATCTTTCTTTCTTTCTTTCATTAATCATACGGTTGTCCTTGAACCGCGGTTTGAAGGCTTGGATTCCAAAGCCTGAAAGAGTCTAAGTGTTTCAGAGAACAGTGTTTTTGCCATCCTGCTGTATCCTACAATTACAGTTTACAGCATTTTTTTTCCAAAACTAAGTCGTCTTCTGAGTCAACTCCTCCTTTAAATAACATCCATCAGCCCACCTGCTCTTACTGTAAGCATGAATGTGCCTTGGGATATTTCTTAGCGCACTTGCGTGTGCAGTAGATGGTTAAAGGAGGTGGGGGGGGGGCGCGTCCACGTGTTCTCTCCCGTGTGCGTGGTGGCCGCGCGGGAGACGTGCAGGTGTTGCCTTCTGATGGAAGGACCCTGATGCAGTCACCATTTGCAGTCCATCATCAGAATAATTCTTCTCAATTTGAGCAGCGTCAGTGTTTATTTCAACATTTTCACCCCACACACACACACACACACACACACACACAGAGGCCGCACCTGCTCCACAGAAATCATCTGCACACCTGCACCAGCACCTCCAGTCCTGCCCACACCTCCCAGTGGATGATGATGTGGCTCCTCTTCTATTCTCTTTGCTCATTTACATTTGACTCACAGCTTGTGGGAACTCAGACACATTTTGGTGACCCCCCCCCCCCCACACACACACACACACAACACACACACACACACACATGTCTTTGTAGCTTTTGCTGATATTAAAAAAGAGAAAGCAGCTGGGTCTATGCAGAATAATGAGGTCAAAGAAATTCTAATAAGTCTGTGGGACGAGACGAGTGCGAGAAGGGCAAGAGGAATGAGAAATGAGAGACAAAAAGAATAAAAGAAAGGCTGTACTCTAGGACAAATAAAGATGTGGGGGGAAAAAAAACGCCATGGCCGTCCAGCCCGTCCGCTCCACCATCGCTCACTTTGAATCTCCTGAAGTCCAATCGGGCCGATTTCATTTAGGCTGTTCAAAGTGAAAGTTTGACTGACAGAACAAATGACGGCTCGAGTCGCACATTTAATTTCATAGCACTTAAGAAAATAATTTGGTTTTGAATTCTATCAGAATGAAAACAGGGCGCCGTTTGACTGGCCACGCGAGGCTTGTGGGAGATATTCCTTGTACATGGGAGGCTGTTTACGCTGGTGAGTTCCAGGAAATGCAGGCGTTCACACATTCACTGAACCAAGTTCATGATACACAGCCTAATGCAATTCTGCTTGGCCAAACAATTACTGCGCTCATGCTAATGTGCTAATTTGTGCAGAGTAAAATCAAATTAGTGGAACGTTATACATTTTAAATAGATAATTTGATCATTTCCTTTTTAAAACCATTGCGTCACACTAATGTAATGAACAATATAATGCCCCAACTCAAGGAGAGGTTGTATAATTTTATTAACTGCAATAAAGTAAATTAATTGCAATCAATTTATAATAGTTGCAGTTTTATAATTTGTGGAATTCAGTAAAGTCACAGTAAAGAGCTTAACAACATCTGACATGGACCTTTTAGTGTAACAATGTGTTCTCACCACTGAAACACTGTAAAGTGTGTGATGCGTGCCTGAGATTGGGCCCACCGTCCTTCAGACGTCAGACAGCTGTGCCGCCTTTTGGGCCGATCCTTCACTCAAAGGTTTGCCCCTCAAAATGTTGATTCCATCTGAGGCAAGAGTGCAAATTTACCCTGTGCAGTCCCAGCGAACGCTGTTGAGGTTAAGAAGGAGGTTGAGGATGTTAGATCCATCCCTGCTTGGGAAAATAAGCATTAACCCGGAAGGCAGCAGGAGAAGGCGGGCACGTATCCAGACGCTTGCCATGTCCTTTGGCATGCACAGGAGGCTGCGTGACCTCCGCCCACGGTGAGCCCGACAGATGTTTCAAAGATGCAGATTACTTTTAAACATTGCATAAAGGCTAATGCTAACTAGCTAATATCCATTGTGCACTCCATATATTTTCAACTTTACAGAGTATATAGCATGTCCGATTATTTGATATCGTGGGTAAAACATTCATGTCGTCTGTAACGAGTATAGGAAACTCACAAATAAATGAAATGCAGAGGCTGCCTCTGGTTAATTTTTTAAATTAAAAAGCCTGAATCCCAGGCTGCACATCTCTAAAATGGGATCTCTAAATGATTTAAACACATATTTTCGGGTCATCGCATTAAGTGTGAAATAAAGACAAACAAAATAACAAAATGAAACAAAACTCCAGAAACTCCTATTTTTAGTTGTTTTTGTTTATCAAGATATTAATATTTGTGTTATCCAACCTGTGTAAATCATTTATGCGTGTATTCTTTTCTTTTAATTAGTTGTCCTCGGAATTAATAATGTTGGATTTTCACGTTTTTAGGGCAGACGTTTGTTTTCCAGCGGGAGCAAGTATCCCAGAGTTCCACCGGGCAAGAAAGTTGGCGGCGTTTTCTAACCTGTGCGATTAAAAAACAATGTTTGCACATATTAGGGCCAAATTCTGTTGACTGGAGAGATAAACCCACGTATAGTTTAGATTATTGGTTTTAAACTTTTGAGTTCACAAGTTTTAGTACGGGAGTTGTTTATTTAACTCGTCGAACCTCGAGGGCGTGGCCTCCGCCATTAGCTTTGTGTTGCGTTAAGGTAACCTTGGAGAAATTAACAGCTTCAGGACGGACTGGACCGGGACGCTTCCAATCTACACGAAGGGACAACAAACAAGACAACGACGGATCACAAGTGCAGACGCGCAGCAGCTCGGGCTACGTGCGCCATTGAGTGCGCGTTCGTGAGGAGGTCGCTCTATGGCCTGGTCGCCATCCTGCATCTACAGTGGGAGGTTCTGTGAGTACTGCGACATTGAACGTGACACGAGTAGTAGAGCACGCGACTCTGCCAAACACCGCTGAACCCACCATCTTTAGCTGAGAGCCACCTGATTATTGAGGGCCACGTCTTTGGAAACGCTAGGATCACAGGTTACCTGCGCACATATATGTTTGTCATGGTGGGGGTGGTACTGAATGGGCCCCACATCAAAAATGGTACATTTCCCTTCAGTTGTGTGAGTCCTAAGAAGAAACCGTACAAGTCTTGTAATTTGGTGATATGGGAATTAGAAGTTTGCCGTCATCACACACAACGAGGATGTTGGTGTGAGATATACAACGCTATTGTTTGAAGCACTGTCACACAACAGTGGGGAAAACATTAAATACACATGAGAATCGGGAAGACACTGAAGAGACAGCAGTTTGACATGTTTACTTGCTTATAACACAGTCAAGGTTTTGCTACCTTTAGAGCTAAATTATACAAATAGAGAAAACATCAAAGTCTATTAGAATGTGAGCGCCAACACTGAATTTTTCCTAGTCTGTCCCATTTGGGTGTAAAACTTATTTTGGCAAACCTTTAGGGTTGGTTCCGAAACTTTTTCAAATGATAATGCATCATAAGGTTTTTTTTAATTGTTATTTGTTACATTTGCAGCTGCTTGTTTGAGTTGCTCAAGAAGATGCTTTGCTTAGCACAGATGAAACACCGAAAGCCATTATACCACAGCTGCAGGAGTAAAACACGACATCCACCTGCATCCACTAATTTGAGAAATATGCCGCACTTAATTACGTTTGGGTCAAACACCCTGTACACCTTATTTTTTAATTAGCTTGGTCTTCTAATGCTGCATCAAGATCCGTAGTGGACTCAGTGGTAAACACAACCTGCATGCTATTAAAAGCTACAGCTACCCATTATTCTTGTATAAATTATGAATAAATACATCTGCAATATTTATTTATTGATTTTATTAAAAACAAAATCTGTCTTTTTTTTAAGTTTTCTTGATTTAAAAAAGAAGAAAGAAATCTGCTTCCATAGTTTGATCATAAATATTTGCATTTTAATGCTAAACCAGATGCACTGAACCCAGGATGTAATAAACACACCATGTGGTGCTGCTTATGATAAATCAGAGGTAAGGAAAAATAAGTTCCTTGACCATCAGGATGTAGAATTTATCAAATGGAATATCAGCCCACATATGCTTTGAATTGTTGGGACAGTCTCCTGGTCCCTATCTTCAGCCACGCTTCCCTGTGGTCTTGTTTTTCAATGGCAAATATGGTTTCCAAATGTCGGCTGGTTCTCTGAAGAGGGAATCAAAACATCAGTGGAGAACCGGAGGGATGAGCACGCAGATACATCAGCTTCATGTCTGTCAGCTGGTTCTAATACAGATGTTTTCTGCTTTGCTGGAGCACTTCTGCACAGGGAAGACTTTAAAAAAAAAGTTGCTTATGGGAATGTTTCTCCAGAACATTCCACAGTATTTTAGGCTGTTTACAGACTCCTTGTTTAGTTTGCTTTTGAACTCTAAAGAAAACTGTTTTCCAGTATCAGCCTCATGCTCTGTTATGAAGGAATTCTTAATTCTTTAAGAGCAAATAATTCGACAGTTTGACCTAAACAATTGAAAGAGTTTAACAGACCATTGTCCGTAATCTTTGAGGAAAACAATTAGCTTCTTTGATACATTTTTTATGGCGACAATATGAAGTATTGATGGATATTCAATTTCCCCACGGGGATGAATAAAGTTCATCTTAATCTTAATAAAGTTAAAACCATAATAATCAATTAGGTCAAAGTTGATGACTGACACGTATGAACAAATAACAAATAACATAATTATTCAAACTTTTGGTATTGTTAATAATGTTGAATGTCACTCACGAGCCTGTTGTTGTTATTATTAGTATTATTAATTAATAATACTAATAATAATAATAGTGTTGCTATTGTCAAACTGTTTTAAACCTGCATATTGTTAAAAACAAACAAGATTTTTTTGGTTAAATAAAGTATCATAAATAAAAAACGAATTACATTTAGTTTTATAATATTTTTTAAAGTTAGATTAATAACCTGAATAATTTAGGATAAATATAGTATGAAATAAAATATAAAAGCAATATAAAAATATTTTAAAATAAATGTAAATATTTCAGTAATAGACACGCTCTCTTAAACACATTTCCAACGCTATAGCTAACCCCACATTAACTGTAATGTCTTACTCTTATCTCAGGCTAATCCCAAATCATAAACTTTAATCTTTAGCGTAAAATTTAAGACACGCACACACACGCACACAGACACACACACACATGCGCACAGTATCAGCTGTGATAAAACACAGCTCTTCACTTGTTTTTGCTACCTTGTTTTGGTTTTCAAGAGACAGCGTAAACCCACACAGCAGCACCGGCTCTACAGCCACTCTAAGGCTGCTGCGCGTGCATAAAATTTACCATGAATTTCCATCCCTTCCTCCTTTGGGGAAACAAGAGATTCATGAACAATTCATTTGGCTGTAAGTCTCTTTCACTAAATGCCCTTTTTAATGCCACAGGTGTACATTTGAGTGTAAATCCAGCGATATTTATGGCACCTCCTTTAGAAGGAAATACGTTTTGTCGTCTTGGGGGAGCTCTGGTTATCTCCCGGTGTTGAACGAGAGCCTCGCCATAATATATCCAGCTGCCGTGTGGATGGAACACTGAGTTTTCCACAGCTGCACGCCTGCATCTTGCTGGAATTGCAAAGTAGTTTTCTCCGAGACTCCTTCCCCTTCACAGCCAATTTGAATTGCAGCTTCAGCCGCCTAATGCAAAAATAAAGCAATACACTCCACCAGTTGGATGGAGGGGGGTGTAAAAATAAAATAAAATCCAATGCTCATTTGTGACACATTTGAGTTTGATATTCACAAGTCGGTCCTGGTCAGCTCCAGGCCACCTGTTAAATCAGCCTGGTGTGCCAGTGCCTGCACCCGGCTCGCTGCTGAAGTCTACCCAATATGACTGCTATTCAGATTCTAAATGGCTGTGAGTGTGTATATTTGTCACGGGCCCTTATCTTCACCCGCTGTGAGCTGAGGATACACACACATGTATGCTTTTCCCCTCACTCACACACACACACGCACACACACACACACACACACACACTGACGTGGAACATGAGCCAGTTTAGATTCACCAAGCAGTTACTGTATGTTCCCGATTGAGGGGATTTTCAAACCAAACGGAAGACAATACAAAACTATTGTGCTTTTGTTTTCCGTTTTCTACCGTCTTAAACTGATTTCACGTCTGTGTGTGCACTTTTGCATGATTGCTGGACCAATTTGAACAACTTTTGTTAAGCGTATCAGTATATTGTTTATAATTCAGCACCAATCGTGGCAAATTGATTCCCAAGTGATTGGATTTGATGCTTTTGGGGCACATCCTGAGGTTCTGTGAGTACACTCAGCACGCTTACATTCCCAGTTTTATTGAGCTTTGCTCCACATTCAAATTTGGCTTCTCATCGGATTTTAGTCACTGTCCCAGTTTACATTCAATAGTGGAAAAAGTGGAATAATTGCCGGGGGGATGTCCTCCTCTGCAACAGTAGGCAGCGATGCCTGGCTTTTCGGTGGCTTAACACGGCCCTTTTCTGGTTGACAGGTGGTAGATCGGCATTTTGAACAGCATAAAGATGGATAATCGTTGCTTTGTTCGTATTGTACGTAATTTAGCTGCTACGTTTTGCCCAGATAAGCTGCCGTCCCTTATTGCCTTCTTCTTTTGTCCAGTCGCATTATCTGTTTGTCAGATAAGGAGGACTCCAATAATAGTCAGACTAACGCGTTTACATGCACTTCAGTTGTCCAGTGATAGTTGGATTAAGGCAATAATTAGTTTTGTCCAACTGCCATGGAAACGTTGAGGAAGGCATCTCGCTGTGACTGCGGCAGTGGGAAGAACTGGAACGCACCTTCGTCCGCCGTCTGCATGCACAACCGCGCCGTCCCCTGACCCGGGAGTGTCTGGGAGCCGTGTCAAGGTTCAGCGGCGCTCAGCGACAGAGCCAGACTCAGCTGTTAATCTCCCTCACCGATCTCCTCAGACACACACACTCTGTCACCGATCCCCCGCGGCGGCGGCCTCGCCGCCCCTCCTCCCCTCGCCAACACTGACAGGTGAATGGACTGGATAAGTCCTATATCGCGCCATCTTCTTCAGATCAGTCACCACGAGGGTTTTGCTACAGCGTCTGCGTCTGTCAAGGTCACTTTTTCACACAGTTCAGCGCCACCGACACTGGCGCCATTGTTCCTGGAAGAAAGAGGCCGGCTTTCATCAAGGCCTCTCTGCAGAGCGTCTGAGCAAACACGTTATATTTGGAGATGGCCAAGCGCTGAAATATTTTATTTATTCAAACACCAGCTGGGAAGAAATGCACATGAGCGAAAGGATCCTAACACTAATGAATACGGTTCATTCCTTGGGATATTGAAACATGCCATTTTTGTTGCACCTACTCGGGATTTTCCGCTGACCCCTTCTGAGACGGCGAGAGAGACGACCCTCCATCAATATTCACGGGGGGGGCTGCTGTCCCATGCGGCACCAATCTGCACAAGATCTGACTTCCTGTCTTTAAGCAGGACGCTGATGCATCAGCACTGTTTACCCTGGGAGTTTGTTGTTCTCCCAGCCTGTTGACTCCAGGCAAACTGCATAAATCACAACAACACGGAGCTGAACTACAGACCGCTGCTGCTGCTGCTGCTGCTGCTGCTGGACACAAACAACCTTCTCAGGCTGTAGGAAGGAGACACGAGGGCTGAAGCCGCCGTCAATATGTAATAAATATATTCATGCTGCAGACATTAGTGATGCAAGAAAATGAGATAATGAGGTTTTGTTTGTGTGCAACGAATAATAATATTAAGTTTTCATGTTTGTTCGTATTTTTCTGTATGATATGTGTAAAAGTAACACTTAAGTATTTAAATCATTTTAAAATAATGTCTGCATATTTCTTCTCAAAAATTTAACATGAATATATAAATATAACATGAGTAATTTCATGGAGTAGTGATCGTTGATTTACGTCACAAGTACAAAACAAGAGATTTTTTTTTAAATTTAAACAATATTTTCAGCCATCAGTTTCCTTATAAAGTTGGAAATGACACATTCTTTTTATTCTTATTTACACACCACACTAATCAACTTTGACCAGACTGAAGAATGAAGATTTGAGTAGATGCATTCATTATCTTTACATTATCTTCACTTTAGAATTATTCCCATTGTTTCAAACATTTCACGAGAAAAGGTAAAAAAATAAATAAACCCAGCTTCATGGGCAAGAGTTTACATATTTTTATGATGTATTGCAAACAGAAAATACGTGATTATTTAACACTTTTGCTTTGGTATTTTAAAAACCAACCAATATAATTAACACTGAAATAATTTTTAAAGAATGAGATGATAAGATAATATTTTTTTTTAATTTGAAATTTCAAATCTGATCAAATTCCTCTTCTGCAAATGTTTTGGTTTCTGTTTTTTTTTCCCAAGTCCACCAGAAGGAAACCGCACCAGCCCAGTCCGGTCCTCCGCTGGAGGAGGTAACAGAGATGCTGCTGGAAATGAATAAATCCATTAAACCCAGATACATACTGGGCGGGAACCAAAGCAATAAAAGCCCTGGTCCCACACGGTCCCTGATCAATTCTTAATAATTAACTCCTTGGAAAAAAAACAACATTCCAGCAAAGGATCCAGAATCAAAGTTAATAATCAACAGAAGTAATTTAACAGCAGCGGGTCCCCAGCAGATCCCACAAGTTAAACGGATGTGGCGACCTGTGACACGCAAACTTTCAACTCCCAAGACTTTTTTTCTTACTGCGTCCCAGAGACGGAGGAACTAAAGGGCATTGCGGCCGTTTTATTAATCCATTACATCACTCGCACCCTGTGGGATGGCTACTTCGGGGTTAATAATTCCAGAAATATGAGCAAAACGGACACGGACGGAAACGTCCCTGAAAGACAACAGCAGAGAAAAACAGGCGCGGCCGGGGTTTGCCTTTAATAAACTAATAAATTATGGGGCCCCGCATTTTTATTACCTTAGAAATGGAATTAAAGTATAAATTCCTCCCTTTTAACTTTTGATATGTTCTCTCATTAAGAAAAGGCTGAAATTGCACCTCCTGCTGCTCGGTGCTCTCCGAGCAATTGTTCTTTTACAGTCTTGTGCTTTCAAGGCAAGAGTGTAATCAAAATCCTGAGCATGGTAATTAGATACAATGGCTTTCCCTGCCCCTGTGCGGGCATCCGCCAAGCCCAGCACGCAGCGGAGAGCCCGCGTAAACATATTGTTGTCTGCACTGAAGGAAGCCCAGTAATCTGGTATGTACAGTGTGGAGCGTATGGTGCCCCCCCCCCCCCCCCCCCCCCCCCCCCACCAACCGTCTGAGAACCAGGCCTGAAGTTCTCATAAGTTCCCCAAAATGGAGTCCGGAGGTGATTATTTTGCTGGATTTTTTGGAGGGAAAAGTGACGGACCGTTGATTGACGCGCCGAGTCGCCGAGAATCAGATAGAGGGCAAAAACAATAACATCAGCTCGGGTTTGGAAGATCCTATCTGAGCTTTGGAAATATCTCATGCGGTTTAAATCTGCGGCCACGCTCGCAGCAGATACAAAGTATTATTTTACAGTCTAATGTGCAATAGCTAAGCCCCCCCCCATTTATTCTTTAGTTTTAGAGGAAAAATAAAGACGCGATGTCCTCCCTTACGTTCTCACCAGCTTTCAAAGCTGCGTTTGTCCAGGTCTTTTTTTCAGATGGAGAGCTGACCCGATGGCACGTGCATGAACTGGATTGGACTTTTTAGACTTGTTTTACCAGTTGAGACGCACGGCCGGACCCCTGATTATGCCCTTCGCATCTGCAACAACTGCTGAATTAAAACCAACCGTGATGTTGCAGCGGTCCATCTTTTCGGCAGTTTTAATGGGTTAACAGTTTAGAAAAGCAGTTGTGAAATTGATTAAAAGTCTGCGCATCGTTGTGTCGCGAAGGGGTCGACAGCCGAGGACGACTGCGTCCCTCAGCATGCGCCTTCAGCTACGTTGAATTTGTTCCTTCGGTTTCAGACTTTAAGCTCTGATAAGCAACAATGCGTATTGAACATTAAGAGTTGATATTGCAGA
Organism: Takifugu rubripes; assembly: GCF_901000725.2. Classification (NCBI taxonomy): domain Eukaryota; kingdom Metazoa; phylum Chordata; class Actinopteri; order Tetraodontiformes; family Tetraodontidae; genus Takifugu; species Takifugu rubripes. The sequence continues at coordinate 10,956,945 of NC_042304.1, forward strand.
TTAACCCAGGAAGCAGAGCGTGTTTTACCTGGAGACTGAATTTCTTCTAGCGTGTGTTTGTGTGTGTGCGTGTGTGTTTGTGTTTGTGTGTGTGTGTGTGTGTGTGTGTGTGTGTGTGTGTGTGCGCGTGTGTGTGTGTGTGTGTGCGTGCGTGCACGTTCACCTTCTGGACACTCCTGTTGTGAGAAAAATGAACTGACTCCAGGTTTGTTACCAATTAAGCGAAGAGGCCTGGTGTGGCCGGGGAGCGCTGCTAAATGCTACTAAAGTCGGGGAATCTTCTAATGATTTGATAATGACCCCGCGCATTAGCAGAAGTAGTTCACACAGGACGCTAGCGCTCAACAAATCCAGACATTTTCCCCCCGTTGGATCAACTGCTACTCTTTTTCTGTGAAGTGTGAGGGGTTCAGTCTTGGGTGGGGGGGGGACTGGTCATGTTCTGCATTTCTATGCTTTATGAGACAACGTTGGACATCCTGCAGCCTGTCTAATTTGTTTGTGCTCCCCTGCACAAACACTTTGTAAGGGATTACCAGTTCCTCCGCGCACACGGCGCCGCGGCGTGCACACCCGAATCAGAAAGAATTAAGCCACGGTGAGGCGCGCATCGATTAAGTGCTAATCTGAAGCAGCTGAGTGCATTGGACAGCATCCACGGTAAACTGTGGAAGACAAAACTGCAGCAGACAGTCACTGTATACCCACAATGCACCCTGGGAAAAATACATTTGAGGCGCAAACAGCCACGCACGTACATACACACCTAAAGACGTGGAATAATACAGCAAAACAGCTTTATTACTGTGTTTGCAGGTAGAATTAATTTCTTCTGCTGTCCATGAATTCTCCGCCGGGGCATTCTTCGGGCCTCCAACACAGCCATTTTTTAAAATTCATACCTCCACTCATGCAGCTTTTCTTCGGGTCTTCCTGGGGGGTGAAATACTCTGAAAGCCTCTCCGCGTGCCTCTCGTCACTCGCATGCTCGATCGAGGTCGGGCGAGCAGCTCAGCTCGGAGACCTCGTGCGGATTTTAGCTCCAGAAGCTGAGGAACGTACGGAATCGACGGCCGCCCTCAGCAAAGCATGGAAGATACAAACCGACAAGGCAAACAAATGACAATTACAGACGCTGATAATGTTAATTAAGCGTCGCGGAGCACCACTGCGATGTCACGGCTAATAAAGACCTTTCCATTAATGAGGAGTACAACATGATTATGGACAGAGACAAGGAGTCCTCTGATCACTTGTCACTGCTGATGGTTCTTGCTCGCACGTTCCGGCATCGGCGTCAGCACTTTACGTCCCCCCGGGGGTTGTTAGCACAAAAGACGGTAGAGAGATTTATGGTAGCTGTGATGGTCCGCTGTTTCTCCTTAAGCGGAGTGTCGTGCTATCCGACCGAAACCTTGTTTAGGCCTAATTTCCTTTATTTTCTGCCTGTAAAAATGCAACACAAATGAAAAATAGCTGCACTGAAATGGAAAAAAAAAAAAAAAAGGGATTCCACACCAGCAGTTCTCAGTACGCTGCACGCATCCCGAGCAAATAGTGACACGCAGACAATGTTCTGTTAACAAATGGGTGCAATTTCTTCTCGGTTCTATAATGAGCACATATTTCAGCAGAGTACTTCAAACTGAGGAGGAGAAGTCAGTTGTCATCCTTTGTGGACTCTAACTATGGCGGCAAGCAAATGGGCTCTCTCTTATAATGAGATGTTAGCCTGAGCATCACATAGAGCTTTTAATCGTCCGTAACATGCTCCGCGGGAAGATAAAGTGAGATAACAAGCTAAGTGTTGAAGTTCAAAGGGAGCCTCACAGAGAGAAGCGCGCTGTGACGCCGGGCGAGCGCGCTCCGGAGCGGAGCTGCCACGGTGACCACGTGAGGCGCCACTCTTCAAAACGGGACGGCGCACGCATTTGGAATATTTGATTCGACATTTGCAGCACCGGCGTGATGCTAAAAGCGAGAACCTTCAGGCCTTGGTTTGCAGAAGGATCTCCTCTTTTCCACTCCACAAATCCCCCTGCCGTGGCACCAACTCAAATATCGACACTCTGCAAGATATTATATCAAATTTAGAAATGCGGGTCGTGCGATCCGCACTATTTTGAGTACACCATAAGAGGAGTTTCCGCTCCATGTATTGACAGCAAATTAATGGACTCCTGTAGCACTCAGCACTCAGCCCGTGAGTGGCACCCCATTGATTTCAAGGTGTACTCTTGCCCATACATGGCTTTCTGAATAACCCTTTAAGGTGCAGGAAGAGTGCTCAGACAGTCCACCGCAAGAATGAAGCTCCGTTCGGATAAATATTTCAACACTTGGACTTTGCTTATTGATTAGGGCAGTAATTTCCACACATGCCACCCCGGGGAGACAGGCACTAATGATGCTGGTTCCACCATGTCCAGCCAAGGCTTTCCCACAAAGATGTTCTTCTAAGGCCGGAGCCTGTGAATTATGGGATAAAACATTAACAGCTTCAGAAAGTGTTGCGCATGTGTCTTTTATTTATTTTTATTTTTTTTAAATCCTGCCACGGATGAAGTCTGGTGTCTCTCATCAGCGGGCCCCACAGAGGGTAATGGCGTCTCTGGTTTGAAGCCAAACGGCCCAGTGGAAGATGAAAACCAAAGTTTTCACCACTTCCCGACTGGAACAAACAATATATTTCTCCTCACATACAGAGGAAAAACTGTCAGAAATGATCAGCATATTGTGTCCGTTAAGTCCAACACAGTCAGTTTAGAACTTTTTATTTGTTTGTCTAAAGTGGTCAAATAAATAATTTGACTTTTATTTATCTGTAATTAAAGTGCTGCTCTTTTTTTTTAACTTTGGAATTTTTTTTCTGTGAGGGGAGATATGAGTTCTTTCTGACAGGAAGTAAAACCAAATGTAAATACATACTTAGAAATTAAAGATTTAAAATATAAATAAAAACAATTTATTTTTAGAATAAATCTATTTTTAAAATCATTTATATTGTATCTACTTTTGACAAATTTTGGACACATATTTAAGCAGTAAATTTAGTTTAACCTCAAATTTCCAAGTTCACTATTTGGCATAAACATCTTAAATTAACTTCATATGTTGTCATTATTAAAATTCTGGCACTTTGCTGTGTTCAGGCTTTTTTTTCCACTGAATGCTGATTATTTTCCTTTCTTTTATACCCTCACAAGATTATTTAAAGAATAAAAACAACAGAAACGGATATAATCCTCGGCTCCTGTGTGAGACGGTGCTGATTAGAATATAACAGTGAATCATCTCCCTCTTGTATAAATGCTATTAAATGGCATATTGACTTAAACCCTGGACCTCATATTAGCTGAAATCATTTCCTATTCTCTCGGAGCCCTCGGCATTGCTGGTAGGGCTGCAGTGTTTTTCGCTTCCCTTCTTTGCCCCGAGCCCTCCGACGGCGAGCCACTTTCCTCGCCTCTGGCGAGTCTCAATCCCAGCTGTTTGCACGCACGGCTCTGCCTTCGCCACTCTGAAAGGGAGCGGCGCTGGATTTGTGTGTCCCCCACGGGCTCCATAAAGAGTAAAATATCTCATGAAGACACCCGCCGCACGCTGCGAGGATAGCAGTTTAATATATGTTGCATTGTCTGGCATCCTCTGGGGTGATGAGGTGATGAGCACTAGTTTCCCACCTGTGGGGCAATAGCTACAATTTGTGCTAACACCAAGGCGAGGCGGCCCAGCCTGCATAGCAGGAGAGAAGGGAGAGGGGGGTGAGGCCTGCTGCTACTCAGACGTGCTAATTACCTCTCCGGTAAAGTGTACAGTGACTTCCACCCTCTCTCCCCTTGGCCTGGCGCCTCACACCATCACCATAATGAGAACATGAGTTTTTTATTCTGAATAGCTAAATATCTCCTTAAGTGATCGATAATGTGCATCATCATAAATCACATCTGGGATTGCCTGAAATCCTTCCAGAAGTCAATACCGCGCGCCACAGACGACTTTTGAGAGCGACTAATGGTGAGATATAGCTGCCTTTGGGGAGATATGAGGAATATTCATGCATATGTATAGCGCAAAGTTTCTCACCCGCGAGCCGAAGCCAGGCTGGGTCTGGGTGCTCGTCAGGCACTTCTGGGGCCGTTGTGTGGCATCGGGCCCAGCAGGAAGAGCCGCGTTACCGGCGTCTGGCGGTGCGTTTGGCCGTGAAAATGCGCCATTAATTCTTAATGCAATTAGGTCTGAGTCAACAAGAGAAATTAAGAGCGATCTTTATTTAGCAGAGCGAGACGGCGCTAATGCAGTTTTTGATACTTAGCCGACATTTTGGGGAATTAAAAAAAAAGGAAAAAAAAGTGTACAGGTTTTGTTTATATTCATTATCGTATTATCGGCGTTGTTCGTGGTTGCTATGATTTCCTACAATATGAGTGATTTTGTACGGCTGATCAAGTAACGAGTGGCCTCGACTAAAGGCTCCTTGAACAAAGGCTCTCCAGCAGCACTGCACGCCATCTGCAATCACTATTCCTTTTTCCATGGAGATAAACAGCAATTTGCTCCATGCAAATCCTTCACTTTTGGTCTAAGTGATGTCAAACAGGGGCGAAAAATGTTTTTTATATGACAACAGATTAATGTCGGTCTGATTTGACGATAAAATCGGCTAGAACTAGTCAGGTTTACTAGATAGAAGAGGGAGGGCTTCATGAATAGAAATATCAAATACAGTTTCAAAAGCTCCTTTAAATTCAAGTGTTATCATTGTTTTTTTTGTAAATCATTTAAAAACATTTTAATCCAAATAACCCCCTTCTGCTGTTTTATCTTTGGGACATTTACATAAAAGTTTTTATTTCCCATATCTGTTGTGCAAATCCTTCGAAAACCTCCGGCGGCTCCGTCTCTTTTGGTATGCGCGCTGCAGTTGGATGGACCTGGGAATACAGCTGCGGAGGCACCTGCAGCTCCATTTGCAAAGCTCGCATTCCTAAATCTCCCAGGATACGTCTCAAGCTCCTGATTGGACACCTGTCAGCTCCCGCGATTCAGCAGGCATTATTAAATTGCAGCTAATGATTGGTAAATTTCAGCCAATCGCGCGGATTGACAAGAGGACTCCATAAAGAGTGAAAGCGCGTGTCAGCCCGGCTGTGGAGAAGCCGGTAAATTAGTGTCTGTATGGATAAAGCATTTGATCCTGATTAGTGTATGCAAAATGTCAGCATCTTTTGAGGAATGCTGACAACAGGCAGAACATCCTCTAAGAACAGTCAAAAGTTTGTGTATGGGCGAGTATTTTGTGGGTGTCTAGGGAAAAAAAAACTGTGTCTACACGTGTGTGTGTGTGTGTGTGTGTGTGTGTGTGAGAGAGAGAGAGAGGGAGGGAGGGAGAGGGTGCGTGGGTGTGTGTTGTGTCAAAGGCCTGCGCGAGAGTCGGTTCTCTGAGTGTGTGCATGCCTCACAAGTGTGTGTGTGTGTGTGTGTGTGTGTGTGTGTGTGTGTTCTCCACCGTCCCAGAGGGAGGGTGCTGAATAACAGGCCCTTTTTGACAGCCTGGGACGCTGCGAGCTGTCAGCCCCCACCCCACCCCTCCTCACTGAGACTGAGAAGGGTTAGGAGAGGAAACGAATAGGAAGGAGAGAGCGAGGGAGAGAGAATCGGGGGTGGAGGGGTTCGGGCTTCGCGTGTTTAGACTAATAGGAGGCCAACGTTCAGCTTCTCCTCCAGCAAGAACAGACAGTTGAAATCTCTGGGCAGTTAGCACAGCGCTGCCTCTCAAAGATTTCCTGTCAGATAACGTCTATAAGAGGGGAAGGGGCTTTCAATAGCGTAGGGAAGGAGAGGAAAAGTGGACGGAAGGGGCGAGGAAAAGAAAATACCAGCACCTGTAAAAATGGTCTGCCTTCATGAGGTGTGAGCTGCCAGGACGGAGCTTCTAAATTTGGTCAGTCAAAACAGGTTTTTACAGCAGAGGAATCAGATATCATCAGCGGCCCCCCACGCTATCAGGGATTATCCAGATAAGGCGGGACTGACGCATAACCTTCACGTGTCTGAATCCAATAATTAACGCAGCCGTCACATGTTCATTAAGCACAAAATCTGCGGCGGCTTTCGGTCGATTCGGGTTTTCTCCTCTTAGTTCAGCACCGATGCACCACAGCCTGATCAGAGATCCAATATTACAGCTGAATAAGGAGTGTGTGTGTGTGTGTGTGTGTGTGTGTGTGTGTGTGTGTGTGTGTGTGTGTGTGTGTGTGTACATTTACTACGTATTGAGTACAGAAATACTCATTCTGCGTGCAAAATGGGGCCGTGTTTGAAACGTGAGGCCATCTTGGCTGGTCTCCCCAAACCACAAAAGGCATGTTTGAGAGTTAAGACTTGGTTTTAAAGCTGAGGTCAGGATCATTGGGTTGGTTAGGGTGGTTAAAATAGGGAGCTGGGTAATTGGTTAAGTCTGGCAGTGTGTGTGAGTGTGTGTGTAAACACTGGTATCCTCCTGCTGGGACTCAACATCTCTGACGAGTAGAAAATAACTAAATTTAGGTGTCAGCAAAGCAAATCCAATAAACTTGTAACAGAGCGCACGGATGAGTGGCGCATGCACACATCTCTGTGCATAGAGGACGCCGCTCGTTCCTCATTTTGCATTGGCTGCAGATGATTCTGACTTAATAGAAAGGAGTCCAGGAGCGGGAGGCGGTTCCGGGAGGGGCCGTGCTGAACGTTGCATGTATAAATAAGAGCTAGCTTTTAACTGACGCCTGCACGGCCAGAAGCTGTCGCGTCTGTTTTATTAGCCAATAAAACATAAACCTCCCGCACGTTTCCATATGTATCCTCTTTATTTACATGTGAGGGAACAAATATTGCATTTGCTCCACCGCTGCACCTTCTGTTTGCTCTCTCTCACACTGAGCTTAAAGTCCATCATGAGGAACCTTTTTTTTTTTTTTTTAATTACATCCTGTTATGAAAATCTAAGATTTAAATACCAGCATCCAACAGTGCTGCTGCTTGTTCTATAGATAATTTTGGTATTTAAGCGGCAGTTAAGTGGTTGGATGGACGGATGGATGGATGGAATTATTAAATGTGAGGGGAAAATGTCAGAATTACCATAACCTGCTAATTGGAACTGTTATGTCTGGCTTTCCAAGCACTCATAATGGCTGCTTTTCTCTCCATAATACGAAATATCAACATTGCATTTCTGTTTTCCCAAATCCAAAAGCAATCCCATGGAATTCCGCTAACTGGTAAATCCATTTCACCTTATTAGCGATTAGCATGGTGCTGGGGGTGAATGTCTCATGACCACCATATCCAGCAGCTTTAGCACAGCGTTGGAGGGCTGACTAAACTTTTGTGCCAAATAACGTTTCAGATTAATTTGAAACTAAATTAATCTGATGTGAAGATTAGAGTGAGATGTAATGAAGCCATTTTCTTCCTCTTGCTGACCTTCACCTGTGACCAGGAATGTCTCTAGACGTTCGTCTTGCAGTCGGACCTCCTCAGGCAAGAGCAGCAGTAAAGTCGGATTGGGGATTTTTTTTCTGTCCGTCTGGATCGGAACTATTTATACGAAGCTCGCCAGTGCAAAATCATAAAAACAACCGCAAAAAGTGAATGTTTGCAGGGGCTGGGAGATCAGTGTTGCTTTTTTCTTTTAAACAAAGTTTCTAGAAGGAGAGATTACATCAATGTTTTATCAAAATTTCCAAAACTTGTGATCACGCATGTGTTTCTTTATCGTTTCCAAATAATCACAATCTAAAATGTCCTCAAAAAAATGTTGACACTAGCGGTTCAGCAAGTAGCAGCAAATCGAACCGTTCCAATAAAACAGGCCATTGATGAACCACTAATTCCTGATTCCAGGGGCAGCTTCTCCATTTTTACGTTTTCTTTTATTTTAAAAAACACATATCAGATGTAGTGTTTGGACTGTGGCAGGAGAGGCAACGGAAAATAGCCAAAACAGAAAACAATTGACCCCCAACACCCTCTCAGCTCGGCGCCGACGTGCTCCGTGGGCAGCCACTTCCTTAGCTTCCTGTTAGCACGCGCAGGAATGCATCTACGCTTATTGAATTGTCGAGCGAGGGACCCTTGCCTGGGGGTTAATGCAACAATTTAGTGTGGACTGCCTGTGGATGTGTTGTCGTGATTTGTTTGGTGAGTTGTCAGCCTGCAGGGTTTGGCGCTCTCTCACCTCCCTGTTAAGTGGGAAGATGTAGTGAGTTCTGGAGGAGCTCCATCATTTGCCTCCCACTGTATCTGTGTTTAATAAGTCACCGGAAAGAAAAGATGGCTTCATGCATCACGGCGTTGCTTCCTCGCAACGCGCTCGCGGTTTCTTTGGGATGCTAATCCCACATAAGCACATTAATAACTGCAAAACTACTCTGAATGAAAAAATTAAGTGAAAGTGCTGCGAAAAAACCTAGAAATTCTCTGGATTCTCTTTGGCAAGTGTGGGGGGGGGGGGGGGGAATACATGTCAGGCTAAAAACAGCCTCGTGGTTTCCCCTCAGAGCCCATCACGTCCGTTCATGACACATTTTACGTCTGTTGCGACCTCTGTTTTCTTTATGCCACAAGTGTCACGAGGCTACAGTGACATCTTGTATAATGAGGGTTATATTTAGGTGCGTCTGTGTACTGCCTCGTCTGGGGCGCCAGTTACAACACGTCAAAAAAAGAGCCAAACCCCTCCTTTTTTCCCAAATGCCCAGCTAGACACAAATTATCCCCGCTGGCATTTCTTCGGCTGCTGTTGGAGCATCGCCGAGCCGCTTTGGCGCTTAATGGTCAGGTGGAGTTTTGTGTATTTACCGACAAACTCCATGGAAGTTTTCCTTCCTGTTTCACAGGAATACCCCAAAAAACCCCAACAGTTTCATCCACTTCCCCGTTCCGGTGGTTTTAACTCGATTAAAACACTTCCCTTCACCGCCGTGTCACTGTTGTCCCCATCAAGAGGAGCTGAACGTAAAAAAGAACGCTGTCTATTGCCAGTTCCGATTGTGCCGAAACACAATGTTATCGTCTTAACACAGTTTTGTGGAACATTTTGGCAAAAAAAAAAGGTGTTTTTTGGTTTTTCAACATTTTTTTCCCTGATCTGGACTCGACACGGCTGTCTGCTGGGCTGCGAGGCAGCTGTTGGGAGACTCGCCACCTGGTGAGCAGCTTTGAAGCACACTTTGAGGATTAAATTATTCATTCAGAATGGCGACATGTATCCAGCTCGCCTCACACTGTGAAGAGGATTTTACCTCCCGTGGCTCAGCTTTACTGGACAGTCTTCCGCCACATGCGGCTTCCCATCCTCTACATGAAAAACACTCCACAAAAGTTCAGGCAGAACAAGACGCCCAGATTACGACGATTCTTGACTTGATAGAGATGTGCGAGGCGTGAAACGTGTTATGATCGGCGGCCTGTCAGATCTGGGAACGGCGGCATCCACAGAAAGGCCTGGGCTGGAGTCCTGCCTCGATGGAAATTAGGCAGGATATCCATCATAAATAAAATGAATAAAGGAGCCGTTATTTTGAATTTAAGGCAGCATTTTGAAGATAACCCCCCCCCCCCCCCCCCACAAAGGTTTGAGGCTACAAATTGAAAAAGAGATGTAGATTTTATTAATGCTGTGGGTGATTGACAGGAAATTAAAATGGGCCTGGACGGGAAAATAAGGAGGGAAGGGCATTGAGTTTTATTGCTGAATGTGTTTGGTCTTTTCTTCACTGGATGCTCGTAAATATGTGTGTCTATAGTTTAAAAAAGCCTTTTTTTGGTTCTTATCACAGTCTGAAACCCTGTGGAGTGAGAAATAATCATCCTTAAATCAAATAAGGAAAAGTTTAAAAGATGTTTTATTGATTTATTCTAACAGTGTGCTGCGCGCTCTCTGGTGCACGTGAATTGTTTGACAGTCGTGTGCAACACGCCACATATGAGATCCTAACATGTTATCACATGTCCAACCGCTGCTGGACCGTCCAAACCCCATAATCCCTTTATGTGAGGAGCATCTCTGCTTCAGAGCAGTCTGGCTCTTTTTCACGCGATCCATCTGATTTTATCTCCACTAACATGCGTGAGCGAATCATTGGAAGCGTCTGAGCCCCGTGGATGTGTAATAATCATCCCGCCCGGCTCCATACACCACCATCTTTCTTATCGAGCTCCAGCGGCTAATTTGCCACCATGTTAGCGGGAGTCTCTCACTTTCTGACCTGCTCTTCCTTCCTTGGCAGTACGCTCCGACTAAACATCTGATTTCGAGTGGAACACACTTTTGTTGTGGCTTCATGAGGAGTTTTACTGTTGTATGAGGTAAAAATGAACCCCACAGTTGCCCATCATTATTAAAAAAAATGCCCCAGATGTCTCATATATGCTGTAGTCTCTCAGGTAATGTAGAGGAACCTTGAGGGTTCTTCCATGTAGCACACGTTTAATAGCATTCCATATTTAGACTTTCTTTAACTGGATCCGAGGGACTTAAAAGACTGATGGAGTCCCAACTGCTCTAAGATGAGACTCAGCTGCAATCAGAAAAAGAAGATGATCCAGTGAAGAACAGCCGGTTCCGTCTCCCCAGCTCTTGACAGCACCAGAGAGTTCTTCACTTGAGCTAATTAGAATGTCAGAGCTGAGGAACGGGCCAAAGTGGAGAACCCTTGGATCTAAAGCGCAGTGAGACAGCACCTGTTGCTCTTCCAGGATGGTCTGAAAATTGACACGTGAACCATCACATGCTTCAAGGTTCCTGCAGTGCTCGTGTCACATCTACTCACACCCGTCCAGAAGCTTTTTATCACCAATTCAGATCAGCTCCAAACTGACGGAATAAGCTGGACTTTCCGCCAGTCTCCTCCTGTGCTGCCATCTTCTTTAAAGAGGATCGAGATTTTGTTTTGGAAACGTTTGGAGCCACTCGGGTGAATTCTGCTGGAACGTCCAAAGACAAATGTCCAAGATGAGGCTATCTGAGCTCTTCGGGAAGCAGAAGAACTAGATTTCTCTCAGCCAAGGTTGGACAGTTGGACTACCTCCCAGATAGTCTCCAAATGTCCAATCATCAGTCACCCCGAGTCTCTCAAGGTTTCAGAATTTACAAAAACAAAAATGGAATGGACATCACTTCAGTGTCGTCACTTCAGTGTTCACTAACCAGTCAAGATTCTGGGCTGGTTTTCAGTCTTAGCACAAAGGTTAGCTTTCTTTAGCCACCATGACCGAGTCCTGAAGAGGGCGAAGCCGAAGCGACTTAGGGTTCAATGTATATATTATAGTTTATTTAATATGTTCACCTGTTTGTGTAGCTTGTTCTTTTTAGAGCACAAAAAAAATCAGTTAGCTAACGTGTTCATGAACAGGAAGTCAAATGGGCCCAGAATACCCATATAATCCAGGGGAGGACTTCATAAAGAGGTTTACAGTCATTACAATTAGCTCCCATCTGCCAGTTTATGACACAGTTATAAATATAATATCAGATGGCGAGTATGGGAGCGTGCATTCTGCAGCAGATTCACTGGAGTCGCTAACGTTTTTCTCCTGTTTGCAGAACGACTCCATTAATTCCATTAAGTCGCAGACTCGCGTTTAAGTCGCCACGCCGCCGCGCTGGAAATCCTCACCCTCTTCTTTCCCCACGCAGTTATCCGTTGTCTCTTCTAATTCGAGTCTCACAGCCTGTAAGCTGGTGCAGATTAGTCGACTTATTCGTAACAGAGGGTGTCTGTTGTCGATTGCCGAGCTTATCCGCCGTGATTAATTCTAAATTTGTACGACTACCAAAGCAAACAAAGGTCGTTCTTTTAAAGAGTTCCGAGCATTAAGAGATACGCGCAATATGTCATCGGCCGTGTGCGTTAGTGGAATGTTTATGTTCCAACGCAACGGAAACTTGGTAAAAGGATTCAACAGTTGTTGTTTGGACCCAACGTTTAAAGAGAGTTTTGGTTGTACGGTGGATGAAAGCTCCCAAAGCTACGCTAGAAATAATTCAATCTAGGGTGCACGTTCGTGCATCTTATTAGGACTGAAGTTCAGGCGTGCTTGTCAGGGCCACGTGAAGCTGTGCACCAGAGTTGGTTTCAGGATGCACAAATTATTGGAAATGGAATAGAAATCAGTGTGAGTCTTTAACGACTGTAGCTGCATGAACCTGGGAGTGTGTTAACCACATGTTGATGCTCTGCTTTGGTTCTGGACATGAGCTGACACCTCCACCCCCCAGGGCGAGATCTGCTCTCCACCCAAAACGGTGAGGCGCAGCTCCCTCTGAAGGGGGCGTGGAGGGTGGGTGGGGGGGGAGCGGGCCCGTTCAGGAGGTCAGCTCTGAGCTGTTGACATCGCTCCCCGGCTGCCCACGGTTCTGGGCAGAACCTCATTATCACGGGGTCCGCTCGGAGCGGGGTGGGCTTCGTTAGGAAGCAGCTGTCAGTGCTGAGGGGGCGAAGGCAGAGGGGAGAAGCGGAGCAAGTGCGATTGGTTCACAGCGGCGCTCAGGGGCAGCTGGCTGCCACGTTATAGTGTGTGTGTTTCCTGGACTCTGTGTGTGTGTGGGTGTGTGTGTGTGTGTGTGGGTGTGGGTGTGGGTGTGTGTATGAATTGCAAGTTTTTAGCGTCTCATTGCTCAGATGTTTCATGTCCGAACATGAGCTGTCTTTGAGGCACGTTTGATTCCAGCATCAAAGCATAAAAGCGAGCGCTTAGTGTAAACATATAAAACATTTAATACTCTCGCCTTAAATGTGAGTTAGTTTAGGATAAAAATGGAGCCGAAGACAAAGAAAGAACAAAAATAGAAGGCCGATTTCTTCATTTTTCGAGCGTTTAAAGTAGGGATGAGGATGAAAGTGCAGGGCTCTTTATGTGTGTTGCGCTCTATCAGTGACCGGAGCTAATGAGCCGGCACGCGCTAGCTGGGATTCAGGCTCGGAAAACTGCTGTTCTGGTTTCGAATTAGAATCCTGGGAATTCCAAAAATAAAAAAAATAAAAAAATCTGGTGTCTGGGAAAAAAACAGAGCAATCCTCTGTGGCACAGCAGTCATTAACTTGTGGGATTTACTGAAATACGATATCCTGTTGAGAAAAAGTTTCCACTCTGATGAGAGCAGTTCTTCCAACTTTACCAATTTTCTGCCCAGCAGAAGCCACGCGAGTCGGGCGGAGGAGCCGCCAATGCTTTCCTATTAGGAAATGTAATGGATATTAAATGATGATGTACAGAGGCGGCGTCTGTGCCGCGGTGGGGCGAATTAAAGCGAGGGGCTAGAGGGATGTAGAAATATTGGAGATGATATGGTTTTATTCAAAGAAAGGTGAGGCGATTACGTAACATGATTCAGACATTTTATGGTTTAAAGGGATTGGGGGCTCCGGAGATTGGGCAGATCATCCAATCACAAGGGCCGCTGTCCCGACGCTTCCTCGCGTCCACGTGGCGAGGAGTCCTTGGGCGAGTCGCTGTGCCGTGGAATGGGCTGAGTCAGGTAGGGTATTTGTCACATAAAATCAATGCCCAATGAAAGATGCCGGACATATTTTACACCTCCCTCTCCACTTTGTCAGTTTCATGCATTTAAAATCTCCCGATAATCACAAACGAGGAGTCGGGGAGCTGCAAAGCTAAATTCCTATATTGGAGGCTAAAGTTAGATGCCTCTGTCTCACCTTGTTCTCTAACTTGCTGCAAACACCAGATGCCAAAATTCCAGGAAATATTTAAATGCTAAAAACACCAAAGTTCCATGAATGTCCCCGAACACATTTACATAAGTTTATGATTGGCAGGCGGCGCGAGACGAGATGTACTCCTCACAGGCTCCTCCAGATACTCCAGTTCAGCGTGTCCTTATTTCACAGTAAAACTTTAACTCGCCTGTGAACAAGACGTTCTCTGTCTGTCCAAACGGCTCCCAGAGGTCAGGGGCCTGTTTTGTCCTCTACTGTGTGTGGGATCAAACTGGAGTTTTCTTTCCCCCACGGTCAGCTTTGTGTAAAAATGCTAAAATAAAACCCCCCTTTGTTGCGCGCGTCACCTGCTTCAGGCTCTTTCACTTTAAAAGGTGAAACAAAATTTGAACATTGAGTCTCCTGATATGAGAAGTTCTTTTTTTTTTCTACTCAGATGATTACCCAGGTACAAGATGCTCAACCATCATGATGCTTAATAGAAATTTTTAGGCTTGACTAGCATTTCAATCACTGCTAGCCTGCTACGCCACAGACAATTTTGTAAAACTTTCAAATAATAAGGAATCCAAGCTCCGGTGGTCATTTAGCTAGCTTTCTAAAAATCCTGCTGCGTGTCAAAACTTTTGCTAGCCTGACACAGTTTCCCTTCGCCTCCCCATCTTTCAGAACGGATCATTAGCTTCCATGTGCTCCCGTTGGTTAGCTACGTTGTTTTAGCAAAGCCGATGTGATGTGATGGGGGAAGGGGGGGCTCCGGAGACTAATTAAACATACTCAAATCTGAAAATCCGTTCAAACACTTCTTGTTTTCAGCGCACAGAGGCGGTGACCCAGGGTTTCATTTAATGTTTCTAAGTATCTATTAATGTTCCGTGGGTTCTGTTTAGAGGTAGGGGAGGCGCAGGAGCAAGCGCTGATGGATGGGAAACATTAGAGGCCCGGCAGGCACTGGACGCTAATATAAAACAGTCATACGGCTATTGTTTTTATTTATCTTTTTGCATATTTTATTACATTTCCCTACGGTGGAATGCGTTTCCGCGAAACCATTTGTTTCCAGTTGCTCTCCAAAACCGCTCTGCGGCTGTCTGTCTCCATGTTATTTGCTTTTTTTCCCCTTTAGTGCCACATGTGATTGTGCAGCTGATGAATGACATTTGCGCTGTTTATCGCCGCATCGTCGTGCGCGGGAGGCTCCCGGCTAGCCACACCCGCGCGATATTTGTGAAAAGAAGGTGGCATTTCGTCCTCTCTCTGCACCATTCGGCTCCCCTCATGAGACAAACGTAGGATTTTCATAGCAAAAGGAAGCACTAAGCAGGCTGAATGCAATCTATTGAAAAGGTGATATGCAAGTGACCTTTAGCGTTCACGGCTCCTTTATCCTTTCTTTCTTTTGACCCAGGAGTTGCTGTAACCACACATAAACATCGCAGATCCTCCAGAGGATGCCAGATATTGGAAGCATCCAGCGGAGCTGCCAGTGACGACACCGATGTTAGGGTTAGGGTGTATTTGCATTTATATTATATAACCCGACCATTACGGGCCGGAATCCCATCAGTCTGTGCGAGCGGAATGACAAAGACGTGACCGCATCTCCAAGAATAATACGGCCTGTGATCAGAGATTGTTTAGCTCTGTGCTAGCAAATCAACGGAGAATGAAAGTCAATATATAAGAAAATAGCGCTGGTTTATTTTAAACACCCGCAATAAGAGTTGATTTGAATATTATCCGTCCATTGTCACGACAGCAGCCCTCTTCAACAAATTGGCATAATAATAATCTCGCCGTCGCCGGGATGAACCCTGGGAGAGGACAAAGTGCAGCATTTGAGATAAGATGCGCTCAGAAGCACTTTAATGTTTTCGCTAATCAAATTCCGAGACTTTGCCAGCCCAGTCATTAATTCTACATCGGCTTCCATTGTCAATCGCAGCCACGTCAGACACAAAACCCCCAAACGAAGGGCTGAGGAGCAATCAATAATAAACTGCCGAAATAGGTTTTATGAGAGGAATGTCTTTGGAATGAGATCACTGTTGCCGCGTTTGACACACTTCATTTCATCCTCATCTGTCAAGTTTGGCCTCTGATGACGGCGGATGCGTGTGGCTTAATGGATGAGTCGTGACAATTTTTAAAGTTTGAACGCCGTGTGAGTCGAGAAGCTTCTTTTGAGGAGGGAGCACAGAACTCTCCTCATCGCTCCTCTTTTAGCCATCCAGACTGGAGCCAAAGAGCTCATTTCTGTCTAATTTGCCATCATGAGTAAAATGTTTCAGACTGAAGAGCGAGTGGAGATGCAACCAAGTCATGAATCATTCCCGCTCGTTGACTATTGCACTCTTCCTGGAACGGCCCCCTCACAGAGGACATGGCCACCAAGTAATTATCAGCCACGTCCAAAAACTTTTGCAGCTTTTGTATTTAATTGTCAGTCATGGATGCTGATCCAATCCAAATACCAGATATCCGCATGTTCCTGGACCAGCACTAGGGACGCACACACCGGCTCGTTCTCACTCAGACGGGAAAAAACACGTATTGTGCAGCCTTGACTTTTTAAGAAAACTAATGAGGATATTAGGCGTGAATATTGTTGTTTGCTAATCAGATCCAGGAGGCAGCATTTACGCATAATCTGGGTTTAATTAAGAATAATTAGCTTCCACGGGGGTCCAAATTTAGAACACAAAGCCTCACCGAGGATGAGTACGGAAGTATGTGGGCTACGCCAAAACATCCATCCAACATTTAGTGTGACTGGAGCGATCTCCTCACCTGGAAAAGTGCGATATTTCTTTGCATGTGACTGAAGCCTCATCAGTACGCGCAGTGATCCTGAGACAGGTTAACCCCGGGGCTGTCGAACCACTGCAGTTTTTAATCACAGGGCCTCTGTGGATTCATTTAGATTAATCACGATTCATTTCCATTCATTATTCATCCTGTGCTGCTTTCCTGGACCATAAAGACCCATGACAGAAGCAGCTGTAGATACTTGAGGCCTGTTTCACATTTAAACTATAAAACAACATACAACTATAGTGACGAGAGGTCAAACTTTTAATTAAAAAGTAGTTGTGACTCCTGAGATGCAGCTTGCTAAACCTCTGTCGAGCTCGTGTCCCGGGCGATATTGACCAGTCTGCTGTATTTGGGAGCCGCACGTCAATTGTGAGAGGTCGACCCTACGGCGTTCCATGAGGGAGGGAGGGGGGGCATCGCCATTTTCCTTTCTGCCGAAAACTAGCAGCATAGCCGCGGGTGGAAAAGTGCTAAATGGTGCGTTTTAATTGTGTTTATTATTGTTATTTTTTAACTTTATTTATTTTTAACTTTTATTTGTATTACCAGCCCTCAGTGCTTTAGCCGAAAGTGTGTTTTCTTTCCTTCTAAATCTTGATTAAACTGCTGAACCACAGCAAACACAGATTATAAGAAAGTCATTTCGTTAAAGGTTCGTTTAAACAAACAACAAAAAAAAGCAGCGCGTTTCAGGATCGCACAAGACCGGAATAGAAACAGAACCTCTCACACTCGCGTTGTTACATTAGAAGCACAGCGGCGAACATGGCAGTTACGTTGCCGTCGTCGTCTTCATCCTCGTTACGCCTCTTGGCGAGCAAAACTGTCTCTGACATGAAAATCAAATCACGGAACTGCGATAAATGCTTCATTAGCGCCGCTTTCATCGAACCCGAAATACGCAACCCAGTGAGTCATCACGTGTGAACTTGCACGTGTCACTCATCCACGCTTGGCGCTTCACGCTACCGTTACGGCCTCCCAGTGTAAGTGATCAGGGATAAAAACTGCATCCAGCTCTCTGCCTGCGCATGGATCACACCCTCAACATCTGGCCTCCATCGGCCTAATTATTGCGAGTAATGAGATGCTAATTCCAACGGCTCATGCGCCATGCATGAGCCGCCAGATTCATGTGAAACTGAACTTTATGACAAAACTAATAAATAAAACATTTTACTGGTGGTAAACATTAAACAAAATGGGGGAGAGACGCGGGGCGAGATGATTAACTGTGCCTTTACACCATCATGCTTGTGCCTGAAAGATGGTTTCTTCTGCCCGACTGTTTACTGGTTTATGAGGAGAGTGATGGGCCATTTCATTACCTCCGTACTAATTAATGCACAAAATTAAGCAGCCTTTGATCAATTGTTGGAGGCCGCTGTTTTCAGGGATTTCATTATTTAACTGCTAAATATGCAGCGAAGGACCGAAGCGGAAATGCGGGAAAACTTTAAGATGGAAGGATTACCGCTGTTGGATTCCAGCTTCTGTCTGTTGTCAGTAGCTTTACGCCTAAAAAAGGGAATTGTTGCTGGTAAAACCGGAATGCAACCTTTTAAGTGGAGCTCCCGCCAAATGCAGACCAGGGGGACGAGGCAGAGCTCTGTACCTCATCTTGACCCCTGTTGCTAACTTGTTAGCTCGCTACTGACTATTGCTATGAGTTGTGATATCATAGATGACAACGGCCCGACTGTAACGAGATGAAAAGGTGAAAATCGGCACCTGCGGCAGCACATGAGACAACAGTGAATCGAGCCCACTCTCGTATGAGGACGGAGACGCTAGCTTTGAGCAAAAGTGTAAAAATCTTCCCCTCTAACTGGACATGCATCGTCCAGGCACCTCTGGCCTGCGTGAAGAGGAGATCTCTGGAGACCGGTCCCACATAAATCACTTAACGGCTGCAGTTTGGCTAAATCCACCCTGCATTAGCTAAATCTTTCCTTATCTTCGATAGTGTCTGTGAAATTGTATATCGGAGGTGGTGGCGAGGTGAGACGAATGGTCAAACGGCGGAATCGCAGCAGCAGCGCTGTAAACAACCCCCCTTTTGTGAGCGGTGGCATTTAGAAAACGCAGATAATGCAGCACAGTGTTCACGATAAAGCGCTCCGGCAGGAAGGGCGGCCCGGCCGTGATCATACAGAAGAGCAGCAGCCAGCAGGCCTGTGTGTTCCCGCTGCTCTTGTTATTGGCTGGCTGGCTGTGAAGTTTTCATAGAGCTTTTTATACCAGACCCCCAGCGGGTCAGGATCCCTTTCATGGTGGATCTGGTGGCGGAGTGGCCTGCTGCAGTTTATTTAACTTTTCAACGGCCACTTCGGAGCTGGCAGCGCACCCCCGCTCCGTGTTTTCGGAGGGAAATGCCACCGCGCCCTTCACACTGCGAAGGTGGACGTACGCGGTGGCGAGAGAGCGGCGCTCACTTCGCAATTACTCTCTCCTTTCTGCTGTCAGAGCCGCCAGAGAGGCAAATCTCTTCCAGCCTACCAGGAAACAGATTTCCTCTCAGCAGAATTTGAATGGAGCTCTTGACTCTGCCGGGCGGCTGGTTTCTGACTTCATCACAACCAGATCGAAAGGACGGCCCAACGGCGGCGGTAGAAGTTCTCTGATTCTGAAATGAACAGAGCAGCTTTTGTATTCGCTGCGTATTCCAATAGGATTCAGGATTCCCAAAGTTACTGGGAAGGATCTGGGGAAGGGAGCAGGCGTACGAATGATGTGTAGTCCGAGGCAGAGATCAATGTTATAATATAATATTTTTTTTTAAAAACGGAGTTACGTTTTCTGGGATTTTCACTGCTAAGTTGTTCATTTCACCCCATTTCTCTGAGGGGAGCATAACAGATCAGACTTGATCCCATCCAGGCTTTAGGAAGGTTTCAGGTGATGATTGTGGATTCCTAAACAGATCCAGGTGAGTTATTACTTCGTCAGGTTTTTCCATCGTTGGGCCCCATTAAGACACACCAGGCTCCGAACACTCCAGTCCAAAAGGGTTTGGCCACAGGCCCGTCTGTAGCCTCTGTAAAGCCATTCTGACAGATATTTAGCGGCTGGTGGCGTACGTCTGCCTCTGGCCCTGACATATGCTTAATGCACGGAGCAGTCGTAATGCACCTGCAGCGGCCATGTGGCCTTCGCCCGGTTGGAAAATAATGGGCCGGGCCTGGCAGAGTCAAGCGTGCGCGATCGCTGCCTCGAGAACACCGGGGACGACTGGCGACTCCGGTCAGAGGTGATTATCCATCTGCGCTCTTCTGCCACTCAGCATGTCAGGTTTCACTTCAGTGGGTTGAGTGTCTGCGATGTGCAGTTTGGACACGAGGCGGGCTGCTTCACCTGTCCTGCGCCGGCCTCGTTCTTCTCTTCTCCACGCTCCGCAAATGGCCGGAGTCGATTGGAAAATGGTTCATATCACCTCTGACTGGAGTAATCATAGTTTAAATGCTCATTTAGTTGTTCTCAATTGACCGTTACATACTACAGGATGTCTTTCTTGGCATGTTTGCGCAATTTATGGAACATTTGTTGGACTGACTTAGTTCCAAACCACAACAGGAACTACTGTAATGGAGGGCCGTGCACCTATAAATGTAAACATCAGGTGAAATGCAACAATCTGCTCCTCCTATTAGACACAGTGGGCTGTTACAGCTTCTGGAGACAAATGCGGGGTGGCCAGGGAGCCCAAGTGCATAAATGTTAATGCTTCTTGTCTATTAAACAGTTAGCATCATCATCATGCTATAATTAAGGTGCGTGGATATTAGATGTGACTAAATGCGACTGCCGGGGCAGCTTTATGGTGGTGTAAATGCAGGAAATGAAAGTAAAACAGCCATTACGGGAAGGTTCCCCGAGGAGCTTTTCTGTGCCCGACTTTGAGTGATTCATCAGCAAACGTCGCCGTATTCTTCTGAAGGCAACATTATCCTCGTGAAGCTGCAAGGAGTCTTAAAGACCAACTCCCAGTCTGAATTATTCTCTTCTTACTGGGGTCTCTGGCACTCAATCTCCAGCTCTGTCAATCGCGGGGATTCGAATCTATGCGACAAATGTAAAACAAGGACAACTGTCAGCCGTGAGCTGGTTACCGCCTGCACACTGAGGCATAATGATGCATAGCCATCACGCTTAAGCCCAGTCCAGGGTCTACATATGGAGAAGGTGTCAGACGCGGCAAAGAAAATTATGCAGTCCACCGGTTTGCTGTCTAGCGTGGCATCTCGGCAACACGAGCCTTCCTCCGAACGGAGGGATGACATGTTTGTGATGGAGCGCACACCTAGGAATACAGATTTGTCCTTTACCCCCGACTAGCCTACTGAGGAGGGTCTACTCTGAATGACCGATTTGAAATTTCTGACGCATTTTTCACTGGACGGACGATCAAAACGATTTCTTCACCGTTCAGTTATTGCGAACCGACGTACTGTAGAACAAAAGGAGCAATTAAAAAAATAGCAAAAACAGTTAGCAACGCAAGAAGCTGGATTCGTTCTCAAAAACGTCTCTTTTTTGAGGAAATGTAACGATCAATGAATCTGCTGTTTAACACAAATCTGGCAGTACTGAATCCAGGACTGTGAAAGCAATACTGGTAGTTAAGCTGTTAGCCGCCCTAAGAACTGTGCTCATATGTTCCTTTGATCTAATAGCGTGGTAATACTCAGCCCTGACGATGAGCAAACAATGTGTTATCCATAAACTGACAAAAGCGTCTTAAAAGGAAAGCTTTTATACATTCTAGAGTCCCACATGAATAAGTGTGACTTTTGAGACGAAGAGGAAAATAACCTGTAATAATTTGTCCCTCCAGTCATGTGGAGATACTGCTCTGGTGTTCCACTATTTGTCACTGTCAGCCTCCAGACTGGGGATATGAGAAGGCGGCAGAGAGAACGGGAGCAGTGGGGGGGTGGGGGGTTGGAGTGGCAGTGAGAGGAAGGAGAGTGTGAAGAAAACGCTGAATTATGTGATTAAGAATAATGAGTAAAAAATTGCATAAAGCCTTCTCCCAAATCACATATCAACTCGGCGGCTGGCATTATCCCTGAAGCATCTCATCAGTCCTGGACCCGGTCCCCCATCGTTCCGCAGTGCAAGTACACGTGCGCCCACCCACACACGCGTACACAGCCACAGCATCCCATTAGCGGTTAACACAGCAGCCAATGTCTTCCTCTCGGTCTCATTTTGTCCCTCTCTTCCTCTTTCTCCCACCTACTCTTCCCTCCTCTGTATTTAGAGAGAGGTCCCGAACGTCCACGGCTGCTGCCGCTCTGGTGGGCGCGGCCGGCCAGGCCCCCTTATCGCCAAACCGATGTTTGAAGAGGCACCTCGATCACAACTTGGAGGGAACATCCAATGCACATTAATCAGAAGGATTTGGGCTTTATTTGCTCTGCACTTGTTCTGCCTGGCCACAGTGCACAGCAGTGACAGCAGGGTCGACTGTATCGACCCTGACGCCACTGGCTCCCCCAGTGTCACCTATTGGTTGTGTTTTTGGTTCATTTTGACACATTTAAATACAAACGCTTGGCAGAATATCTCCAATTCTGATTGATGTTGGATAAATTAGGGATGTGCAAAGACGCCGTGCCGTCTCCGGGTGTATTCTCATCATCGTTTTGGCCCCTTTTAACACTAATCCTTGTCAAATTGGCGGTCAGCACCTGACAGAAAAGCACCCTGTGTGTCCATCACTGTCAGTAAGAGTGTGAATTGTTTAGGAGGCGCATCGCAGCAAAAGAGTGATGTGGGAGGAAGGAGGGAATACACAACAGCAGGATAAAAGTGAAGGTTTGGCAACGGTGACCACTGGGTCATCAAACTGCTCCCAAATGTCGCCGTTTGTGTCCTCTGTTGGACAGCTGACCTCCTGAAGGACGTGTTTCTGTCTCTCACCCAGTGAGTGCGGCTATAGACCCCAATTAGCAGGAGCAGATGGATGGATAAATGGAGGGATGCATGGACGGGAGAAGTCATACTTCCCCCGGTACATCTGTGTGTTGTATGTATTATTTTTCCTCTTATTTGTTTTTACTTGTCTTTTCAGTCTCCGATAGCATTTATTCACATGTCATACTGCAACAATTCTGTTCTTCAAAGTAGTTTGTGAGGCGAATCAACATTTATTAGGTGTTACATCACACAGAATTGCCTTTTGTTGACTCAAATCAAGTTGAAAGTTTATGGTGAATTATCGCAGCATATCTGCAGTTGTAAAATTGTGGATATTCCTCGTCTCTGACATTTATCCAGCTTCATTTACTCCAGTTTCAGACAGAGAGGCCTTCAGCAATGTGACTGATGGTTTTTGGAAGGAGAACAAATGAAAAAATCATTGATAACGTTGCATGACTTGCACGATTACGCTAAATCAGATCGGAATAACAGTTATTTTCTCATGAAACATAGACGTAATCTCACACAGTGAATCAAATCATTTCAATAAAATCAAAATTCAAACTTCCAGACCCCCGCAGGTCCCACTTCAGAAAGCAGCTTTAAACTGTAACAGGTTTACCGTTGGTGGAAAATATAATAAATATAAACGCTGAAGCAATTTTACTCTGTCAAAACCCCAAATGTTAGCCGCAGATTTACAACAGCAAGCCAATACGCAATAAATAGAGTACAAACATTGTAAATGAAGAGAAGAATGGTGTTTCACTTCAACATGATTGACTTAAAGTCTCACAAAATAACCTAAAATAATCTGCCAATGGAATTAAAAACACAAATATGTGAGAGAAGAACGGTGGAGTCGCTGTGAGTTTAACTTAAGGGTAATAATGCTGGCACTTAAAGGGTAATAAACGGTGCGTGTCAGAGGACACACGTCTTCATCTCAGCGTGACAGAAAGCTGGAATCATCCACTCTGAAGCCCAATCTGTGTTCTCCCCTTGCGTGTTTCATATTTCTTCCCCCCATTTTGTTTCCGTCCATCTCTCCTCTGCCAAACCAATCACCTGGGAGGACATCACTATTTCACAGTGTGAAAAAGAGAGGACGACAATATCTGTCAGTTTCTTCTCTCGCCCTCCACATCCTTTCATTTTTCTCTTTTTTTTCTCCTTGTGAGGGGTGTTTGTTGCGGCGTACTCTGCCAGTATTGCTTACAGATGTAATATAAAGAGTGGTTCATAATTAAGTTGAGGTTATTATTATTATTGTTATTATTTTGGAACATGAAAGGTTTGGGAATATTCCTGCTGTTGCCTGTAAGGGTGACATCAGGTCTAAATGTGAGTATTCCCCTGCTTCTCTCCCAGTCACTGCTGGGAACGACCCCAGCTGCCCCAGTGACCCCAACAAGGAATAAGTGTCAGATGATGGATGGATGTTGTTTATCATCGAAATCTGACTTGCTGCCAGGATGGCGGCGCTCTAATGGCAGCGTTTTGTTTGCTTTGAACATGGGATTCAAACCTGAAGGTCATGGATCGGAATATTCTTTAAAGCATCTTTTGTGCAGGCGAGAACAGTGCGTGAGGTTTTCATTCTCCCTTAGAAATGTGGCTGCGGATTTTCAGCTGTATTTACCAAACAGCTTTGTTGCATTGACCCCTCCCAGTTCAGCAACGTTTGAAAAATAAATTTAAAAAAAAAGCTCTGAAGAAATGTAACTATTTAATGACAAATTGATAGATCCAGTGTGTTTTCTAGGGGATTTTTTTTTGTCCTGCATTCCAACGCAAATGTGAAATTTATGTTCACAAGATGAGCGATTACAGCCTCCTGGTGCAATCAATGCAGACAAAGTGTTTTTTTTCCCAGCTGAATATAAATATGAACGTTTATGAAAAACATCACTGGTAGGGGAAAAAAAGCATATTTTTGATTATTCTGGTTTCCGAGTTTAATTCCTCCCAGTGTTAAAGTCAACAGTCTATATGAGAAATGTCTCTTGAAGACCTTTTTCTCTAAAGCACCCATGTTTTGTTTGCCAGCACATTTAAGGCAAATTTCCAGGCCGAAACCTACGTCAAGAATATAAGAATACATTACTGAGGCAGATCTTAAAATAAATAAATGCTCTGGGCACAAATCCTGAAGATGTTATCACCAGTGACATTGAATATTACACCTAAAAAGGCAAAGATACCAATACTGGGTTTTGAGGAACACACACACACACACACAGGCGCATACACACGGACATACACACATCTTTGTATTTTGGCCTTTGTGGGGACTTTCATAGATATATGACATTAGCCAGCTCCGTACCCCTTAAGCAGAGGGGACCAGCCAAAATGGTCCTGCTTTGCAACAATGTCCTCACTTTGTTAGTAGAATTAGTCTGTTGTTCCCCGATATGTCGCTAATGCAAGGAGACACACACACACACACACACACACACACACACACACAAACGCGTGTGTGTGACACTGCACCCTGACAAAGAACAAAAAGGAGGTTTGGATTGGGAGCCCCCCTGCAGAGAAACCATTACCAGGTGTTCCTTTGGCAGAATTGTCTTGAGTCGAGTGACAGGAATTGGAAGAAACCCTCAAAAGCATCGAAGCTTTTTTTCTTTCGTCTCTTTTTTTTTTTTGCTGTTGAACATTTCTTCCCGGCAGTATGAAATCCCGAAAATGAGAAATGTGAGCGCTCCTTTTTTATTTTTAATGTTTCATTATCATTTATGTTTGCGAGGCGGCCTCAAACCGACTCTTTTCTGCGCTTCCCCATACATGGCGTGGTGTGCTCGTGCAACGAGGGTAAAACAAAACAGTTTAATCACGCTACAAACCCTAATGCAGCGTTGCACAGCAGCGGGCCCCGTCAGGGGAGCCCAGGCCTCCCAACTGTGTCTCACATGAGCAGTCCAGTAAAATTAGTTGATGATTGATCCCATTCTAGTGGGAATTTAACGTCCCTTTCTTCTTCCTCCCTTTTCTTACTCCTAAACAGATATTGTATTCAAATAGAAGAGCAGTCATTGACTTGGTAATCCCCGCGCCTCTGTAGCTGACAAAGAGGAGAAGTCAAGTGTTGTTTGTCTGCGCGCCACGCTTATCTCCTCCAGTCCCTGCAGGTTGGCCTTGTCAATGCCTGTAGCTTGGAGCTACGCGTAGCTGTCTCAGATATTAAAGAGCGCTATCTCTGAGGTGGCCATTTGGGGAGACAGGTCTCACTTTTTTCCTTTTTTAGACCGCCCCCCCACAAAGACCCTTGGCCTTAATATTATTGGGTGTTTTTGACCCCGTCAGACTGAATGCACTTTTGAAAGAATCAGTTTATCTCTCTGTATATGGATTTCACTCAATCACTTTGTGGGGATTTCTTAAACTTGTTTTTTATATCACACTGTGACACAAGCTTACTGTCTTTATTTCTTTCTTTTTAAAAATCTATTTATGTTTGTCCCAGCAGCTCTGCATGTGCCCATTAAGCTGTAATTAAATTACAAGTCCCAAATTTAATCTCTGTTTGCTTAAGTCCAGTGGTCTGTTATGTACTTATTAAGGTAAATTGTCTCTGAAAATGATTCTAATCGAGGTTTTGGGATCATGTCAGCAAGACTCCTGCTGGGTGGAACTGTCTAATTACACTAAAGTGCATCTTGATGGGAGGGGTAGCCCCTCACACCTGCTTCATCCAATCAGCAGACACGACAGTCAAGCAGGCATCCCAGCCAATCACTTGAGGGGCAGATCAAAGCAATGAAAGGGGAGATCAAAAGGAGACGGATACTCGGCAAAGGTAGCTCATTGTACTTTTGCTGGAACTGACCTTGTTTCCGTTGATGCTAGTCAACCAGAATATGATTGTGGGACAGATAGAATGTCCTACCAGACATCCAAGGTGGAGGAGGAGCATCCAGCAATCGATAATCACTAAGAAAATTCAAAAACCCGATTTACTTTGATATTTTATGCAATCCATCTTGCTGTTTGCAGGGGATATACATGCACTGTACGGTGCCCTACACAAATGAATCTTCTGAAAGTCTTTGTCCAGGACAGTTTTGGTTTACTTACTGTTGTCTTTCCTCAGGAAATTGAGTGGAAATCCTCCTTCAAGGTGGGTCATTACCCAAGCCGGGCGGAGTGATTTCATGGCAGCAGATTGGAAAATGGCCCTTTGTAGCACCTCCATTTACATAGGGAAATGCTGATGGTTGGCAAGAACAAACGCCATCGTGGACGGAACCGTGCTGCCTGTTGTCTCTCCCTGACACTTGATAGTAGTGCACGTACAATTATGCATAATGCACTAATGGCGGTTTCTCGTAGCTGTCAGAAGAGCTGCGGCTAAAGTGTTTCCTTTGCAGATAACTTGATGCTCATGCCGCCACGTTTTGAGTTGTGCTGACAGCAGCACCCTTGACAACAAAATAGCATCATATCAGCTGAATTCCCGTGTTGGCCATCCTCGCTGTTATTGGATGAAAAACTTTCAAATTGCTCCTTTGAAAATGATTATTAAAGTTTTTGGTGTCTTGCAGAAATAAAAAGGTAGAAATATCAATTTTGAAAAAGACAGCGCGGCGTGTTAAACACCTGCAATTATTAAAGTTTCATCCGCGGTGGCTGTAAAATAAAAAAGGTGATGCTTCTCCTACTTTTAGGAGCAAAGCAGACATGAAGTATTTATGGAGATCTATATTTCATGCTGTCTGGTCCGTGCGGATTACTGCGGGACACATTAATGGGCAGAAGCAGCCATTACAACAACAAGCTGATGAAAAATTCATCATGTTTTCTTGCTTAACTCTGTTAACTGTGTCAGAATGTATTTAGCGACAGCAAAATTTACAGTTTAAATAAAAAGAAAAAGGCCAGACGTGAGTTATCACATGGGCTTAATGCACACTCTAATGTCGTTTTATTCATCAGCGTCATTAAAAGTGAAACACGGGCTTCTTAATGTTGCAGAAGCCAACGACACAGCGGCGTTAGATCATTTCACAAATCCCCAGTGCCAGTTTTAAACCAACAAAAGTCTAATTCATGTCAAGTATTTTCATTTATTGAATAATTTAAGTGGGTTATCAATGTCGGGGAAAGGCGTTGAGAAACACATTTTTAGTGAAATATATTTAATTTAGTGTGTGCAATAACTGGTTTCTGCTGAACATTTTCAGCCTGACATCGCTGCTCACAAGTTCTGCTTTGCCGAATCTCAAAGTTGTTGAGAATAAAGTCAAACTTTAATTTCATTTCAAGGTTGTTTTTTTTTCCTGCAGTTTAGCTCGGTGCCCTTGATACAAACTATCTTTTGAAGAAAATAAGAAATTCATGTCTCTTGTCATTAATTATATCAATTATATGAGTCCCCCCCCCCCTTCAGTGTAGTCAGCTCTCACACCAAGAGCGCCTTGAGTGGCATTGAGACAAAGTTTTTGAATTAGAAGCAGCATTTTTTTTCACTCAGAAGCCATTTGTAGAGAGATTGCATTTATTCTGTGCCCCCCTTCAAGTCCTTGCGGCACAATTCTGGGGCTGTGACGTTTCTTGATAGTCTCTAGGCGTCTGTTCGCAGTTCTGAAGGTTTTTTTTCCCACAGCTAAACACTAGTTACTTGGATCGAATGTGTACAGTAAGTCACACTTTGCACTTTACAGAAGGAGAAAATAACCGAAGGTGAATCATCGACTGGCAGGAGGCGGCTCGCCCGACAAAAAAGTGATTGGATTTCAGAAGCCCTCCTCCAAACGTCGAAGCCACGTTGCTTTTTAATTTAAAATTATCTCGGTTTTTCCCTCCCTCTGTGTGTAATAAAGACGAGGGTCAGCGTGTGCCCCCCCATGTTCTGGCTCTCCCCCCTTCAGTGGCATCAGTTACCCGTCTGCCAGGCATCAGGCGTCGTCCATTCGCTCCCGACGACATCCCACTGTTCTCGACGTTGACTGGCAGGTCGAGCAGCGAGCACGGGCAGGAAATCAATAGCGGAGGACCTCCAGACAGTACAGGGGGAGTCTTCAAGGAACTGGCCTGCTGGACACTGCCAATCACCAAACACAAAATGTAAGGCCAGTCAGCCATGAACAGATGCTATCTCCAGGCAGAAAAGGCGGCTCAGAACATAGATGGGTTTACGTTGGGGGAGGAAAAGTTTCCAACAGAAGGATAGAAAGTTTTCTGCAAATTTATTTGCATCACTTAAGCTCATTCATATGCTAAAACTCAAGTGGAGTCGAGGACCTGTGGGATTTGGTATTACCAAATGTCGGCTCTCTATCTTAGCATGCAGTTGCACCAGGTCTGACAGTCTAAGCATGACGGAGCAAGCTTATTAGCATCAAGTAAGCCATTTCTAACCAGTGAAAGACATAGATGCTCACAAAGAATATACAGCCTTCACCCTCGAGCCTCTTAGAAATATGGCCTGAGGGACCCTTGAGGCTTAGTGGAGTTATGGATTGGTCCTGCATGGAGACGGTTTTTGCAAATAGTTTTTAAAGGATGCTCTGTTGGGTTCTGTTGGCCCGCCACCAAAACCAGCATTCCAACAGAAATGGTTGCCGTAAATCAGAAAAAAAGGGTGCACTTTTCTTAAATACGGGTCTTCGCGACCGTTCATCGTTCAAGCCAAGATCATATTGTTGTCCTTCAGGCGCCGCGTGGTACTTGTGTTTCACTGCCCTTGCAGTTTTATCCTCGGCGCCCGCCTCACAATCAGCGACCTTAAGAACTCGGTCATCTATCTCACTGGTCATAGTCTATTGAGATGATTCATTGTGCGCAAGACTCAAGGGGGTGAACTTGTTGAGATAACAGAACAAAGATCACAGCACAGTTTTACACGTTGGTAACATAATACACCTTCACCATGCATTGGCCTCCCCTCAGAGCCTGACTGGTTATACATTTGAATGCCTTTCAGCTCCATCACCTTGGGCTACCGCCACGCACCTGCCTTTCACATATAGCCAGACACAAAATAAAGCCTCATCGCATTTCTGTGGCAATTAACTTCCCTGTGCAACAGTGACGGCAAGTAAAGGCACGCTCTCCCGGATCCTGACAGAAACGTGCCACACCACATCAAAATGCCAGGCACATTCTTTCTTGCAAGCATCGGGCACAAATGCATGAGCAACCCTGCGCACGTGTCACAACAATATAGCCGCGCTCCTTGTGAACTGTGTTGTTGCTGACAATCGCGGCCTGCTACCGGCTGCCCGTCTTTTTACGATCTATTTCGAGAATGTGCTCCTATTGCCCCAAGAGGCGCCGCACCTCAAGGCTGTGGATGTTTGGGAAATGGGCCGCAATAAAATGGGGGGGCAATAGTGGGTAAGGTTAATGAGACGGCGGCACCTGAAACTGTCCTTGCTTCACTATCAACAGCTCAGGTTTGCTTCTAGAACAATAGGGCAGGTGAGGCCAGCAGAGGTTTCTGGCCGTTCCTGATGGTGTTTTGCTCAGGACTTTGCAATAACCTGTAATCTTAATCCCAAACCCAACATACTAAGACATAGCCTGCAGTATTCACACATTTTGTAAAAAGCCTTCAAGAGCCCCTACATCAAAGGAAGGATCCTAATCCTTTGGCGGCACTTGACCAAGCTTCATCATGTGATGGCGTGGGAGGGAGAATATGTTGCTCCTTCAAATCGTCTTTTACCATCTGGGAGAATTCTGCAATGGTTTGGCTCTACACCCATCGCAGTGTTTACCGACTGATTCATCCCGCTGCTGTCTAAATAAACACCATTTCCCAGCATCATCATGCAATTGAACTCCAAAAAAGAGTCGGATCCCTTCTCTGAAGGACAGTCCAGGCTTCACCACATGTATCGTCACATATCAGAGATTTTCTTTTTGACGAAAAGAATAAATTTACAGATTTTTTTTTCTGATTAACTGTTTGTTCTGAGAAGCATACATAAAGTGTTGTGAAGGCTCCCCAAACAATGCATTCCAAACAATCCGAAGGCAGGATTGGGGTTCTGCATCCCTTACATTCTCGGCTGGTAAAGGGGAAGAGCCAGAAGGTTCTGCTTCATTTTAAGAAAGTTATGTTTCTGCTCAGAATCTATGATACAACCTGTAGTGGTCTGTTACTTTGTTGCATCTGATTTCCAGAATATCAAAAAAATTATATGAGGAACATGACTTTGAGGCTGGGTCATGCATTAGAATCCCCTTTTTTTGGTATATTTATTCGTCTCAGGAGGCCGATCATTAAAAAGAGACCGCGTGTGGTGAGGCAGTTTGTTGTTTTACTTTTATAAATAGCCTTTTAGCGTGATCAGTTTTAGCAACAGTATCTTAGTGCAATGACAGGTTTTGTGTTTATGGTGATTATCATTATTATCAGGCCAAAATCATTTAACTTGTCAAAAATGCACTAATGCTGCCATCTCTGCATGACTACACATGTCTAGACGTCCTCATTTTAAACGCTTTTCCTGCTTGTTTTGGATTCAGCTTAATTCAACTACGTCAGGGATGGAAGTTCTCCGCCAATAGTGAACTATATCAATCTTTGCTGGTTGCTATATTTTGCTGGCTGCAGATTTCACAAATTGGTAAAACATTTCACAGCATGATTTGCTCCATTTACCTGTGATTAGTGTTTTTATTTGTGACTCAAACTGGCAGCTGTGTAATCAGAGCTATTTCATGCACAAATAAAGCTCTGTGGCAGGATCTGTGAACACACGCAGATGAGGGCAGAACGCATATGTGGAGAAGTCATGCAATAATATTTAGATTAAAAATGCACGCACACACATAATAATGCTGTGTATCTTTCCAGGATAAATAATTCATTCTTTGTTGACCCACCTACAAGGAAGCAAGCAACTGTACATCTGTAAAACATGGAAACTAACGATACATGTGGTTTGATTACGGGTCAATCAGATTAATCACAGGGTGGCTCCGGATTCGTCGTGGTTAATCACAGTTCAATAACATGCCAGATAATTCCAATTTCTCTCTTCGTCCTCGAGTTAATGGAAAAATAAAGCTCAGTGTTGAGCTGGTATATGGAGCCTGGAGCTCTTCAGGAGTGTCAAAAGTCTTCCTTTCGCTCTAAAACTCAAATCTCCAATGTTGATTTTGACAGCAGTAACTCATAGAAAGAGTATTCCAGACACCAGAGGTCAGGAAGAAAAGGCTCTGCAGACAATACAGCCCTTCTTTATCTGAAGCAAGGGCACCGTCATCGGCTCCCAGAACTGTGCTGACAGGTGAGGGACTCCTCGTTCAGCAGGACTGCTGACAGGACGGCAGTTTCGGCGCGCTGGCCTAAAGACTTCCCTCGCCTTCGCTGGGATGTCACGGGTCAAGCAGAAGAAAACGCTTAACTGCTTGTTATTCTTTTCTGCTGTCACCCGGAAAGGATTTGGTGAGAGACAGATGAGTCCTCTGTGGATGAATACCAAATCATTTAAGACGTGCTGATGCTTCCGTCAGTGCATGTGGCACCGCCGCCCTCCTTTAAGAAATATTAAAGCAAGTATTAAAATTTAAGTTTTTGTCAAGACAAATTTAAGGGTTGATCTAAAAACATGTCTCCCTTGATCCTAACCCTCATGCTAGCTTTAGCTAATTCATTGGCTAGCATATGTATTTGTCCCAATATGTCCAAACAGTTAAACACCTTTAAAAATACTGTTTTTGTAAATATTTTCCACATCTTCAATGGTCATATATATTAATAAGCCAGTGAAAAAGCATTGATTTATACAGCGGAGGCCGAGCTCCGTGCTGCGCGATAGCCGACCCCCCTGCTGTTCCTCACGAGCAGGACTCTCGCTGTGTACCAGTGATTGCAACATATCCTCCTGATTACTGTCAGCGAATGTCATTACAGTGGGTGTGTTTTTGTGTGCGCGTGATTGGCCCAGCACCAACCGCGGGGTCGCCTCTTCGTGCTCCGCCAAAATATGCAAAGTGCTTCAAAGTTAACCTCCACCTTAATCGCAACACTGCCGCCACCTCCGCTGTTTTGCATTTGTGGGCATAATTGGACGCAGATGCGGGGGCCCGTCACAGAGGTCCCGGAAAACACATTAGCATCGTAAAAGCCAGAAAGTCCAGGACTGTGGTGGATGCTCACTTTTCAAATAATTGAATAGTCTTCCTGTGTCCAGGAAGAAGCAAAGCTCTTTGATTCATGAGCACATGCTGCCGTGGACACTTAGCAAAGGCGGCTCTGAGAGAAGCCTTCTTTATTTGTTTGAGGAGAAGAGGGTTTAGTGTTGATCCATCCTCTGATGCGCTGGAAGGTCCTCCTTTCTGCATGTTTACGACAGTCAGATCCACCTTTCCCTTCATTTTAATATCAAACATTTCCCTCCCTGCTAACATTTGTGCTTTCCTCTTGTTGCCAGAGTGTTTATCTGTGTTTATCTGTGCTCCTGCTATCACCTGTGTGATTCTAATTGTGGTCTAAACTGGTTCTTTTTTGTTGTAATAGTTAATTAAACAAATACACGTAGTGTCTAAACTCTTTTCCTAAATAACTGCATGATAATTAGCTTGATAATGAAATGGGCAGCAGTTTGAAAACAGCATTTCTGATAACAGCAACAACGGCAGCATGTACACAGAGCTTTGGTAAAAGGAAATGTTTGCCAGATCCCTGTTAAGTTAATTGCTTGATTAGCATTGAATTCAACAGCTCTGTAATTAGTGTATATATTGTCGTGAGCTTTTGCTTTAAGTTAGCATTGCTTGCAGTCTATGTTTATGTTTACTCAAATACAGGCACACACCAAAGAGTTTATATAAAATACTGTTAAACTACAGAATATTTTCACAGTCTCATTACAAAATCCCAATGTCAATTATGTTCCCTCCGCCTAGAGACGTCCCTCACTCAGTGGTTATTAAGCTCAAGTGTTTTCATCCACTCGAGTCAGTGAACCAACTTTATATGGAATTTATTTGATGATCAAGTGCAGAAAATGGAGATTTTAAGTGACCAAAAGTGACCTATTTGTGGATGGGAACGTTTTCATCTAATGTGCTTCTGGATCAGTTTGTCCACATTTGTGTACATTTAGATGCGTCTCTGCGGCCTTGATGGCTGATTACGCTGTGTGCACTCTGTTCTCCATTTAAAGAGCGTATCTGACAGACTTGCAGCTCTCAGGTATGGACTCATCACTCATCACATTTCTTCTGACATTAACTTTTTTGTCAATGTCTCTGTCTCCAGTCGGTCTGATGGCTTAAAGATTTGAAAGGCACTTTTTATTTGCACGCTTTTAACTCCGCCCAGCCGGGGTAATGGAACTGGTTGCGTGCAAGCAATTAATGCAACCGCGATGCTAAAAGTGGTGCTTTGTCATACGCTGGTGATACATAATCATTATATGGGATGTAGCGCTCCCAAACTGCAGTTGTGCTCTTAGGTTAAGAGATGCTGTTTCCAGTAATACCAGTATTTTCCTTCAGTTATCTGTGCCTTCATCTGCGGTTGAAGTGATACTCAAAAAACCGCATCATAAAAGCAAACTTTAAAACAAATAACCATGTTTGAATCTCATGTTTGTGTGTACAGTCACTCAACTTTCTGGATGCCTTTTCTAAGCAACGGCGCCACTAATTTATCGTACCTCTAATTTTAAGTCTCTGGACTCTACCTCCTGTCTACTCTTGCCCTTAATATGAAGGAATTTCAATTGCAATGAAGCCCTTAGGCTGACAGCCATGAGATTAGTATGAATGTATTACCCCCTTGGGTGCCATAGCCTGTAATAAGTTCCCCATTAATTGTATCCGTTGGGTAAAATTTGTTTAGGCCTTAATTACATATCATTAAAATTGGTCCTGATTCTCTGAGATTTGAGCTGCAGAATAAGTCTTCATACTTTTGGATTTTTTTTTTTTTTTGCCTTTGGTCATTCTATAAACTTCGGTGAGTCTGCTGCTGTTCCGCTCTGCTTTCTCGCACCAATGGAGCCACTTCCTGCCCCTAAAACTGGACTTCATCTGCGTGGTATTTCTGTGCCTTGGCTTCACAAAACATGGAAATATGCTTTGCAGATTGTTTGAGACAGGACGAAATGTCAGGGTCTGTCTGAAAAAGGCTTTCCTAAATGCACAGGTGGCCATCTGCCACAACTGAAGTCAACCTAATGCTAATTTGTAAGATCTGTAGAGAACATATAGATTTGGAAATGTTTGGAAATGGCAGGCAAAAAGAGCAGTTGAGCCAACTCTCCACTGTAGAGGCCTGATGTGGGGTCCCAGTGGGACTGAAAATGAAAAAGTCCTGATTTTACTGTATCCAAGGAAGCTCTAATGTTTACCCAACACTGTTTTAATTCATATAGCTCTGCTAATCCTGCAGTTATAAAGGCCCTGGCCCTGGTCCTGCTCAAGGTTTCTCCCTGTTAACATGGAGCCTACGATGGGCTGCTCAAACTCACAAACGAGGACACACAAGGAAGCCATGAATCTTAGTCAAACCCTGATCCTGACTATGATTTTACCCATTTAGTAATTTTATTTTTTACTAAATTTGTTATGATGGTTTTGGGTTACGTGTCCTCAAGCCAAGCATTTATAAAAACTACAACTTGCAGCACTGCTGAAACTCTCTGAGGATTGTTCTGCATTTTTCAAAGATCTTTGGTTGAATTACGGTTGTCTTTAAATCTTTCCCCGAACTTTCCAAAATGCCTTAACGTCACATCCAATAATGGAATTTGCAACCTGAATTATGCTGCTGCTCACCCACATCACATCATCTACAGAATGCTGGAAATGGAACGTCTTTTCTCTTGAAGGTCATGACTGAGGGCTTTATAGTTTTACTGCGCTCTCTTGAGGAGACCACCCCGTGTGAAATGGAGCTTTTTTGTGAAACATTATCCATGTAGTGGAAAATGATTGCTTAAGCTGATGTAACCTAAATATAACACACATCCACACACCCTTCTCTGCCTGTTATTACTATCACTGCCACTGCTATTACGACCACGATCATTACACCAACTACTAATTTTTCTATTAACTTCTACTGATACTATTACTACAATTAATTCTCCACTTTTGATACTACCACTATTATTACTCCTGTTGCAATTACTACTCTACTACTCCTCCTATTCCATTGTTATTACCAGTGAAGTTCAGCGAAAAGCCGAACCCAACGTGACATTCTAGTGTGGCCACGTGCATTTTCATGAAAAGTCTCATCAGAGGGCCTCCGTTCCAGATCCCCGCTCCTCTGTCGAGCGGAGGACAAACTGGCACAGGAAACCTCCTATGCAACAAGCCATCACTGTTATGGCTCATGTTCAAATCCATGAAACTTCTGCGGATTGGACCCGCCTTGGCTATGGAACTGAAACCTGGTGGATACCAGGAGTACCAAGAGAGACCAAGTGGAACATTCAGGCACCGGATACTCTGCTACATGTGGTCAAGCTCCCTGACAACACTGAGTAGGAGCTGAGTTCTAGAAGTGGAACAGTCTTGACCATTGTGTCCAGCTTCATTCCCCCACACGGACCACCTGTAGAGTGTTCCTGGAAATGCTTTGTGCCTTATTACAGAAGAGTGCGGCCATTGTGTTTTGTTATCCAGCTGGTTTTGAGGAGGAGGAACACTCAGTCACTAGTTTCCAACACAGCAAAGGGGTCATTCTCTGGTATGGTGTGGTCTCCGGTTATAAACCTGGCAATGGCCATATTTTGAGCAAACTTGTGCAAGATGCCAGGAGGCTCACCGGACTCCCGGGACCATCGGGGCTTTTACAACGAGGTAAATCTAAGTCAATTCCAGCTGTGGTGAGCCTGATACCACAGACCTGGTTCTGCTGTTTGTAAGAGCAGCTGGTCCCTCTTTTGTGTTCACGGAGCAAAACTGTGTTTTCCACTGTTTTTAACACGTTCCCTCTGACTGAATTTAATTGTGGGATTAGAGGTCTGAACATGCCTGTGCTGGAATATGTGATTGATGCCCCCGCCTGAAAAAGACGTCCTCCAAAAGTAGTTGACACTGATTTCTTTCCATTATTTACATGAACTGGCTCAACACTTTAGAGGTTGTTCAGCAACTCTTTTTTCATGGGGTTTTATTGACGGATTTTGCCTAATGATGTCTCTGAGGGGGGCGGTCATGTTTGTAAGCAGCTAAAGGGCGGCCGCTCGACTATAGCGGGGGACGTTTATTATTTATTTTTTAACTTTTAGGGATCATTAGAGGTATAATAATAGTGCAACTTTTCTGAAGAGGCACCAAGCCAATGGTAATTTGTCAAATAAGTTTTCATATTGCCATACAAGATTAATTTCCATATCCCATCGTATTTCCCTGAAGACCATTTCCCTTCAGTAAGCAAGACGCAGGTCATAAAGACACCCACTGAAGCAGGCAAAATGTCCTTATTTAAAACTTTTATTGTGTTTTAAGAGCACATATTATGTCAAAAAAGTAGGTCTTAAACAAACACAAAAGGACTCTTGGCTGTAAGATTGACAGATTGAGATTCTTACAGATTCAAGAGTCAAGGCCTCCTCATTTCTCTTGTTTTGGCCATGACAGCACACAGAAACCACCCTATTCAAACAAATGTGCACAAAGCTACTTGTTAACTTGAGAGTTAAAGGCTACAAAGACACCACGAGTGTTGTAAAGGGCGTGGAAGAGAAATTCTGTATCTTTTATAAGGTCTATAACATTCCTTTTGAACAGTTCATGCAGCCATTATAAAAGTCTCCTCACAGATCAAGCATAAGCATCAAGAAATGACCCTCTTTTTAGCTTTATACCTCCCCTCAAACTACTTTTCAGCAGACTTCCCCCCCCCCCCATTTACAAATGACTTTTCTAAAATTGTCACTAAATATGCCCTCCAGGGGTGTCCATCAAAGTCCCATGCGAAAACAACTCAGACAACAAATATGGCTAAATTTGCAATGACAGGAGGGGCAGCAGTTAAAAAAAAGACTTTATTATCCTAGAGAGTGTGTGACACTGCCTTCAGTGATGCAGCTTAGGTCATTGAATGAATTTACAGGAAAGTCAATACATGCTCCAAACTTCCAATACAATTTATTTATTACCAGTCTGAAGTGTGTGGTGTTGCACTGTCGGCGGTGCTTTCAGGAGATTGCATCAGTTTGGCTGCGTGTAAAGCGAACGGGGCGTTTGCTGAGTCAATTGTGGAGAAAGAGATGAGGAAGGATGCAAAGCAACATCTGCTGGACACCCCCCCCCCCCCCCCCCCCATCTTCAACTGATGGAAGGTTGAAGCGAAGTTGTACGTTGGAACTGCGGCACGTTAATGCCGTCCGTGGATTTCGCAAATGGAGTCCGTCTGAGCTGCCGAGTGTGGGTCCAAGCAGTGATCGGAGTACACCAATAATAATCCCATCACATTTCATTCAGAATGTGAGCGAAATCAGCAGTGACAGAAACCGGAATTGTCACTTCCTCCCACTTTAAAACTGTGGCAGAGATGCACCTGCACACAAATACTCAACACGATTTCCTCTTGCTACTTACCCAAAGTTTGGAATTACCCATTATTTACCCAACCCTTTGGCCTTCTGTCCGTGTTCCATTCACTAATGAGTCAAAGTTCCACCATTTCTCCCCACACCAGGTGAAGCTAACGTGATTTCTCCTTGTGTACCCGTGCAGACGGCTCTCATTCATATTCACGTCACAATCATACCATCGCATGCTTTTTATAGACGACCCGCATTTGTACATAAAAACACTTAAAAGGGGGGGATCCGGAACTGGATGTTGTGTGGGTTTTTTGTGCCGTATTAAAGCGGGTGTTTTTCAACATAAATGAGCTTTCCCGCATGCGGTTTCGTCCGGCAGCTCCAGCTTCCTTTAGGTTTTCAGTTCAACAAATCATTTTTAGATTCTTGGCCGCTGTTCCAAACACTTTGGATCCCTCTCTGCCTCACAGACTTAAAAATGACTATTCCATAAGTGTGAATGAAAGAGACCCGTTCCCTCTGAAGACTGGGATAAGAGGAGAAGGGCGGAGCCTGTGGAAGGGAGCGGGCTCACGCCATTCCAGCCCTGGAAATAATAAGTTTAAACGCGGCTGCATGGGAAATGCATTTGGGCGACCGCAAGTTCACGAGTAAACAATGGATTTTATGAACCCCGCGGCGCGGTGCCTCGGGAGAGGAAGGCGGGGTCGGAGTTCGCGTTCTTTACATCTGTGTAATACATCAATTTTAAAGTCAATACTGTAAAAGCCTGAAGGGGCCATCACGGACAGCAGAGAGGCGAACACACTCATCCTGCAGCCGCTTTACTGTCAGATTGAAAACCCAGACTGGAAATATGTTCCTTGTGAGAACAATTAAAACTTCTGTCAGCTCTCAGCTTTAAGTGGAAAAGAATCAGCATGAAATCGGAGACAAAACATGAAACACAGACAAGGTCAAAGAAGGATTTAATGCGGTTGTAATGCCATAAACCAATCAACGTGATTTATGAAGATTTTTTAATCAGGATCTGATCTTCTGTCAACACTTTCACTGTTTGGTCTGCGTATTTCATTTTACACAAACATGACCAGATGCAGAAATGTTCTTCCTGGACTTGTTGCTGCTCGTCTGCGGGCTCCTGGGCTCGAAAGTGAGAGAAACTCCTACTGTGTCCCCGACCATCCTGTCGTTTCCCAGAATACCTCACTGCATTTCAACCGCCTCTGTCCTTTCACTTCGCAGTGGGAGGTCGGGGAGTCGATGGTGGTGGTGGTGGTGGTGGGGAGGGGAAGCCTTTTTGTGGTTCGCTTCAACTATGGCGCAATTCCCAGATCTTATCAGAACGCCGCGGCTTCAAACAATGGAAAATACACGTGTTTGCGAGCGGGTTCATGTCATAGAACCACCTCTCTCCATCGCTTCTCACAGAAACCTGCAGTCAGTATATTCCCACCGTCGTGGAATAATGAATTCCTGTAGCAGTTGCTCAATCCATCTTAGTTGCATTCATTAGAGGGAAAAGTCCCACTGTCTCGAAGACATTAGTCCTCTACCTACACTAACTGTTATGGCCCAGAAATTTTTAATTATCTTCTATAATAACTGACTGCAGCTGCAGAAATGTGCTGTCATGCTGGAATTTAATGATATTATAATATGGCAGCAGTGCAGGCGCTCCGGATGAGATGATCCGCTATAGGCTTCAATCCGAGGGCCTCGCAGCATGATGGGGAAACTTCTGCTGCTGCAGACGCCCGTGACCTCCACTGGGAAGTGTAATGGGAGCTTCTAAGACAGGAGCAATGATTTCTAATGCAAGATGTATAGCTAAATATATCTGTTGGCTCGCTGATACGGCCAAAGGCGTGTTCTTGCTGCTGCATGGCAGATTTGTGCACAAACTAACATGAAAGTACATCATGTTCTGCTGTCTTGATCTTTAAATGTATTTAGATTAGTGTTTAGTTCCAGGCCTTAGATTTTACAGTTAGTCCAGTGCGTTTTTAGTATAACATTTACAGTTACCCTGTAGAGTATTTGTGTTCAAATGGGGGAAAAAACCCTTTGGTTTTCAGACACAATTCGCCAGATCATTTTTGAGGGACGAACGTCCAAAAAGGATGCTGAGAGGGCCTCCTTTTCATATGCAAATGAAGCAACAAGGTTGCGTTAAAAATACAAACAGTCTGAGGAACGTTAACAGAGAAAGAAAATGTGGTCGGTGTTGCTAGGCGACACTGGCAGCTAAACCGTTGCAAAGAGCCTCACGCAGGACACGGTGCTTGTCGAGCCGTAGGTGCCGAACTGATCAGCAAAAGAAAGTCTGGAACTCAGACGCGCTGGTCGACCTGTTCAGATTGTTTTCCACGGTTAGGATGCATCTTTCATATATTCCCCTTTTTAGGATGAACAGTCATTGTAAAATTCGGTGGTAAACCTGTAGAAAATCTTTTATAAAATCCTAGGAGTGGAGCACAAAGTGTTGTGGTTAGACAGTTGGTGTAATCTGATCTTGGGAAAAGGGGGAACCTTGGTTCTCTCTTTCTTGTGGAACACTCTTTCATCTGTCTTGACAAGACAAAAGTCACACTCACTCTATTATAGTCTTTAGGATCTTTCCACACATTCTCTCTGTCTCTGTGAAGGCAGCAAATGTGCTAATGAGTGAAATCCCACAGATGGTCAGTCATTGTTAAAGCGCTTCAGTCAGACAAAGACTTCAGCTCTCGTTTAACGCGACACCAATTCTTCTGTCGCTCAGAGTAATTTGAAGAATGA
This sequence comes from Takifugu rubripes, assembly GCF_901000725.2. Classification (NCBI taxonomy): domain Eukaryota; kingdom Metazoa; phylum Chordata; class Actinopteri; order Tetraodontiformes; family Tetraodontidae; genus Takifugu; species Takifugu rubripes. Next base: position 10,997,671 of record NC_042304.1, read on the forward strand.
AATATGCTAACGTGAATAAAAGCCTGACAGGTCCGCGTGTTCATCAAGGATGGGAATATTTAGCAGGGATTGAATTCATATGGTGACACATTTACTTGACGGCGAGTCTTTGATTCGGCTCCTTTGTAAGTTCGGGTTGCAGCAACCGCGGCAACAGAGGTTGATCCCATATTTGCTGTTACATTCTGCCGGTTAATGATGCGGCGGCAGAGGGACCGAGCGGGCTCCGCACTTTATTTTTATCTTTTTGTGCTCCTCGGTTCGGAAGGGAAGAAGCGCATCACAGTGTTGATGAAAGCGGAGGAACTCAAAAGACAAGCTCCCAAGTTTTGGTAATATGCCGCTGGGGTTTTTTGGGTCATTTTTAACCAGGTGCGGATACTGGCAACTCAGAATGTATTCCACCTTGAAAATGGATACTCAGCTTAGCTTTTGTGTGACTTTTCTCCCCCATCAGCGACCATTAGCTCGATCACACGTTCCCCGAGCTGTTCCTTGACAAACCGAGATATTTATTTCATTTGTCTCCCCTCAAACATGGGGCCACTTGCTCTGTGCACCTGTGCCATCCACTATAGGCTCTGCTGCTTATGTTAATGTGCATTGCAGTTGTCCTTCAAGGGGTGGGAAGAAAAGAGTTTATTTTGTAGTCATGTCACATTACTGTTCTTTCAGAACCGAGGTTAGCTGCTGACAGTTGCAATTAAGTGTAAAATAACATGCTGTTCCTACCCTGTCAAAGCAAAGAGCTGGGGCAGAATGCCTACGCCAGAGAATGGCTAGAGGGATGGCTCTCCTCCGCACTCCCGTTTTTATTGGAGATGGTAGAAAGTGCTGGCAAAAAAAAGTTAGGTTTTTTGCTTCTCTGCTGCTTACCTTGTTATTCTTCTCCACACAGCCTCCATGTGTCACGACACGGTTGGAAACCTATCTGACACAAAAGCTGGGATTTAATGGAAAAGTGTAATGGGAGGTTTAAAGGGCTCCCTAAAAAAAAAAAAAACTAAAAAGGGCATCGCTTCGGAATTTTCAGAGGGGGCGTCTCTATGCGCTCCTCCGGTCGGGGTCAGGTCCCGCGTTTTGGAATGCCGCCCTTGGTGACGACGGAGGCCGCTTATGTCGGCACTCTGGACACTGTGAAAGTGAGAGGTGATTTCGGAGAAAGAGGAGACGGCGACGGAGTCACAGCGCTAACCCTATTTAATCTCTGCTGGCAGTTCCAGTTTCCAGCTGAGAAAGATATTTCTCACTCATGCCTTAAAATCCCAAATCACACTGTTCTCTTAATAAACCTATTGGCAGCCACACTGGCGCTGTGCAGCGGGAGCGATAGCTCGACCAGGCTGGGTTCCTGATGTCAGCAGCCACTTTCTTTCCTCCTAATATTTACTGTCATCATTAAAACTCCTCGTGAGACGCTGGGTGTTCTGTGGTATTTACAAATCATTTGGTCATTTTTCTTTAATGGAGGGGGGGGGGCAAGACAAGACGCAGGAAAGCCAAGTCTTAGAACCTATTGTGTCAGATTCTTTTGAGACGGAGTGTGCACAGCTCAACCGAATGTGCTATCTGTTGCAGGTGGGTACATGAATGAGTGCATTGTTGAGTCTGTCTTTGTGCAGATAAACTGACAGCAATGCCATCAAACACTTTCCCTTTATTTATTATCCTCCGGCAGAGTCTTCCTAAATTTTGTGCCAACTCTTAACGTTTTTTCCTCAGTAAGGTTGAAGGTTTATCTCGAGATCCCAGAGATATTTCAGTGAATGGACGGCAGTTCAAACTGCAAATGGAACCATATTTTGTATTGCAGTTCATGCTGTTTAGCCTGTTTAGAGTCTCCAGCGCTACTCCATGCGCAGATTGGGGCAGGACAACAGGACGGCTTCAGCGTTCATCCACATCTGCTGTGGAGGTGTTTGGTTCGCTTCTTTATTCCTTCATCAAGAGCGCCAACAATGCCTCCGAGACACAAAATGACAACCTCTTTTGTCAGGAGCGACGGGATGACATTTGAGTTCCGTCGAACAATGTTAAAATAAGCGTTACTGTGAAATAGTGAGTACCATTACCCAAGTGGACATGTTATAAGCGTGTGTGTGTGTGTGTGTGTGTGTGTGTGTGTTGTACCTGGGACACACTGAGCGTAAAGCAGTCCCTGACCAGCACCACGCTGCGTCAGCCCTAATGCCTATTTTGACAGCCAGCCCATTTTCGAAGCAGAATACCCGTATTGATCCCTGTGTTACAAATAAATAAATATGTCGACTACACAGCAACAAGCCGCCCTTGGCGATACGCCGAGCGCCTGCAGAAAGCAGCAGCTGTGGAGGTGGAAGGGCTGCGCTCTTGCAGCAGGGGAGCAGAGAAGTCAGAAAGGGTTCTGCATTGTTGATCCGCTGTGACATTGATAGACAGCAGCAGAAAGAAAGCTGATAGCCATGTTTGGCGTGCTGCTTTTTAAGGGACGGACGTGACTGCCGATCCAAAGTTGACTGAGCATGAATTCAGCAGGAGATCACCCCAAGTGGTTGAGCTGTGTGTGAGGGGGGCTGACGCTCATGTAGGACTCGCTTGACTTTTCCATCTTTTCCACCATTATAATTCCTCACTCCAGCTTCTTGTTTGTGCCAGGTTTATACGCTTTCCTTCATGCATCACCTCTGTCAGGACATAAATACATATGTTGTGTGTGCATGTGTGTGTGTGTGGAAGGGGGGGGGGGGGGGGTCGCCCTGCCGCAGAGTTCTTAGCTTTGTGTTAAATCAGAGCTAAAACAAAATCAAACACATTTTGCCATCTCAGGTCTCTGGTTAGTCTCTCTTCTCAAAGTGCCACTTGACACACTTTGGGGGGGGGGGCAGCTTATTCCAAGGAAAATATTGTTAGCCCAGATTTCTTTCAGAAAAAGCCTCCGACATGAATTTAGAGAGCAACTGGAGCAATAGCAAAGCAGCGGCCGTTTGAAAGGGTGCCACTGCAGAGCAAACTCGGCATATGCTTAACATCACTACAAGGATGTTGTTGTTTGCTGTCAGGGCCAAAAGGCTGTCAAACATCTTTAGGTATTTTTTAGGGTACGTTTGGTCACTTGTTGGTAAATCTTGCCAGTAAAAGTGGTGGCAAGGCGATAACTCAAAACCTGCGATTTGAATTCCTGCGTAGGTGTATTTTTTAATCCTTTTCCTTATGATTATTCACTTGGATTAATATTGAGAAAAATATTGCTTTGGCCCCCCCCTCCATAGTCTATAATCTTGCACTTTTTAAGTATTAAAAAGTGTACTTTAAATTCCAGGGTATGTTTCTAAATGTGTCTACAACAATGAACGTCTTGGTGAAAGAAATCCTTCAGAAAGTCTGTTTTCTTCCCCAGGAGCCACCATAGATCCTCTAATGCTCAGAAAGGAAGGAGGAGGAGGAGTACATGTTTTTCTTTTGTCTTCTGGATTTTCTGTATTATACTGGTAGTCCATTAAAATTTCGTAATGCTAACGATAACGTTTTACACTGGAGGCCAGTCATTTCCTGTCTGCAGTCTGAATGATGGAACATTCACATTTTATCTGAAGCTCCTATGTTGCCGTGTCAGAGCGTGTCGCCTCCGGTGCTGCCGCGCTCGCTCGGAGGGGTGGACGGGGTCGTCCCAGGGTGGCAGGCCTGTGAGCGGGTTGATGACGAACCATAAAACGATGTCCGAAGAGCATCATAAAGTCAGGGGGAAATAAAGACAGAGTGCCTCCTCCCTGAGTGAGTTGCATTTGGTAACATTTGCCCCGAGTTATTGGACTAATTAATTCAAGAACAAACGTCCCCAAAGGCTGCAATTAATGATAAATTTATTAGACATGATGGTACCCCAGAGGTCTGGGTCTCATCGAGGCGTCCACGCTCCTGGTGGTGTTACTTACCCAGCTGTCACTTGGAATAAAGGAAGAAAGGGAACGCAGCGTCGGAGCAGAAAAACAGGTTTGTCTGTTCGGGCCTTGTAAATTCATTTTTCAAGGCGACATCGGAGTTCCAGATCATTCCTGAGCTGAGCGCCAACACTCGCCACTTGACACGATTGTTACATACAGACCAGAGGTTGATGTGTGTGTTTTATAATGAGTCTGTCAGAAGGAAACTCTCCGGAGATTGGACATCTTCCATGCTAACAGGGACTGTCAATGCTGGGAAACCGGGGCGATTCAGTGACCTGCTTTCGTGCTGACTCTTTCAGATTGGAACAGCTGCACCCAGGTCCTTTACAATTTAGTTAAAATAACCCCCCCGAGCACGGTCACCCTCACCTCGGCGTGAAAGGAGGGAACACCAGCCGATGTAAAAGCATCCGCCGGCCAGAGAGGGGAGAGAAATCAGACTGGAATCTCAAACCGACCAGGTTTCCTGCTGGGCAGCCTCACCAGTTTCACTTCAGTCGACAATAATAATGGTGACTCGAATAACGGCAGAAGAGGTGGAGTCAGGGGCAGCGTTGTGTTTAGAAAAAACTCGCCCTGATGATTTTTCTTTTCATCCCATCTAAAGACTAAAGAGCATATCGTTTTTTCCTAAGATCTGGATGTATTTCTTTAGTTCTTTCCGATTTCATCCTGCACACAGCCTGTTACATCACTTCTGTGTGTGTGTGTGTGTGTGTGTGTGTGTGTGTGTGTGTGTGTGTGTGTGTGTGTGTGTGTACTTATGAGCGTGATATGGTGAATACCTCATGAGAAGAGTTCATTTGTTTGCAACTACAGAGTTCTGTGAGGCCAGAAGGTAGCAAATGCTTTGATGGTCCTTCTTTAGCCTCATGGGTTGGGGGGGGGGGGTCATGCATCCTTCCATTCTGCAGGAAGGGTCCCACGTGATCAGGCCAGAGAACTAGATGATGACCTCCTGACACCCAGAAGATGGGCTCAGTTGTTCCTCTGACTCCTGCTTAGCTCCAGTGGCTCTGTTAATTAGTTTGGTACTGGTTTCAATGCCTTGCTCACACACCAGTATGCACACACATCATGAACTTGTGTGGATTGCGTATCCCTGCATGTGTTTGTTCTTTTAGGCGCACGGTAGCTATGGTTACAAAAAAAAAACCCAGAAGAGATCTGACCCTACAAACACTTGTGGAGGATGTGCACGCCAAACAACCAGGATGATGTTTCCATAGCTTATGCAGGGAAACTGAACTGGGCTGGAAGACGACGTTGGATCAGTCAGCCAAGATGATTCCACAAACGTTACTTTGCACAGTTTTTAGCTCAAAAACACACATCTGGTTCCCATAGTGACATATACAAACACACACCCACAAAGAAACTATAGCATGTATGTTTTTGCACAGGGAGATTCATAAAAGCCTAAATTCCAAAGTGAAAAAGATTGCTAGAAGCTAATGCTAAAGGGTCTGACCGATGATTGTAATGGTCTCTGCCTGGTAACTGAGTTAAATCAGTTTCCTACAGGGGTCCTTGTCTTCTAGAAGCATTGGTAGATATTGACGTGTGCACACAACTGATATTGGACATGATTAACTGTCCTCCTTATTGATATATGCTGCATTTGACACGTGTCCACACTTTCCGTCTCTCCCAGTGATTTTTGGCCAGATGAAATTTCCCATAGTGGAAATTCTCTAATCCAAATTCCAGATCGTCCAACCCAGTTCAACAGGACTCCCCTCCCTCTTTTCTCCTTCCTTTGCAAACGGGGTCTTTTTTTGTGGGACGCGTCCCGGGCTAAATCGGGACGGTCAGTCTGGTTGAGGAGAAAGTGGTTTTGGTTTGGCGGGTCAGGGAGCCGGCGGAGGGCGCGCCGGGGCAATTTATGGGCCTAGCACGCACGTGTGCCCGTTAATGCACTGGGTGCTCGTTCCCAGCCTTTTGGTGAAATTCAATGAGGCACAGCTGTGCCACAGTTCTAAAATTGAGACTTTCTGGCTGTCAGTGGTCGATGAAAGCCTGAATAGTTGCTGAAGTCGATTCAAACCTGACCCCAAAAGGCCGACTTTTGTGATTCTGTCTTTGGGGCTTTTGTTTGTACCTGTCGCCTTTTTGTCTGACAAATCCAGAAGGATTGCTGACGGTAACAGGTGTTCAACAAAAAGAACATTTCTCCCACTGATTGGGACACGTTGCGATGCACCTCATTGAAACACCCCCCCCCCCCCACCCCGTTTTTAATTGCACGGAAAAAGCCATGTTTTTTTCCCACACTGAGGCTCCAGTTTACTTTCCATCAGCTCAAATCTTAGGCTGAAATGAAGCTAGCGCATTCAGACGGCAGAACCAAATCTGTATCGCGGGCCTTTTTGTGTTTGCAGAGCAACAAAACAGCAGCAGAACAAAGAGCACTGTGATTAGGGCTCAGGGTTGCTCTCGCTGGAGGATTTTAATTGGCAGAGGAAAAAGGCCGAAGACACGGAGGAGAAACTCGTACCAGATTCCCCCGAACCAACATCTGGGTCTGGAGCACCATCGGCAATCTGAGGTCCTAATGAGGGAAGTTTTTGGTTTTTCGGGGTTGTTTGGGTTTGTTTGTTTTGTTTTTGCAGGAGGGGGTCATTGCAGTCATTGCAGCCAAACGTCCTGCTGGCCACCTGGTTGCCCTGCTCGAGGACCTTTTTTTTTTCTATTTACTCCTTAACTACAATGAAGCAAAGCAAAAAACACTGTCACAATAGTGCCACAAGAAGCTTAATTAGGTTTTACCAAAAAAAAGGGCCGCTCCGCCATCGACACAGGCAGCGGCGTCCCTTGCCTGCCGTTTATTTTGAAAGTAATCACCCTTCGCCCAGGTGCAGAGGAGGGAGAAGATATTCATGACTTTGTTGTTTTTTTTTAAAAAAAAAACCTAAACCCTATAAATTTCTACCACCCTTTGCTTTCAGTCCAAGCGTCCTTGATGATAAGGGTATCATTTTAATGTCTTTTCTCTCCATTTCAGTTGTTTTCTCTCGCCCATTATCTCCACTCTGCTCTGCCTCCCCCCCCCTCCCCAAACACAATGTTAACAAGCTCCTTCTCTGGCCTATCTGCTGCTGGTGAGACAGCTCTACAGAGGGACAAGGTGAGGGGGCAGAGTGTGTTTTTTTGTACCATTATCCATCTCATTGTGTCCCCACACGGGTGCACGTGCACATATGACCACATCACGACAGTAACAATAATCATGGGATTTGATTGCCAGCTATTTGGCTCTCTGTAATTGATGACTCCAATATTTACCTGCGCCTTGTAAACATTCATTATAAGGTTCCTTTCTAGAAAGGTGAGCTGGGGAAGAGAACAGGACTAGTCCAGCCTGCAGGGACCAGCTGTCAGTTTGACTAATGGCAGAAATGAATAAAATCTCATAATTGCTTTAGGAAAAAAGGGACAGTCTCCACCTTATCTGGAGCCAATATGCATTTTAAAAATTTTTGGCGGGTTTATTAAATTCCACCCCACCTCGCTAACTCCATCGCCCGGCCCCCACCGTGATACATTAGAGACAGGAGCAAGTTCTCAAATTTCAAATTTAATTTTCTACTCACCGTACACACAGGCCCCATAATCTGATTGGGACATTATTGTGTTTCTATTGACATTAGCATTGTTATTATTTTGTACTGTGTAAATATCAGGAACGTGGGGAGCGTACCTGGCTGCTTTGCCAGGAAAGAATTATTTTGCATTTTTATTTTGTTTTAACGACCTGATGCATTATGTCATCACGAGAGGCTGTGTGCAGCATTACTCAACCTTAACTAGCTTACACTGGCTAACTGACGATTTCATTCACTGACATGCGCCACCCGGCCACTTCGGGGACAGGGCACCAAAACGGTGTATCAACGTGATATATCAAATTTGGGAGAGCCACTGCAGGCCATGTAATGCTTTTAGAGTGCACGTGTGTCCGAGCGCCGGCGAAGTTTCCTGCGATGTGTTTTGTGCTAGGAACAAGCTGCAGAGCAGTGAAGTGCAAAGCTCTCAGCCGGATAAGGTATTCAAAGAGAGAGGGATGGAGGGAGAGATTAATGGCAGCAGGGATGGAGGGAGAGAGGGACCGATACGGGGCGAGCCAGCGCAGTGATGTACAGCGTGGGCTCGCTTAGACAAGTCGACTCCTCTGCACCATTAGGCCTAACGGTGAGCAGACTGGGGAAGGCTGCAGAAGGAGAAGAGAGCATTACTATCAAATAAACATCTTGTATGGGTCCGCTGCATCTTTACACATCCATTTGTCTCTTCTTGACTTTATCAGGTGTGGCTTTAGCCCCTCTTTCCAGCCAAGCCATCCTCTAGCATCCTTTTTCCCCCCCTTTTTTGTGCAATTCTTTAAGTGGGCAGTGAAGCATATTTGTGTGTCACGGGGGCAGACAACTGATCATGTCCATTCGTCATGCTGTCAAGTTAATTACCAGACTCCAAAGGAGAATGAGATTACCCCCCTCCATTTCCAACGGACACTCGCACCTCGCTCTGGCAAACACACACACACGGACCAGTTCACCCCCACCCCACACACACACGCGCGCGCACACACATGCATGTGTTTAAGTGTCACAGGGAAATATTGATCGCACCATTCTAACAACTTACTGGAGCAGTGAACAGGATCAGGAATATGGAGAGGAATTACACAAGGTCAGGGAAAAATGTCCTCATATATTCTACAGTGGACTAACGCAGTGACCCTGAGGCGCTCGGGTCCGCTTGTCTCGTCGTTTCCTTTTTTTCACTACGCTAGCTGAGCAGGGATTTCTCGTGCAATCCAACTTTGTTCTGCGCTGAGAAGTTTGCTCCCACACTTGTTTAATCAAAGAAAACACTTTTAAAAGTGGACTGATCATTAGTGGATAACAAGCTGAAGTACTCTGGGCAGTGAAGACCGTTTCCTCCATGAGGGACGAGTGAAACAGTCGGACGCAGGATGACCTCTCTTCTCTCCAGGTGAGTCGTCTGCGTCTCCGTATGTTTGAAGTGAGGCATAACTCAAACAAGGCGGGTTAGGGCTTAAATGAAAGCGTTTGGAACCTCTAAAGACTCGGTAGTCTTAGGATTCGTCTATGAAGAGCCCACACGCTGCCGATCTGTCATCAGGATGCAGGCAGAGGGGAAGACAACCCTTGCTAGGTCTCTCAGCCCCCAGAATAATTTCATGAGGGAAAACTTCCTTTATCCTCAGACGTCATAGGGATGCAAAAGTGTCTTCTAGTAGTTCTGAAAGATTAGATGACCTTATTGAGCCAAGAAAAATAATAGTCGTATGTCAAACAACTTGCATGTGTCCATGAGTGAAGCTTCCTTCCTCATTAGAACGTGATTAAATGCTGACTCACCCTCCCCCTGTCTCACTCTGACAGTCAGGATTTTCATCTAAGCGTCCACAGATGCGTCCTCCTGCAGAGCTGACTTTAAAAGTCATGGAACTATTTCCCGTCCCCGGGACTTTTATAAAGTCAGTCGCTGAGTAGCTAACGCTCCGTGACGGCATCCAGCTGGCCGACGTTGCGCCAGGGCGGCCCTGGCGACATCACAGCAAGCTGCTAGTGACCGGCTAGCCAGTCGCAGGCCGCAGATGTCAGGCAGATGAGCGCGAGGGTGAAAACTCGCCGCTCGTAGAGCCGCCCTTTTACCCCGTCCGCTTCCTTCAGGCGAGGCAGGTTGAGCCTTCGAAGAGGTGTCAAACACGCCTTTCAGCGAGATAACTTTGCATCGTGTGAGGAGATGACAAGTCAGTGGGATGGGTGGAGAAATTAAATACACCACCACGAGGTCCCCCACTCCTCCCCCCACCACTACTTCCTCATGCTGTCAATTAGTCTCAATCAATCTAGTCATTTCTGTTTAGAACCATTACAATGACTCAAGCCTGCCGGCTTGTCCGTCAGTGCATAATAAAAAACCACAATGTATGTTATCTCAACACTTCTGTCAGCGACTGGCAGCAGAAGCCTCCCCTAATTGCGCCGCCGCACCGGACAAAACGAGCACTGTTTCGTGCGATCGAGGCTGGGGAGGAATACTAAAACACACTAAAACACACTAAAACCTCCGGCTACTTTTGGATCGCCATGACATTCTACCGCTTCAAACCTCACCAAAACCTTCTGAATTAAAATGTTGCCTTGTCTTTCAAACTTCAGAGGGTTAGTGGGGGTAGTTGGGAAGGTTAGGGTAAGGAGCGGAAGAGTGTATTATATCTATGAAAGTCCTCAGAAAGATAGGAGTACAAGGATGCATGCGTGCCTGCGTGTGAGACCGAGGCCATGAAGGCCATCTTCTTCAACGGGGATGCCATAAATATGGCACACGGTCGTAATAAAAGGTGCCAGCTTGCTTGGCTAAATACTAAAGTGACGTGGGAGTGACGCTGTCAATCTTCGCCTTCCGCTGAGAGTCAATTAGGTGATAAACAGGACAGTATGTCTTTGGCAGCGTAGAGGAGGAGGATCGGCTGTCCGTTAATGTCCTCGGGCAAGGTAACCTGACGGTACAGCTCCACCGTCAGGGATGGAGAACTATGTGCGACTGGCCGTGCCACTTTAGAGGAAAGGTTAGGCGTGTTAACTGTGTGTCAGTGTGTGTGATGTCTGGGCGTGAGTGGCTGCACAGATACCTGATCTAAAGAATCCACGTGTAATTATGCGCTTCCAAGCAAACAAAATGGAAATCGCTTGCGATGGTAAAGAAAATGATCATGATGGAGGCAACTGGGACGGAAATGGTGGAGAATATTGATAAGCTATTGTTCTGCATAAATACCTGAAAATTTACTGCTCCGAATGTGTGCGCACGTGTTCAACAGTATAGAGTAAACACGCTAGAATACAAAATTATGCACATGTATGTTTCTTTTGTTATTATCCTGTATGAGGCCGTGAATATTTGTATTCATTGCTTTTGTTAGCGAGACAAAGTCATCATTCACGCACACACACACAATATGGGGTGTAGGTCTGTAGGAAGCATGATTATGGCAGCCATTAAGTATGCAGAATGTATATGATACACAAACAGCATCCTTTGGATTATCAGCAGCGCTCCATGTCCGTGTGGTTAGCAGCGTTCCGAGAACATTCCATATATTTGGCCTGCATAGTAAATCCAGCCTGGCCCAGCTGAGGGAGTTATGGCACGCATAGTGAGCACGAAGACATTCAGGTCGAACACCAGCAGCAGCGTATTTGTATAATTAACTGTGTCAATATAATGAGCAGATAATAAAATATCCTCTTCATGTTGAAGATGAAGAATATTACCCTAATTATTTTAAAATTAGTCTTGTGTGTGTGTGTGTGTGTGTGTATATATACAGTATATACAGTATGTTCCCATTGAGAAGGAGAAAACATCAAGAAAACATCAAGAAGACACTGTGCTAGTCCAGCTGTTCAAGGCTAACCAAATAACGGGTTAGTATTGTCAGGGTTTTTAACCCCGAAGACGGGAATTATTCTTGAAACACGCTGAATGCGCCTACACAACCTTTGCCGCGTGCACACGCAGACATTTCCATCTGAGTTGCGTTTGCATGGCATTTGACCTATTTTCTTAAGCGTACCCTGCGTGTAGGGGGTGAAAATGTAATAACAACCAGCACAGAACTGGTGTCACTGTATTGCATTTAGATCCGTGCTGGTAAGAAAGGAGCTGTCTTTCGGCACGCGCGCACCATGAAATTCAAGTGGCGGCGGAGTGACATTGTCAGTTTGTTTTCTCCACCTTGTCTGTCGGTTGAGGTGCGTAAGTGTTGGGGCGGGGGGGCTGCGGAGGTCATTGAGGGATGCGCAGAGTGAATAACCTTCCCTGGTAACAGCTGTCAGAGCCGCCGGAGCACAGTGGAGGAGAGAATAGCAGCACGTAGCGCCGAGAGGGGCGGGCGACACAGGCGGTGGGCGTGGCCGGACTGTCTGCCGAGCTCAACCGCCGGGCTCAAGCGCGTGTGATGGGTGGCCACACCGAGCTTCTTGACGGGGGTCTCGGGACCCAGGGAGCTCATTGTTTAACACACTGCTCATCTCTTTTATTCCCCCGAATGCAGATTCCACGCACAGCAGTGCACCACATGCAGGCTCAACAGCGGGCCGGGGCGCAGCCTTTGTCAAGGTGTCATCCAGCAACGCAGCATCTCAGCATGGTTCAACAGCGGCCACGACAGGGGATGCGGACCCCATGAAGGGGATTAGCACCGCACCCATTGTCTGCAGGAACACTGCTGCTGGATTTGGCTGCATGGTTATTCAACGACTGTATTTCTATTCTCCGGCAGTTGACAGGGACGCTCAGCGGCCCCGCGGTTGTTCCGCTGCAGTATCAGAATGTGTCGGTGTCACGGCCCCGGCAGAGGCCCTTATTATCTCCGCTGACATAATGAGGAAAGGTGCGATGGCGAATTCTGTTACCGCTGTCTGCTGCCTGACCTGCGGGTTAGAGTGTTTTAACGGGTTAGGCAGAAGCTTGCTTCTCATGTATAATTTACTGTTGATTCTGTTAACACTGAAAGGAAAGCATGTTGACCGGGACTTAACCTACGATGGTTTGGTCGGATTTGATGTTATGAATACAAAATCGAGTGCTTCTTCGTCTCTAATTCTTTTAGGGGCGGGCACGGTTGGTGTTGTTTTACTTGTCATTTAAATCTAATTGTGTTTCTGCTGGACAGATGAATGCCGCTGAAATGGCATCATAGAAGCAAGTGATTAAGAGTTAATTAATAAAACAACACCTAAAGTGACAGGTAAGGAAAAAAAATAACAAAGAAAAGCCCCTTCAATGAGCTGAAATTAATGTTTATATGATCGCACGTAAAACAAGGGGACTCAAATATTTCATCATTTAAGGTCTAAATATCTTGATTTTATGAAGGTTTCGTGTGGTTTTTCACCTTTAATTCAGATCTTTCTTCTAGCTAAATAAGCCAGAGATTTATGGCAAAAACACACAGGTTTTGCCCCTAGTTTCCTGTCCAGGATTGTCCAAATCCTCGGCCTTTGGGGCCGCGCTCTGCAAACTCAATTAGCAAACCCAGCCTCTCTAACTCAATCATCACATCTTAGCAGATAAAGCTCATGCTGCACGAAATCCTTAGCTCTTGCCTCATTATTTTCACACAATAAACAATGAGACTTTTTTATAGTTCCCCCCTTCACATAGAAACACTTTCACACGCAAACAAATTACGAGACAGTTCCGTAGTCATGCTAGCGCTGCCAGAGCGTGCTCCGATGTTGATGATACCGTAAACAAAACTCCATCCGGACTTAAGGCGGAATTACAGACATGTGCTTCGCTGCCCCGGTCTGAATTTGAGTCTTGTTTCTTTCTTTCAGTTCTGTTTATCCAAAGATTTACCACATACCTTAGCATAAGACAGTGAACGCAAGAGACAGGGAAATCCTCTAAAGCACAGCTCAGAAGTGATTTACCGATGACAAAACAATCCCAGGATGAATGATTCACATTGTACCGCCGTATCCACGGTCCTGTTACTGGCTGTTGTTGACCACGTTGCCGTTGCAACAGATTGAGTTGCAGATGTTTGCGCTGGCTTTTGGGCAGCCGTTGCAGGGAGGTCTCACTCTCCCGCTTCAGCGAGGAGCCGTCACCGTGCAGGCCCCAACCGCTGCTGAACACTCGTCGACATGGGGAGGATCAGTCCTCCGGTCACGAGATGACATGCAGCTGTGCAGTCTTGCACGCATTTTATCATTAAAGAGAAGATTTTCTGCTTCTCTTTTATATTTTTTTGTCAACTCGTCCAGTTGAAACCCTGGTGCAACATGCTACAACAAAGGATGATTGTTGAATTCATGTTGTTTCACCTCCTGGTATTGTGGTAGATTTAGAAAAAGAAAAAAAATTGTGTTCAAAATGACAGCATTTACAGACGTTTGTTCTTTTATTTATTTATTTTTTAACTGGGATTTGGTGCAGAAGCTGAACAGGCTCCTGAAAGATACGGAACAGAGCAGAACAAAGGGAAAATCCCCTTTCAGATCGCACAGCCGCAGGGTTGCGCTTGAATCTGCACTCTCAACCTGCTAAACAGCCAAAATCGCTGTTTGTTTGCGTTCCCGCTACCTGCCCGTCAGAATGTTTGAACCCGGGGGAGGTGCCGCGCTCCTCCTGAGGAAACAACAGCAATTTTAAAAAATAATCCGACATCCATCTGCACACTCTCCTATTCAAATCGAAGCCCAAAATCAACATTGTTGGTCGAGTTGGGCTCGGTTTGTGTTTTCCGAGAGGGCGGCGTGGATGCGGCGCATGGGGCCAGGCAGGAAGCACTTTCTTCTGCGTCTGTTTTGGCAGGCGCGGTGGCGCGTGGGTGGTGACCAGACGTGGCAGAAATCTGCGAGAGGTGTCTCACGTCGGGTAGGTCACTTCCAATTCACCGGATCGCCGCGTTGCTTTACAATCAGCCCTGTAATTAAGGGGAACCAACCCAGAAATTATCAATCAGCGAATTAGTGAGACGCTGCAAAACAAACCCAGCTCCTGATTAGAGCCCACTGGCTGCCCCCACAAGATGCTGCAGCCTTCCAATTCAGAGGTTTGTGAATGTTGTCCAACAATGGAACAATGTCCATCTGTGGCCACACAGATAATTAAAAATATTTCTCACCATTATGTTCACGTGTGCTGCTTCTTTTCCCGCCCGTTTCAGACCTGTTAAACCTAAATTCCCCCTCAATTTAAAGGGTTTGTATCTGCGGTCTGTCAACCCTCCAGGTCCGTTCTGCAGCCGTGCGTGCGGCAGCGCAATAAATATGTCAGATAATATGTAACCAGCTATTAACTCTGCGATGACCAGGAAAGAGGGCGAGCAATCCGGTGGTGGAAATCCCTGATTAGTGGTTTCCTTCTGTTTGGAAAATTGTAGCCTAGGAAAATGCTTATGGCGTGAAAAAGGGGGCACGCACTTGTACCGTTCCACTATCGTGGTTTTAAGAAAACAAAAAGGAAATGCAGCATTTAGGAAACACCAACATGGTTTCTTGACACTCATAGTTTTTCATCCACTACATTTTTAAATGCCTCTAATGCATTTTCCATTCTAGCTTTATTTTCTTTGGAATATGATTTGCTTGAAAGCGGACCTCTATTTCCCATCCACACATTTCCTTTGCCACCTCTGGGCATGGGAGCATCAAAATGCATAACAAGCCCCCGATAGTGTCAACAGCCTGCAGCTCATCTCTAAAGTAAATGCTGGCCAGACAGAATTAAAGCCAGGGCCCTGTGTTTTCCCTGGCAAACCGTTTTCAAGCTCTCTCCATCAGAGAGAGGTTATTGTGAGAGACGGAGGGACAATAAGGACGAGAAGGCAGCTTGGCAGGGGCGGCAGATGACAACACATCAGGCCCGGCTTCAGCGTTGATGTGAAGATTTGGTCAGGAGAACTTTAATTGTTTTTCTTTGCTCAATCCGTAATCGCAGTCCTTGTGACTTCTCCAAGGTTTTTTTAAAAAAAAAATATTTTGGAAGCGACCTGCCCGTCAGAGCCGGATCCAAACGGAGATGCAACAGGAGCGTGGTGCTCTGCTGGCGGCAGGTGGGTGTTGGAATGAGACTGGAGCCACCAGATCACAGAGCCTGGATCCTCTGGCAAGCAGCACAGTGTGAAATTTAGAGAATTTCTTCGATTGCTGCTGCAGCTGCGTCAGGGAGGAGCTCCGAGAGGAGAATAGGCTGGATGAGGGAGCAGAATTTAGATGTGATCTCTCGGGCAGCTTGGGTGCAAAAAACAACAATGGCGAGGAAACAGCA
Source organism: Takifugu rubripes (assembly GCF_901000725.2). Classification (NCBI taxonomy): domain Eukaryota; kingdom Metazoa; phylum Chordata; class Actinopteri; order Tetraodontiformes; family Tetraodontidae; genus Takifugu; species Takifugu rubripes. The sequence continues at coordinate 11,013,411 of NC_042304.1, forward strand.
GGCGTTTTTCTTTTTCTGGGAATTCAGAGGGAACATTTTTACACTGAAGCGGACGCTCTTTCCTGTAATGTTAGTGACAGCATTCGTGTCATTTGTAATGCAAACGCAGAGGTTTCAGTTATTTTCTGTTGCATTGGCCATTGAAAGAAGCATCATTTTGATTATTGAGGAACTACCTGTGACAGAAGGAATCTGCTGAACACCGACAATGAGGGACGGGCACAACGTGGCACATTTGGGTTGATTTGGATTAAATAAAGCAGACAGATCTGATCTCAACTAACACAGGGACTTTATCTGATACTTGGTGTATGGGCAGGAATGGTGGATATTTTCAGACTTGCGCGGTTCTTAGTTTCCATGGCTCAAAGACGCACTTATGTGCTGCATGTGACACTCTAACAGGCCGCTGTCCACTGTAATCTGGCCTCCGGGACATTATTTAGAGGTTCTGTCTCTCTGCCGCCATGATTTGTAAAAGTAAGCAGGGAGCAGATAGAATTTCAAAACACAGGCGCACCGCCGGGCCCTCGCTGCACCTAACTCGCAGCAGACCCCACGTTTTATTTACAGATCGCAGTCACATACCATTTCGTCGCCCGCCATTGTTGGGACGAAAAACAATCAGCGAGAACTCAAACGGGCCCCCCCGCCACCCCCACACCGCACCCCCCGCACCCAGTTCATCTCACCAACCGTCACCCCTGCCAGGGTTTGTTGGAACGGCTGAACTCCTGTTTGGAGGCCCGCTGCTCACTTCAGTCTGCCGGCCAGCAGGTCGCAAATGTTCACGTACCCATGAGGGCACACACACACACACACACACACGCACACACGTGCACTGACACCGATACGCGCGCACACACATGTTGTGATAGCTGTGAAGTATGTCTGTTGAGCTGACTTCTTGTGTAAGTAAGCTGAGAAGAATCCCCCCAGGTGATGGGTTCCTTTGGAGGTCCCTGGCCGCGGCGGCCAGCACAGGCCTGCTGTCTTCCTCTCCCCACCCGCCTCCGTCTGTGTTGCCCCCCAAACCTCCCCCCAGACTCGGGGACAAAAACGAAGATGCAGAAAGAGGAGAGAAGAGAAAAATCCTACGCCAAGAGAGGGTAATAATGCCAGCCTTTGTCCTGCACTCATTATTTTCGCTTTGATTACAATCTGGAACAGCTCAAGTTACCCTAAATCTGCCGGCTGAGGCTCGAGCTGAAATTGTGCTGCGGTGAGTGATGGTTGGATTGAAGCTGCCGCGGGGAGGGAGGGGGAGTGCTATCGAAAGAAGGAAGGTGGGGGAAAAATGATAATAAAAGCGCAATAAACAGATAAATGAGAGCAGAGAGCTGCGTCTGGGGTACCAGTGTGACAAACTCGAGGCTTCGTAATAAACACAATGTGGGGTTGGAGGAGAGCTAAACGACCAGGCCGACCGTGTAATTCCTGCAGGATCGCTCCGATGCCAACGGGAGGCCTCTGTTATGCCAGAGCGGCAAAGCTGAGAAAGGGATTGGATGGATGAGCGGGCCGGCCTGCTGAGATCCTCCGGACGGTGTCACCGGTACAATAGGCTCCAAGGTGCCGGATCCAGGGCCCGACCATCAGCAGACCTTTAAGCACCAACACAGCGTGGCAATAATCACCACCCTCTGGTCCTCCCATCTGCTCACAAGCGGTGACCTGACATGACTCCACTTTACCTCCACCCGGCCGTCATTCTCCGCTTTCGCCCTCACATCCGTCCTCCACCGCCGGGGCTCGTCTTCCACCCGCGGTGCCTTCAGTCCTTTTATCACGACCTCTTCTTGGACAAAATAGTTCTAAAAATCCCCACGTTTGCAGCGTTGCATCGCAACCAACAGATAAAGATCAACCAAACGGCGCGGCATTCACCCAACCTGGCAGTTTCACCATGACCTCATCAAAAATATGTTTCCCTCCTGGAACCAGCTACTACCGGTCATAACCAGTTCCGGTAGTCCAAATGTTAAACATTCCAAACTTTCATTGACTGACCTATTTTTTGCATCCATACACCCCATTTATTTACCAATGAACCTCGAAACTGCCGAGTAAATGTCAATGACGTTCATTTTTCACGAACAGCTAAAATAACCAGCCGTAAAGAATGCAACCGCTGCTGTAGTTGTGGCTTTTTAGGTCTTTATTTTTTAGTTTCAGTGCAGAATCGGTGTTGCCGTCCCTACGCTGAGAGCCGGTCGTCACAGTTGTACATCTATTCTCGCCGCCTGTAACGCTCAGATTAGATTTACTAATTAAAAAGGAGAAGGAGGGGAAAAATAATATTATGAGGCTCCCTAACGCTTCTCTGGGTGGTGATGAGTGAGGACAAAGTTATTATTCTTTTGAACTCCTGCAGCGTGGGGGGGAAGGCAGCAGACATTTAAAGCAGCATGACGTTGCTGGTTGTTATTTCTTACTTTTTTATTCCTGCGCCGGAGATTTATGACTTGATAAATGCCTCAGACTCTTTTTTTTTATCTCAAATGGGGATAATTTACACACACCTCACGGGCAGTTTATCTTTCTCTGCTCCTCTCCCAGCGAGTTCTTTCTGGTTTTCAGTTTCTATCAGTTGGGTTGTTTAATTCTTTTTGAAATTTCAGAGTTTTGGTGGGGGGGTTTCAGCCGTGTCTCCATGACAATCCACCACAAACTTGGGATTTCTTTCTGATTTCTAAATGTCATACATACATAAAATGTATGGTGACACCCAATAATTGGTGTGGGAGTGTGTGAGATCTGTAAAAGAACATTTCTATCTTTAGTTAGGTGTATCTTTAACTTATTAGTTCATCAAACGGCGCTAGGAAACAGAAGCAACTGTGTTCTGCTGTCAACCCTGACCCTGGATCAGAACATTGTTGGCAGCCTGCAAAGATTTACAAATGCATGAGTGTGAAGAGGGACAGAACCCCCCGGAGAGAACCTGCAAACTCCAGGACCCTCCGTCTCTTTGCCCCCATTAGAATGCCATAACACGGCTCATTTAAGGGAGGTGGACAGACTGGGGGAGTTAAATTAGGGCTTCAAATAGAAACACTTGGCACAGGATTTAAGATATTCCCAACGATTAAGCTGGATCAGCCCTGAATTTCATCACTGTGGCAGACAAGACTCAACTGTTCCCACTTGGAACACAATGAGCACATGAATGAGGGCTTTACGTGCACAACTGCTCCTTTAAAGCAGCTCTACCCCCGATATCTGAACATTTATACTTATAAGTATAAAGTTAAAGGTCTTTTTATTTATTTTTGGACTCACTAATTGAGGCAACTCTAGATGGATTAATACAAACAGTTTGTGGACTTGGGTGAGCGAGCACCTTGTTTTGTGCCGTTAAATGCCTGAAACATGATACATCACCGAACGCAGCTGTGATAGATCGTAATAACCGTATCGTCTGAGGATTAATTTGCGGCCCGACGGGCTCACGTTCACTGGAACTTGTTTTGTTTATGAAATAAAAAATGTTTGGAGGGAGTAATTCGTCTTTGCCTGGTGTGTCGATGTCTGTTATGATTAAAGAAATGAAGGAATGAGCGGCTCAGAGGAAGAGGAAAACCCCCGTCCTCCAGACTTTTTTGGCCTCCGTCTGCACTGTGGCTCTGCTGGATGTGAGCTGGCGATCGGCAAAACCCTCCAGAGAATAGGAAGAGGAGGAATACCAGTGAATTTAGACACTTCCCTCCACCCTCAACATGATGGTGCAATGGGTGGATATTCCGTTTTTGGAAACTATCCCTTTAAGTGTAAAAGTCTGGCTGGATTAATTATCATGTTTTCACTTTTACACACCTCAGATGTTGTGAGGAAAGACACCACAGTCATTAAAATGCATTTTAATTTCCAATGGTAAATTAAAAAAAAGATAATCAATAAAAACAACAATAAATAGACAGATGTACCAGGATCCACTCTCCTGCTGTGCACGTCCATTTTTTAAACCTTTAAAAAAAAATGTAAATCTTTGGATTCTTTTTAATTTTTGTAGTTTAATTATGTCAAACGTGGACTATATTTCCAATTTTTGCATTTCACCCTCTTGGTGAGGACCTTTGTGCCTTGCCGTCTCATCGAAGCTTCCTCATTCAGCCATTGCATCATTTCCTGTCTGGTTCTCGTCATTCTCATCAGGTGCGCCGGTGTTCGTTGGCCCATTGGAATTAAAACAACCTTCATACATTTTGCCTCCGATAGTTGAATATTTCTTACCTCCTGACGGCCTGACAGCGTCTCACTCCTCTATTGTGCATTGAGAAGAAAAACCTGCGTTGTCGGGTCGGTGATGGATTTGATGCCCAATTTGCTCGCTCACGTGTCAGTTACGCAGACAAATACGTATCAGCGCCGCAGTCGGGCCTGGATTTTGGGAGCTGTTACAGCCTGTCAACACAGTGAGAGTGCATCCATTAATCACAATGCACTTGATCAGAATGCAGCAAACCTCTGCTGTTTCCTGTGATGGAAGGACAGGAAGGCTGCGTTAGATCTCCTTCCGCTAATTGGGTTAGTCCCGCTAATGGCCATTTAGATGGAGGATAGCAGGGAGGCATTTTACTCCACAAATGTGGTGATGGAAGTAGATGCTATCCTGTATTTGAATTATACACAAGATTTTAAAAAAAAAAGTTGCTTCCTACTTTAAGAATGGAGCGCCAGTGTGTTGCTGCGCTGGGCTGTGGTTCGCGCTGCGATGATTATATTTAATTATATCGTCGTACAGCAGAGGCAGTTTTGTTGTCAGTTTCATCAAAGTTATCTACGACATGAAGGGAGGGAGCCACATGCTCCACGTTCTCCACGTGTTCCACCGCACTGAGGTCATTGTCAGTGGAACGTGGCCTCAAACATGCTAAAGAACAACAACGGAACGCGATGCCAAGACCTGGAAATTGAAAAGGGAATTAAAAATTACAATTCCTGCATGCGCAGCTGCCCAAATCAAATTGCTTGTCATACACTCCTGTGCAATATCCTGTCCTGTGCAGGCACGCTAGTAATGAAGTCATGTCTGGCGTAAGGAGTTCCACAAGAGGGTCACAAAAATTAAAATCTGGGGGTCCCAGCAACAAACCTCCGACGCTTCCCAACCGAAGTGGCTGCAGCTCACGTAGAAGAGAGTTGGTGCAAATGTGGAGTTAAAATCTCCACAAATTCTCCACAATTTCAACCAAAATTCAGATTTGTAGGTATTGTTTTACTTGGATGAAAGAATTAGTGCTCATCTGTCTGGTTTATGTTTCCACGGCACCTCAAATGTCCAGAAAATCTTATACAAACCATGCTGATGAGACATGGGGGGGTTTGGCCGCTGCTGTGGTCCCCGCATGTACGGAGGTCCACAGCCCCGCCCCTGGAGAGTTTCCTTTTTTTTCCCAGGTAAATGATAAAACTTCCTGTGGTGGCAAAGGGGGCTTCTGAAGCATATTTAATTTACTTTCATTTATTTCTTGCTGCTTTATTTTCGAGTGGGTGACAGATGAGTCGGCAGTCGTTGCCGTCGTCAGTCCTGGATTTATGTGAAATATGTGGATTGGAGACAGGAATTAAAACCCCCTAATGAAAGCTTCGGCCAATTTTGTGACGTCCCACGGTGTGTCTAATAACGTACGTACAGATGTGATTCCCAGGTATGATATTTAGCTCCCGGAGATTATGGCATGGACTCCCGCAGACTCATTTCAGGAAGATATTAGTTGAAAATTGGAAATGTGAGGTGGGGGCAAAGATTAGAATGAGTGTGCCGGAGAAATGATGGCTTTGATGAGATTTGGTTGAAATAGTGCGACTAAAAAGTCTCGTTCTCGTGTTTCTTTGGGTTGTTTTAATCTGTGTGAATGGGGAGAGAGAGAGAATATACAATAGAAAAACATAACGAGGTTAATCAGTAAATAGATTTTGTTAAAGAGGCGGTGGTGTGTTTGATCCTCCCGTGGTGTGTTTGATCCTCCCGCCTCCAGCTTCACGTTCCTAAACTGGGCACCACGCACCAGCACAGACGTCTTCACATCTGGTTTGGAGGACGGCCCCCGGCGGACGGAGGCTGGAAGGTGCCGGTGCCGGCGGTCCGCTCCTGGTAATGATTTGTGGCATTCCTCTGCTCCCAGAACAAAAACAGGGGAGAGGATTCAAAACAGAGGCGCCCGTGTGTTCCAAGAGGTAACCCAATCTGTCCAGCAGGGGCTCGGCGTGTGTGATTAAATGACTGAAGGGGGTATAAGAGAGGGGTCCCCGGGGTCAGGAGAGGCAGAGCCGCTGTCAGGTCCCACTTCCACCCAAAAACACTGAGAGGGTCACAGCAATTTCCCTCCAGTCAGAAGTGGGTCAGGGTTCCGCTTCCCTTCTGTATCAGTCACCAAAGGAAAACTGGAGGGTGCAGGGCCGGGCTTTGTAGAATTACCTCCCGTAATCCCCCGTGAGTCAGGAAAATACGCTTCTGTTTGGCGGCGTGCGCGAGAGGTTACACGAGGGGAAACGGAGAGAAGTCTGCAGATTGTACATTTCTATAATATTTCATTAACCTAAAATGTAATTATCCCATTCCTAATTGGCGGGGCATCTCCTTCTGGTTGCCGGCAAAGTCACGCTCGCTTGTTAATTATTGTCAGCGCGTCACCTCACCTGGCTCGGCAGCAGGAAGTGAGCTGGGACAGCTATTGCGGAGGAACTGAATGTGAATACATTAAGGGTGGAAGTAAGCTCAATAACGATTTAAGTAGCTCGAGGTGGAAGGGATTATCTTACTCCGCTTTTCCCCCCTCCTTGACCCAAAATTCAGGCTTCTTTCTTCTCCACTTACCTCCCTTTTCATTATGCTCGAAAACCACACGCCATACATCTCAGTCCACTCGTTCACAGCCGGGAATATTATCACCACACACACACACGCACACACACACACGCTCATGTGCACCTGTAGATGTGTGCACAACCCCCGACATGAAAGATGTAACGGCTTCCTGCCAATCTGCAAACAAATTCAAAATGTATCAGGTCTGGGAAGCATGTTTCTGTACATGAGATGGATTATTAACAAGTGTCAAATCCCTGCGTGTCTCGTTACGTACGATTCTGCCCCTGGAACATTTACAGAAGGGCGCCGGAAGAAAGCAAAGACTGACTAAGTCAGTCAGATTACAACTCCAGTGTTATGCAGCAGGGAAAACAAGGACCTCATTCCAGGGTGAAGTGATATCTGCACGAACGGAGGGCAGTTTTTACTTATTTTTATATATTGCGATTTCGAAGGAGACGCAAAAGAATCGGAAAAATTACGGACGGGGGGGAGACGCTCCTCCAGAATGGGAAAAATGAAGGGGGGAAATAAAGCCGTAACAGCTGGAAAATGCGAATAATAAATGCTTTCCGCTGTCTCGTAGGTGTCGCACCACGCGTGATTAACTTGGCGCGCGGGGGAACGACCTGACCGCACGCGAGGCGGGCGCGCTCAAGCACTCGAGCCGTTGATAACAAAAGCCATCACCCCGTGCACCGCTAAGCAGTTACCACATGATTTTATGAGAGCCGCGCTCATTTCTGAGTGCAATCAGTTGCAACCCAATGCCCCACAGGATGTCGGTGTTAGCGCCCCTCTTTGTCCTATGATGATGGACTGTCTGTTCAATGGCGTTATTGTAGCTCTAGTGGCCGTCCAGGGAGTAATACATTGATAACAATAACAGCTCGTGAAGATAGGCTGTTGGAGAAAAGGTCACTCCCTTTCCTCGCCGTATCTCTGCTCTTGCTTGCCAGATTCCCCCCTCCTCCTTCCCCGCTTCCCTCCCACCATCTCTGCCCCTCTTTTGTCCGTGTCTCTGCATCTCTGGGGCTCGGGGTGATGACGGCTGCCCCTCGGTGTGTAAGAAAGCAGGAATGTCATGTTTTAACTGGAGTTGGAGGTATGTTGACAGGCCAGACAGAGGGAACAGATGGCAGCGTGACATGCCCAAGGTCATCTGGCGTGCCACTGTTGGGATCGCTGGATTTGAAATCCAACACTTTTTTTCCCCCCCTTCCCATTTCCATCTTGCGCGTTTTCTTTTTTTTTAGGTTCTCCCCTCCCTCCTTCCACCCACCTTTCATTCTTTCACCTCTCCCATGTCTTTATCACTTCCTCCCCTCTCTGCTTCTCATTCCGTCCTCGGCTCTCCTGCTCTTTCCATCTCATACTTTTTCAGTGTTTTATCACCCCTTCCCAAAGTCTCCTGCACATGCCGCTGCCTATCTCTGCTTTAACACACTGGCCCCTAACCTGCTCATTTAGCATTTTCCCTTCCTCGCTTCCGTTTCTTTTTCCTTTTTCTACCACATGTTCTCAGTGGGAGACGAATCGACCCCATACCATAATGCGCCAAGTTACCTTTGTCTCCTGAAGTCAGCAGGGACATAGAAAGAATCCAAATATGTTTTAATTACCGGAGCAGCCAAGCCTGGAAGGTCCTGCACCGGAAACCCACCTCCCCCCCAGCCACTCCGGTACAGTCGGCGTGCCATGTCACAGCACATGGTCTGTTCGTCTTCCAGCAGAGGAGAAGCAAATATATATTTGAGAGGAGACGGGGAGGGAGAGCAGAGAGACAGGCGTCTTAGCCGAATGTGGAGCAAAATCCCGAGAAGAAAGATGTCCTCATTTTACCCGAATCGTGTCAGAAGCGTTTGATTCAGCTCAGCAGGCGCCGACACTTATCCCAAACACAACAGTCGCCTTCCTGCTTTTCCTGTGGTAAGGGAACCATCCCTGTGATGATGCAAAAAGACGCACGGATCAAAATCAAAGGCGAAATCGCAGCTTTTTTTTCTTTCTTTTAATCTTGATTACTTGTTTTCATCCAAATGTGAAGGAAATCTGGAATTGTGTGGGGGGTGGAGAGAAAAGAATGCAAAATAGGCACATTTTCATTTGATTGGAATGGGTAAACTGTGCTAATTTTGTCAAAATATGGCGGCGTGGAGGAATGCAAACGCCGTGCTGATTGCTACGCCATGAGTGGAAACGGTCACCAGGCGCCAGGATGTGTGTGACAGATTAATTCCCGTCTCTATTTTAAGTCACTGTTTTTGAGGCAGAAACCTCTTTAAAGAGGGATAAAGAAGGGCTTTTTCAGCATTTAAAAAATTGATTTAACATGTTTTAAAAATCCAAGCTGACGGCCTTATTATTATGTCACCTGTGAACTAATAATGTCAGGTAGTTACTGAAGATTGGGATGGATAATTCGGGTTTTCAAGGTTTTAATTCAAGGCTGGAGCCGGGGACGGATGGTTCATCCAGGAATGTATTTAAAAATGATCCAGAATTCCCAAGCGTTGCAACGGGGTGGCGTGCCCGGTTGTCTGGCAACCAAGAGGGGCCCCTGCAACACCAGACACAACAAGGACGCCACAACTTTGTGTTTATGTGCTGGGGTTGCTCGTTTTGAGGAAATGTCACACGTTTCTCACCGGCGGACCTCGCAGATTACATCTGCATCTGAATGTGAAGTCATGGGGGGGGGATTTTTGTCACAGCTGTTGCTCAGGTGCTGTAAATACGGCCGCCGTCTGGATGAAGGTTGCTTGAATATTAAAACCGGAGCAATTTCTCCGGAGCCCGTCGTCGACATCGGACCTCCGGCTGCCGTGATACTGCAGCAAAATCCTGCTGGGGAAGAGAGGAGAGGAGGAAGAGGGGGAGGCGGATGGGGGGGCAGAGCTGTTTCATATCCTCTCGGCTGCTCAGGTTCTGTTCTAAATAGCACGGATCGCACCTTTATGCTGCGCCGCGTCAGCAGCGTTGGACCGGCGAGGTTGTCTCTCCGCCTTCTCGGTGCTTCCTGCTTTACAAGGTTTGGAGCAGTAAAGCGCCAATCATTTGTTCCAGTAAGTGTCCTCCTTCTACGGGAATGAATGCACGTATCAGTGGGGTTCTCACCACTCGAAGAATAAATAAAGTAGCAGTGGTGGAAGTCAGGATGTGGCACGTCGCCTCGGAGAGAAATATGATTTCGTGAACAACTCTGAAGTTGTTGCCCTGGCCATTAATCACCCGTCCCTGGAGAGGGGAATTCGTTGGAGCACAAGGCGCTCTCTGGGTTGCCGCAGCGGGGCCGAGCCCGGCGTTCTTGAACAATGGCTGCCCCGACGTGACACCATTTTGTTTGCAGCAGGCGGGTGTTGGTGTTGCGGGGAGCAGGACGGATTCTTGAAAGTACAGTGACACCTAAAGGCCTGATCCTACAGGCCCTGTCTGAGGCTTTCTCCTCCCTCCTCCTCCTCCTCTTCCTTCCTCCTCCCACAAACATTTAAGTCAAGGACACTGTGCGATTTGGAGAGAAACTGATGAGTTTTCACTTTTACTGCACTTGATAGTTCCAAGCGCTTCGATGGGGCATCAAATTCTTTTCCTAATGACATGCCTGGGGCTGCCTGCAGGAAAACTGGCATTTTCATCTCCCAACCTGAGCAGCTGATTGGACAGTGGGAGAGGGAGACAAAAAGTGAATACTGTATTTTCCTGCACTGTGTAACTACACAGCGGCGTGGATCCCGTCTCCAGCCTGTCATTGCCACTTTAAGGTGCTTCCTTTGGTTTGTTTTGGTGTTTTTTTTTGTTTTTTGTTTTTATTTAAGCTAATCCTGTTTGTGTTTCGGCGGTGTGAAGGTCAGGTTTATGCTGCGGCGACAGCCTTTTTTGTTTTCTGGAAAAAGCACAGAAAACCAGTGGATGTGTTTCACTTGATTTATTATCCTCTGTTTAACTTGACATGAGGTCACTCACAATCACATTAATTAAGGCCTTGAATTTAGAATGACTAAATTTTACCTTTAAAAAAAAAAATCCCATTTGATGATTAAATGTGACCCATCAAAGGTCATTTTTATCTGCATCTATTCACTGTACGCTACAGAGTATGCTAACAATGTGCTGCTTTCTTCCATCTGTGAGCGCCACACACACACACACACACGCGCGCGCCCTCTCCCCAGCTACACAGTACCACGGTAGTGGCGAGATGCTTACTGGGCAGCCCTTTGATCTGTCCTGGTCTCTCGTGTCTCCTTTCACGGCCAGCTCTGCATGCCAAGCCGGTTTTTAATATGGCGGCGCAGCCCTGGTCCCAGAGTAACAATAAACTTTACCTTCAACTGTCAGCAGGTCTTAATCACTGGGATTACGGTGGCACTGAAAGTCGGATCCCCATTAATATTCCTGTCGGCAGGAGGGAGGAAAAAGGTAAACAGACCTGAAAAAGATAAATATCGCCGTGCCCGGGGCAGAATTAGCCTTCACAATCTCAATTTCATCACTTGCAAATATGGCGCGGAAGTCGATGAGAATGAGCCTCAGTTTCTGTGAATGCGGGCGCTCACAATGGAATTCTTTTTGGGTGGTGGGCTTTTCTGCCACAAATGTACAATCAGTCACTCTCAAAGAGCCTCGGCTCGGCTCTCTTTTACTGTCCTGGGAGGTACCCTGGCTGGGAATCTCTAAACCAGCTAATGGAGCTCCACCAGAGAGCCAATGGTCGTCTGTGTGTGGGGGGGAATGCATTCAGACGTGCAGTTTATGCTGCCTGGAGTCCTCGTGAACCGTGGAGATATATAGACGCAACAAAACTGTTATTACCATTTTATTACATGGTGGACTGCAGGTGTTTTAGAAATACAGTGCTGCTGATAATATCGTCACATGTGCAGTAAATATGGTGGCGTTTTCAGGAGACTCGTGGGGTTGTTTTGGTGCTGTAGGTTGGCACTTTTCAGCAGAACCTTGAACTGTTACTTGTGGAGGCGGGTTAACTAAAATTTGACTGGGTTGTGCCCATCATGTCATGATTATGCTCATAAATATGGACTGTAACCAATGAGGAGTCGAGGGGTGACTAATACAGTGTTGTAATGAGTAAAAGAGAAGAAAAAAAACAGGCTAGACCATCTCCAAACCTCGCAACGACATCCTCTGTCGGCTCAGAGTTAAAGCGCTCTGCTGAAACATGCACTCCGCCGGCCCCGCGTCAGCTCCAGCACGGCTGGATTAGAGGCCTTTGTCTCAGCGCCCCGGCGGATCGACTCCTCGGCGACATCAGCCCCGCGCCTGCGTGTCCCGCCCCGGGAAGAGCTGCAGGGAGACGGAGAGTCTCATCGGTGGGGGGGGGGGGGTTGCCGTAAAGTCTCTGACATGTCGGCTGTGTGAACGAGCGCTCGTGTGTTTTCAGCCCTGAGTTCATTTGCAGACGCTGCAGCTCTGCTGTCTTTGGATGAATGCGCTGAATAAGAAGGGACTGACGTTTATTTAGCCTGTCGTGTGTAGCTGATGTTTACGCTCTGGTTGCACGGGCAAAATGAGTTTGGGGTGTGTGTGTGTGTGTGTGTGTGTGTGTGTGTGTGTGTGTGTGTGTTGTTTTATTCAGCTCTATTCTATGAACGTGAGCCCATCTCATTTTTTGTGTAGGACTGATTTGAATGTATAAATAAATCCACTTCTGTGGCAGCAAGAGCCTTAAAAGTGACCAAAAAAAAGAATGTTTTTTATAAATTTAAAGCTCTTTTCATCTCAGCTTTTTCCCTCAGCCATTTCCAGAACAAATCTGGGCTAAGGAAGTGCATATTATGCATTACAGGCATTTCTAACATCTGTTTTCCACCTGACTTAATTGAGTTGCCCAGTTATCACGACCACGTTGTTAGTGGCTCAGATACACCACGCTCGGCGTTAGTGAAATTGGCGCGCTTGTTGCTGCGCGGCAGTCTTTTATGGAGCGAGGCAGCGAGAGGGCAGAGGGGGCAGAAGTAGAGCAGAGGGTTAGGCAGAGGAGTGGGGTGGAGGGGTAGTTTAGCTGGGGAAATAAAGACTTCTTCAGGATCAATTTGTGCCGTCCTCAAAATCAGGCAGTAGGACTGAACAGCTGCTTTAATTAAGTCAGTAGGTGAGCTGTGTGTGTGTATGTGTGTGTGTGTGTGTGTGTGCGTGTGTGTGTGTGTGTGTGTGTGTGTGGAAATGAATGAGTCTGGAAACTATTTAGCACACAACAAACCTGTTAAAGCTTATTTTAAAATTGAATAAAATATCATGGAAATAATAATCAAAAATATTTTCAAACAATATTTGAAAATATTTTCAGATTTTTTAATATTTGCACAAACCACTCGTCCATTTTTTTTTTACATTTAGGAATATTTGGGGGGGGGGGGGATTTTGTCAACGTATTTAACATGGTAACACTGAGCTAATTTGTCATTTTCTCTGAAGAATTATTTAACAATTAAGATATCTTGTCATCTCAGGAGTGACTGCATTTACATTTTAATTTTTTAAGATCAATATCGAGCTGATATAAAACACTGACCAAGTCAAGTAATGGGGGAAAGATCCAAAGTCTTCCTTTATTGTATCAAATGATTTATTATCGAGCATAATTCAATTTTGATGCCCTGTGCATTTAAGATTTAGATTAGATATGCACATCAGAGCTGGAGCCCTTTAAAAAGATTATTTCATTTATTTTTCAAATAAAATGCAAATGAAATGTGATTGTAAGATTAACAGAAAAGCCTTCGGGAGCCATATTCTGGTGACAGTTTCAGGCTGGAACGCCCATATTCCGAAGGCCATCACCACCAAAGCAACAATCCGGACAAATTTCTAATTTTTCTGCCTGCGTTGGCTCATCAACTCTGTATTTTACCACATTTTCATCCGGCAGACTGTCGCTCAGGCTAAACATGGCGTTCTTATTATCGCCACCATCCTCAGTTGTGGGAGTCATTAAACCCAAATCTCCAACCGTGAGGGAATGAAACCCACCAAACTGGGGCACGTCACAACAGCCAATCAGGACGCAGCATCCTAAAGCCGGTGACCAATCAGGAGTCTGCGCTGGCTGACGAGTCCCTCGCGAAACTTTCTTTTTTTTCCCCGACTCTCTCCTCATTCTCCTCTGCTCGGTTATCGTTGTGCTGATGGAACGCTCTGACTGAACGTGAGAAACGCTCCTGCCCACCCCCCCCCCCCACCCCCACCCCCCCTCACGTTTGTTCTGGTGCAGCAGGAAAAACTGTGGCTGACTCCTGGAAGAAACCCTGTGGCGGCTACTATTTATAGGGAAGGGACACAGTCACATTTGCATCTGGAGCTTATGAGAGACGGAAGCGTGTGTGTGTGTGTGTGTGTGTGTGTGTGTGTGTGTGTGTGTGTGTGTGTGTGTGGTGGGGGACGAGAAAAGAGGCGTGAAGGGTGCAGTCCATTTCTAAAATAAATAAATTCTCACCGTAGCAACCCACGTAGTTTCCATCCAAGACAAATAAGAAAAAGAATGGGAAGAAGGGGTGAAATGATACCCAGACCCCCCCCCCCCCATTTTACCCATAAGGTTAAAAAAGGGGGAAAATGTATCCTCAAAGATGAGAAACTGACCCAAATTGAATTAAATCGATCGTAATTCTCCCGAGCCTGTTCTTGATTTTGCCCCCCTCCCTCCTCGTGCTCGCTATCAGCCTCCATTTCCTGTGACAGTGTCATGGGCACCGCACATTACTCAGCCTCTTATAAAAATATTCCAGAGCTGCGTATTGATCCCGGTGCTTCGGTAATTGAGGAACAATGCAGAACAATCACGCTCATGTTGTTGCAGTCCGTGCCATTGAAAGGGCGTCTTCCTCGAGGCCCGGTCATGGCGGAACGGGGTCTGATCTGAGTCAGGAGGCGTCTCAGGATCAGAGGAGGGAGGACAAGGGTGCTATATGCAATAATGGTGGGGGGAAAACTGCCAGAAAGCAGGAGAAACAGTTTGGCTCCTGAATGCACCACCACAAAGCTCCTGAAAGCACCACTGCATGGGGGGGAAAAGAGGAATGAAAGTGCACAGAGGAGGCGAGGATCCACAAGATCAGCTCATCACAGGCCACACAGAGCAACGCAGCAGATCACATGGTCTAACAACGTCACCAGCGCCACGGCAGGAGCGATGCGTGGAGCAAAGACTGTCAGCCGGCGTGCTCGGAAGCATCCGAGTGGCCGGCCGAGAGCCGCCAACGGGGGCGCCGACACAGCAAGACGATGTAATTAAGTGGCGGCACTGAACTGTGAAAGAAGTTGTGTTCTGGAGGCTTTCAAATGAGCCCATTTACATCAGAGGTGTTGTCACTTTTTTGGGGTGGAGTAGGGAAGGGGGGGGGGGATATAAATATGTTAATGCATGTTTACCCCCCATTCACAACAAGGGCAGGGGTGCACCAAGCATTTGTGCTGTGGAAGGTTGGTGGGGGGAGGCCGAGGGGGAAGTGGGGATAAAAAAGAGGCAGGGAGGGGGGGCATATACATTATTAACTACGACTTCATCACATGGTTCCAGTTTCTCTGGGACTTATTATTCCGCGGCCGCTTTAATGAATAACAAGAGAGAACGGAGGGAGAGGAAGAAGCGAAAAAAAGGGACGTGATTGAAGTGAGTGCATACACTGCCCCCGTCTGGCACACTCGGGTACTGCTCCAAGTAATGGTGGGGGGGGAGTATTGGGGGGTTGCAAAAATAATCAGAGAGGGCAACAAATTCTAAAGTGTCTCTGGCATCAGAGTTTGACGAGGTCCCCGCCTGCCGAGACGGGTTTAGACGCAGACTTTTGTCAAGGGGGGAGGCTTGACGGCTGGATCTTTGCGAGCCCCGTGCAGGTGTCGGGGGGGCACGGACAGACGAAACTGCCCAAAGCTTTGCCATTAGTGTGTGAAAGTGTGTGTATTTATTTGCAGCGCAGTTTCTCACCACTTTAACAGTGTCGATAAACAAGCAAACTATCTGGATGGCTGTTCCAGGTGGTTCGTTTGTCAAATCTGAGGTACGATTGGAACGCAGACAGTCATTGTGAAAAATCGACGTTGTTCTCCTGCATCTGCATGCCATTGTACTGAAGCTCAAAACATTTTTACTGGAGTTGCCAGATTGAAGTAATCATTTAAAAAAAAATAAAAAAAGATGATATAAAAAAATGTATTGCAGCTCATCAGTGATTTATTTTCATTCCTAACTTGGACTCCTTCTGTATAGGAGAGTAAAATAAAGCTGAATATAGTTTTGATTTTTAAGAAAAAATTGCAGTTGTTTTTTTCCCCCCACTTTGTAAACAAATAAACAATGGGATGATTCAGAAGTTTCAGCTGTGTGTAATAACAACCAAACACACAAGTTAAAAATTTGCGACGTCAGTGGGAAAACTTGGCCCTCGTAGTCCGGCCCGGTCCTCGCCATCTTCCCTTTGTAATCTTAACCCCGTCGGCAGCTGTTTGCGCTGCCTTTTGATTTCTCCCAATCCACAATCACAACTGGTATCGAGCTGCACAAAAAGCTGCTGCGCGACCTCTCCGGCGAGCGACGGCTCAACCGTTCCTCTGAATGAAGTCGTAAAACAAGCGGCAAAGTCCGGCGGCTTCGGCTGGTTTCCTAATGGCGACTGGGCTTCATAGAGCCGACTGGCTGTGTTCATTAGGAGGGGTCAGAGGTCGCGCTGGGCCTAATAACCCCCTTCATAGCGTTGCGGTCGGCCGAGCAGGAAAGGTAGCGGTGCACAGAAGCGGCTGTCGCGCCTGGTTGGGGGGGGGGTTGGAAGAGTTTTGGGAGCTGCGAGCGGACACACCTGTAACATGTCACTCAAGGCCTGTCATCACCCATCGCAGCCATTCATCATGTTCATAAAATCATTAATCTCACTTCTCCCCGGGAGCAACTGGTCACAGATGGTATCCATCCCCGTCCTGTCCCGCCGAGCGATGCCTTCATCCATAACAGAGGCAGCCCCCGTCCACGCTGGCGTGTCACAACGTGAAACCCGAACCTGCAGCGACTGCCGCTAAACCTCTTCTCTTCGCTATTGTTTAAGGCGGCAGCGCACACTCGGAATGGGAAGTGAAACGTAAACCCATCAGTGGATTCTCCAGTTAATGAAAACCAGGATGGGTTCACACAGCCCCCAGCCCAAATCATCTATCACACTGGTGTACAAGAGCAGACAGCGAGATCACTTTCGCAAACCAGAAGGCAGCAGGTTTGTACACGGCGGTAATCTCCCAAGACCTGGCTTTATTGCCTCTCTCAGCCCTGTAATGATGTGAGGACTCCCGGGCTGCTCCGCTCTCCAGCTCCCCGGCCAGCCCCCGTTTGGCTCTGGGTGAGGAGGCGCTATCAGCCGGAGCAGCGGAAGTTCAGGTTTAATCTTCAGAAGGTTGATGGTGGAGGGGTGCGTTTGCCTACGCTAAACACGCGCTCACAATGCAAACCTGTGTCGGTTTCTGCTCCGAAAATGTCCGAAGAAATTCAGGACAGCTTTTAATATCGCTGTGAGAGTTGCGGGAGTAAATATTAACTGATCTTAAATTTCTGAGTGAACTTTTTTTTCCCTTTGATGCAGCGATCTCTACCGAGGAAAAATGGAGGGGGGAAAAAACCCTTCAAACGTTTCAATTATTCATAAAACGGTGCATCGTTTAATCCACATTTCCACCGAAATTTAGTCGGAAAATTCAGAAACTTCAGCCAACTGTGCTAAAAGTTTGCATCTGAGAGATACGAAGCAGCCCAGCATGAGTTGGAGGCGGCTGACCTTCTGCCAGACGGCTGCTTGTTAGAGAGTTTGGAAAAATGTGTTCATATTAGGGGAGGAAAGGAAGGCAACTCGGAGGTCAGGGGGTCCTCTCTGTTGTCGGCGGTGGTGCCTTTAACCATTTGTTAATCAAATCCAAATCAAATGAGGAGTCGGGGAAGCAAATTTTTCACATCTTGGTAGTTTCCTGCTCCCTTTTCCCATCGGAAACACACATTCATGAATGAAGACATCATCTGGGGTCGATAGCAGCAGACGCATCCATTCAAAGAACCAACGCTAACCACAATCATTGCCGTCAATTCTGCTCTAGAACTGGTTTTAGATGGCACAAAAAGCGACATTATAGTGACGTGCGATACCCACAGCTGGGTGTCTGCCTCCAGCAGCGATTAGATGTTTAAGTTAAAGTAAGCTAAGCTCCTCCCCAAAAATGTTGTTCCAAGTAATTTGTCAAAAAAAATGAAACCAAAGGCAGTAGCAGGTAATACCAGAGCCAAACACCACGAATCCTGCTCAACGTTGAGTTATGCTGTTAATAAAACCAAAACTTGCGCGAACATGTACGCGACCTCCAACTTTGCTGTTGCTGAAGGTCGAGTTGAAAGAACATCTATAAATTGACGAAAGAAAATTCTAAAAAAAAAATGCATATTACCCGTATAAATCAGAGGCCAACTCCACCAAAACCCATAATTTCTATCCAATAATGCGGTAGTTGGGAGGAGAGAGCGGGTATAAAGGTGTTCTGCTTGAGTGTAAAATAAATGTAGCAATTACTTAAAAAGCAACCGCGTCTCTCTTCCAAATTGTGTGTGTGTGTGTGGGTGTGTGTGTGTGTGTGTGTGTGTGCGGCTGCTCGTTCGTGCGAGAATCTTTTGGATTTATCATGCCAAATAAACTCATAGTTGCTAAATTCTTCAGGGGACCTTTTAGAGAGCGCTCCGAACACGCGGAGCTCGGCTCGGGGTTCAAGAGTTCACGTGGACTCCTTGTGAACCATCTTTTACCTCTGTTAAATAGCAGCGGCCCCTCGACTCTCCAGAGCAAAGAGGAGAAATAAATGAAATAATAAATATCCGCAGTATGGCTCCCATTCGCACACCAGGCCACGCTGACCCCTCTCAGGACCTCCTGGAAGAGGTGAGAGCCGTGGAGCGCTGGGGAACGGGGGGGATGAGGCAGAAAGATGGCTGTGGGCTCCTCGGCTGACCTGGGAAATGCCTGGATTAGGCTGGAAGTCGACGTGATCCTTTCTGAGGACCAAAAATCAATCATCAGAGGTGGACAGGAAATAAAAAAAAATAAAAAAAAATCCGGCGCGTTGGCTAAATTGGGTTGAGTCAACCTGAGCCAGACGGCTGGCAGAAACACAGTTTATGTGCTTTGGACACGGCAGATGAAGACGGCAGCGATCCAGGGTGGACGAGGCAGTGAAGTACGGACACGGGAAGAAAAATAAATACAATGATGGATGAAAGAAAGAGAGGGGAATTTAGAATTGAGCGTAAGATTACCGACCCCTCCTTTTACTGAATCTTTTATTCCACGTTTTTACTACCTGCTCTAATCGGTTCACGCGGGCCCAGACCTGAAGGTCCAAATAAAACTAAAAAAACTGGAGAGGATTGAGTTTCTGGATGCTGAAGACAGCGAGACGAGAGGGGCAGGAGAGTGTGGGAAACACAGAAGCCATCAGTTAATCATTTATATTGTCTCTCGTATTGCATGGAAGAGAATTGTGATGTCATTTCTACATTTAAAGCAACAAAACAATGCAAACGATGGGGCAGGAAACGTGGGGCTTTGACTGTTGTCACCCACTTTTGCCACGGATGTTTTTTTTTTTTTTTAAAGGGATACATTGTGTCTCCATTTCTGATCCCCCTGACCCCAAACAGGACGCCGCTGGACTGACGTCTGAGGCTCCAGATGCCGCTCTCTGTGAAAACAGGCTGAGGGTGAGACTCCCTTTACCGAGGGCTCAAGTTCAGAGCTGTGACAACATGAGAGGACAGCGGGATTAGAGGGAAACCTGCAGCTGGGCTACAGCGTGTGAGCCAGCCAGAGGGGAAGAGGCGCGGGACATGAAAGGACGGGTGTCAGACTGAGAGACGCAGCCGCCGCGTTTGATATCTGAATGCAGAGAGGCAGATGAATCCCTGATATCCATATGTCCAGGGCCTTCTTGGTGAACCGGGGACTCTAATGCACCGGGCGAGCAGGTCTCAGAATGTGTGTAAATCCGGCAGATGAATGCGAGCAGACGAGCTCCAGGAACCGTTGAAGTCCGGTGTCTGCAAACATCCTGGATAAACACATAAACTGATATTTACATTCCAAACCGGAATGCTGACCGCACGAGCCGACCAGATGCTGCTTACGTTGGCGGTAAAAGTCAGGTTTGATTAGATTTGATTCGCGGGATCTGGTGTCTGTTGATCACCACTGTGGAAGTGGATTTGCGGTCTGGCCGGAGTGTCTAGGCTGTAGTTTCGGAGGATTATAACGTCAAAATCGGTTTGTCCTCGTGTCTGTGGTCTCCCAGGTCTTTAAACCCGTTTAGGAGTTGAAACTTGTTAGCAAGTTTCCAGCCTCGGGCGCGTTTCTACATTTAAATAAGTGCAAGGACGGCTAATTAAAGGCAATATTAAAATGAGGGAGGAAAACAGCCAAACGGCAGGAAATATGGCTGCAGCAAGGAGTCTGCCACATCCTGAACCGGGCCCGGGCCCAGCTGTTCATCTCAACCCACGCCAGGAACAAAAACACGCAACAATTATCGACTGCCGTCCAAACATCAGAGGCGAAAATCGCCCGTGGACGGTTACCGCCAGAGAAGCCGACCGCTGCTTTGGTTCCTGTCCTCTCCAGGTGCAGCTGTGCGGGGACACAGGCGTCGCCACCGATCTTGGGGTTTCGACACCGATCACAGGCGAGTTCGTCTTTTCCCACGTCTCACTTCCAAGAGGTGTCCTGGGACGGCGCGTCTCTAAACAGCCTGTCCGTGGGGGGGATGTTTGTTTCACTGTCCCAGCAGGAGGCCTGATGGGAGTGGAGCGGGGTCACGGCAGGCTGAGGATTCTTAGCGGTGGTTTGACGGGGGGGGGCGTGGCCTCCTCAGACCCCACAGATTGCTGGTTCAACAACAGCTCTAAGCATCACTCTCCGGGAGCGCGTGTACCCTTTACAGAGGACAACTTTAATCAAGCGTGGTTGAGCTGTTGCTGTTGCTAAAGAAAGATAAGGTGTTTCATCTTCTACCTGTTCTCCTCCTCCACTCACCAGGTGCCACCTTAGACTTTGCACAACTGCTGTGAGAGGGTCCAACATCCAGTTTCTTTAATCTACATCCACGTCAGTCCTGATCCTGACGCTCTAGTGATGTTTGCAGATGTAGCCTGTATGTATGAAGGGTTAGAGCGTTAGCAGCCTGAAATGAAAGATCTCTTACTGCCACTCTTGACTATAAGATTTGTGGTTCTGTATGATCCACTTCCAAGACCGCCCGGGTTTGGTTGGATGCGAGTTACTCACACAGAACTCCTGACTTGCTTCCATTGCTTCGGTGAAACCAAAACACTGCACTGCAGAATGTGAACTACTTTACTCCTTTCTGGGGGGGGGGGGTTCGTCCTCAAACTTCATCTGAAGGGCCGACGCGTTGCTGTGTTCTGCCGACAGATTTCGCCGGATCGCGACCCCCCTCGCCAGTGAGCGGAACTGTGCACAACGAAGATTATCTTTAATCAAATTACTCGTGCGAGTGAAGCCCTCTGGACTGACCTCTTGATTCCACGGCCCTATTTTTGTATTGGTGATTGTCGGTGCCAGAGAAATTTAACAAAGTTGCCTTTGATTTAGAGGTCAAGCTAAAAACTCTCTGTCTCTGTGGCACCAGGCAATAGAAATTGAGGCCATTAAGGATTCCCGCTGCAGTCCTTTTAAGCAGATTTTTCCTGGAGGTGGGTGTGCTACTGTTGGATGTTTCAAGGCCATCGTTTTTGCCCACCGTTGTCCCCGTCTTGGTTTGTGATGCCCTGCCCCCAGAGGATGCCTGAGTGGATGACTTGGTGAGCAGCTCCTGGCTGCTGTGAGCATCTGGGCCCTGCAGTAGGTCTACTTAAAAAAGGGGCCTTCCAGCTGCTGTAATGAGCAGGTTCTTAAAATCTTCCCGCCGCCTCGCTCTTAATCAGCCTCTGGGCTATTTTTACCAACCCCTGTGGGCCCTTCGGGCTCATCCGCTTTGAGTCGCTCCGAGGGGGCACATTGTTCTCACGCGCGCTCGTGTAGGAAGAGATTCAGAGCGCGGACGATCACGCATTCATGTGTAATACCACGCCAGAGGCAAGGCTGTAGTCAAATACCTCAACCTTGTCGGGGCTCATATAAGTTTTGTCGAATTCCACGGGTCTCTCCCGAGAGTGCAGAGAACTATTCTCCACAACCTCCAAGTGGCAAAATACAGGATTCCACACGCATTTCTACTGCACATGCGGCACGGTGACATTCTCAGCCTGTCCCTCCCACTGTCCCTCTGTGTTTCCAAGCTCGACTGAGGCCGCAGAAGGTCAGCCTCGTGTGCTGGACCCGGTCCTCCGGATCAACTCACACGCGGAGCCACAAACATGGCGCGTCCTCTGGTTAGCGTACGATCCCGTCACCTCCAGTTTAAAGTGAAGCCTTGGCTGCCGCTTCGCCCGCCGGACCTCTTTCGCTGGTTTTCTGTTGGCCGGCGTTAGAACGGCTCCCCGCATAAAGATATTTGTAGGCTGCCTATTGACAACTTGATTTTTAAACATGACACACCAAAGTGGGAGTTTATGCTCAGCGAGCAGCACTGGCAGATCCGCTGGTGTTCTAGTCGGGCTTATTTGTTGTGTATTGGTGTGTTTACTCTACCCCTCCAAAAAATCTTTTGCTCCCCATCTGTCCCCCAGTCTGTCTGTCAGGGATAGCCAACTGTGTGTTTCTGCCTTTTCTCTCAAACACTTCATGTTTGACTAATGGCACTGCCGGATGCAGTCCCTTCATAACACAAATGAAGGACGTGGCCGGACCGCGTTATCCATCGCTGCGTACAGTCAAACAGTGCACGATCTTGTGCGAGGCGTTCGAGATCATTGCAGAAAAATACGACGAAAACCAAGCGGGGTTGGCCTGTTTTTTTGCCTCCCCTCGCTCACACACTTCCTCTGCGCTCTGTGGAAAGGCGCTCTCGCCGGGAGCCGGTTCAACTGAGGACAGGCGGGTCACAGCCAAGTGTCACAGATCGGAGGTAGCCATTTTGCACCTTTCGAGAGGGGGGGGGGGCTTTGGCAAATTATAGCTCCTGACAAATGTCCAGATATTTCTTTGGATGCGAGACTTTACTCATTACTGATTGTCGTCTATTGTGATTTATCCTTTATTAGCACTTTATTAGCAGGCGGAACCATGCAGGAGGGAACAGAAACGGGCTTTTAATCCGACCACTCGTCCTCCAGCGAGACAGAAATCTGCACCTGCAGCTGTTCCTGCTATCTGCATTTGCCCCAGGCTGGTGCTGTTCCGACACACATGAATCTGCTCTCCTACAGGGTCCTGAAGGACTGAGGACATTTAAAACAGCCGAGCATCTTCTGTACGTTTGCACTCAATGCTGTTTGTATTTTTGATTAACTCAACCTCGTAAAACAGGCTAATTAATGATTTTACTTGTTTAACCGAGACCAGGATAAATTGCATTTCTTTGTCTTCTGAAAGTGAAGACATTTAAGTAATAATAATAATAATAATAATAATAATAATAATAATAATAATAATAATAATAATAATAGAAGCACCGTGTCAGTGAAAGTGTGTCAGAAACCACGAGTGAGCCGCATAAACAGCACTTCCTGAGTGGATATGATTTATTTGCTCCCATTTTTGTCGATGGTGATGAGCAGACCGTCCTTTGAAATATCAATGTTTTAATAAGTCTTTTAATTATATAATTGATATACAGTTATTTGAAGTGGTCTGGGTGAGAGTTAAGTTCTGTTGAGCAATCAAATCCAATTAAAGCAATTATCAGACCGCCGATAGCTGAATTGGGCGCTCGTACCTGTTGAGACGACCTTATTGAAAACGTATTCGAGGGCTTCGTTCAGAGCTGAGGGAGCGTGCCACCATGTATGTTGATGAATGCGCACTGTATTTATGGCCGCTGCAGTTCATAGATAAGGAGCAAAGACATAATAGTTTACTTCCCTGGGTTCTGTTGCCAGGTTCCCACTCCTGACATCTTGTTCAAAAATGGCCGAATGACGCAGCTCGACCATGAGCAAACAATTATTCCCAGTTTCAGGGCTGCAAACTGAGCTCATTTACAGAAAAGCCGCACACACTCAACAGCACCCACTGAATCCTGCTGATGATTTAATAATCAATTGTCTCTTTGGGGATCCATCTGCTACTTTAACGTGGAACTTTTACTTAAACGACATTTTGAATCGTTGGGAAAATCCGCCCGCTCCGATAGGACGCTAACGTTTGATTGGTCAACGTTAGCGTCCTATTTGTTGAGATCTTTTATTTAGAATGTCAAGCTCAACCAAGTCTTGTAAGAGATAACGGCTATTTTTACAGAAACGATTTCAGGCTTAATTACAGCTCACATCAGCAGAGAACAAATGCTGTTGGAACCATGAATGCAGACGCACAGCTTCATAGATAGGCTAGAACCAGAAAATGTCATCTCAAAAAGCCATGTCATTTGCTCCTCAAATCAAAAGAACTTTCAACAATATAAAAGTCACAGATTTGAGAAAGAAAGTAAAAATGAATTGGAGACAGCAGATGGGGTTCAAATAGCGCAGCAGTTTTATGATCTCCTGTATAGAACACAGATGAGGTCGTGTTTAATGACTGCTCAAGCAACCTGAGAGGGGTTCAGAAAGGTGACATTAGGGACCGATCTGGGAGGGGGGGTGATCTGTAAATCCTCGAGATCGCGGTTGATATTGCGTCTGCATCGCTAGCAGCCTTAACGGAAAAGCTAAAACAGATGCTCTCTGTCAGATCCAGCTGATACTTTCATTTTTATGCTCTATATTTTCTACATCGCGACCTGTCTACATATCTTAAGTGGTACAAAAGGGGACCTAAGCATTTCCCACTTACATCTTGAGTTGTGGGTCCGATACCAACAGATTATAGCTGGGAAATGTTTCTTTCATGTCAGTGAAAATGATAATTGCTGCATTTTAGCACCTATATCCCAGTGATCAGGTCACAATTGTCTTTTATGTTAACACAAACCCTTATAATTAGCTCACTTTGTTGCCTTTGTCCTTGTAAAGTGTGAGAAACCTTTAGAGTGTCGTTGAGAGGTTAAAGATATATGTGATATGTAGCTTGGTTAAAATACGTCAGCGAAATGAAGTACTTATATAAGTGTGTGTGTGTGTGTGTGTGTGTGTGTGTGTGTGTGTGGGTGGGTGAGAGGGAGAGATGGTGAAGTCTCATTGTGGATGTGGATCATAGTTCAGTGAAAACTGGAAAAAAAATGAATGAGTAGCAATGCAAATTTATTTGGAGGGGACATAAAGTGGACAAAAACAGGGTTTAAGAAGACAAAGAAATGATCAGAACATCCGTGCGAGCGTGGGGAGGGAGACATGCAGGTTTGGGGGTTTGACTGAGGAGCTGAGAGGAGAGAGGGATTCTGAAAGGAGAGGCGGGAGGTGAAAATGAGTCAGAGATGGAGAACAGGTTGGCACAGGCCCAGTAAAACCAGCTGCTCATCCCAGCGCTGCTGCTCAGCAGTGGGCTGACAGGCAGAGTAAGACAGTGGCTCCATCCCCCGTCTCCTGGGCTGCCTGGAGGGGAGGTATTGATAATACCTCAGCCTGCAAGGTTCAATCCATCCCCGGGGGCACTCCGCAATGAGTGGATGAAGAGTCCCCGGTCGGTCTTTTGGCTCCACGGCTGGAAATATATCCGAGGGAAGATCTGATAGAAGCCGAGTGTGCGTGAGGCCGCAAACAGGAACGCACGTGTCTTTGCCTCAACCTCATTCCTTCTCATTTTCAGTCTTGCAGCTCCAGAGAGAGAGAGAGGGGGGCAAGGAGAGGAGGCGAGGAGACATACGGGAGTGAATGACAGTCCACGCCGAGGAGACCCGCACATCCCCGCTTCTCCATCAGATGTGCTAATCCAGACGGAGGAGTCGCCACTCACACACGCCTCCTCCTTCCCATCTTGTTAGAGGCCGGAAGCAACTTCCTGCTGCACTTCCAACGCAGCGCTCCTTCCTCCACATTAATACCTTTACTGTTCCCTTCCATTTGTTACACACACTCAGGACACACACTCGAGGGGGAGCCCGAGGCTGTGAATGATGGCCATATGCAGAACTGTGCTCATCCCTAACCCCCCTGTGGCTGGAACAAAGTACAGCGGACTCCTTGGATGTCGATTCCAAGGTTAACATTTGGAGGTGGTGCAGTGCAGCTTCCTCACAGAAATGCTGCAAACAATTCTACACACTCCATTTATACAACCATCATGTCACACTATATAGATATAAACTATGAGAATAATCGGACATAATAAACACGCATAATAAACCTTCTCTCTAATGATATCGTATTCACGTATTTCTACGTTAACAGTAACAGTTTCCGCACGTCTCGGTAGGCGCCCCACAAGGTTTGTCGGGTCCAGAACCGATGTTGGATGAAGCGTCTTCCCTCGACACCAGGGGGGAGGTGAAATCTGTGGATCTAATGGTGTTCCTGTTGTTCTTAAATACTTCCTGGGTCCAGGGGAGGTGGTGTCCTCTCATAATGCCACGACTGATGTATCCGACCAACTGCCCGACGAAGTCAAGGAGTCTTTTAAGGGGCCTGGATTCAATAATTATCAAGCGTGGCTGAACGCTTTTGTCCAGATGGTAGACAAATAGAATTAGCATGTCGTGTTGGCTCCATCCGGACGCTGTGGGAACAGATTATGGACAGCTACAGGACGCGGCGTGAGGTGCCCATACAAGTTTTGAGTGACTCGTTCAGATTTCTTCCTGTTTACACCTGCGTTAATGCGGCAGGAGGCGAGTCAGCAACCCGCAGCCCACCGAGAACCTCCTGCGAGTTCAGCGCAGCCTGCAGCGTCCAGCCGTCACCGCACAGATCCCAGGTGTAAAATATGTGAATGTGAGGGAGCGCAGAGCCGGGACACTCAGCACGAGCCTTCCCCCTGATAAATTGATTTACAAAACGAGGCGGGACGGATGCGCACGGAAGATTACTCTTCTATAGCGCAGGAAGCAACTGAGTTAGTCTGGTGATGAATGAATCTGGTGGTGCTGGTCGAGGAGCAGAAAATAATATGCAGGCCTGTGTGTTCCTAAGACTCTCACCTTGGATTGGCTCCGCGTAGCCTTTTCTGCCCACGGTTAAACTAAAACAAACAAGTCTAAATGGATAATGTAGGAAACACAACTGGAGCGACTGTTGCGATCAAAGATGCAGCGGTAAACAGAGGGCAATGACTCCATGTTTGGTGCTGACCTCTGACCCCCTGACCCCCGATCCACCTGGGTGTCAGTTGCTCTCCTATTTCTGTCCTTCTCTTGCCCTGCCTCCCCTTCTCCAGCTCCTTTACCGGGCCCACCAGCAGCAGCTGGGACACCCCCAATATGAACCTGATCCTGGTCCAGGTTTCTTCCTGTTAAGCGTGTTTGTCCCCCAGCTGTTGTTGTTTGTGTCATCAGGCCATCAGAGACAATCTTGATTGTAACAGATGCTGATGGAATAAAGTTAAGGTCAATTGCTGTCGCTCAGGCTCCGCCCCCTTCTTATTTACAGCCTGTTTCAGTCCTAAAAAGGCAGGTGAAGTGAAAGCTGCGTTTTCCTCGCCTCGGCGGTTGCTTTTATTTTGTATAGATCCAGAAAATATTCACATTTTTCCTGCAAATCACCATTAAAGAGTAAAAACGGTGAAACAAATTGACACCGGGTGAATTATTAAGCATATGAGGACGTATAGACGCCAGAGCGCGCCGTGTTTATCTGCTGGTTACATGTGTCAGCTACAGGCTGGACTCCTGCGGAGGAGACGTGTCACACACGCGGCAGCGTGGATAACGCGCCGCGGCAGCGCGTCCCTCTGAGAATACACACGCAGCACGCAAACAAACACGCGTGTCACTGGAACAGGCTGTTGGGAGGCCCGGTAAACTGATGTGGCGTGAAAACGCCATTAAACACGGCACGCAGGGGGAACGCGCGCACGCTCGTTTCATCGTCTCACTCAAACCAGTAACCCACTGGGAGTTCTTTGATTCCAGCAGTCGCTCCAGGATTACTCAAGTTTGGAGGCAGAACTTTTCTTGAGTTTTTTTTTTTTTTTTGCCCAGAAGTTTAATCTTTTCTTTTTAAAGCCATTACCGACTCTCATGTCAGAGGTTTGGGTTCCGCTCGATACGTCTCGGGGGAAGGCGGGAACGAGCGGGACTCGGGACCAACCTGGCCAGGTAAACACAAGCGTGGGCCTTTTGTTTTTCCGGACACTCCGCTCCCAGTGTGGATCAAGCTGGTCCGTCCTCGGCTGTTTGAAGTGGATTAGGAGCATATTTAGGAAACAAACAGCCCTGGTCTGTTGGCGTTATCTCATCACAACCGTTCCACTCGCACGAAGGCTTCCAGACACCAGCAGAGGCCGGATCAGGGCCCTCGAACTGGGTCACCTGGGTGTTGGTTTTGAACAGCAGGTATATCAAATCCAGTGGAAAGGCTGGATCCTGGCAGCACAGGCGGGGGAGAAATGGACGGAGCAATAGGACAGTGAGGAACGGAAAGGTCAGGACGGGCCAGGGTGGCTCGGGGAGGTATTTTTGGACAG
The DNA here is from genome assembly GCF_901000725.2 of Takifugu rubripes. Taxonomy (NCBI): domain Eukaryota; kingdom Metazoa; phylum Chordata; class Actinopteri; order Tetraodontiformes; family Tetraodontidae; genus Takifugu; species Takifugu rubripes. The sequence continues at coordinate 11,041,869 of NC_042304.1, forward strand.
CGCGCCGGCGCTCGCAGTGCCAGACTGTCAGCTTCTGCTGCTCCGCAGCCAAGGCGGCGGCTTGAGGGGGGACTCAAGGTCGCGACCCGCACCTCTTCTGCTGACAGGAAGAGAGAACAAGAGAGGGATTTAGGGAGAAAGGAAGGGTGGATGGGTCACGGGAATCTGGTCTAAATAAGAACCGTAGTGGGTTTACACACACAAATGGGGGCCAAGGGGGACGCTTTCAGGTCAGGATGGTACAAGGAGGGTCTGCTTGGTGCACGTTCTCATTTCTGAAGCAAGTGACGGTTCAGAAGTGTCACCTGTCCACGGGGGCCTCCGCCGTGAAACGCGATACGGCTCAGATCCTCACCCACAAACCCCAAGAGCCGCTCCAGTAACGGATACCAGGTGGACTCCAGGCTTTAAAACCCATTAGAGCCGGACGGCGCTGAAGTGCAATGTTTATAATTAGTTTCAAGTGATTGGTTTCACAGTTCCTGCTTGAATTCATGAGGAAATGAAGCCGTCAGATGACAACAGTTGGTTGCTGAGCTGTTCGTCCTTACGTAGAGGCAAAAATAACACATATTAGGTAAATAGAGGGAAATATTATATATCGTTGAGAGAAATATTAGCAACCATGCAGCAGTCGCTAATGGAGCCCTTAATCACTTCAGGGCAAAACGTCTAGAATTCCATTATTTTGTCCACCGGTAGATGGGAAAGGTTTAGTATTCTGTTCTTTACTCATTTACCGTCTGTTCATCCACCCTTTTTCTGTTATTTATTCCTCATTGAGGTATCAGGAGGGTCATGAATCATGAACCCGACCATCTCACACACACACACACACACACATACACACTTAATGTTAATGTACATTTGGTTTGCTGAGTGTTTTTTTTTTTAATTTGCTGTCAGAGGCTCAATTAAAATATATATATATATAAAATGATATTGACATTATATTAATGATGTATGGCTGATGTGAGGCTCTATCATGTTTGTTTTGTAGCCAGAACAACCCTTGAGACTCCAAAAGGAACTTGAATCTATGTTTCCATTAAATAATCCCTCAGGTCAGTTTGGTTTCATTTATCGTTCTGCGTTTATGTGGAAGCCCGTTGGTTCATGCCAATGACAAACAGCCACAATGAACAAGACCAAAAAGCCTTAGTCTGACACATTTTATTGCTTTGTTAAATTAAAAATAATCCGAAACCTCTGGATGAAAATGTCCTGTGACACCACCTGGAACAGGCAGAATAAAAAGTATTTGGCATGTCAACTGATATTGGCTGTATGGAGTAAATGGGTGGCTGTAACCCCCCTCAACAACAGGAAACAGGCGCCGCCACGTGCAGCTTTCTGGACAGACTGACCTACTTCTTTCATTGATGAAACACCACTAAGTTAAAGAGTGAATGTGCAAACACCCTGTACACATGTTATACTGTATTGAAATGAAGTCTTTCTGAATTTTCATGGCAGACAAACCTAAAATGAAACCATGGCACTGATGCGTACGGCGAGGATGCAGCGGCGCCCCCTCGCCTGTGACGCTGGCGTGTATCTTGGCTGAAGAGCAGAGTTTTTCTACCTGCCGGATAATCTCTAAATGACTCAACGGCGGCGCGAACAAAGACGAGATAAAACATGACAACACAAAACTTCAAGTATGTTCCAAATGCAGCTTCTAAATCTGGGTGAGGGACTAAAGTCTAGGCATGCAGACGCCACGGTTCATGTGCACCAACTTTCTTTTTCCATGGAAAAAAAAGAAGAACTGCAAAGTGCAAATTAGGGAACCCGGTGCACTCCGGGACTTATTTTTGGCTCCCTTCTTTTTCTAAGAGGCTTGGCTTTCTACTATTTTGTTCACTTTTGTGATGCTTAAATGTGGCACGTTTAAATATTACACAGTTAAAATATGAAGCATTAGAGTTTGGAAGTTGAAACGGGTGCCTGGGCTCCACCTCGCTCCTTCAAAATCTAGGACGAATATATTAAAACCTCCAAAAAAAAAAAAAAAAATCTCCAATATAAATTAGGAAATAAATTAAATGCTAAAGTAACTGATTACTGCAAGCAAATCAAAGCTGTTACATCCACTTCTGCAACCAAGGTACAGGATTTTTGTATCATTCCGTTCCTGTGTATCACATCAGCATTCATGGAAACCCTATAAAATTATAAGTACATAAATAAATCTTGCTTTTTTTTTTAAATAATTGTTTTCCATTTACAGTACCGTGACTTGTAACTGTACAGTAAGTAGGTATAATACAGCAATTACAATGAGGAGAGACGGGTCAACCCACTCTCTGGTGGTGCCGGTGGGGAGTGCAGGTGGGCTGCTGGACTGGTCGGGTCCAAATTAAGCAGGATTGTAGCTCCATCTAAAGTCCAGAGCTGCCTTACAGTGAGGACTGAATATTGGCCGAGTGAGTCAGGGAAGGGGAGGAATTAAGGTCAACAGACAAGGTGGCAGAAGCCCGGGTTGCCACGGTGACCTCCAAAGTGGCTTTTCTGGCGGCGAAAAAAGGCTGCTTGAGGGTGGCGGCGCGGCCAAAGCTGGACGAAGGCCACTTCATGATGAACTGGGCGGTCACTGGCAGCAGATACCTGTGCAGACGGAGAAGAGCGAGGGATTAGGGGAAAGGGTGGACGTAATGAGAGGATTAGATATGCAAAGGTCACAATTTAGAGGTCAGAGCTGCATTAGCGCTCGGTACTGAAATCACATACCACCCACCTTTCATATATTGTAGTGATTGAGCAGCTATATTAATGTCCTGGGGATGCAAACATATTGTGACCTAACCTTAAAATCAAGAAAATGGCTGCAAATTATGATGATTTGCACAACTGTCTTGTTTGTAAATCCACAAAAGCGATGAGGCTAAATGACGGACCCACAGTCGGGAGCCCGGATGTGGCTGGGTTCGTTTTAAAGCAGCAAATACGCGGTCTTCCTCCCGGCTGGAACCAGCACCTGCAAATCCTCACCTATTATTCTGAGGAATTTATGTCTGAACCCTCCTCAGACTCTTCTATGACACCTTCCAGCGAGACAGAGCAGTGAGGCAGCTCCTGCTAACAGCGTTCCAGTACCTGAGAATGAGAGCAGCACCAGGTTGAGATGGATGGAGTCAGGTGAGGCTGAACCCTGCTCCCATCCCAAGGTTGTCAGAGGAATGCCAGATGAGATGATCCTGGCTAAAGCTAGCTGAACGTTAATGGCGGACGTGAAACAGTCGTCTGGATGGATGGTTCCTCGCGGATTAGCTGAAAGAATGAATTTCCCAGACTTTCTTGTTACGTTCACAGCCAAGATCTTTAGCTAATAAACATATACACCTGATGCTTGTGTAAATGAGCGGAACGGTTACAAGAAACGGTCCCTCTGGAGGTGTTTAAGATGTAACAATCTAATCAGACGGGAGCCACTGGGGCTGAGGATTACAGTGACGCAATAATATCTTCTTTTAAACCGGAGCGGCAACAACGCGCTTAATTCTCTGACAGCTCGTTCTCTTTGTGAAATAGCTCTCAGACAAATTACACTGCGGCTGCTTCCAAAGTTGACCAGAGAGGAGGGGGAGGGGAAAAAAGGCGCCCGTCACTGAGGGGTCTCTCTGTACAGCTCCAGACCCAAGAGAGTTACGAGGGATTGGAATTAACTTCATTTAGTCCAACAAGAGTGCCCTTGAAATGGCTCCAAGTGGGCTGTAGGTACCCTTCCAGCACTTCTCTGGTGCTAAATGGTGCAAAGAAGAAAAAAAGCTGATGACAAGAGGAGGTCAGTATCTGCTCAGTCCTTTTACAGATCTACCCGGCAGTTTTCATCCCAACATGGCGCACGTTCTTCTGTCTTCTCTTCCCTCTCGTCCTGTGGTTGCCTCCTATTCGCTTCATTTTCATAGCGTCCTCACTGAAACCTCCACGTCCGAAGGATGGAAATTACCCGAGAAAAAAGGGGGAAATAAAATATTGAGCGTTCATTTGAGGCGGAGTGGGAGATCCTCCAGTATGGAAGGGGTAGACATGTCCACTGTCCCTGCAGGCTACTTTGACTCGAACCCTTATTTGGCATCAACTAGGTTCCTCTTGTTTCTGATTAAGAAGGTCGTCTTGGCAACAGGTAGGCAGGAATGGAGAGAAGAGAGAGAGAGAGAGAGAGGGAGACGGACACGCCACCGACCAGCTACCTCTGTTACCACTGACGGGCCTTCAACACAGGCATTATGTCCTCTGTCAGGACTGCCAGGGCACATTAAGGGGGGGTCCAGATGAGATGAGATGCCGTGGTCGGAGATGGAGGGGAACACCGCTGATGCAATTCTAAGCCAAGATGTACAAAAGAGGCTTAAAGGTTATCTGCAGCCCACCTTCTACCCGACACCCCGATTAGCCCTAATTACTGCCACACTTTTCAAACAGCTGAAAGTTAATAGACTCTGAAACTTTTGCCATCATGGGAAAAACTGTCTTTTTGGATGTAACGTAATTCAAGGCTTAACGAGAAAGTCATTAGTGGAGCTGTTCTGCTACTTCCTCTCGACTGCCCACACAGAAGGACCTGCGAGACCCGCGAGGCTGTTGTTGACACACCTGATTATTAGACTGGCTGGAAGAAAGATGCTTAAAAGAGATCAGGCGGGTCTGGTCAACAATGGAGAGCTTTTTATATAATAGGCTCATTGGGATGCCCATTAAAAGGTTCAGAAAGCTCTGAAAAATGAGAATGTAACATCAAATGTTCATGCAAATAAAGCCTCTTAGTTAAAATAAAAATGAAACTGTAGCATTCAGTGGAGGGGGCATTTCATGTGAGTTTGAAACAAATCAAGGTTGTTTTGGTGTAGAATTATTGGTTAGTTTAATGGTTTCCATTTAAACTGCTTTACTTGGGTCGCACCAATCTACTGCCAAAAAAAGGTGACGTTTATCTAAATCAGAATGCCATTAAATCCAGAATCTAGCTCCACATGTGCACACTTTAGTCAGAGTCGGTCTGAGAGTGCAACAATTAGGAGAGGATGAGATGCACGTGCACGCCCACGCACTCTCCTCTGCACACAGTCTATCATCTCATATAAATCTTATGCATCAATAGGAAAATAATCCTAATTGCTTCACAGCTCTGAGTGAAGTGGGGGGGGCTGCTTCTGACTGCTCGCTGTACGTCTGATGGAGGCGCGTCGGCCGTCTGGGCTGTGAAACTGCGAGCGGAATGGGAAAACGGAGCCATTTTCTGCTTTCATGAGACATGAGGAGAGTGGTGCTCAGCATGATCAGGGCACTGATGCAGCACAGGTGAGGCGCTCGGCTCCCACCGAGCCCACTCGTACTGAAAATGCACTCAGGGTAAGATGCTCTCGAGAAAAGCGCCGGGTGAAATGCAGAACTGGGCGTGTGTCGGCGGGGTGATTGGCTGGCGATGTACTGCAAGCTGGTTGCAAATGGTTACAGTGTTGACAAACAGTGTTCCAAACAGTCTTATTATGATTCCTTCTCCGGTCCCGTTCCAGTCTAACATGCTGATTATAGATTTAAGCCCAAAACATTTCCCGTTTACGAAGCTGTGTGTCAATCCAGATAAACAATAGTGGTGGACAGGAGAGAGGACAAAGCCAGACTGTTGGTCGTGCAGTCACAGCAGCCATCACTGGATAAGTGGGGTGGGGGGGGGCAAGCCTGAGTTGCAGCTGTGAGGTGGTGGGAGCAGCAGGAAACAGACAGTGTTGGAAAATGGGGGAAGGGAGCGGGCGGGAGGTTAGCAGAACTAAACCCAGCAGAGACCTGCAACGAGGGGCGAAGAGACGGAGGAAGAAGAGGAGGAAGAAGCGGCGGCGGCGTCAGCGGGGGTGGAGCCATGGGTAGAGGCCGGTCCGGCGGTAAATGGTAAGCTTTTTTATACAGACATATATAAACAGAAGAAATAAAGAGAGACAGACCAATGTATGTTCAAATAGACCTGCAACAAAACACTGATACGCTTGTGCACGTTGTGTTATTAAACCCTGCCGTTCCATAACGAATCCTCCCTAATAACTCACTCAGTCCACAAGGAAATGAATTTATCTATGAAATCAATAGACCGGAGATGAAACGATCAATAGTGTTCCAGTGTAAAGCGGCTCCAACGTGTACACAAACCCTGCGCGCTGTTAACAGCTAAGGTTTTATACTCCGGGCACAAAGTGATAGCCTTTTAAAATATGTGCAGGAGTTATGAATCATGTAAAGAGAAGCCCGAGGAATAGAGGATCTCTCTCTGTCTCATAAGGTCATTTGATGCATAGGCTCATCTGGGCTCTAATTGAATTAAGCAGGCCTCCAGGGGCCCCGGGCTAACCTGAGTGCTAATCTGTGGGCCATTATTTCCTGTTAACAGCACACTCTTTCTCTCCTTCTCCCCAACCTTCTCCCTAACTGTCTGCCAGCCTGAAGCTTATGCTCCTTTTAAAACACCGCCTGTCGCGTCCTGCAGGGATACAACTTAAAAATAGAATGGGGGTGATTTTTATGTTTGTTTGTTTGTTTGATGGTGTCGTGTGATGAGGATGATGGCTCTGAGACTCCGTGGAGTGAGGAAAGAGGAGGTTTCCAGAGAGAGCGCTAATGTAACTGTTGAAACCTTCAAAGCTTTTCTGCCTGTCAGTGTGTGTTCATTAGTTTTGTTTCTTTTTTGTCCCTTAATCTAGGGCATTTTATACTTAAGAAAGCTTTTTTTCTTGGACTTCTCTGTGATTTGCACAGCTTCAGGTCTGTGCAGAGATCATCCCAGTCACTGATAGTTACCTTTTTAATCAGATTTCATTCAAGCAACCTTTAAACCTGCTTTATAAGCACTGGGGACAGCTTTAATTTGAGAGTCTCAGTGGACTGAACAGCTCAAATTGTGTCCTTTGTGCTTATTCAGCCACTGTAATGGAAAATAAACTGTCTGAGATGGAGCAGAGACTCGCAGAAAGAAGAAAAGAAAAAAAAACTGACATTGTCCTTACCTAGTATCATCCCATTCAGGGATCAGTCCGGTCAAAGAGCGGGACTCTGATACAAACTTGTAGACGACCAGCAGGCAGTCTCGGCACAGCTGGACCAGCCGGCGGCAGCACTTCAGCTCCTGAGGCGAGACCACCTCGCTGCTCTTACTGAAGATGTGTTCCCATGATGAACTGGGGAGAACAGAGACATCGCAACACTCAGGGACATTTTTGGTGATGAAAAATGACGTAAAATACAATTATCATCTGACTGTCCACAAGCCAACGCACGCTCCTGCACACAGGAAGACAGACGGATGCACAGAGAGGATAAAAGGAAACAAGTACAGTTAACCCCCTTTACAGCCGTGGACATACCACCCACTGGGAGAGAGCTTAAACAACTGAGACGCGCAACTCCGGGGGGCATGTTTGATGTCTGCCCCTCCTTTTCCTCCTCGGCAAGAGGGTGGCGCTTTGACTGAAAGGCTTCAAAACTTTGTGTTTCCATTCTCTTCCTTCGAAGTCTTTTACAAAGCCCTTTGAATTGATCAGCCACAATAGCTGCGGGGCTGTTTGTCGCTCAGATAAAATATCTAACGGGAGAAAGTCAGTACGTTTACACCGCGCTTGAAGGGACAAATCATTGCCTTAATCCGACTATAACCAGACAACTAACGTGCATGTAAATACAATATTCTGACTAATATCGGACTTCTTATCCTTACTCATCATCCCGCCAGTTATCCAACTTTCTCCATTGAATGTACAATGGGACAAGGATGGAATTCCTTTAGGCTGTGTATGTAAAGGCAGATGGGACAGCGGAAGGAGGGTTCTTTTCACACGACATGATGTCACTGCGGCGACGCGACATCTTCACCCCCCCTGTTGGGCTTGACCGTGTTTTTGTCTTGTCTTGTTTATAGCAGGGGGTCTGGCCGATATCCAGCAGGCTGCCTGACTCATTCTGACTGGGCTATAATCAGACAGAAGCAGCAGGGTTTTCACCCGGGAGGTGATGCTACGTTAAGCTAATCTTCACCAGCATCTACCACTCGACCCACACTTTTCTCTGCCTTCTTTGGGTGTCTCATTTTCAATCCCTTGGCTCATTCTTCTGCTTTTTCCTTTGTCTCCAGGTCCCCTCTTCTTTTCCTGACTGCTTGTCGCTTCCATAGGCTCCATCTCCCACTCATCCTCAGCCTCACACTCCCTCAAATATGACTGTGAAGTTACACCAACGCCCTCTGTGCCACGGAAGACATGGCCCGAGAGCAACTAATCTATCAAGAACTAAGAGGAGTAGATTCAGGAAAGTGACAGTTTTATCAACGCAGCTGTATGCTAATCAGAGTTACTTCAGAGTTGTGAAAACCACCTCATTTAACAGCCAGTGTAAACTAAGAGGAAATATGGGAATTGAGGTTAAAATTGGCTTTGGTGTTTTACTCCTGCTGCATTCTTACAGGGACAAGAGCAGGCGAGCGAGCTGTCACTGCCTTGACATACCGCTGACAATCGCTTTTATCAAAAAGAACCGAAAAAGTAAACTTTAGAGTCTGATAACAAACTGAAATAAAAGAACCCTGACTCCCATATTCAGCCCTTTTCTGCTTCCATTCAGTCCTCGGCCCTTTTCTTGCGCTCACCTGTGATATAACCCTAATTAACAGCCGGGATTTGTGACCCTAAGATGCGACCCTGTCTCCACTGAGTATTCTGTGTGGTTCTTTCATTCCTCAGAGCTTTCATGAGTGTAGCAGGGTCTACGCGGTCTGTCACTCATTCTCTGTCATTCTGCTGCCACTGCATTCCTAGTTATATTGAATACAAGCGAGAAAACTGTCCCCACTGTCATTGAAATTGATATATTGACAACCGCTCTTCTGGAGGGCACGGTATAGAGTGAATAGGCTAGAATAAAGCTATCGGAGGGTGAAAGAGGAGTGCTGGTAATTGGACTGCAGTACTTGTTTGTCCTGCTTTAAAGGATTATGTTGTCATGAACACGTCTACAGCCTTCACTTTTTTGCACTGAAAACTCGCCGGCTGGGATTCGACCGCATTGTCTTTGCTCCTTGTAACTTGGCTACCTGCTGTTGGAGAAGCAGCTCCACAGGCCCTGGCCGTGACTCCAGAGCAGCCTGTTGAAGACGCGGTTAAAAAGGCGGTACAGGTGGAGACTGTCCACATCGGGCTCCCTCCAGATCCGCTGCAGCGCCGAGCGCACGTTGGTTCGCACGATATCCAGCACCTGGTGAAAGGTGGGAGGAAAAGCTTGAACGGAACATGTAATGATGACGGAGACGAGCGGTGATAAAGGCGATGGTGTGAATCATTGATATGCATCTCACGTTTGAAAGCTGCTTTATTTTTATTTTTTTTCAAAATCGTATTTCTGCTGTAAAATAAGCAGTCACGGAGGCTTCCTGGGAAACAGAGGGAGGCGCACGAGACGTCCAGCAACACAGGCAGGATTTGCATAAACCAAAATTTTCATTGGAACTTGCATACATTCGTGTTCAGGCGTGCGCACGCGAGAACGAGAGGCATCAGGGCAAACAGTGGAGAGCAGGGAAGAGGGCTAATTGCAGCACCAAATGTCAGTCTTAGAAAGAGGGTGTCAGAAGTCTCCAGGCAGTCTGAGGACATCTGCACCAGCATTTCATTTCCCCTTCCCCATCCTTCTTTACTGCCTCATTTTGGGCCCTTCTGAGTGCAGTGCTCTGGCCCTTCTGACTTTGATTCTCCACTCCTCATTACTGACGCAGCTCTCTTGCTCGGTCTGTGTGGTTGTGATGCAAAGAGGTGATATTCCTCCACAGTATTGTGAGGAAAGGGGGCACGGACGCGCCAGAACAAACCACTTGATAAGTAAGCGCATGCAGATATGTTTTGGGACGGTAATCAGACGGTTCAGCAATAGGTGCTGCATTCATGACCTCTGCCTGCTGCTCATTAGGGCTGCTCCACTCCAAATAAAACATCAGCTCGCGCCAACATATCCCAGAAGAGAGATGATCATGGTGGTGCAGGGAGCTGCGGCTCAAAGATCATATCACTGCTGGCACGCCTACTGGATGCCATTTTATATCTAGTGATCTTGTTGGTTTTGTTTACACCCCATTTCACGTCTCCAGCTTTCGTTTTTTGGCACGATAATGATCTTCAAGCATCTCACACGTTAACAAGCGTTCTCCCATGTTTAACTCGGAATTACATGTTGTATCCTGAAACAATTTCAGAGGAATTTGAGGGAACAGCGGTGAACCTTTTGTTATATTAATTAGCACTTTTACATTACAGGTCAAACTGTTGATGTTTGTCCATAATTTAAAATGTTTTAGGCAAAACCTATTCCATTCCTATTTATGAACTGTGCCAGCTAGATGAGTTGGTAATTAACATCTCACTAAATAGGAAGCCATACTGTACAGTAACCTGGAGGATTTTCCAGCCATATTCTATAATCAGCCTATAACTGATAACCAGCCAGATTTTAGTGTTAATCGGGCTATTGTTGACATAAACACACACGCCGATGCACAGAAAAACCTTCTCAAATGTTAATTTCCTCTACATGCACCATGAATACAGAAGTAGGACATTGCATCTGCAAAATGATGAAATTAATTACATTTTAATGCTTTTGAAGGTTACATAATATGTGCTATTTAATAACAACAAGACATTAAATTGGTAAAACAATCCTATTTTAAATTCATCGCTAGTAAAGGCAAACTGTGACACACAAGTCTCATGAATTGGCTGAATTAAGACATTTTGATGCAGTTATAGTGCAAAAATCACCTTTCGTTGTTTGGTGGAATCCAACTTCACCAGCCAATAGGAGGCCACTTTTGATTTATGGTATTTCCAGTTGTCAAGGATCTGTAAGTAAAAAAAGCATTTTTTTTATCAATAAAGAGGAATTATTAAATGAAGAACTGAATGTATAAATTCATTCATTTGATGATTTGTGGTGTGTGAGTTAGAAATCCTTGGGGCATGTGACGTTATGCTCAAATACAATGTTGAATATTCCCATAGACGTGCTGCTCCTGCCAAAATCCCTGTGTACCTACAGGTGCTGTTATTGTTGCTCAGTTGACTTAGTCTGCATCTCCCCACAGGTGCATATAAACCTCGCACATCACATGCCCGATCCCCTGCAAACACCATTCCCATTGGGAGGCTCCAGTGTAAACTTTTTGTTTACTCATGCTCTCTTTCTATCTGTCACAAACACACACACACCACACAATACACACAAATACACACACGCAAAACCTCCAGGGTTTCCAGGTACACACAAATACAGCAGTGTACACTTCCGTTGTCACTCTGGGCTTACATCACAACAAGCATTCGTTGGTAAAGATTAATTATATGCCAAAAGGACATTCTTTCTCTCTTACTATCAGTGTTTCCATGGTAACCCCATTTGACTTAGTGAGCAGTCCAGGTGTGATGTTACTTATCCACCATGATGCCATCCCACCCTGATGTTGAGTGCCTGTTGCTAAATATACTTAAAATTATGTTTCTGGCGTTAACTGAATGGCCCTCCCAGTTCCATCACAGAAAGCACGTCTGAATCTGCATCTGATGCCTGTCTCAGATTATGGCTGCATGTCCTCATCGGTTGTTTGCTGTGCTCACATCTTGAGAATTAAAGCTCTCTCATGCAGAATGAACAGGTTTTCTCCCCAAACATGATGTCCAGTAACCTCTCGAGGAGCTGCAGAGCCACAATGCATCTCAAAGGGACTCGACTCAACAAAATAGACACCTTTCACCTTTCTGTTCACCTTTCTGTCCTCTCAGGTGATCCTCTGTGACTGACTGATGGTGCTCTGAGCAGCCGGGAAGCTGACGTGCTCCACTAAGAGCAGTGAAAATCTCTTAAGGCCCAGTGCACCAATTAAAGCAGACTGTTGAATTTTTACCTCAGGTACTGACCCAAATAATAGGTTTGATATGGAGATGGGTCAGTATCAGAATCAGGGCTAATATGGAGACTGGTCTTTACAGGACCGTGAACCTCCTGGTAAGTCTGAAGTTGCGCAACAAAATGCTAGAAATGTCCATACAGTGAGACATATAACCTACTAAAAAAGAACCTGCCTTTTACATCACAGATAATGAATACAGACCAGATTTGAATGTAGGTGGTGAATGAGTAGCTCGCTTATGTTCCATACAGTGCTGCTAAAACACCTTCACTTCCGGTGGCAAAGACTCTCTCTCCCTCTCAGACGCTGCGGAGTGAAAAAACACCACTGAGCTATTTTAATCCCTGTCTTCAATCAGATTCATACATGAGTCAGGCTGAAAGGTTGCCTAAAGGTTGTACACAAACAAAACAACAAAAAAACCCAACAAAAAACACGCTGATTTCTTTTCCATTTTGAGTTTTTCTCACTTATACCTGTTTTTGCTGTTTATGATTCCACCATCCATCATTCTGGTGGTCACGACACTGCAAACACAGCTGCTGAGGAGACTAATGGCCCTTACTGTTCAAAATTGAGAACCGTGAGCTGGACACATGAACACAAATGTAACACAGTCCAGCTGAAGTGTTATTTTGGTGGGATTTCAATGTCAGCCACCTTTTGGCCTGTTTCTGGATTTGAACTGTCAAAAAAGTATCATCTCCCATTTTAAATCGTATTTAAACGACATATGTTGAGATAACTTGCGATTGCTTTAGTAAAAGATCCCATAGAAGTCAAAGCCCTATTTTATGTAGTTTCTACTTGCATACCTGAACGCTTTTCATCCATGACAACAACTTCACTAGAGAGTAGCATGATTAAACTCACCTCATCCAGCACGGACTCGGCCTCTTCTTCTGATTTGCCTGGAAATCTTATCCTCATAGCGGTGAGGGCAGCCAGAGTCTGGTTTACGAGCTCGGCCTCTTGTTCTTTACTCCGTAGATTTATCAGCGGATCACCCTGCAGGCAGAAAAAAGGACAGAATTAAGGAAGTATCACAGTTTTACTGGAGCTAATCAACATTAAGGCAACCTAGAATTATATTATCACAACTGCAAACACATTTAAAACATCTGCTGTGAATGCTACCATTAACATATTTGATATTGTTTTCATAATATGGTGTTAAGAACACAGTTCTAAAAGGCGATGCTATAAACATATTAGATCTTTTAATGATCAGAGCATCTGTTGTGTTCCTGCATCTTACAATGTTGGAGTGGATGGTCCCAAGGCTGTTGCTGTGGGGGACGCGGGGGGCGGAGACGCTGCGACTCAGCGAATGAGAACGCAGCGTGGCGGAACTCGGCCTGACCAGTGGGGCGGCCGAGGAAAATGTCGGAGAGGGCCTGGTGGACGAGGAGCGCACCTCGCCGGGTGAAGACAGGGAAGCGATTGAGCGGGGGCAAGAGATGGACCTTCTGATGGGACCCGGAAGTGTCGGGGAGGCAGAGGGGACGGGGCTGCTTTTGAGCGACTTGACTGGATGCTTCCAGCCCATCCGACCTGTAAACGCAACATAAAAAGCAGGGAAGGTCTGACGTAGTCTAGCAATAAGATTCCCAGTACCACATTTATCTTATTAACTGCACAGCAGACTCGGCTGATTTGGGGGATGATTCAAGGAACAGTTCTCCCTCGGTTCTCAGACACAAAATAAAGGAAAAAAAGAAACTCAAGTTCCATCTTATCGCTTGTACTCATCTGAGTGCATGTGCGTGTGTATAATATATATATGTGCAAGTGTGTATCTGCTGAACCCTCCAAGGTTCAACAATTTCCAAAGGACAGATTTACAGGCTTTAGTCTTGGTGGTTTGGTATGGAGTAGCGCTTGGCAGGGTAACTACTTCTCTGCACACTCTCTCGCTCACACACAGTTCAAATCCTTTCATGGGCTTGTCATGTGCATAAGTAGTCCTCGCTCTTGCCCAATGAAATCAGCAGCCTACAATGAAACCAGAGATTTTTTTTCCCAAGGCTGACGGCTGAATAGAACGCCGTCTTCTCAAGTTTATGGGAACTGGGAGATTTACGACAATCATCTCTGTGACTGACCGGCACTTGTCTCCTTTATCGTAAAACAAGATTTACGTGATGATGATGACGATAACTAAAACACTCCGTATGCTGGCTGTTCTTCAGGCCATAAAAAACTCTTTATTTGTAATAGTGTGTTCTGGCAACCTTTTACTTTTGCAAGAGGAATAAATAGGTAAATAACAAGATTTTAAAAAATGAAAATAAGTAAACCAGTCTTAAGAAAAGAAATATAAATACAAAACAATGTTGCTTCACCTGAGCGTTCAGCGCTGTGTTTCTCCTTATTGTCTCCAAGGTCGTAAGAAACCTTTTTCTCCTTCTTCTCCCCCTCTCTCCCTCCTCCTGCTTTTCTCCTCTCCTCTTCATCCTCATCTGAGGAGGAGCAGGAGTTATCGGCGCTGCTGCCGCTGGTGAAGTCAGCCAGGTAGTCGGGTCGCTGGCGTTTTGAGCTCTGACTGCATTCTGGCATAGCTGTCAGAGGCTGGCAGGAACACAGACATGCATTAGTACGTAATACATGTGCAGTGAGTCATTATGTACTGATATGTTATGTTATCTCTATTACAACCACGCCGGCAGTATTAATAAAGCATTTATACATCTGTTATTTAACAGTTAGAACAGACTTTGCTGTCAGACAACCCAAATTAATGTGCAGGAAGTAATCGCTGGGCCTACAGGTTTGCCGATGGGCAGCTGGAGATATATAGAGATTAATTACATGAAAGGAAAATAAAGACCGAGGTGGGAGCGGATGAGCAATGGGATGAGAAATAAAAAAGGAGGACAGGATGAAACATTTTAAACAAGATACGCAGGATGGAATAGAAAAATAGAGCTCGATGATCTTACAGTATGATGGAAAGCACAGGGAGATGAAATCAGCCTAAACTGTAATATGTATGAGTAAGATTTAAGAGGGGGAAGAAAAGCTCATTTAAAAAATGAATATAAAGGTCTGAAAATTGGTTAGAACCTTACATCCCAATCATACGCTAAATCCGCACAAAACCTAGAAAGCCAAGTTAGTAATAAGCGTACAATTCTAACTGATCTGGATCTAGAACCGTTCTCCCGAGTAAGATTTCATCCTCGCATTCTTGAAGGAATTCCTGTTATTTATCCAAGAATTTTCAACATTTCATTTATCAGATAAAACAACTTGGCACGTTAAAACAAGCAATAATGAAGGCTTTTGCTATTTTACAAACCTTCCGGGACTGTAGGTGGCGCAATAGCTGCTGGCATCATGCACAGACGTGAAGTAGTCACATCTGCTTCAAGCTGTGTTACAGATTTATGCAAACACAACCTCCCCAGACTAAGACAATGTTACACACAGTATAACTAAAGAACTGAGCTGGCCAAAAAAAAAAAAAAATGGTTGGCTCATCCTGCTGGTAGAAATCCTCAACTCAACTCTTTCCTTCTATTTCTTGCACTCTCTGAGTGTACATAGCATTCCTTCCCTTGAAATCCAGACCTTAATCCCTTCTCACTCCTCTCCTCTAGCTTTCATACACACTGAATGGTTCCTTTCCGACAGATGGCTTGTGAGCGCTACACTCTGAGGAGCGAATCTATCCGTCACAGTTCTTCTCTCCCCCTTATCTAAACATCTCTTCCACACACACTAAGCAACATTAAAACTGATGGGGTCCAAATTAATTTGGACAACAGCAATTGTGTCTGAACGAGTCCTTATTCCAGCGAAGGCTCCTCTAATGTGGCGCTGAACTGCCCTGTTGCCTCTCTAACGCACGCTTTGAGTGTTCCGGCCAATTTAGCGCTCAAGCGAGGGATGGATGTAGATTTGCAGAGAGAGAAATCAGCCTAGAAAGGATGGCGAGGGAACAGGGCGACGTAGGGAGCCGCGCTGTCGTGGGAAATGGAGGTGGCTTACAGGTGTGTGACACAGAGACAGAGGAAGAAAGAGAGGCAGATAGACAGAGAACCACGGAGACAGCTTGACAGCTGTCCCCTAAGGGACTTTTTTTTCCCCCTTTGGGCTTCATTTAAATTCTTTTCTTTCTTGCCTATCCTGTTGCCCCCCCCACCCCCCTTTATTTTTCTCAATCAGGTCCAATGTGCTTTCTGTGGGCATTATCTGCCTACCTGCCCTCGTCCTCCGTCCCCATTTCTCCCTTTCTGATACTTTCCTTTACACTTCTTCTGGGGTCCTTTGAGGAGCGAGGCCATTATTTTCCCGCTTCTCTCGTTGGGTTTTTCTATTCTCCTCTCTAATTTTCACTCACCTTAGGTCCACGCTGCCTGGAGGACTTTCCCGTTAGCTTCTCGTCGTCCAGTTCACACTGCTCCAGCAGGTCCAAGATGTCCTCCTCCTGCAGACCAGCCAAAGACGATACATAGAGAATGACACAGGTTTCTGAATATGGAGCATTATTTTTCCCGACTGGAATAGAATGGGTTATGACAAACACAACCAAACAAAAAAAAAACAGATTAGGGCACACTTGGATATTCACAACCTCCAACAATGATGGACTCAGTAAAAATACATCACCTGAAAAGGACAGAAATTTAAAATTGATTCAAAAATTACTTTATGAAATTGCTCTTTTTTGACACAAGAAAATAACAACCATTGTAATTTTCCAGCCTCTGTTTCTCTCTAATGTCTTGACTGGCAGCCAGTGACTTGATCCCATGCTGCATCCCTACTGCTCCAAAGAGCATTGGCTAGCTTTTAGCTTTGCTCAAGCTGTCACTCTGTAGAAGATTAACGAGATTATACTGTATAGCACAAAAAAAGACATTGACATTCAGTCAAGAAACCCAACTTCTTCCCTCATCTTAGATTAGATTTTAAAATGTACAGGGGATGAAAAAACATTTTAATTAAATTAGAATTATTTGTGGTCTGATGACTATCAAATTGAAATCCGTCATTTTAAGGTCCGTCGTCACCATGAATTTTCAAGATTAGTGCCTCAATGGTTCTTTCGTCCAGTTGTTTCTCGTGATTACATTCTTAGATAGAATCCTTTGTTCCGATTATCTCCTTCCATATTTTGAATCGCAGCCAAATCTGTTTCTCAGCTAAATTAAACCAACCTCAATCTGATGGTTCAACTGTGTCTCGTGTCAATCAATGATTGACAACGCCATTAAAACAAAGACATATTTAAGTATACCTTTCTAAAAAAAACAATTACTCTAATGCGGAGCTGGGCTGCTGAGGAATTTGATCACAGTAGATAATAATGTTTTACCTCAGTTATGAATTAGTTATCAGAGACTAGAAGGTGATACAGCCTTCGGGGCATTTTCTTCTTTAAAAAAGGCACTTTCTTCCAAAGTTGGACTTAAACACCAAGGTATTCTTGGTCAAAATTGTCTCATATTGTTACTCCATTTCCAGTGAAATTACTGAAAAAGTATGCAAAGTTATAGCAGCTTTCAGGGACATATAATACGCTGTTGTTGGTTTCCAAGTGTGCGTCCATTCGCAGAGTTTAATGTGAGCTGCAGCACATCACATCCATCTACTTACTGAAGGAGTGACTCAAGGCTGAGGCCTCTTGAAAAGACTAAGCAAAGAAGAATAATTGAAGAATTTCTTATTATAGAGAAACAAATGAGGAGGGTTTGTTGGTAAACCAGTAAGTGCAGCTCAGTAAATAACGGTGGAGTGACAGAGCAGATAGCAGCGGTGGAACAAAGACAGTGAACGACGTTCTACCAGACTTTACAAACTATTACGGACTGAGGGAGGCTACATACATTATTTTCGATATTTTCTGCCACTGTGGATGGAAACTTAAGAGAACCGTGTGTTTTCTCTTTCATAATTGTGTACATGTGTGCATGTCTTTGTGTATATTTTGGCATGCGTTTGTCTCTCTCTCTGCACAATTCAATGAGAAGTATGTGTGTGTCATTGAGGTACGTGCCTTCATTCGTTTCAGAGGATTATTCATTTCCTTTTGAAGTGAGGCAGCTCGCCCAGCGAGGAAGGTCTGAAAGGCGGCTGAGAGCAGGCTTTCATACTTCTCCAGCAGCAGCTTGTCATCTGGGGGGTATATGCGCCTGTAGGCCGCAGAGAAAAAGGCAGAAAAGAAAGGAGAGTATTGGAAAAGTGGAGAAAGGGGAAGAAAGGAAAAGGGGTCGTTAGTGCAGAAGACACGATGAAAAAGAGAGTGGAACTGGTATTTGGGTTCATTGAGCTGGTGGGAGTGATGAGGAGGAGACAAAGAAAGAACATTTGGACTGAGAAAACGACGGGATAGAAGGGAGAAGAAGAGAACGGTTGGCAACAAGCGACAATGGGTCAGAAGGAAAATCAGGCAAACGGCACAAGATGACACACAAGTGGGTGAAAGGAGGTAAAGAGAGGTCCAGCAGGTGAGATAGCTGGCACACAGGTGGAGCATGTTACAGGGGTTTGAACGAATGGTGTGAAACAAAGACAGAAAAATGGAGAGTGGAAGCAGACTTAGAGAGGCACCTTTTCTGCTGCCTTCATCTAGCATAGCTACGCACGGCAGATGTGCCCTTCTGCATATGTTACAGTCTCTATTAACATGTTTTCATCCCCTACAAGGCTGGAGGAAGGCTGCAGTTTAATGTGTATGCAGCTCTTTTTGTTTAAAACCTCCCTCCAATCATTTCATCATAAAACTAACTGCACCCATCAGTAAAGAGGAAATATTCTCCTTAGGCCCTCTAGTAGTAATATAAAGGTGACTGAAAACCATGCATTGGTTCAGTTGGAGAAATGAATTTATTAGAGTGCGTTCTTCAGCTACACTCCATAGAATTTTTTTCTCTTTACGATACTGTTACATCTTTTCTAGCAAGCTGCTCCCAGTGCATTGGGGTCATTTCTGAAATCTCTACACTTTGACAGGCAGAGAAATAACTAATAATGCATAACTAACAGCAAAAAAAGGATTGCGAACACTTTCCTGATCTCAATCTGCAGATGTCAGCTACAGCAGGTATCATGATATATACGAAATGAATAATGCGGAACATAAATGCTATGTTGCAATGACAAAAGCAGGGAGCTAAGGGAAAATGTAATTTTTATAAAATCTAAAAGACAGAAATGAGATCATGGTGTTGCCAAATGAGTCAGATCTGCTTTTCTGTGAGCTGACTATGAAAAGTTGACCCATTTGATGCTTTCCAAAGACCCAGCTGTACTTAAGGGGTGGAAAAAATAGAACTGAGGAGAAAATTGAATGTGGAATGACCGTATATGCTTATTCTAATGCGTGTCTGAAACGGCAACATCTCGAACTTTGCCATCCCGTCTTAGATATTAATTCTCCGGCTCGTGTGCTCACAACAATGGCTGTTTCCAGCAGCGGTTATTTATTCTCGTGGGAGCTTGGTGTTTTGTAGATGACCCCACGAATACAGCCAGAGTTGGTTGCTGTTTTTTTTCCTTCTTCTTCTTACCTGTAGTTCCCCAGATGTTGCTTTTCATGTTCCTCCCTGGAGATCTGCTTGCGGACCTGGGCCAGTCGCTCTTTCTAGAGATACATTAGCAGCAAACCAGGACAAAGGAAAAGCCATGAATCACTCAGGAGAAAGTCACGGACACCACCGTCTTGCCATCCATTAAATAAAACAGGAATGAAGTCTTAAAGCCACAGAGGCTTTCGTTGCCTTACGCTGATAATTTCAAGACGTTCACACACTTCCAAGGCTGCTTGATTGACCACTGTTACAGAGAGGAGGGGCTCGCTCTGCTACTTGCGACGCAGCATCATCATACTCTGTACCTTTGACGGACCAGTATTTGCCTCAGACTTCAGCCATAACAGCACTCAAAGAAGAGACAGTGCCCCTGTTAAAGTAGTGCCTCTGTGCCATCTTTCCTTATTCCTGGTGATTACTGTTGTGGTTGATCAAAAGGCTAATCAAAGAAGGAGGGAAATGGAAAGTACGAGTGGCTGCCACTTCTCTCCTATATGAGATGAGAAAAGCTCCTTGACTCCTTCATTTCAAAGAGAAAATAATTATATGGGTATGCCTGACGCAGGCAACTTTGATTCTTTTGACACAGCGAAAAGTAAGTGAAACTGATTTTTTTATCCCAAGGCTTTTGACTTCTTTGCAACTAACTCCATTGGAAATGCTGTAGTGAACAAATAAAAAGAAATACGATTTCATGATTAACGCAATGATAAGTTTCTTCAGCAGATGTCTGGCTGAGTGTTAATTTGTCCTGATGATGTTAGCTTATGATGCAATTGTCCAAAAATATGGAAAAAATAGACTTTAAGACTTTGTTATGATCAGGTCTTAGGGTTGTATAACTGCTGTTTTAACCCCCCCTTCTTTTGAAAGCCTGCATGGAGACATACATTAATGTGGCCTTTAAAATTTCACTTGGCATTTCAGCTTATCTGTAACAGGTGGTCAGTTAACAGCAGAGAGGACTGTGGTGTTTTTAGGACAGTGCTGGAAATACCAAAATAAACATGGTTTAAATCAATACATTGGAATCAGCAGTTCTAATCATTACTTAACTAGCAAATATATTGCTGCCTAAATTAACCTGGGAAGAATATAAATGTCAGGCAGAGACGCTTTTCATAGCAAACTGTGAACCAACGAACACACATTTGAGCGGTAGGTTTGGGATTTACCAGTTCTTCTCTCCTTCGTTCCAGCGTGTGACGTTGTTTTTCCCTGTCGGAGGATGAAGCGGAGAGTTTCTTCACGGAGCCGTGGCCATAGAGACGTCTTTGGGCCTCGGCCTTCTGCTGGGCTAGGTTACGTTTCTTATCACTGGCTCTGAATCACCAGAAACAGGAACAGAGTCACGGTAGTGAATCAATTACTGTCGACCTCAAGAAAAGTATGGAAAACTTAAAGAATGTAATTAAGTTAAACTGTTTAATTATCATTCACTCTTGTTAAAAAAATCCAATTGAAATATAATTATCACTAACATTTTTGCTCTTAATTTCTAATTTGAATGCCACAATCAAATGCACTACTTAGAGACTATTGCTACAGGGACAGCAGACGCAACCTGCAGAAAGCGTGATTTTAAGCAGACTCATGAACTTGTAAAACAACTAATTTTCACTCTAGATTGAAAGAACGGAATTTGTCTTTTGATCAAATCACCAAGGTTAGTGAAACAAACAACTCCAAACCAGAATAATTTCTGACAAGAAAATGCAGCAGCACAGAGATGAAAAGGCAGGGCCTTGACACAAACAAACTGACAAATCCAAGATGAACAAGACCAGACAGCTAATTCAGAACAAGTGAGCCATTGTGGTCTGGGAAAAAAAGGCCAATTCATTTTGGTCAGTCACTGGCCCTTTAAATTGGATCTTGAGTGCTGTTGGTGGGCTGAGGTTTATCAATGTCCATGCCCGGTTGGGTATGAATTGATCCCATGTTGATACAGTTGGTGTTGTGAGCAGATTTGTGAGCTGACCCCACCTCGGGACACCACCAGACCCTCCCTTATAAGAAGCAGAGCCACTGCTGTAAAAGCAAGAGAGGTGGAACAAAGTGCTCATTCACTCTGGCATCAACATAATGCCGTTTGTCCCAGGAAAACAAACCCCTGCTCTCACCGAGGCCTCGTCAATTCATTTGTCATTAAACCAGAGTATTAACCTTTAAATCAGCAGCAATATAGCAAAAAGTTAAAGTTGAGGATGATACTGCTCAACGTCCACAGTTAGCCATTAGAGATCTGAGGAGCTGCACTTACAGTGCACGTGCAATCGTGTGTTTGAAGTATCGACTGAACTCCGTAAACCAAATTCTGATATAAGCTTTGACTCTCGGTGTACGTCAAGGCTCCAGTTGCAATAATACGTGTCAGAGCATGCGTGACGGTGCTGGAATACCGAATGTTGAGCAGCTTGAGTGCATTGAGCAGCACCCCTTTCTTCACGTTGTAATCAATCTTCTGATCGGTCCCGAAGCTCGGGGCTCGATTGATCTGCCAGAGAAGAGAGGAGAGAAATAGTCAAAGAATAACTGGGTGTTTTCTGCTTTGCATCGTTAGTTTTTCACTTTCGTTTTACATCATAAGCCAGAAATTGTGTCAGAATGCTTTACAGGAGTGGGGCATCGATGCGAGGATATGGCAGAGGTGGGAAGGGAAGGTATAAGTTCTCTTTCAAGGACACACTGGCACTTTTAGCCCTTTCCTAAGCTCAACCATACAGTGTTAGACCCAACCACTGTAGTGAGGAGTAAGGAGTATCTGAGTAAGGAGTATCTGTAATTTGAGTATGCACCAGCAAATTACCATGACTCAGCTCAACAGGGAGTCCAGTGTTCAAAAACATAAGTAACCCCTGATTTAGGTTACAAAAGATAGCACCGCTGGGGAAAACATCAGGAACAACCTGCTTTTCTTATGAGAACAATTTCAATTCATGGTGCAAAGTATTCAGATACCAGGTTATTAAACCTGACACAACAAACCTCAAGCCTTCTATTTTATTCTCTGTTATGTTTCTGCTATCGCTCCCAAGGTGAGGCAGAGAATGTCTGAGACGTCATAGAAACCAACTAATGGACAAAAGAGCAGTAGGAGAGTGAGCTGTGGTGGCATTTGTGAATACAATAATGCTGTTCTGGAGGTGATTTCAAATGCCAGTATAACAGATGCACAGCAGAAGACTGGCTCCACTTTATGTATTTTTGATTGCTGATATAATAGTAATATTACAGTGGTGTGTTTGACTGAGAGCAGCACATGTGTATTTAAACATTTTAAACACAGACCTGAAAATAAAATGTGTAGTTAGAAACAGAGGTTAGAGCATTGTAATCTAGGGATGTTTTTGGGTCGTTTTATGCATTATATTTTATAAACCACTGGTCAATAAACGAATAGTTAGAGATATTAAGATCTCTGCAGAGTTAATCTGCAGTCAGACTGAGCATTTGCATCAGAAATACTTGCTTGTCATGAAAAGAATTCGGATACAGATGGACTCACCAAAACAAGAGCCAATAACATCTCGTGACCACAGCGTCGAGCATCACTGAGCCAATCAAATGTTTGGAGAGGAAGCAGCTTTTCATTTATTAAACCAATGAGCAGCAGAGGGAAATCGGAATGTTTAGAATCTTTAGGGTCATTCTGTGGAAACTTCTCTTCCACAGATGCACAAAGCATCTCATGGGTCAGTGGAGCCCGACACTCCAGAACCCCCCCCCCCCCCTCATCTGAACTAGCTTTTGCTAATTACTCTTTTAACTAGGGCTGTATGACATGCTTGAGCAAAGACTTACACAATAATCAGTCGCCAAGGAACTAAGAGTGACAGTAAAAAAAACTTTAGCTCAATAAAGCTTCAAAAATGTTCTTCGCCAACTTAGTAAAGCCTCAGTCCCCCCCAGGAAATACTGATGTATACTGCACAAGGAAGCTTCTGCTGTAAGGTAACATGTTTGTAGCTTTTAGAAGTAACAAGTTCTGTCTGTGCTAACCTGGAGCAATTGGAAGCTTTCTGTGAGCCTGCTAGGATAGCAACTCAGAAAATAAATCCCAACACACCGTGAAATAGTCATAAATCTTGTATACACAAACACAATGTGAGTCTGTGAGAGCATCTGTGTTGCCTCCATGGATGGAACACAGCAGTCCTAGTTAGTAGTGTTCTGTGACAGAGCAACCCATCAAAATCTGCTTTTGATTTCAAAAACTCCGGCGTGATTGACACAATGTAAAGGGTGTACATTTAGATGACTGTAGCCTATAGGAAACAGCCAGAATGACAGCCATCCTTTTGTTTTACCTCACCAGCAGATCGGTGGTGTCGAGCTGTCAACGAGCAGCAGGTCGCTGTTGCACTCGCTGCATGGTATGTGCAACATATAGTAAACAACAGCATAATTCTAGCCAGAAGTCTCCTGCTTCTTCTCAGTTGTCCCTATGAGAGCACTGTTTTCAGCCTTCACTCACTGGTCATTACTTCCTGGTATTCATATCTCTCTCCACATTTAGGCGTTCTTCTCCCTGGTGGAGGAGGTAGGATCTGTCTGGCCTTAATGAACCCCTGCGGGCTTCCAAAAAACCCTACTCTGAATTTGCTTAAGTGTCTCTGGCAGGCTCTTAAAAGGCTCCTGAGCCTCACCAAGATGGGTTCAATAAAAATGTCAGATGAAACGAAACGTCTTTCGACTTTTGCCTTGATTTTAGTTGAACATCAGCACTGCGTCATTGCAGTCACTCACTCCAACATCAAGGAGATCATATCAGCCAATTACCCATTTTCTTATAATACAGGTTTTGAGGACATCTGGGGATCTGATCGAAAATGCAGAAATCAGGGGGTTTGCTGGAAAAAAGAGGACAAACTGTACAGGACAAACACCTCATTTGCTTTCTGCGCCTGCGGGTGTGAGACACAAAGGTAATTTTCTCCTTTAGAGGCAGCTGTGACACAAAGTTTGTGCCGGGCGGGTAAATAAGTGCAATGTTTTAATTACACACTGCATCTTGGAGTGAATACTGACGCGTTCGGGCCATTTTCATCAGTCCTGTGACATGTGCAAACTCTTGAAACTGCTGCAGACATCGGAGAGCATACCTGTGGTGTCTGCAGCGTGGTGCTAATAAAATGGCTTCTTCTTCCAACAACAACTGCCCCCCCCCCCCACCCTGGCATCAGCTGTGAACGCTACTGGTCAGAAGCGAAAGGGCTCAGTCCAGATTAATCGGTTCAGAAAAGCCAACCCTTCTTATTATTCCCGGCAGAGCGTTGCAATGATGAGCTCCGCACGCTTGAGTGTTTCGGCACAGTTCAACCACTGTCAGAATGGGGTGTTTGTTGCTACACAATGGCGGGAGAAGAAAAGGAGGGAGGGGCGGGAGCAGGAGTCGCAGAGCAACAGGGACAGACAGCTGCCCGCCATGTTAAGTGGATCGCTTGTTTTCCCTCACAGTTTTCTTTTATTGAGGTGGTGATTTGAGTGGAGCTGGTAGATAGGAGAATAATCTCACTGAGCATCAGGAGATGCTGGACAAATCCCTGGAAGTGAGCAGTTCTCTGCTTCACTTTGACACCGATCTGAGGGAGCTGTCTTGACCGCCTCGCTGGTTCGCTTTTTTTTATTTTCATTTTTTTTGCGTTCAAGGACGCTGAAGGAGCAAACACAAAAAGACTGCCACAAAACTGCAGCTCTGAAGCAGCCGTGAGATAGTTTGCACACAAACCTGATTTAACCCCTGTGTACTTTTCAAAATGCGGGAATACATCAACAAAACTCCAAGGATCATGAATATTGCACGCTCCACCAACTCAAACGGCGGTTCCATATGTCACCAATAAGCATGCAATATACCCGACCTCTCGATGGCGTGCCTGCACACAAACATGCCCACAACAGTCACTGGGGCTACCACACATGCCTGATGATAAATGACTAAATGTTGAGGTGTGTTTAGAGCTGCCCCACATATGCGGCCTGTGCGCTCCTAATTTGATACTTATTCCATGAAATAGTCATGTTGGGGGAAAATGGATGTGGATAGAGACAGACAGTGCCATACATCATTCTAATTATTCTTTAATAAACCTCTGCCTAACTGACGTGTTGGTAACTACTGCCATCTACAGGTCAGATGCCGAATGACGCGCCACCTCCAAGAGATATCTCTGAACATTTAAATAAAAATGAAGTCATCGAAGTGCAAAAGATTAATCAAAGGCAAGGAGAAGGAAAGGTGGAAGGGTCTAAGACGGACCTAGAGATAATTGACTCTATCAAACTGTATGTGTTCTCCTCTGTCATTTTTCAGCCTTGAAAATTCAATCATGAGGGGATGAACGTTATTTGGAGAGCACAGCTAGCGAGCAAATTCCTCTTTAATCACTCTGAATACAAAATAATGCTGGATAGACCTGGCTGTTGTGGGGTGGGGGGGTGGTGGAAATACTTCTCAAATTTCCTGAAAGGCAGGCTAACCTCTAAACACATCTTTTAAAACACCTTGAAAGACAGCTTGGCTTTAAAATTCAAGCAATTCAAATTCATCTCATGTTAAATTGAATTTCAAGAGAAAGCTCCTTCACGTGTAAGGGACTATTTATTTTGCACCAGAAACTCCATTTGATTTACTCTCAGTCTATACTACACACACGTCTGGACTCAAAAGGACAGGAAATCTGGATTATGTCGGCTCTGTTGGATGGACAGGCAAACGATACTCATCTTGAAACAATTGGGAACAGTTCATGGAAACAGGAAAGTTTCAGTAAGGAGTGACGGGAGGAAGGAGACGGGTAAAGAATCACTGCCCTGAGGGGGAGTGCTACAACTGTAGTCTGTTGTCGCTGTGCCCGTTCACACACCCACACAAAGTGAGACACAAACAAACCAATTCCACAGTTCAGTTAGAAAAGCCTTCCTCATTAGCTGCACACCACTCATCCTATTAATCAGGGTCAGCCAGAGATAAAGATCAGACGTCATTCATATCACCACGTAAGCTGTAGCGGCATCTTTATACTGAACAGTTAGCCAATGAAAAAGATTCATACTTCTTTTTTTCAAGCTGAATTCCTTCTTGCCTCATTAAATGGATGAAAAGCTGTGCTCAGGGATGGAGCTGGTGTGGTAGGCAGAGCAGAATAGACCCCCCACCCAACCCCCCAGACACATACACACCAAGCTGCAATATTCCCAGAAGCAGAAAGGACCACACATCTATATTCTCATCCACATCGGGGAATAGAGACATTCACAAAAAACACAACAGTGAAGCCAAACATATACTCAACACAGTGCCTTCAATATGCACCCGTTCCTTCCGCCTGTGGCCTGCCTGACATTAGAGCCGCGGCTTCACAAGGATCAGTCAGGTCTTCTAGTTATTGCTTCTTTTTTATTTAGATGACCCGGGTGCTCAGACCAGCTCTGTAAGATTTCGCTGAACAGCTGAAAACAAAGGAAAAGGCCACGAGGGCAGGCCTCAACCCACCGTTTGGGGTCTACGGACACAAGAAGATGGATTCCAGGGAGCAATAGATCATACTCTCACATTATCTGATTCTATTTCAAGTATAAGGAGGTCTAGAACAGAGAGTTGGAGCCCCACCGAGGCTCCCCAAGTCTGTAATGTTATTGTAATTCTGCTTACTGCAGTTGACATTGTTTGTCATGGTCTGTCATGCTGCTTTACAGAGCAAGGGCCTTAAATAAGCTGCATGCTTGTCTCTCATCAAATATCTTTCCTTGGGCTTCTTTTTTTGTCCTTGATAAAGAAACAGTCAATGAGGCATTTACAGGGGAAAAAAAGAAGCACGCCTTGGCGTGGAAACCAGTCCGAGTGCGTGTGTGTCTGCAGTGCATGGGTGACGGTGGCTCAGTGAAACGCCTCTGCTATACAAGACACAGATGCCGTCTGGACTGGCTTAATGAAAGTGAACGGTTCAGGTTACGCCATTCGAGCAGGCTGGTTTGTGTCGCCTGCGCAGTCTTGATGTTTTGAATGTCAATAGGAGGTAAAACTTGGGCTGAAAACCCTGCTGAATTAAGATAGGGATCACACAAAAGCCCGTCTCTCTTTTTATAGGTCCTCTTCTCCCACTTCTATACTTGCTCTGAGAACAATAAGTCTATTTGATGCCTTGCCTTGGTAGAAGAAGCATCATTCCTGCCTTCTCTGCCAGCGCCCGTGACGAGCTTTTTAGCAGGTGTGTGCTGGTCTGTGGGCTGCTCCTCCTGAGCGTCTGAATTTGTTCAGTTTTTGAAATGATTTCTCTTTGTGCTTACAAAGCATTGTGCAGCATTGTGTTTTTACACAAAGCTTTTGCAGAGAAGATAGAAGGAAGCATCCTCCTGATCACATGCTCATTTAAATTTTACAGCATACGCTTTTAGATATTTTTATAAGTTTAAATGGAGAATGATAGAGGCAACTAGTGCATTATTCCTTCGCAGGCACCACAGCAGCCTAAATACAAATAGAATACAAAAGACAGAACTAATACCAGCTGACAGTTTCTTGCATATGATATCCTGACTTTTGGGTATCTGACAGGCTTTGAGTTTACACAGGTTGAACCTTAATTTCCTGGTTGTGAGTTTGCATGTCCGACAACCAATTCTGACATTTTAACGAGTAAGAGAGGAAGACAGTGTCAGAACGGCAGTCCGGGTAAAGCTCCGACGTGCATGGCACGCATAATTCGCAGTGACACCAACAGGGAAACCTGAGAGGAGCGGTCCGCAGATTCAAAACAAACCCGCAAGACCCAGATTGTGTTTGGATTTCTGACATGATTCTTACTGCTTTGGGCCTCAGTGGGTCGACAAAAATAATAGTATAATGAGACAAAAATGGTGTAACGGGGGTGAAATAGATGTAGATGCCACAAACGCTGCTAAGCATTCTGGAGAAATTTTAATTTGGACCTGAGGGCTTGCCATAGGGTGCCATTTGTGGCAACTGGCCTATGGGCAGGCTGCACATAGTGTCCCAGTGGATTTAAAATGAACTTGAAAGGAGCAACAAAATTATTTTCAGGCTTGACAGCATACAGTCACTTGGAACTATCACTTGGTTAATCAGCTGAAATTAAGGAAAAAAAAAAGATTGTGGCAATAAATGTTGTGTGAAACAGGAACAGTGTGTGCTTGTGTGTGTCGGGGGGGGGGGGTTAACTGATGAGAGTTATAGAACTGCTAGTAGCACAGGGGGGATCATTACTGCTGGAGTGGAACTACTGCGTTCACGGCTGTTCGCCATGTCTCGTACACGTTTACTCACACGCACAGACGAGCACATGCATGATGCCACAGTGCTCCAGCAGTCAGAAGGAACACCGTCTCCTTGTCTTCTACAACATGATGTTGTCATAGACAACTGCTCAACCACATCACAAGTCATGTAATTACAACACTGCAATTCCACAATGCCTCCTAAGAAAACACCAACTAAAATGTCACCCTTCTTCCCCCCAAAAAATCAAAAGCTACTGCAAATACACCCGATTTATTTTGGGCAGGCGTGATGGGGAGGAAAAACAAACAATTATCCCAGGAGCATTTCCCAACCTGGAGTCAATTTATGGGAAAGGTGGGGGCCAAGGCACACCGCCACTTTGGGTTAAAGGATTTAGGTCATGCTTTAACTGACTAGATGACATCAGAGCAGTGAGACTGAAATCCTGGAGTGGAGTCTCAACTTGAATCCATCTCCCAATTTAGTGACACTTGACAGTCTCGTACTTGGAAACTAATGAGCCAACCTGCAGCCGTGACCTATATTTTGTTACTGATGTGCACTTGGTTGCTTTTGTATGTGTAATAGATGCATCTGTCTGTTGTCCTGAGTGCACACTTGTGCATGTGCTCTAATGTTTTTGATAGATCTATAAGTGTGTTCAGTTTGACGGTGTGGCGTTTGGGCTTGTTTCTGCACATACGAGACAACAGCGAAATCCATGTGTTTATGCTCTCTGTCGGTGTTGATCTACATTTTCCTCTGTCTGAAGCCATTTTACTGTCACTTTAGGAAGAGTGTGAGCAGGTGAGAGTCAACAGACCGCTGCAACACGGACTTATGCAAAGCCTCAAAGAAATGAAATGTTTAATATACTAAACTACGTTAAATAAAAAGGAAATGTAGAAGAGAATAATTATGCTTCCTCTTATCAGTCAATTAAAAACCACAAATACTTGAATTATCATTTTGTAGAGTGTAATTAAAGCAACAGTAAGAAGGACTTTTAGACGGCCTTCATGCTTGAACACACACGCGTACCTCCAGCAGCCACGGCTTGAGTTTGCGGTCCAGAATGATGTCAAAGCCCAGGACCTCGAAGCAGACACTGTCGCTCCCTGGTGGTTGGCCGGGACGACACATGCGATAAGCGTGCAGCACGTGGGGCTCAGCCACAATTAATGTCTTCACCACGAGCTCCTGGAAGGACACACAAACAAAAAGGCAAAGCCAAAGACAGAAATCCGTTTTCATTCGTTTGTTTGTTCATTCGCATCTAAAGCAAAGCTGAATTCTGCGTAGCAGCTGAGGGAACCGTCTTTTTTTTAAACTTGACATATCCTTCAAAAGTCAACAATTATCAAGGAATAAAAAGTGCATAGTGGACCTGAGTTCTGCGTTAGACACACTCACTCTGGCCTTCCCTCACCGAGCAGCCCCCCGTGCTGCTGCTGGCCCGCAGTTCACTCAAACCCCATTCTGACTTCAGGGTGGAGGAGAATAGCTTTGGCAGTCTGGCCCCAGCCTGATAAGGCAGCAGCCCCCCTTCCTCTTCTATCTTTCTGTCATCACACACCTCCATTCATTTGTCCATCCATCCACCCATCTGACCCACAGGCTGCCTAAAACAAACACCTGCTCCCACTTACCCCAGTTTATGCCCTCAGTACTGCACGGTTTGTGTTTTGGTCCCTGCTTGCATCAGCTCCCAGCACTGGCCGCTGCTGAACACTGGGCAGGATTTTGCACTGTTTTCTCGGGCTTTGGAAACAATATTTTCAAATAACTTGGAAAAAACCCCAATGATTCCTGGGCACCTGGTTGACATGTGGCTAGCTAGTCAAGTTGGACATCTCAGTGTTTAGACAAAGACTAGACATCCTCAAGAGACAGTTTTATCCCAAAACTCATTTGTTAACGTATCAATGATAATTGAGGACTGATGTTTATTTTCATTTATGAAACACCCTAAATTTAATTGTTTCTAAAAATAGAGTGATAAGGAAATAAGCTTTAATGACTGACAGACAGACAGGCAGGCAGGCAGACAGACACACACACACACACACACACACACACACACACACACACACACACACACACACACACACACACACACACACTCTCTCTCTCTCTAAAGCCCTGCAGTTATCGTCTGCATGCTGAGTGCAGGACAGCAGCGAGCATGACTGGCCCATTTATGCTCTGAACATTACCAGCTCATAACAAAGCTGCAGCTTTGCTGGTCAGACCTTAGACAGGCTGCCTCCTGCAGCATATCAATAACACATCGCTAAGAAAATACAGGGAACTGTTAACTCCCACGGATTAAAAAAAAAAAAACCTGACAAACAAGCGTGGACTGTTTGGATTCGGGGCAGCCTGCTAGTGGTTTGTATGAGAACAAAGTGAAAGGGAGCGAGAACATTGAAGGGAGTTGATACGAGGATCGCTGTGTGAATATAAATGACATGCACCAAGTGATGCAACATCTCAATAAAGAGTTAGTGTTTCACTCAGTTAAGAAAAGGGAAAATAAGTAGAGTGTAATCACTTTGACAACGGTGAGCACATGGAGAGATCGGGTGCCTGGGAAAGGAGAGTAAAAATAAATGAATATAACTGAAACGACATACCCAAAGTAGCTGCAATGTTATGTGAAGGTAAAC
Organism: Takifugu rubripes; assembly: GCF_901000725.2. NCBI lineage: Eukaryota > Metazoa > Chordata > Actinopteri > Tetraodontiformes > Tetraodontidae > Takifugu > Takifugu rubripes. The sequence goes on from NC_042304.1 coordinate 11,073,255, forward strand.
GAATGAACGTCTGCCTCAAGGAGAGTAAAGTAACATATGTGATGTGATACGGCTGCAGAAGAAAAGGTAGAAACCAAAGGAATACCGAGGCACCGCAGGGATCAAACGAGAACAGTCAAACGCAAGAAGGGAAGTGCAAAAACAAGATAAACGGAAGAGAATGAGTGTATCTGTGCTTCTGTGAAGCACCCACGTACAGAAATGTCTCCCCAGAATTTGGCCACGTCATAGTCGTTGCTGCGCAGGAACTCAGTGAACCAGCTGATGGACCTCTTGCTGCCTTTATCCACCGTTTCGTCCCGCTCAAAGTTCTCATTGTGCTTGTTGACTGAGTAGTTTGTCAGGTGCATGTAGAGCTGGCTCTGTGGAAACAAAAATGGAAAAAAGGACAGATTTTTAAAATATGCCAATCTAAACACACACGGGGACATGATATTTGATATACTTGTAATGGACTGAGTGCTGTTCAGTAATAACATACAATAACAGAGTAACAGAAAACCATAATAGAGTAACATTGGTAAATAAACATGTTTAAGCTATACCTTGTGACATATTTTAATAAATAAATCTCAGCTCTGAAAAAGAACCCAGACAATAAAAAAGAGGGCATACACTCTGCTGACACTATAACATACGTAAATATTAAAAATACAATAAAGACTATCAACTGAGAATTTTCCCTGTCTGGTGAAATATAACTGAACCCACTGCTAGCTTGTAAAACAGCTTCTTCTTATGAGAAACATCAATAAAAACATAACATTGAAGCCACAGCTGATAATATTTACACCAGATGGTCTCATCTGTTTGTTTTGTTGTGTAGAATACAACCTCTTCTTCTTTCCTCTGAATGCATATAGAGTATTTACTGAGATAAAAGACATCTTTTTTTTTTACCTTCGTGTGATGAATAACTCTGAGGTGAATATAAAAATGGGCACTTGTTCAGTTAAACCACAGTGATGAAATTAATTCCAATTTGAAAGGTGACTAAAAGGACACCAGCATTGATTTGGTACATCCCTCTCAGAACATTTTCACGTTCAGTTCGTGGCGCCTCCTTCCTCCTAATGGGTGGGTAAATAGCAGTTAGGACACAGGCCACTCCAGTCCTGATGACTGTCTGAGGGCCACTCTCTGGGACTGAGCATCCATCTCAGTGGCGTGACACGCTCAATGATGTGTCTCACACATTGGCTAATCCTATACAGCCCGTCTGCGGTTCTGGACGGGATCATACTGTAGATCACATCTCTCTCTCTCTAACCTGCATAGTATAGAAATATGTAAAGATGCCTCACCTCCGTCTCAGCTGGTGCATTTACACACAGCTACTCCAGCAAGTGCACTTTTGTTCATTGCTGTTATAGACATCCTGATGGGAAGTACATTAAAGCTGTATACTGCAATGCTATAATAGCATCGACCTCATATTCAACAGCACTGGCACCAACTGCATGTCGCCCCAAGTGTGTGTGTGGGTGTGTGTGTGTGTGTGGAGCATCCTCTCAACATCAGCACACGGAGCTTGGCAGGTGCAGAACCTCAAGGCAAATATAAGTGTGTGGAAATTACAGGAGACATCTGGTATGTGGACGTTTGTGCTTGGCAGCGTGAATGTGCGTGTGTTTTGTGTGTGTGTGTGTGTGTGTGTGTGCATGCGTTTGAGAACAATATCAGTCTTTCAGTTGTCAGCATTTGGGCATTGTTTACCGTGTAAATAAGCACTTCAGTGTTTTGTGATCATATGGAGATTACATTGCGGCTCCCAACCTCTGTCCCTCCGTGCATCTGAGTGCCCGATTTGATTAGGTTGAGTGGCACAAGCTGTCGTCTCAGACTTATGGGAGCGCTCGCGATTATATTGCCCTGTAAATTTCCTTTTACTATGTATTGGCAGTGCGTTTCTGAACCTGTTTGACACAGACAGTATAAACTGAGGTTGTTATTAATCATCTACCCAGCCTCCAACCGTTACAAGTAAAGAGCTGTGAATCTCCTTTGTCTAATAAAGAGTTTCCCACAATTCATTCTTGCTGTTATCTCCCAGTGACTCACCAGGTTGGCCTCAGTGGGCGCATGGTATTTCTCTGTACCCATGCGGACAAGGCCGTCTTTGTACAGAAAAATGCGAAGCGGGTCGCAGGAAGTGACAAGGATGTAGACACGCAGGTCAAACTTGTAGCCCTCCATGAGAAACGGCTTGTCCAGGTATTCCTGGACAATGAGGTGCTCCTGGGCTGGCAGCTTCTCACAGTTCCGTATGAGCGAGATCCTGGAAAGGCAGACGTTCACTGAATAATTGGGCCTTGGTGTAGGCAAAAGTTGTAAAAACAGAATGTGAAATAAAAAGCGTGAAACATTGTATGAAGTCAAGGTTCCCCCGTGGTGAGTTTCCACCGCTGCAGAACACTTGATGGAATTACACAGTATTAAATAAAGGTAAAGCACTGGCTGGCCATCAACACTGAAAGAACGGGCTTGGTTAAAAATAACCCGTGTTTGAAAAAGCAATAATAAAACAGCAAGGAGAGAGAAAACCGCGACTCTCTAAGGTCGATTCTTTCAATGGGAAATGCATCAAATGTAACTATGGGCGGGTTAATAGGAGCAGACATTGTGCTGCGTTTCAACCTCCACCCTAATTCATTTGCTTCGCCCTGGTGTCACCGGCACTCAGAGCGTATAGTACGCAGGCCATTGTGAGCTGGGCTCAAGAACGGGCTGAATGTGCGTTTGTGTGGACTCGGGCGCGTGCGTGGAGAGCTAAGTGGCAATACTTTAAAAAACAAATGTCAACATGTGCATGTTTGTTCCAGTGTGGTGATGTGTGTGTGTGTGTGTGTGTGTGTGTGGGGGGGGGGGGGGTCCTGTTTGCCCAGGGGGTGAGGGGTCAACGTTAAACAATCTCCCACTATGTACAAGCATTGCGACTGACCCGTATCACCATCACTCATGGTTAAGGTAGAATTTGCTTAAATTGCTAACATGCACAGGCTAAAAGGCTCCATTATTCACGTGCGAGCAGGCGTATCATGCACAAACACACAATTCTTATCCGAGATGTAGAGACCCGACTGCACGAAAGAGGACGTTTTGAGGAATTGTGATAATACAGTGCGGCAGCAGAGCAGCAAAGGGCTGACGCTATTCTGCTTTGTGGATTCTGTAATCACAACCACAACATCGGGTATCTTGGGAACCATGTGGTTTCTTTCTTCCCCCCCCCTTTTTTCCACTGTGTTAACACTAATGCACAGCAGCACTGGCACTGAATCTAAACGGGGATTTAAAAAAGACAAAATTAGATATCCTAGTTTGGCGAACTTCAACTACACTCACCTTTGAGCCTTGCAGTTCAACGCAGGCTTTCTAAATCAATTTCCAACTAAAACCAGCACGCTGCGAACAAACATCTCATTGTCCTTCTTAGTACAGTACTTGAACATAAGAGAACGGGGGAGACGTTGATGAGATCCTGACCGACAACGTGAAGGGGCCCTCTTAACCGGCCGACAGCGAGCTGAATGATGAGGACGGGGTTAACGGTGTTAGTTAGCTGAGGAGGAGTAGCCCAGGAGAAGATGACATGATTGATGAGCTGTGGTGTCAGATAATCACAGCCCACTCTCCCTTGCCTACTTAATTTACCACCAGAGGGGATCTCGCCTTTTTAAGCCCCGCGCGTGCCTTTTATTTTGTTTCCTCCGTAACAAGCTGCACTTCAGACGTAAACAATAACTTCATTTAGTGGGCCGAAGGAAAAATAAATTACACGGGGTGGAGTATAACTTAATTTCCTGACACGTCACACCGTCACACAAAAAAACCCACAACAAAAAGGCAGGGAAGACTCTAATCTCGTGAGCTGCCTGCTGCTGAGAGGATGAGCTAAACTCATCATCTTTCATATTCCTAATGTATTGCAATAATTCAGCCCTTGCTGCCTTTTATTCTTTAATAAATAAGGGCTTAGTGCAGCTCGGAGTTATAAGTAATGCTCACATGATACCAGAAAGGACAAATTCAAAGAGAATCAGAGGGGGAAGTGAAGCGCACTCAGCTATTAGTACCTCAATATCCCCATCTATTGGTGCCAGTGATGAATGCACTCTGGGCTTCGTGTGGGCACTTGGGGGATCGTGTTTTCATTGAAGCAGCAGTCAAAAGGAATAATCAATAACTGCTTTGCCCGCCTTAAATTTCTACTCTTTATTCATTTACTCGCTTTTATGTTTATTTCATATGGACAGATGAGCGTGCATATGGAAGTGAACAGCCAGTATGCAATGCATCACAGGAATATATGGGATATATATCCACTGCAGTGCCTTTTAGTGGCTTTATTAATCTGAAGTATTGCTTGGCAGAAGACACTGGCAATGGAATATATATTTGTGCATGTATATTGTATTTATATATATATATTTGCACCCATCCTCCCTTCACAATGCATTACTGCTATGACTGTGCTAGCTCCATCAAAGAGTACCTCTTCAAAGCGTATCAATAACAACCCTTTGTCCTGTTGATGCCAACGTCGCCCTCCCTCATGTAGCCACTCCGTCCAAACAACTGCGGATTTATTTAAAACGCCATCTGTTCTGAGGACTGTATCTAAACTGATTTACAGGTACTCCTTGCTGCTGAGGACATTTTCCCCATGACCTCGCATCAATCAAAAGTTCAGAAACACAGTAATTAATGTGTTTTATTGTTCCCCTGATGATGTTTACAGGGACAAGCTAACTTTGAAAACTGTTCCTGCCCACACTGGACCGCAGGAATGCCAAAATAGTTTCAGTGGAGCACAAAAGTTACTCCAGCTCATTTCAAGCTTACCCGTGGCCCATGGCTCCGTTGGCTGGTTTGACGATAAAAGTCTTCTGCTTGCGTTTCCTGCGCAGCTCTGTGACGTAGTTCTGGAACTGAGTGTACTCGGCGGGGAAGATCCAGGTTTTGGGTATGAAGCTGTACTCTTGAGGCTGGCACTTGATCATTCTACAGAAACAAGGACAGAGGGTGGGAGCAACAAAACATCACCATCATCCCCATTTAGAAAGTCTGTACTGCCGCAACAGCTAATGTTGCTCTCGCTGGCTGCGTTAAGAGAGACAGGAGCCTTACTTGGACGTGTTTCTTGCTAAGCAGTCTTTCCGGCAGATTTCTCCCATGCCAGGGAAATGGTTAATTCTCTGCAGAGGGACATACAGACATAATAATGCCGTTAGGGCCATTACCCTACTCAGTTCCACCCCCACCTCCACATAAAAATGAGCACATTAAAGGCGGCAACCTGAAGTGAGCTTACGATGTTCTGACATTTATGCCCAATTATGGACTCAAAACAAAAAGGTGACACCGAGACCTTTTCCAACCCTTATTTAGTTTACCATGTTTTTGTATACTATTTAAGGGGAGGGGGGGGAGAAAGATCAATCTCAACTCAGAGGAGCTGAGGTAATTGGTTCTGCTTGGCAAACTCCTGCAGTGACAGTTGAATGAATTGCTTTGAATGTGCCGAAAGGGAGGTGAGCAGGAGGTGTGTGTGGGGGGGGGGGGTAAATGAAAACTCTGTGTTTTATGTATTCTTTGACCAAATGAGCCTGAACGGGGCGTTAATTAGGCTTGTATGAAGTGAAACTTGACGGCAAAACCTCTGAACACACCAAAAAGAAAGGAAAAAATTAAAAGTGTGTGTGTGTGTGTGTGTGTGTGTGTGAATAATAAGCTCCTGTGATTATTATCCAAAGGAGACAGACGTAATTAGGGATTCGGAAGAGATCGCGCAATTACTGTATGTCAATGTGGCAACACGGTCGTGGCTCGTGATGGGAAATGAAAAGCAGTTGTCGGGTTCCACGTCTACTGTTTTAAAGAAATAAATCCATTCCACGGTTGATGGGAAAACTCTGTTTCCATCCAGCCACTGGCTTCACGACCGTATGGGAAGGCAGTCTAATACTTGCCGCCGCTGAGCCAAAGTCTTTCTAAGTTGCGACTGAATCAATCGTTGACCGGTCTAATCAAACAAACACAGAGGAAGATGGATGGTAAAACGCTCAGCCCTCCAGAGGCAGCAAGGTCACGCGGCGGGACGGCAAGGTCAAACGGAGGAGAGATCGCTGTCAGACCAGTACCCGGCATACAGAACAAGTCTTGTTGTTTAGGCCTGTCTTGTCGGCATCACGAGTGACATGTGAAACCTGACCCCCCCACCCCCTGCTGATCACAACTTGCCAGTCTACCTGTCAATCATCCCATCTGTTTGACGCTCTGTCCGCCCTCCTCTCTTCCCCGCCTCACTTTTACCTCCCAGGTTGGTAAAAAGGTCAAACTCTTCCGTTCATCTTCAGTCTCCCCTCGCTTTTGTTCCTTTTCCCACCTGACATTTCTTGGATTTAATTTACATTTAATAGCAATTCTTCGTCTCTGTGCTGCTCTGAAACTTAACCTTGGCTGTGTTCTTAGTGAACTTTCCCTCAGTTGCACAATTACTTCAGCACTTTATGTTCCTTTTTTCATCAAGCTTCATCTAAATAGGAATACAGCACATAAACATCCTCGTGCTGGTAAAGGTATTCGTCTTTGAACAAAACAGACTCCTAAATAGAGGAGATTGTGTGGATTAATAGTAGAAATGATGTTGCTGTTCAAATCACTGCATTTTCTGCCCCGCACCTCTGACACCTTCACCTTAAAGGCAACAGTTTTCATGTTCATTAACAACCTTTTTCCCCAACATTTGCACAACCCATCTTCTTCAGAAACACTCATACAAGTACTGAAATATTCCAGCAGGTAATAGTCAGGTGGATGAGTACGAGAGTGTATCTGCTGCTGCAGAGAAATCTGTAAAAAATAAATAAATAAAATAAAAAACCCACAGAAACAGTGCAGTAAAATTCAACTTCCTTTCTGCTTCGCCTGTTTTTTTTTTATTATTAATTGATTTCGACTGGAGACGTTGGAAGAATTTGGGCTTGGGAGTTAAAATGGATTATCTTTAAACATCAGGGATACGCTCGATACTGCAGGCTGCGCTTCGCTTTCCTGTTCAAGGCATCAGGGGAAAAATCCCCGACATCCTTGCTTTCCAACTCTCATTCCTAACCTCTTGGCCAGTGTATAATGCATGCTGATAGACGTTCGGCATACCTGATAATTCCTGAGCTCAGCGATTTTCTCGTGCTGCACGGCCGAGTCGTTCCAGATGAGGTTGGCGGTTTCATCTTCGTCCCGGGTCTTAATGAAGTCCATTTCATTGATGGCTATGCGAACTGGGGATTAGAATGAGTTACTTACCTAATTAGTTATGCAACAAACTTAAATAACTTTCATGACATAATGACCCACATCCAAAAGAATTTCTCCACTGCAGATCAGTGATTTGGTCCCATTTTGCAGAGCAGCCAATCAGCAGCTTCTCTTGGAAAATGCCTAATTGTATGTAATGCACTCCCAAACCACAGGAAGCAGCATGACAGACGCAGGATTTTAAATATTCATTATCTAGTGAGGAAAGAAAAAAAATCACATGTCCTAAATAAACTAGGTATCAATTATTTAGAACGCTCGCCCAATGTTAGAAAGTGGCACTTGTGCATGTAAAAAGCTCCTCTCTCTGTTTCTTCTAGTGTTTTGCTAACTGCAACGTGATGGTTTTGTATCACAGCGGGGCTCTGAGCTGCACAAAGCTAGAATCAATCACTCCTTACGCATCTCAGCGCACAGACACGATCGGGGGCCAGACTTTACCCTCCCCTCACAGCGGGCGCAAAGCAAATTTCCAACACCAAATTCCTTGACTTTTAACCTTTCTCTCTAATACGATCAATTCCGAAGCAGCAACATAAAAGTTAACAACAAAACGAGACGACCATCTGGCCCTCGGCGTTAATTCTCATTCAAAATAGCCGTGCGCGCCGTCGCAACGGCCGCTGTGAGGGTCCCGTCACAGCAAGCGAACTGACTCGCAGCTAGACTCCCATCTAGCTACAGGAGCCGGGCAGCTTCTGGCTCCGACTGGCTGCTGCTGACTCCTGATTTTCATAGGTTGTAGTTCACCCTGGAGAGCTGTGCTGCCGCGCAATATACTCAACTCTTACGCTTACGCTGCTCTTTTGGCCTTTTGCAAAAAAATTAAAAATAAAAGGAATCTCGCTGCCGATTTACATGCTCGCGATAAAGATTTACGTCCGCTCTATCAGCACCACATGACAAAAACCCTGTATCCCTGTACGTTTAACTGTACCGTACCGATCTCATACTTGGTGCCGGCGATATTGGCGCTGATGGTGCCTTTCTTCTTTTTGCCGCGTGCTTTCCTCTTGCCAGTGCCTGAGTAGCAGCCTACAGATGGCCCGTTCACGGGGGACGCTCCTTGATCCTCTAGGGAAGGAGAAAGCAAAGAACTAAAGTAAATGCAGTCACAGTTTGTGCTCCAGACAGAGGGGGGGAGCGGTGGGGGTTTTCTGATATACTGTCCTCATTCCTGCAGGGGGAATTAGCCGGGCTTGTTTACGAAGCTCTGGCATAAATAAATTAGAGGGGTTTACTTTGTCATAGCTGCATGCATCACGACCTTGTGTAAGAAAACATGAAATAAATGCTTGAGATAAGGAAAAGATGTTGCCAATTAAATCTGTATATGAGGGGGAAAAACACTGATGCTAAATTAAATTAATAAACAACATCCCATGTTTGAGGAATGTTCAAGCAAAACACTTTTTTTGTAAAAATTCCCTGCTAAAATTGAATTTATGTGCATTTAAAAGTGAGCAGTATGCCCTCCCTGCTCTAGGACATCGTTAATACCCTGGCTGCTTGTAAAAGAGTAATAATTAACAGATTTGCAAGAACTTTTTTTATTACAATGCTTTTTAAGAGTTCCATTTTTTTTTGACTCAAATAAAAAGTTCTTAGTATTAAAATGTGACAAAAGCAGTAAAAGTACAAAAATGACCCCCACAGAAGTTGAAAGTCTAGCAAATATTAGCATTTATACAAAACTGAAGTGTTTACTGAAGGTATTTGGCTACCTGGACAGATTTTAGACTTCTCATTTGTGTGTGTGTGTGTGTGTGTGTGTGTGTGTGTGTGTGTGTGTGTGTGTGTGTGCGTGCATGTGCGTGTGTGTGTGAGGAATAAAGCTGATAAGGAGCAGACAAGCAGATACACACTCTACTCAGACAGCTGTTCAAGTGTGCGCCTCACAATTTATGCACAACATCTAAGAGAGTGATTCTCCCAGCCCGGCGTTAGCTGGGGCGCTCTTACTCACCTCCTTCATTTGGGGGGGAGGGCATCTCAGGGGCTAGTGAAATGAAGGGGCAAGCCGAGCTTTCTGCCAGGCTTGGCGGGTGGGCCGACTTCTCAGTGTACTAACAGCACCCTCCAGGGGGGTTCTCACAGTGGCCGTAGTTAGTCTTCCCTGCCTTGGGCTGTGTGGGTGAGGTGGTTCAGGATGGTCCGATGGATCATCTGAGCGTCTCCCAGCAGCATAAAGAGCAGCGGCTGAGTGGGCAGGGGACTTCGAAACGGGGCACAGTGGTAAAGATGAGTGGGAGGGCTTCTCGGGGGTCCGCAGAGCTTATTTACAGCCACAAGAGGAGACAGAGGAGGGAAGGAGTGGACGGAGGGATGGCTCAGAATGTCTGAGGAGGAGGAGAAAAAAACATATTTATAATAGCAGTGCAGCAGTATTTTAAAGCGAGGTGAATCCTCTGGGGGCATCCGCGGTGGATTTGTGTGTTTTCTCACCAGACTGGGGTCCAGTGGACATTTTTATGATGTAACGCAGCGCCACAATACTTCGAAGATAACTCTGTCCAGCTCTTTCTGCAGCGCTGCTAATGAAATATGCTAGCTGTGCAGTGTTAACTGGAGTAATTGGAATTCTGTGGCGCCACTGTGAAATATTAATGTGGCTGTCAAACAGAGGGTTTGCAGCATTTTGTGCCTCACGACTGTGTCAGCTGGGCTTCGCTGGCTGAGGAGTCGCTTCATTTAAACAGATGGCATCTTTACAGTGGTTAAATTGATGCTTGGAGGTATTAACAGTGTGCAAAATTAACATCCGGTATGAGCCAGATCTGGTTATTGCCTGGCTGCAGCTTGGCGGTGTCCAATCGCACCACTTTTGGATGAAATTCACTATTGTTCAGACGTCACAGTTTATTCTGTCTCTTCATTGATTTCGAGGTTTTTGACTTATGAAGCACTACCATACAGAACCAATTTTGCACGACTTGACAAATTCATATTTACCAAAATTCTTTTTTCTTCACATCTAAATAAAGTGCAGCTACATAAATGGGCAACGAGCCAGAACAGCAAACAAACAAATAAATGGAAACGTAACAAATAAATTGAAACAAACATGGCAGACAGAAATATACATGTAAAAGAACAAAAACCCTAAAAATGGTGAAATCCACGTTTCCATGTACACTGAGAGGCTTCTGTTCCAAAAAGAGATCCACAGTGTCCTCTAGTGGTGAGAAGACAATGAAAAAGCGGAGTCGGGGTCGAGCCTCCGGGCGCACAGCGGTTTGGCTCCAGTTAAACATGCAGTCAAACACACATGCTGACTTCAGAGGAGGCCCCATCAATTTAATCACCGTCCGTGGGACAAAGCGGAGCGGGAAAACAATCCAATCCAATCACGTCAGATCACTGGGTCGTCTTCCCTGTCAGCTTCTCAGTCTGACAGGGCGCTAAGTAGGATTGATCCCGAGGCGGACTGAGATCGGGAGGAGATCAGAGAGCAATAACAAAGCTGCGGTGATGAAATTAGACAAACCATGAGGGTCATAACAACCCCTGTCTAGGAATTTCCACAGAATAAACAGTTTACACCTATACGAATTTCTAAGGTTGCTTATGAAACGCTGTTAAATACAGTGCTTCAATCTGATTCAAGCATCAGAACACATAATCATTCAAAGGGTTAAATCCCAGAAAGTGTGAATTGTGAAACCGACTCCCGAAAGATACCCAGTGCAAGTAAAAACAGGCTTTTTCTGTCGAATGAAACAAGAGATAATTATTCCTTCATTGTTCCGCTCATGGTGCACATTTCAAGTCACTCAATCTCCATGAAACTATTTAAAGAGCTGCCTGAGCTGTGAGAGGGCAAGATAGTCCCCTAGAAGTCTCTGTGCTTCTGAAGCTCGTAGTAAAAACGAGGCGATCACAGACCATAATGGCTCTAATGGGGTTTTAAAAACAAGCTTTACCAATCAGTTATTTTTAAAAGCTGCAACTTCAGGCTGTCCTAGCACTGAAACATAAGACTGATGATGAGAAAATAAACAGTAGAGACTGGTGGATTTTCTTTGGAGTGCATATGGATGCACATCTCCTAAACCTCCCCCAGAACAAGAAGGGGGAGGAAAGGCACTTAGAGTCAATATGCATCGCCCCATGTGTAGTGACAGACTACTGCCGACAGGTGGCGGCAGATGCTCAGTAAAACAGACGGGATGGACAATAAAAGCGTAAAGCTCATCCCACTCCTTTGTTTCACACCACAGAGGGGCTTTGTTGGAGACAACCAGTCCTCTGTGCCTTCCTACTCTGGATTCATGGGATATTGCTTAACCTGTGTTTGTGATATGTTGCCTCAGAAACACACTTTCTGTGCCACCAGGTCCTAAAGCACATCAAGATCGTGTTTATTGGCAGCAAATGTATGCTGAAAGGGACATTATGAAGTCTTCATTAGATGACGGCAATTCAAACATTCCTTCTGTTTCATTTTTTTTCAGTACACGTACAGTACAAACCAAAGAAAGAGCCTTTATTGTGAACGAGCGGCGTCACGGTTACAGGATCGTACACCAGTTAGTGGCGAATCCCTCGAGGGTTTGTTTTATGTTCGCTGCTTTGAAAGAATCCCCATGAAAGCGCCCGTCAACTGCAGCATCACCAGTCTGAGGGAGTCACCGGCTCCTATTCTGCTGAAAGCACACCTGTCTACTCTTACTGCGATGTCACCATCAGGATGTATGGAAGACTCTTAAAACGCTGACTCAGAACTGACACACGAGGCCGTTTTACAAACCTTAAAGAGCAATAAAAGAGATTAAACCTTGAGGTCTTGAATTGTACATGCACACTACTGATTTTGGCTGGAAAACAGCATTGCTTGTTTGGTTTAATCCACAAGGATGAACGCTGTAAAGTTTGAAACCACCAGATGATCTAACACTAGCATTCTAACATTAGGGTGACCTGACTCAGGGGGTCACGCGTTCTTCCAGGTACCAGGAAGAGCAAGTGTGGGAGCTGTCGGCCCACAGGGCACAGAAACACAGAGGCAACTGCTGAGAAAGGAGGGCAAATCAAACAAAAAAGCAAACTCCAGACTGCAGGCATCACCCACGGAGTGAGAGGTGGACCACTGGCAGAAGAAAATGTCAGGAGCTCCACTTGTGACGGAAAAGACACAAAAATTAAAGGCCAAAGATGACGGCAATCAGGAACATGTCCTGAGGTCAACACAGGGAAAATGTAAATCTGCACAAAAATAAACACAGTTATGTAACAGAAACAGGGCTAAAACGGGATTTGGATTTTTCCAACAAAACGATGCACTCATTTTTTTTAATGTGTTCACATTTGAGAATTTAGTCTGCAGTTTAAAAAAAAAGGATTTACATATATCATGTCCGTCTTAATAGCCTTATGTCTAGGCCATGTCCAGAAGGCAGGGTGCCAGACAGAACTCATATGTTAAGCCGTTATTAAGCTGTTATTATGTAATCCATCTGCTGTCTTGGTACCGGTCATCTCCATGGTGCTCATTAGCATGCGCTCATTAGCATGTGCCCTTTTGGAGGCACAATAACCGGTGGAGCTAAATGAAACTGTTCGTCAACAAGTGCATCCAATTAATAGGAAAAAAACACCCTAGATTAGAGCACCCAAATCTAAAAAATGACAGCGATAAAATGATGCAGACACGTGTTTCTTATAGGTGCACACACAGCTAGCTAAAGCTAGGATGCGGCGCTATAACCCCACTACGGCGACTTCATTCTATCACAGCCCGACAGTCAACATGGTATCTCCCACATATCTGGAACGATAGCAGCCCCCCCTCTTCCAAGACTTTGTATCATATAAAAAAATAATAATAATAATGAAATGTCTTTCTGCATTATGCATGTAGCATCTTGGCTTATGTGTCTTTTTAAAAAAAAAATGCCTGATCGAGATCGAAGCTTCGTAGCAGGTGTTTAAACGAGCGAGCAGCTGCTAGCCCCAGGTTGCTAACTGCTAATAAATATAATATATACGTGTGTGTGTGTGTGTCAGGTAGAAATCTGCAATGACCAGACAAGAAAACAATATGGGAACGCAGCCCGCGTTTGGTAATTACCGGTTGTTACTACATTGGTAGTCGTTTCTTTTCCCTCTGGGATAATTGAAATGGTCAAAAAGCAACATTTATTCCCTCGGATAATTTAAAGGTAACACAATGACCCCAGTCTACTCCACTGTTAGCTTAGCCGCACTAGCTAGCAAAGGATGGAGAACGAAGTAGCCCGATAACGTTACCTTATTTATTGCAGTCATTGGCAGTACGGCTCTTTGGCTGGGTTCTTCCGAACGACAGTCACCCTTATTAAAGGAGACCCGGTGGTCTGTCTAGGAAAAACAGTATTTTTAACACAACACCACGGTATTGTCAGTGTACGGTGGCGTTAATCTTAAAGACAGCCGCAGGTTAGCCGGCATACAAATTAAATCTGTGTAGAATCTTATAGACCCCCTTTAGGTGATGAAGCGAGTCAATGGGCTGAACCACTTGCTCAGTAAGATGGGGGGGATCAGAGAAGTGCTAAAGTTTGCATCCTGTATCGACTGGAAACGCGGGCTGTTTGTAAAGGCTGGGGAGGTGGACGCATTATGATCAGCGCTTTAAAGTTGAAATAACCGTATTAGCGCAGCTCCTAATTACAAAGCGTGGGCCTCCAGGTGCACGTTTCGGTGCGGTTCTCCCTCCAAAGGTTTGTGACACAAACAACGTGAGCTACCTAGCAACGGTGTCGCTGACCATGGTGCTATTAAAACAGCCCTGCGGAGCGGATGCTGCACTGGCCCAGAGGCCGCCAAGGGGGCTCTTTCCTCCAAAGATTTCACTCTCCTGACGTGCAAACAGTGTATTTTGTAGACATATAACATTTTGGAGGATCCGTGTTTCTATAATCGTCTCAGCTTGATCGCCAACATATATCTGTCTCGACAGTTAAAGCTGGGACTCGAGCTTCACTTTAATTTACTGGCCAATAGGATTATACCAGAACCTCGACCACTTTGATGCAAAAGTCATTTTGAACTGAACCCTTTTATCGAGGTGAAAATCAAAGTTCAAAAGTTCCTGTTAACCACAACATTAAAGGTGTTTTAATTCAAATACAAGCCTCTACAAATAGCTTTCACAATTGTTTACTTTTTTCCATTTACTTTATCCAGTTAAAAGCTAGTAACGAAAAATCATGTATTTATTGGTTTTTAACCCTGATCCAGTCTGAGGCGGTTTTTATTGACTATTTCGAACGAATTCGTTCATTGACGTCACTTCCCGCGTCCGCAAAGCATTGTAGTAAATATATAGTTTGGTGTATTCACGTGAAATTGGAATTAAATCACACAATGCCCGACAGGCCATTAAGTTGGAGCAACGTCTTCAGCATGTCTATTTTACGCTACAAAATATTAGACCTATAAACAACTACAATAAACAATACAATAAACTGATTATATTTAAAGAGTGATGGTGGAAAACAATATTTTCTTACATCGTGTCCATATAATAGGACATATAATGCTATCTTTATGACGTTAAAGTTGTTGAAATGCAACATATAATTTGCATATGGCCACCGAGCCTGCAAATGCCGTTATAATAGACGTAAACATGATGCTTAACGTTGATTTCCTGGTCGCGTTTTTGACGTTCCACGTAACGCCAGACTTTCCTATACGACGTGAACGCAGCATCAAACGACAGCAGGCAGAGGTGAAAGTCTGGATCATGTTTTCTTTCCAGCGGAGGTATACTTGAAACGACAAAGGGCATTGTGGAGGACCTGTCCTCAAAGAGAAGACATTGATGTTGTTAGCCAACATCCCGAGTCCAGCTGAAATTTGTTAGCGAGCGAACGGAGGACCCTGTTAGCTAACTGCGCCCATCCTCGCTCCTAGCCAGCTGTGCATCGCGCTGTCTTCCTGCGATGGGAAACGCAGCAACTGCCAAGAAAGGCAATGAGCAAGAAAGCGGTGAGCATCCAACTAGCCTGTTAGCCCTGCAATGCTAACTGTTACTCAGCGTAAGCTCGCAGTGGAAAAACGCAGCCTAACATCAGCTGTCAAGCGTCCCTAACTCTTAAAAACAAAGGAGGATGGTGTGTCCAAAAATCCTCCTTAGAGCAACCCGATTTAACTCATGGTTTAGTCATTTTGTTCTCATTTCCAGTTGCCCATGTCACTTGGAAACGGTGTTGCAGATGATGCAGCTAGCCAATCGAAAGCGACATGTGAACAAGTGGCAGCTGGTCCCCACCTTGCTGCTGATTTTCGCGCATTTAACGCAAATAGTCGGTTTTCCAGTTGTCACATTGCAGATGTGAATAGATTTCGCCATGACACCCGGTGTGATTTGCAAACGGCCAATATTAGCTGCCTGGAGCAAGATAGCATCAGCAAACACTAGTGTGCACAGGAGGTCCAGCACAAGGCCTAGTCCCTGCTAACAACATGATAACAACCAAGGAGGCTATTGATGTTAGAGCACATCATGTGATTCCGTAATCATGGAAATAAGCACTTTAATGTCAGTGTTGCTTTCTTTCAGACGCTGCAGCAACATACTAAGCCGAACTGTCATCGTGTGCTCTGCATGATAAAATCCAATTTTTGGATCGCCACTGTCAAACGTGGCATTATGTCTTGTTGTAACACAATGCAAAGTAAGCAAGATATCTTGTCGAGTTACCCACATGCATCTGCTTGATGTACAGCACTATTAAACGCCACAATCAGAGAGCACACCATCCTGAACATATATCCTGGCTTTGCAATGTTGCAAACATGTT
This sequence comes from Takifugu rubripes, assembly GCF_901000725.2. Classification (NCBI taxonomy): domain Eukaryota; kingdom Metazoa; phylum Chordata; class Actinopteri; order Tetraodontiformes; family Tetraodontidae; genus Takifugu; species Takifugu rubripes. Next base: position 11,089,364 of record NC_042304.1, read on the forward strand.
TTCCTCGTCAGTACCTTGACCCTTCCTCAGCTGTGCAATGCTTTCATGTATAATGTGTAGAGGGAGGCACACGGGGGTGACTTTCTGTTATTGTTTTAGAACTGTCACTCACCGTGTGAGCAATAAGTCTTTGCAGGTGATACGCCATCGAAATCTACAATCGCTGCTAAAACTGAAGCAGGGAAAATCAACAGGAAGTGTTTCTGTATGTGGTTAGCCCAGCATTGCAGCCTTTACAGGAAGTCATTGTCGCTCAATGGTTATTTTGCCTGAAGCCCGTAAAGAATCAACAGATCCATCACAAAATGGCCCAGGGATCGTTTGCCAGCCGCATTTTCCACAAATACTGTAAGAATAGCCAAGAGCACAGAGAACCAGACAGTGAGGTGCCTCACATTTCAGAGTTCACCACCATGTGGGAGAAGCTGAGTAAGTGCAGTGTCTTGCCTTTACACATAAAATATGTCGGCCACCCTCTGCAGCTGCAGACAGAAGTCTTTGGCTGCATTCACTGCTGCTTCTGTTGTATTCGAGGGGCTCGTTTAAAATGTGACCGTATTTACACATACTGTTTTTACATAATTTGCAGAAAAACTTTGAACAGCTTCTCAGTTTTATCACTTGTGTTTTAGTTTCTCTTCCTCTCTTCCTTATCCAGTCACTAGGTTTGGACAGTTATTGATTTATTTATCTGCGATTTATTTACTTATTCATGTCCATCCTTTTACTAAATCATATTATATGTGTTTTTATGTGATGCATATTTATTGAACCCCTCCACTAAATGCTTAAATGTATGATTAACTATATTGTTATCATAAAGTCCATTTATCTGTGCATATAAGTGCATCTGTTTTTACTGTTTCGCTGTTTTCTGGGCTCAGTCCGGTTTCTTGCCATTTTGTTGCGTGTTGCATTGAATCCACTTGACTCTGAAATGTTCTCATTTTATGATCTTCATATGTGTCTCTTCCTCTCTTCTCTTCTCCATCATTCCCATCCATGCGGGTGAATGTTCCTGCAAAAACCTTGGTGAACTGTAGAGACTTTTGGTACGCTCACGTCTTCCATGAGCCATCCCAAGTCACAGAGAGAGAGAGACTTTTCTCCCACGTATACGTGCTGCTGTTTGATACAATTGACAGATCTCCACACGAGTAGCTGCAGCACTGATTAGACGTGTGATTCTTGCACGGCTCTGTGACTTTGGACATCTCATATCTGCCGTGGTTTCACAATGTCTCATGCCTGCAATGTAGTCCCAGAAATCTGCATACCGTGTGCGTTTAATCACCATTTCTCCTTTTTACTCGCAATTACCCCTCTGGGGGATGCAAAATATCTTTAAATTTGCCAGATTCCTTTCATTTTCCTGCTTAGATGATTGCTTTTGAATTTATCCTGGAGATACTATTTTTTTTCTGCTGTTTTATTTCCAGCCTAATCCTGCATCCCCAGTACCTGACATTTGCCTGACCTTTCTGCTTTTCCCTGAGCGTGATATTGCCCTGTGTTTATTTTCTTCGACACATTAAATTGCCCCAGTTTGTTATTTTCCTCAACGTGTTACCTTGTGTGAGTGCCAAGCGCTCCCCAATTAGCTGGTAAAATAACATGTGTGTGTTTGTTTTAATAGTGAAAGAGTTCTTAGCTAAAGCCAAAGAAGATTTTTTAAGAAAATGGGAGTGTCCTCAGCAGGTAAACAGATGATTTTCCTTCAAACGGTGGATTCGGATGTTGTTTCGATGGGGTAAATCACTCTGCATCTGTCATAAATGTGTTTCCTCAGTGCACAACAGGCCTGGATGATTTCGACAGGTTCAAGACTCTGGGAACCGGCTCCTTTGGCAGAGTGATGCTCGTCAAACACAAAGAAACAAACCAGTTCTATGCGATGAAGATCTTGGACAAACAAAAAGTAAGGCGTTTTCTTGTTTTCCCCAGTCAAAGACGAAATACTGTATGCCTCTTTGCCTCAGCAGTCTGCGGAAGGCAAATGAGCCTGACAGACGCTGTAACGACAGTGATGTGGTGCCTCTCATAAAAGGAAATGGAACATTTCCTCTCGTGAACAGCACAGCCTGTAATCGCCAAGCACCTCTGAGACTCTTCTGAGGAGAGTTCTTATCTTTCATTTTGGAAGTTTTAACTTTTAAACAAGTCGGGCGATGGATCAAAAAGTATTAGAGAATTTTTTGTTTTTTTTTTAAATTTACACACTTCTGTATTGAAGCCACAGTATAGCTACTGCATGAGTGTGGGCGGCGACCATATGCGGACCCTGAGGCGGTAGCCTGGCGTGCATCTACGTGTTACATCAACACGTACCACTACAGCTGTTAATGGTCCTCTCTTGCTATTCTTATTTCCTCCCACGCACTTCACATCCTGCTACTTTCGGACCGTTTCAAGAGAAACCGATTGAGTCCCTCTACAAATGCACATCTTTGTAGTGTAACTGCACATTAACAGCCACATGCACTGTATAAATATTCCATCTGTGTGTCTTGTCAGGTGGTTAAGTTGAAGCAGATAGAACACACATTAAATGAAAAGAGAATACTACAGGCGGTCTCTTTCCCTTTCCTCGTCAGACTGGTCTACTCTTTCAAGGTACTCTGGTTACTACGTTAACAGCTTCTTTAAATCGTAAACCGTTTGATTCTAACGCTACCCGGCACTGATTATTACCATTATTCTAACAGGACAACTCTAATCTCTACATGGTGATGGAATATGTGCCCGGTGGGGAGATGTTCTCGCACCTCAGACGTATTGGAAGATTCAGGTAAAGTGTATGTTGGGTGGCATTTTCCTGCCAAAATATTACCGCAACAGCGAGCCAGGCACCTTTTAAAAGTATTCCCATGACATTGAAGCGCGGGATGTGTTACTCCTGTGTCCCACTGTCTGTCCTGTTGGCTTTCAGTGAACACCATGCAAGATTTTATGCGGCTCAGATTATACTGACCTTTGAGTACCTTCACTCCCTGGACCTCATCTACAGAGACCTGAAGCCTGAAAACCTGCTCATAGATCAGCAGGGGTATATTCAGGTACAGGTCAATTCAATTTTCACCTTTTAAGAGGAGTACACCTTTACGATTCTTACTTTGCCTCTCTTTAGGTTACAGACTTTGGATTTGCCAAAAGAGTAAAAGGTCGAACCTGGACGTTGTGTGGAACTCCAGAGTACCTGGCTCCAGAGATCATCCTTAGCAAGGTGAGCGGTTGATCCCGGATGCTTCCTGCAGCGCTGTTAGACATGATCACACCTGTTCTAGAGCAGCTTTAAGGTCTGTTTTAATGATGCTAGATTCTCTGTCTTTGAGGACGGTTTGCCTCGGGCAGATTGGTTCGGGTGAAAAGCCACACAAAGAACAGTTTAAGAAAAGCCGCAATGAAGAACAAAATCATCAGTCATTTTTGTAACCTGTAACCCACTAGACGTGAATGTAAGGAGCCAGCAGCAGTCTGCATGTCTCAATCTTCAATTCTTTGTCTTTCTTTTGCTCCTTTTAGGGCTACAACAAAGCTGTGGACTGGTGGGCCCTCGGAGTTCTTATCTACGAAATGGCTGCTGGTTACCCTCCTTTTTTTGCCGATCAGCCCATCCAGATCTACGAAAAGATCGTGTCTGGCAAGGTCTGCTGCAAAGAAAACAAATTCCCACACTTGGACGCACTGGGACTTCTGTTTGCTTCATTGCTCCCATCTCTCCTGCAGGTACGATTTCCCTCCCACTTTAGCTCCGACTTGAAGGATCTGCTGAGGAACCTGCTGCAGGTTGACCTGACGAAAAGATTTGGCAACCTGAAGAACGGCGTGAACGACATCAAAAACCACAAGTGGTTCTCCACAACAGATTGGATCGCCATATATGAGAAAAAGGTAATAAAGAGGCTCCAAACTCAAGCTTCCGGTTCGATTTTGCTGTTTGGAGCTGGTCAAGCCAGCACCACATTTATATGGCGCAAGATGGGCGCTTATCTGCTATTTCAGTCCTGGTGCAATGTCTCACATTCATTAAAATTGTAGGTTGGAGCTTCAGAGATTGTCCAGTAACAGTGTGTCCCAGCAACTGTTGGAGTTATCCTCACTGGGACAAGAGAAATGTTTCCGTATTGGTTCATTTTAGAATGGATTCTGGAGTAATTATGTCAAATATTAAAACTGTTCATTATCTCAATTTTTCCCTATTTATTTATGTTCTCTAATCTCAGGTGGAAGCGCCTTTTTTGCCAAAGTGCCGAGGACCCGGAGACACGAGTAACTTCGATGATTACGAAGAGGAGGATGTTCACGTCTCGCAGACGGAAAAGTGCGCGAAAGAGTTTGCTGATTTTTAGCAGGCGCGCAGGACTTCCATCGGGGCTCACGTGTTTTGAGGAAACGTGCACTCTCCTGGGGGGGTCGAAGTGGAACAGAGGCATCATACTTTCAAAACAAAAAAAAAAATCCTCATTCCTTCATTCCAACAGCTGAATGAGGTCCTTCTTGTCATGTTTCTGCGTGCGATCAGCACTAATCTATAAACACGTACATCCCGCAGGCTCCAAACATAGTAGACATTTTCTTTCTTCTTTTTTTTTTTTGCCGTCCCTCATTTTCATTGACATGCAATAATTATTTGAAAAGCTAAATGATTATTCTGCCCAAACTGTGATTATTTTAGCTGGGGTTGCACTTTTATTTTGTAATCAGTTCAGCTTCTGTTGAGTTTTCCAGTCATCATTTTTACACGGAGTGCGCTTGAAGACGCAGTTTTATTCAGTGATTCCCACTCGTGCTCACAATAACAAACATATATATATATAAAAGCAGAAATATGGTGTTGTTAATGAGAAACAACAGTGAAAACACCAGGGAATTGACAAGTGCTGTGTGACCCCAGTGGTGATCCGTCGCAGGAGTTAATTCATATCTTTTCTGAAGGCATTTCTTTTCAGTGTAGGGACAAGGTGGTGCACGTCACATCCCACCAAAGGATCATAAGGGATTTTTAGTTGTGTGTTCTTCCACAAACAGGCTGAATCTGTCAATGAAAAATAATAGAAGTACATGCGGAACAAAGAAAGCAGCTTACTGACGTATATTGCTGAGGTTTTAAAGCAGTGTTGCCCACGTGGGTGTGTTTTATCCATATTTTATCACTGTTTAAGTCCTTTTTCAGCAGAGCACTCGGGCATTGTGTAGCTACCGTATTATTTTTATTACATGTGTTACAATCACACTTTGGTTACGTTTGTGCAACACTGTCACAATAGCAAATCCACAGAGCTGTTTTGTTTTGAGGTTTGTTTCTTTTCCTTGTTTTTGGTTGGATCTGTTGCTTTTTCAGGAAGGTCATGCATTAGGATTTGATCCCAGCATAGTCACATAAAGGTGGAGAATCCAAAATATTTAATCGTGAAATGATAAGGCACTGAAGTATCATAACATTTTCTAATGTATTAATTCCTCTTGGTCTGTTTTTCGGTAAGAACATAGACTTACCTCATCTGTAGCTTGTGTCTTTGTATCTTTCTTTTCCATAAATGTACACACTGTGATAGTAGCAGTTGCTCATTCTTGCTCAGACGCTTGCTCAGGTGGTTCAGTTAGAGAACTATAAGGGACAACACAAGATTTGACCTTGATGAACAGTTTTATTGTCATTCACTCCTATTGTTTTTACCATAGCCACCCTCTCACCACCCCCCACCCAGGATCCAACCGGCCTGTCCTTGCTGCTGAAATCTGCTTCTGCAAACTCCTCACCTTCGTGACGAGTCAGCGTGTGTATGTGATAGGTAGTGTTATGCTGCGAAGGCTGAGGTGGCTTTGTGTAACTTTTTGAACTTCCAGATGTCAGAAAAGCCCAGATCGCTCCTGCAGCTGTTTCCTTTTTGTTTGTTTGCCGTCCACAAGACGCTCAGAGATTGAGGACCCTTTCTGCAGGTTGGACACTCAGGGTTGCAGAGAAATCAAGGTTTATCTGATCCTCCGTTTTTGTCTGTCAATTTGATGTCCTCTTCAGTCTTGGTTGTTGTTTTTCATGGTGCTCAAGTGTTCATGGGGGTGGGGGGGGGGGATCGCAGTTCAATTTCAACAATCTTTGACAACCAAATATCCAAATGCTTTTGGGGATTGAATGCTGTTTTTAAGGTACTTGTGTATCGTGTACAAATTTATTTGCTATGCCTTGGCTAAGCACACGATGTGACATTTTATTCAACTGTTTTATGTCAAAAGGCACAACTTGTTTATTATCGTATTTTTATTTATATCAGAGTTAATTAGAATGGTTACATTGAAGTATTAATATATTGTGTTACATTTTGCCCCCATTTAAAAAGATATTTTGTTAACCTTACCCCATCATTTAAAGGTGACATTATAATCCAAGTTCCATTCTTTATGTTGTATGTTTTTTCTGTTGAAATTACCAACCAACATGCTCCCAAACAGACGGGTGAACAGAATGTAAAGTGCAGAATCAATGGCAAAAATAAAAGAACAAAATATATATATATATATATATATATAAATGTCAGAAGCTATCTCTTAAAAGTCAGCATGTTTCACTCCATACCTGTGCATAAATCTTCCCAGAAAGTGTGTAGGACATCCACAGCTCTTTTTATGTGTCATTTTCCCCATATGAGTGCTGATTGTCATATTTGATGTAAGTGATGGCACATTTCGTTGACCATGGACATCCTCAAATGCCGGACAGAGAGTAATCAGTTTGGATTTTTTTTTGTAGCAAGTTACATATTACAGTTGGGGATCCGTATTCTGAAATGTGTCTGTACTTTGTGGAATATGTTTTGCACTTTGTTTAGAAGGCTAACACGTGTTTTTCTTTTGGTTTTGTCACCCACACTTTTGTTTTTGAGGGGAATATACTTTGCTGTAGCAGATTTTATGTAACGAAGGATATGGCACTATAATAAATTCTTTTTATCAAAATCTTAATGGTTAGTATTCAATCGGATGGTTTTGTGGATACACTGCACATGACTGATGAGCAATGGCGTCGAATCACAAAAAACTTCACTTCCCATGAGTCTTTGCTGTCACGTGGGCGAAGGAAGCGAAGCCGATGAAGAAGGGCTAGTTGCCTTTACTTGATTTAATCTTTCTTTTATCAAATTATTGTTGCTGTTTCTTAATTTGTTAAATATCCCATTTGCCAAACAATATTTTTTGTTATGAAAAGGCAGCTCACACACCGGAATAACTTGTTGTCAAGCAAGGATCATCTTTAATAAGGTAACGTTAACTGATAAATTTTGTATTAGCGAGTCCGGCTAACTGTTACTGTTAGCTTAATAGGAATTACATGAAGGCAGCGACTCAATTCTCTGTGTCGTCACTCCAGCGCAACGTCACATCGGATTTGTGCTGCGATAAACTGCCACATTTTATTTGTAGTAATGTTTTAAGCACTCTAGCAATGCCTTATAATGTGTATTATTTTGCTGCTCTTAATTCACGTAACAACGCCAGCGTGATTTGGTCAACCCAGTTTCGCTGTTATTGTGACGGTCACAGTTTTAGCATTAGCTTTTCCTCTTAATTTCAGGCTTCTTTCTCCTCTTTTTTCTTGCCGATTGCAGTGAATTCGTCCACAGTGCTACAGACAAACGATGGTATTTCAGCTGCCGGTCCACCGAGTGACAAAACACCCAATGAAAACTTATTACAACGTTGTCGATTGTAAGAAAATATCTGTAATCTATTCGGTAGTGAATGGGAGAGGAAATGCGGTCCATCAAAACAAACAATCAAACTGTCGTTTCTGAAAGGAGTTAATTGTCTTTTCATCTTTCGGAGGGTGCGTTTTGTCCTTTCTTGGTATATCATCGTTCGTATATTGTTGGTATATTTGAATAAGTTATGTGCTGTTTATGCAGATATATATAATTTCTTTCCATTACGATTAGATTTAGAAACAGGTCTTTATTGGGATATACCAGTAAAATCACAATATCAAGGAAATCATCGGTAAGATAGAGATTGTTGGCTATTATAAATTTAAAATTTTGTTTGTAAGAATGTTTTATTATATCGATGCACTGTTGACATGATGACGTCAGGAAAGAATCTCCACTTGGTTCTTGGAAACTTTTGCAGATTTTCGGGCACTAAAGAATTTACAAGCTGACATTATTTACTATGTGTTTTCCTTGAAAATGTAATCATGTATTCCATTTACAGCCAGAATGGAAGACAAGGCAAATGGTTCTGTTGACTCCAAAAGGTACCCCCCCCCCCCCTTCCCCCTATAACTACTGTAATGCATTCACTGTAATTAACAGGTACGTTAAATTGATTCCGTTCGTGCTTGTCTTCACAGCCCAGTTGAGAACGGTCAACTCCCGGACCCCGCTAACTGGGGGGTCGCTGACGTTGTCAATTACTTTAAAGCGACCGGGTTTGAGGAGCAAGCCACGGCTTTCCAGGATCAGGTCAGACCGCCCTTCCCGCTAAAGGTTCCTGATGAAAACACACACCGAAGTCTAATATCTCTGCCTCTGCCCGACAGGAAATCGACGGCAAGTCCCTGCTGCTGATGACGCGCAACGACGTGCTGACGGGGCTGTCGATAAAGCTCGGCCCAGCGCTTAAAATCTACGAGTATCACGTGAAGCCGTTGCAAACCCAACACCTGAAGAGCAACGCCGCATAGCAACGCTGGCCCCCACCGGTCCCCCCCCCACCCACCTCAGTGACAATCACCATGTCAAGAGAACCCAGGTTAGCTTCTGCTTCAGAGACTCCTCTGGCCGCGGCGGCACCTTAACGGGGATTTAAATGCTGTATGTTTTTAATCAACGTGGATCCCGAAAAACTGAGCCGCACACGGAGTCCGCTCGGTCGTTTACCTTTTTAGCCATTATTTTCGCTGCTTGAAATATGTATTTTTATGTTTTATTTAAAATAAATTGGAGAGCGATCATGATTTGTGAGTGTATGTTTGCAAAGTGAAATAACCTATCTTGGTTTTGAAATAAGTATTTGTATATAAGATGAGATATATATATATATATATATATATATAGTTTAAAACTGTGTGGTCTGTCATACTTGAACATGTTCAAAGATGCAGAAAATGACCTTGTTGCATCCTGTTTTGGGTTTTCTTTGTTTGTTTTTTCCATGTTGACACTGCAGCTGAGTCCATTAGCATGAAATAATGAAAAAGTTTGTTTTCCCAGACACAAGGAGCCAAAACTGAACTCATCACCTACTTTTTTAAAGCTCAGAGCCCTTGATATTCTTATTTGTGTCCATGTTGTCATCATGTTTTTAACTGTGGTGCTCTCAACATTGTCACGACGACGTCTGTAATGAAATGTGTGTGTGTGTGTGAGGGAAAGACTGACGTGTAACATTACACTGGACTTTCTGATTCAAAGATTTGCAATAAACGGTGCTGTTTTCTCAACAAATGTGGGTTTATTCCCAGCTGTTCTTTGTCCTTTTGGTCCCGTTTCATGCGGCGCCCAGGGTTTCACCGCCATCTCTTCTCTGGTTTGATTGGATCACAGAAGTGTCATTCACAGCTTGGCCAGCTGTCTCCTGCGCAGGGTTCCAGTGATGTTCCCTGAGGGGTTATCGAGCGGAAGCAGAACCTGCGAGAGCAAAACAAAAGAATGTGAGTAGAGTAAGGCAGTCAAATCACGCATCAGCAGGTTCACAATGAGTGTAAATGACAGGAAGTACTTCATCTTTGTTGACGATGCCCATTTTTGTCATGTCTATAGTGAGGTAATGCTGGTTTGGCATGACGATCTCAATTTCCTCCACCTTTGGAGACAGAGCATTTATTCATTGATCTGAGGGCGGTGGTGCATATTTCCTTGACTTGTCCTAAAATGTGAGCGTACTTCAGGAACTCTTTGCAGAATCAGAACTTGGGAGTCGTAAAGCGTTTTCTGCACGCTCGGTGAGAACTCCCCGCGGTCGTAAGGGCCAGAAAACTTCTCCACAATCGTCGCCTTGGCGCATTTCCTGTTGAAGACGAGACTTTAACCTGATGTCTGATGTCGTGTGGGACGGAGGTCCCGGCGGTTCTACCGTACCACGCAGCATTGAAGTCCACGTTGCGAATCTGGTTGTAGCGCCACCTGCTGTAGACTGAGGTGCAGAAGCATCTGTCCCTGGTCTCCTGCAGAGTGGTGAAACGGTCTTTGAGGAACCCCTCAAAGCCCGACTGGGTGGTCTTCAGCAAGGTCATGTCCTTTAGCCCGCTGTGAACCACTGGGACGCCTGCAAGGGAGGCAAAGGCACTGGCTTAGATCCAGCCGATAGAGACGGGAAACCAGTAACTCAGGTCAATCCGCATTCCATGTTGGGATTCAAAGTAGGTTAGTGCAGCTGAAACTGTTACTTTCATATGTTGGATTGGTCGTGGCCACAGCTGACCTCTTCAATCCAACAGAACCTCCTTTTTGCCCCATGAAAGCGGTTTTAATGTGTTTTGCAGCCGCGTGTGTTTGCTTTACCATTAAGATTCTGTTCAACATCACAGAAGCGGCACGCCTCTGGGCTGTGGATGAACGCGTGCACATGCTCCGCCCCATTCTGGGAAATATACATCAGAAAATACCACATCTATGTAGGGTTTGTTTTTTCTGCCTACCTGCATTTATTAGGTGCTGCAGGAGAGCAACCTGACGTTGCTCTTTCCTGTCATGTGCAGTATTTGAAGTGTTGGCCCACCTTCTCCAGTCTTCTCCACGGGGCCTCCTCCATGTAGACTCTGGCCCTCAACACGTGGTTGAACGAGGTCAGGAAGTGATGACAGATGTCCAGGGAAAACTGCTCAATGGTTTGCACCTATCAGACAGGGAGTGGGCGGGGCTACTGTTAATGATATGTTGAACTGGAGAAGAAATTGCTTTGATCATCAAGTTATCAATCAAGTGCATTTCTTATCTCACCCCTTTGAGCTTAGCCAGAGCGTGGACGGTGTTCTTTATGGTGTCGGTCGGGATTATGTCCGAGTTGTCTCCGTGTAAATAGTCCTTGCGTGACTTGAGCGTGAGCTGCACGTCGGCCTTCAACTCGATGATGTCGTGGCGGCTCCTGTGTCTGCGGATGACCAGCACTTTGACGGCGTTCTTGCCGTAGCCGGTTCGCACAAACTCCACATTCTGTGGATGCAGCACAGTCTGGTATTACTTGAGTGAGATATGGTTTTGCACTACTCTCTACTTTAAAGTGCTTTTTTATTATTTGTTGGTTTTTTTTGGTTTACTTGCCCTCATCATCCTGTCTAAACCTCACATCTAATCAATTAGGGTTGAATGTGACTTCATTCATTAATAATAATAAAAAGTTTGGATGCAAAAAGGTTAAATCAACTGTGTAAGGCTCCTCCCCCCAGGGTTAGGGGAGGTTATTGCCCCTCAACCCTCTACCTCTCTCTATCTCTTGCTGTCTGTTTTTCTCATAACAATTTTTTGTTGTGTCATTTTATCCAACATAGAGGGTGAATTTTGATAATTACCCCTGAGGTGAAATAAAGCGAGGCTCTTCTATCTGATAGACTCATACATGAGTGAGACCTGTCGCGAGCCAGCGTGCAACACTCAATGGTGAGGACCATTCCAGTGTTGCCACATGTAAACGCCTCCTTGCTGTCGGTGTGTTCCTGATGTGCATGATTGATTACCTGATCCGAAGCTGTCGACATGGCGTCGTCTCTGCCCTCTCTGCCCGTCTGTGCGCAGGTCCTCCCACCAGCGGAGGGTTTTGTAGCGAGGGTGGTCTCACTTCAGGCCCATCCTCACCTGTTTTTCCAGTGCAGTTCCAATGTTAACCTTGTGTCTGACAACATTTCTGTTCAATTGTTGGACGAACTTGCATTGGTCGCATTAATAGAGCCAAAACTAATGGAAGGCAAAGGTCATCAGTCTGCCTAGCCCCCTCCCCATAAGGTCTGTGACATATTTACTCTTGTTTTTAATGCCTTCTTAGTTATATATAAGTTATAGTACATGCTGACGATTTAGTGATGAGACCGTTTTGGCACCGTTCAGAAGCAGCGGCTGATTTTATGGTCGTCGTGACAACAATTCTGTCACTACTTGACATAAATGTCCTTATGAGAGGATATAAGCGTTTTTAGAGGTGTGTCTGTGTGCATCCCCCCCTCTGATTCAGCTTTTATGCTCCTTGTGCTCCTCTGCTAACAGGAATTTAGATCTTTTTCAATCTTTTACCATCCCTGAAAGCTGATTTTGTTTCATTAACTGTTTAGATGGTTTATGACATACCTGTTTTTCAAATTATGAAATCCAAATGAGCGAAAATAATATGTAGGATGCATAATTAAAGGGAATCCAAAATATCTCACATAATCATCTGGGGGGAAGTAAAACAATACACACGATGATCACTAGAGCAAATAAACAGCAAGTGCTGATAATTAGAATAAGACTAGCAGGTTGTGATGAGAGGAAGGCCCAGGTATGCGCAACACTAAATATCACCTCTTTTCCTCTGTATCCCTCCATCATGTGACCAGACCTCATGACTTCCTGTTTTACAGCTGCGCCATGTTCACCCGTGAAACAAAGATTTCTCCTTTTTGCCCTGTTGTCACACGGTGCCAAAACCAACACTCCCCATGGACATTGGGTTGTGTGCGCAGATAATTGTTGTCTTTTTGTGTCCTGTAACTGCTGGTGTTTCCTGCCAGGATGAAGCTGGGGAGCCTGTCGACTGGTGAGTGGATAAGGTGCAGTTGAGGGAAGTAGAAGCTGTATTTAAATCTGCTCTGACACAATTAAATACTTGTCTTTTTTTTTTTTTTTTGCTTCAGGTTCATCATTTACAAACTGCCCATGTATAAAATCGGCGAGGTGGGCAGCGGTGTGGATTACATGTATCTGGACTCTTCTGGAGGCAGCTGGCATATGAGTAAATACCTGGTGAACACCAGTGAGGGGGCTCTCGGCCAAACACTGAACCAGCTTTACAAGGGAAAGGCCTACCAGGTGAGATTACACCCTTGTGTTTTTTGAGATTCCTGTGAGTGCCAGAAGCTCCTGAAGCTCAGTTTCAGTTTGCTGCGCAGACATTCTGGTTCGTGTGGGGAACTGAATCCAAGGCTGGGTTCCTGGCCTTTCTGTCAGTCAAGCCTGGGTTTTCAGACATTCTGTCTTAATTTTCTGAGGTTTAAGCAAATATTTCAGCCAGTTTTTTTATCTATTTTTTGTTTATTCCCTTTTGGATTTTTCTTTGGCCAAACTCGCTGGCTTGCAACGCTAACTCGGGGCTGGCGGTGGGTGGGTCTGTACCAGATAATTACAGGCAGATCGACAGGAGAAAGGAGGAATGAGCTGCACGCGATACAAAATAAAACCTTTCTCTCAGTCCAACAGTTCGGTTTACGCCTTCTACAACGATGCTCCTCCAGTGCTGGACTACATCCAGGGATATGGCCACACCAAAGGTACAGCACGACGCTGGCACGCTGCTTAGTTCCGAAGCAGCCGTCAGCATCAGAGCATCCATATCAGGACAGGTGTGGACGGAGAGCGTCACTGAGTGTCCGTGTGTCACCCCGCAGGGGTTCTGCTCTCCGACCACTCTCAGGGTTTCTGGCTGTCCCACAGCATTCCTCACTTCCCATCATTCCCCGAGAGAGGCTACCGTTACCCTTCATCTGGCAGAACCAACGGCCAGACGGCCCTCTGCGTGACCTACAGCTACGACCAGGTCCAGCTTATAGGTGAGTAACCTCTTATCGTCCGACAGGGCTGGACTTGTTCCTGTCAACACACATTACAAAATTGTCTGTTTGCAAACCCGCCGTTGCGTAACACTGCCAGCAGCACCGAATGGACCCGTTCATCATCTACCGTGATGGCATGACAACGTTTTCCAGATATTATGTATGTGCAGTACAAACCTGACCTTGTTTGTGCATTGTGGGATGTTTTTTTGTAAGGCAGACCTTTTATTGATCCGTGGCAGGAAAACTGCTGAATATATTTGCAGAGCGCACACACACACACAAACACACACACACAAACACACGCACACATATACAGTATATAATATAAGGTGTGGTTAATGTGTTAGTTTAAGGTTAGCCAATCATGCAAATGTGCTGGTAGAATATCTGTTATTCTTAATGTAATACAACAGGGTTCTCCCTCCCCCTCTCTCCCTCCCCCTCTCTCCCTCCCCCTCTCTCCCTCCCCCCTCTCCCTCCCCCCTCTCTCCCTCCACCTCTCGCTGTCTGTAGCAAAGCAGTTGGCGTACCTTTACCCACGTTTTTATAACTGCTCCGTACCTGCCATGTTCTCGGCCGACCTGCCACAGCTGTCCCGGTTGTGTGAGGGCAACAAGGCGGCGCTGACCTCAGACAAATGGGCGGAGCCACTTCTCTCGGTCCGAGGAGAGAAATTTGTCAGTTTTGCCAAATCTGAGCGTTTTGTGGACGGTAAGTTGTTTTTAATGTGCTGACGGGCAGTTTTATGGGACATGACTTGCATAACCACTGTTGACAGGTGAGGATTGGCAGCCAGTTTTGGTTTGAGCCTCCTCAAAAAAGATTTTTTTGTTTTAGAAATGTTTGCATTTTTAGAGGCCTGAAAGCTGATTCATCAGGGCTTGTACTCTATAATGTCATGGAATTCTTTTGGTAACACTTGTAGTAGAAGATCAAATATTTCAACAATGGATTTTCTGTGTATATTGTTTTGTTTAATGCTGTTTATTGTTATTTGTCTAACCCAACGATGTTTACCCAGACATCTATACAGGCTGGGTGGCTCAAGATCTACACACCGACCTGCTGGTGGAAACGTGGCAGAGGCAAAGCCACGCCCTGCCCTCCAACTGCTCGCTGCCCAAACACACCATGAACATCAAGCGGATTCGGCTCCCCGGGTCGGTCCCCTTCCAGTCCCACTACGACCACTCCAAGTGGTGCGTGTCATTGGCCTTCAAGGACCAGGTGACCTGCCTGGGGGATCTGAACAGGGAGAGGGCCCAAATGTGGCGCGGAGGAGGACTGATCTGCTCCTTTAACCCCAGGATCTACTCGGCCTTCAGGCTGCTGGTGGACTGGTACATTGGCTGTTAACAGGAAGGATTTCCTGCTACAGTGAAGGGTTTATCAGAAAATCCACACGTGTTTCAAAATGTTTTTGTCTTTGCTTAAGAGTTGTCTCAATGTAAAAATTCTTATGTGTATTTGATCATACTGTTCCTTTTTTATATATTATTTTAAACATTTGTCTCAATACTTGCCTGTTAAATGGTCTCCTTTGCACTTTACTTGGTCCTCAAAACATTGTTTAAAAAAAATAAATCTCTTCCTCGCCCTCCTGGGCGGTGCCTCCTTCAGACTCGGGTCCTCTACCAGAGGCCTGGGAGTCTGAGGGTTCGGCGCAGGATCTTGGCTGTTCCTAGGACAGCCCAGTTCTGGACAGAGATCTCTGATGTGGTTCCTGGTATCTGTTGGAGCCAAGTACTCAGCTTACTGCCCCCTAGTGTCTAATCACTACTGGGACCTCTGTTACCTTCATGCCCCACATTCTCTCTATCTCCTCCTTCAGTCCTTGGTACTTCTCCAGCTTCTTGTGTTCCTTCTTCCTGATGTTGCTATCACTCGGGATTGCTACATCTATCACCACCACTGTCTCCCGGTGTTTATCCACCACCACTATGTCAGGCTGGTTGGCCACCACCATCTTGCCAGTCTGGATCTGGAAGTCCCACAGGATCTTGGCCTGCTTGTTCTCCAGTACTTTCGGGGGTGTCTCCCACCTGGACCCTGGGACCTCCAGTCCATACTCAGTGCAGATGTTCCTGTGCACTATGCCAGCCACCTGGTTATGCCGTTCCATGTATGCCTTGCCTGCTAACATCTTGCACCCTGCTGTGATGTGCTGGACTGTCTCAGGGGCGTCTCCACACAGTCTGCACCTGGGGTCTTGTCTGGTATGGTGGACCCTGGCCTCTATTGCTCTGGTGTTCAGGGCCTGTTCTTGTGCAGCCATGAATATCTATCGATAAATATATCGATCGATAAATCGACCGACAGACCGACCGACCGACCGACAGACAAAAAGAAATATAGAATCACACAAGCATTGTGTATAAGTTTTAAGATTTCTTTATCACATTTATTTCCACCCGAAGCCTTTACAAATCCAAGGTGACTAACATGATTTCAATCTAAATGCCCCCGCTCCTGCAGACACCTGCCTTACAGGCCTCACAGTGTTCTGGCTCATGGTTGTCATGGACCTCCAGGGTAGCACTTCGGCCGGACCCAAAATCCACCGCCTTGCCGTAGCACTTTACTTCTATGTGCTGTACCAGCTTCTCCATGAGGATGTCGATGTTTTTGGGCGGGATGCTGGGCATCGCCATTGGAGCATTGCTGCAGCTCTTGCATCTCTGGCGGAAACGCTTCACCTTGACTGTGCCCTTCTTTTTCCACCGGCGCATGTGGAAGGCTACCTTCACCTTATCGGCGGGCCATCTTCTCTGACAACCACTGCATTTGAACCTTGAAAATGAGTTTGAGTATGCACAGTCTTGATTATCACTTTTAAAATGCAAAGCTTTGACTACAGAGAAAAAAACAGCAGTCATTAGCTGGCTTGCTATTTGGGTAGTTAATGATATGTATTTTCTAAATAGGTTGATAAGATTTGTTTGTCGACTGAGAACTGTGCCATCTCGTGGTTAAAACTGTGAATGACAGCTTATATTTATTGCATCTAGCACAAAGTGTCAAACATTTTATTTTATAGTTGACATTTTCACTGAAAGACTTTTGTGGTTTTTTTTGTATTTTTCCCCCTTCATTGCATCAACATATGAAATAAGTTATAATACTGGGTGCGATACATTCAACGTCTATTTCTACAGAGACTAAAACAAAATATTTCTATAAATTAAACAGTTTGTATGTGATTTTTATTCATGCCTAAATACAGTAAACTTGGCCGTGCACTTACCGCGCACTGGTGTACAACATAAATGTTCTCCAGCCTGGTTTTGGGTTCGGGTCAATCTCGTCATCAAATTCCAAGTTCCAGGAATTGTCACATTCTAAAGCTTTTATGTGACAAGCAAAGTTGCGTCTCCATTTTATATTGTCCATTCCTGAAGCACGGATGCCTGAAGAAGAGCAAAAATGAGATGGGTGACCAGAGCAGAGGAAAACCCACAATGACTTGTTATCAGTTTCAAAGAGCAACTTATGTATAAACTGAAATGAAAGTGAAACTCGTTTCCTTGAGTTTTCCTAGTCTTTTTTTATGGTCTGAAGAAACAATTCTGTTTTTATTGCTTCCATTATGTGTCAATTACACACTTGTCACCAGCTATGTATAAACACAAATATATTTATATAAAATATATTTTTCCACGTCAATAGAATCCTAAATATAAAATACTCATTTATTTTACATTTTCCAACCCCCTCAGTGCAAACTTTTGGAACAACCCAGCCTGGCAGAAGGAAAATACATCAAAATACATCTTCAAAAATTGCAATGTACACAATTACTATCAGCAACTTGATTAGGATTGATTAACAGAGTTTCTTTCTTATATTTTTTTAACGCAGCCCTACTAACCTGTCCCCTGCTGCATTACCTTTAGCAAACTGTGCTCAAGCACTAATTCCCCTGACCAGGATGGGTGATGAGCAACTCTCTCTACAAGACAGAAACGGTCCCCCAAACCCCTTCGATGATGTAACTACTGACCTAGGGCCTCTGACACATACATTTCTAAACTTATCATTTTTGTTAACGGTTGTTTTTTCCATCAGAAAACTCAAATCTAGAGCATACTTTAGGTTTGCTGCCTCTAGGGTTCAGCTTTATACTAAGTTAATGTCTTATTTCCTTCCTTCTCAAAAATTGCAATGTAAACAATAACTTTCAGCAACTTAGTTATGTTTCCAAGGCCAGTGTCATGGAAACGAATCTGAAAGAACGCACTAGTATTCAACACTTCCGCCTGCTGGTGACACATCGAATGAGACGCACTCCAGCATTCTTCTCCAGTCCATTGCAGAGGAACGCGAAATAAAGTCTGTTTATCAAATCAATCTTTATTTATATGGCACTTTTCATACGCTAGGTAGCACAAAGTGCCTCACAAAGGATAAAAACAGCAAAGAGAACAACAGAATTAAGAAAAGGACAGAGACACACACATGCATACAACACACTTACACACACACCCACACACATAAACAAGCTGAGGCAAGCTGAGACATGGCTGGGCACCGAGACCTGAGGCGAAGGAGACATCAATCAATTATGACATCAATCTGGACGCTTATTTGCGTTTCTCACAGATTTTAACAGTTTTAATCACAAAAACGTGTCAGCGGTCCAAATCAAGTCACATACAATAATAGGCTGTACTTTATCACGTGTGTATTTGGCATGTGCTTAAAACACAACAATAATCTGTTAACAGGAAATCTTAGTGTGGTTCCGTAGTTTGTAATCCTAAAAACATTTTTCTGAGAGGTGGTTCTTAACTGACTCACCTTCGTTGAGCTGTTTTATTATTTCATCTGTCACCTGTAGCAACAGTGGTGTTGTTATTAATTATATGGACTTGCAACCCACAATCATGTCACACCTTTTTCCAGGCATGTCCTGCAACAACTAAAAGACAGAAATGTTAACCAAAGAAAACCTTCTGCTTGTTGAAGCTGGTGATGACATTGATCATCATTGTAAAATAAGATGAACAACTCAGGAGCAAAATTAAAACATTCCTGTCCAAATATTAAATATACCTTGGTTGTTTGGCCTTAATTAGTGAAAGACAATTTAAATCTGGTTGTTGAATCTTAGCAACTGTAGTCTGTTTGAGTTTGTTGAAGACATTTGACCTCTCATCCAAGAGGCTTCATCAGTTTTGACTGTTGGGGGGTTTCAGATAATTGTACCGTTCAGGAGCCACCGAGTTGTTGGTTGCTCTTGCTTCTTGGATGAGAGGAAAACATCTTCAAGGAGATCATCAGAAAATGTTTTCACTTAAATTTCACCTACACTGGGTAAAAAGAAAGTGTCAACACAAAAGACTTGAACATTTTGACTTATCTGCTTTGTGTATCAAGCATGGTTCAATGAACGTTGAAAAAAGACATACAAACAATTTTGTAATTAGACTTTTGTCTGATAACAATGTTTCTCATGCTTTGTTGGTTTTGGCAGACAGAATGCTGCTAAACTAAATAAAACCCCTAAACCTTCTCTGTCTCTTTTACATTGGCATTTGCTGCTGGAGCCTTCGGGTGACATGAATACTCAACAAAATGACTGTACAGTTGTTGTTTCTTTTCATTCAGTTGTGTACTTCAGACTCTGTTGCAGGATCCACGGCAGAGTAAAATGTTAAAACAATTCAAAGAGAAAGAAAGTGACATTCAGACAGAAGCATTCTCCCCAATGCTTCCCTAGCTTTGAGGAGGACCTCGAGGAGCTACTGGCTGGATTATCTTGAGCTAAAATAATACCATTTCCTGAACTGCCCAGGCGACAAATAAGCACTAAGCATAGGTGTGCAAAAGGCTTTAAACAGGGAACATTTCGCAATCAATGAACAAATACTGGACTTGGGCAGTAACACGTTAGCCTGAGTAGATAGTGTGCAGCTTTAAAGGTACTGGACAAATGATTAGGGACAAATGGGCGGAGCCACTTCTCTCGGTCAGGGGAGAGAAATTTGTCAGTTTTGCCAAATCTGAGCATTTTGTGGATGGTAAGTTGTTTTTAATGTGCTGACGGGCAGTTTTATCAGACATGACTTGCATAACCACTGTTGACAGGTGAGGATTGGCAGCCAGTTTTGGTTTGAGCCTCCTCAAAAAAGATTTTTTTGTTTTAGAAATGTTTGCATTTTTAGAGGCCTGAAAGCTGATTCATCAGGGCTTGTACTCTATAATGTCATGGAATTCTTTTGGAAACACTTGTAGTGGAAGATCAAATACTTCAACAATGGATTTCCTGTGTATATTGTTTTGTTTAATGCTGTTTATTGTTATTTGTCTAACCCAACGATGTTTACCCAGACATCTATACAGGCTGGGTGGCTCAAGATCTACACACCGACCTGCTGGTGGAAACGTGGCAGAGGCAAAGCCACGCCCTGCCCTCCAACTGCTCGCTGCCCAAACACACCATGAACATCAAGCGGATTCGGCTCCCCGGGTCGGTCCCCTTCCAGTCCCACTACGACCACTCCAAGTGGTGCGTGTCATTGGCCTTCAAGGACCAGGTGACCTGCCTGGGGGATCTGAACAGGGAGAGGGCCCAAATGTGGCGCGGAGGAGGACTGATCTGCTCCTTTAACCCCAGGATCTACTCGGCCTTCAGGCTGCTGGTGGACTGGTACATTGGCTGTTAACAGGAAGGATTTCCTGCTACAGTGAAGGGTTTATCAGAAAATCCACACGTGTTTCAAAATGTTTTTGTCTTTGCTTAAGAGTTGTCTCAATGTAAAAATTCTTATGTGTATTTGATCATACTGTTCCTTTTTTATATATTTTTTTAAACATTTGTCTCAATACTTGCCTGTTAAATGGTCTCCTTTGCACTTTACTTGGTCCTCAAAACAATGTTTAAAAAAAAAAAATCTCTTCCTCGCCCTCCTGGGCGGTGCCTCCTTCAGACTCGGGTCCTCTACCAGAGGCCTGGGAGTCTGAGGGTTCTGCGTGGGATCTTGGCTGTTCCTAGGACAGCCCAGTTCTGGACAGAGATCTCTGATGTGGTTCCTGGTATCTGTTGGAGCCAAGTACTCAGCTTACTGCCCCCTAGTGTCCAATCACTACTGGGACCTCTGTTACCTTCATGCCCCACATTCTCTCTATCTCCTCCTTCAGTCCTTGGTATTTCTCCAGCTTCTCCAGCCTCTATTGCTCTGGTGTTCAGGGCCTGTTCTTGTGCAGCCATGAATATCTATCGATAAATATATCGATCGATAAATCGACCGACCGACCGACCGACCGACCGACCGACCGACCGACCGACAGACAGACAAAAAGAAATATAGAATCACACAAGCATTGTGTATAAGTTTTAAGATTTCTTTATCACATTTATTTCCACCCGAAGCCTTTACAAAGCAAAGGTGACTAACATGATTTCAATCTAAATGCCCCCCCTCCTGCAGACACCTGCCTTACAGCCCTCACAGTGTTCTGGCTCATGTTTGTTGCGGACCTTCAGGGGAGCACTTCGGCCGGACCCAAAATTCACCACCTTGCCGTAGCACTTTGCTTCTATGTGCTGTACCAGCTTCTCCATGAGGATGTCGATGTTTTCGGGCGAGATGTCGGGCGTCTCCATTGGAGCATTGCTGCAGATCTTGCAGCTCTGGCGGAAACGCTTCACCTTGACTGTGCCCTCCTTATCCATCAGGCGCATGTGGAAGGCTACCATCACATTATTGGAGGGCCAGCTTCTCTTACAACCACTGCATTTGAACCTTGAAAATGAGTTTGAGTATGCACAGTCTTGATTATCACTTTTAAAATGCAAAGCTTTGACTACAGAGAAAAAAACAGCAGTCATTAGCTGGCTTGCTATTTGGGTAGTTAATGATATGTATTTTTTAAATAGGTTGATAAGATTTGTTTGTCGACTGAGAACTGTGCCATCTCGTGGTTAAAACTGTGAATGACAGCTTATATTTATTGCATCTAGCACAAAGTGTCAAACATTTTATTTTATAGTTGACATTTTCACTGAAAGACTTTTGTGGGTTTTTTTGTATTTTTTCCCCCTTCATTGCATCAACATATGAAATAAGTTATAATACTGGGCGCGATACATTCAACGTCTATTTCTACAGAGACTAAAACAAAATATTTCTATAAATTAAACAGTTTGTATGTGATTTTTATTCATGCCTACATACAGTAAACTTGGCCGTGCACTTACCATGCACTGGAGCACCACATAAATGTTCTCCAGCCTGGGTCTGGGTTTTTCGGGTCAATCTTGTCATCAAATTCCAAGTTCCAGGAATCGTCACATTCTAAAGCTTTTATGTGATGAGCAAAGTTGCTTGTCCATTCCATCCTGTCCAGTCCTGAAGCACTGATGCCTGAAGAAGAGCAAAAATGAGATGGGTGACCAGAGCAGAGGAAAACCCGCAATGACTTGTTATCAGTTTCAAAGAGCAACTTATGTATAAACTGAAATGAAAGTGAAGCTCGTTTCCTTGAGTTTTCCTAGTCTTTTTTAATGGTCTGAAGAAACAATTCTGTTTTTATTGCTTCCATTATGTGTCAATTACACACTTGTCACCAGCTATGTATAAACACAAATATATTTATATAAAATATATTTTTCCACGTCAATAGAATCCTAAATATAAAATACTCATTTATTTTACATTTTCCAACCCCCTCAGTGCAAACTTTTAGAACAACCCAGCCTGGCAGGAGGGAAAATACATCAAAATACATCTTCAAAAATTGCAATGTACACAATTACTATCAACAACTTGATAAGGATTGATTAACGGAGTTTTTTCTTTGTCCTTTTTTAAATATATATTTTTTTAACGCAGCCCTACTAACCTGTCCCCTGCTGCATTACCTTTAGCAAACTGTGCTCAAGCACTGATTCCTCTGACAAGGATGGGTGATGAGCAACTCACTCCAACTGAATGAGGACAGGACAGAAATGGTGTTGTTCAGTCCCCCAAACCTCTTTGAGGGTGTAACTACTGACTTAATGCCTCTGACACATACATTTATTAAATGATCACTTTTGTGAAAGGTCATTTTTTCATGGGCAAATTCAACTCTAGAGCGTACTTTAGGTTTTCAGCCCCGAGGTTTCAGCTTGAGAGTAAGTCTTAATGTCTTATTCTCTTACTTTGTTTGAGTCTGTATCTTCATGATTGGACTCACCTGTTACACCTTTGTTTTTGTGGCATTGTGCAATACTTTGGCAGACCTAGGTTGTTTTTATGAATTAGAACATGTTTTAGAAATAAATTTGATTTGGTATGGGACATGTATGCATTTAAACTGTTGTTTCTGCTTCTGTTTGGAGCAGTGTGAAGCAGCTCGCACACCTTAGTTGTGTTATTGTAAATGTTTCTGTTCAATTTTCACAACACTCCATCCTCACAAACAATGACGAGAGTCACATTGTTCATTTGTATTGAGCACTTTTAGCACATTGTGCACAACTGTGCTCGTGCGTCGGTCTGAAGAAGTGTTCCTTGCTTAAGGGTACACTCATGCTATCCCAAAAATGCAATATTTAGGGGGAAAACTTGCTTTTATGGACACTACAGCTTGCTAGTTTGAGCGCACTTTGTTGGCTTTGTGCATAACCACTGAAATTGCTGCGGTTTCAATTTCAATTTCAAAGTCAGCTTGCTGAGTCAACGCCTCTCACCACCCAAACTACATACTTTCTACGTACCTGTACATTCTTTCCAGACCTCTTTCACTGATAGTGACAGGTTAGCCTTCTGCTGTTTCTCTCTTCTTTCATGCTTGGCTCTTGTTTCAACTGCCTGACTGTGCATACAAACCATGCAGCAAATAAACCAGCATGTTTCTTTAAAAGAAAAAAAAAAAAAAAAAAATATATATATATATATATATGTACGTGTATCTGTCATCTGACAGACTGGACACATATATAACCAAAGAAAACCTTCTGCTTGTTGAAGCTGGTGATGACATTGATCATCATTGTAAAATAAGATGAACAACTCAGGAGCAAAATTAAAACATTCCTGTCCAAATATTAAATATACCTTGGTTGTTTGGCCTTAATTAGTGAAAGACAATTTAAATCTGGTTGTTGAATCTTAGCAACTGTAGTCTGTTTGAGTTTGTTGAAGACATTTGACCTCTCATCCAAGAGGCTTCATCAGTTTTGACTGTTGGGGGGTTTCAGATAATTGTACCGTTCAGGAGCCACCGAGTTGTTGGTTGCTCTTGCTTCTTGGATGAGAGGAAAACATCTTCAAGGAGATCATCAGAAAATGTTTTCACTTAAATTTCACCTACACTGGGTAAAAAGAAAGTGTCAACACAAAAGACTTGAACATTTTGACTTATCTGCTTTGTGTATCAAGCACGGTTCAATGAACGTTGAAAAAAGACATACAAACAATTTTGTAATTAGACTTTTGTCTGATAACAATGTTTCTCATGCTTTGTTGGTTTTGGCAGACAGAATGCTGCTAAACTAAATAAAACCCCTAAACCTTCTCTGTCTCTTTTACATTGGCATTTGCTGCTGGAGCCTTCGGGTGACATGAATACTCAACAAAATTACTGTACAGTTGTTGTTTCTTTTCATTCAGTTGTGTACTTCAGACTCCGTTGCAGGATCCACGGCAGAGTAAAATGTTAAAACAATTCAAAGAGAAAGAAAGTGACATTCAGACAGAAGCATTCTCCCCAATGCTTCCCTAGCTTTGAGGAGGACCTCGAGGAGCTACTGGCTGGATTATCTTGAGCTAAAATAATACCATTTCCTGAACTGCCCAGGCGACAGATATATTCACGTATTAAATTTTCTCCGCACTGCCTCACACACTGAAATCTAATCAAGAAACTGGCACTAAACCATCTGGTTATCTGCATCAACAGCCTTGGGTGGAGTCCTCACAGGCAACTGTAACCTTCTGTAAACTGCTCTTCTTAAACCTACATCACAAATAAGCACTAAGCATAGCTGTGCAAAAGGCTTTAAACAGGGAACATTTCGCAATAAATGAACAAATACTGGACTTGGGCAACAACACGTTAGCCTGAGTGGATAGTGTGCAGCTTTATAGGTACTGTATATATACAGCTAAAAAGGTTATTATTTTGTTTGCCTGTCAATATACCAGTGTCAGAAGCAACACCATGAGAAACAAGCATGTTATTGTCCACATATGGACAATGTATCTATCAACAAATAGATAAACACGCAGTTAAACTGTGAATTTGCTTGAGCATTGAGTTAAAATTTTACTGACACAATCACTGTTATTGCATCATTCACCCAAAACACTAAGGCGAGTTACATTAGTTTTCTGCCTTTCATTTAGAATAAACTGTGTTTTATTTTGATTTGGGTTCATTCACGTTTCAGCATTTACATTTTGAGGTCTCACGTGTACAAACAGCGTGTACAAATAAATAACATTTTATATATGTATCGATATCTAAACGTGGCCACTGGGTGGCGGTATAATCCAACACAGTTTTCTCCATGTATACAGCGATTCACATTATTGGTAGTTGAGATAGACTCATGAATACGGACTCATTTATTTTATACAGCAATGTCGACAAAGTCCCTATCAGCATAGCTTAGATGGTGACACTATCCCACACTAAGCCTTTTATCATTAAAGTGATACTCTATAAAATGGGTTATATATTTTAGTTATTCAAATCGAACCCCCCTGCCTTGGAGAATTGGCAGCATATTAATATATGAAGAAGTGTGCTTTTTAAAAATGTATTCAGCTGTAAATTATAACAATTGATCATTTTAACTCATTTCCCTAAAGTTCGTAAAGCTGAAGCTGAAGCATGCAGTGAAATGGAGGCGTTACATTCACGTGATCGTGGATTTACGCCATGCCTATAAAACAGACAAAGTTTGCATGATGGACTGACATTTAAAAAGACAATCCTATCTAAAGTCCTTGCCATTTGAGGAAGTCTGAGTAATAATAATAATAAAAAGCAGCAGCTCCCCTTCAAAAGACCTGATAAGAGTGAGCTGAGCTGAAGGGATATAGATGATTTGTGTGACAGCTGGATTAAGGCCAGGGTTAGGAGTCAAGTGTTGACATTTAGGAAGGATGATAGGAAACAAGATGCCCTTTAGAATCTTCCTTTTCTGGCTAAAAAAGCTCCTCTTTCCTCACGATATGTTTTTAATTGCTGAAGAAATGCCAAATCTTTTTTTTTTGCTTGTTTTTACACATTTTATAAAGCAGCTTTAGTAAGATATACCTACACAACCAACGTGACATTCCATTCAATGTAAAAGATTCCGCGTAAACATGCTTTTATTTTGAAACAAGAACAACCGGAGACAGTTGTTGCTATAGTAACAAAGCTACTCCTGAGGCTAGCTGCTATTACCCGAGAGTGAGGGCTGTAAGAGGCAAAGATTGAGATTTTTTCCTTTTCTAATATGGGCAAAAACTCTTAACTGGGAACGGAACCAGCTTGTAGCAGCATATTTAGCTTGTTAGCGCCTAGCTAGGCCCGTTAGCAACAGGCTAATATTGATGCAGGATGGAGGGGACGGCTACATACCTCATACGACCTAACTATCAACACAAGTGAGTCAAAAAGTCACATTTTATGCTGTCCCGGGCTTATAGACAGTATTTAAAGTGGATTTTATGTTGTAATTCGAAGGGGTGAACGTTGCCTCTGCAGGAGCTCCCACAGCTCCGTGCAGAAGCCTCCTCTCATCCAGGGCACATAAATGATGTTTCCAACAAAGATAGTGGTTTTAAAGCATGTACCAATCCTGAAAACACATCTCCATCTAACTACCCTCATGTAGTTAGAATGTAGCTGGGGAGCTACTGCTTTGAGAAAGCTTCGTCAGTAATTCTATAGCTAAAGTTATTATTATATTATACGAAAGCCATTTTTATTAAGCTACAACACACCAAAGAACAGAAACATCATCCACTAAGAGGTTTCTCCCTCCTATAAAAAAAACATGGCCACACATTTTCACCTCCTCTCATTTGTTCATATCTCCTGCAACAAAAATACATATTTTGGGCACTTGAAAATGAATGGAAAAGGGTTCAAAGGTGACAGACCATGGAACTCCCCCCCCCCCCCCCCCCACACACACACACACAAACTCATGCATTAACACCATGCAAAATTAACATCACCTAAATCTAAAGAACAAATGATGGAAGAAACTTTGTTTTGTTGATGATAAAATGAGCTTTGGTTCAAAGCAGCTGTTGTGATCATGTTACTACATACTGCGCCTGCCCTCTGTGGGGCCGATTCCTTTAAAAAACAAACAATTCAACAAACAAACAATTCGGTGAGACATTGAAACTGGAATCTGATCCTGTTTTCTGCTGCTTTGAATGCAAGAAACATGTTAATCGTGGCACTTCCTGCTACGTGTAGGAGGACATGTGGATGTCACATCTAAAATAGCGTTCTGTCGTCCGCTTAATTGCAAGGATTATTATTTATTTTATTTCCTGTTGCTGCACCATTACTTTCTGTGTGGGCTGAGGAGTTTGTTTGTTTTTTACATTAGATTTAATCTTCCAACATTTGACTAAACAGGACAAAATTCATGTAAATTTATTTGAAGCTTGACCTATTTCAAACAAAAGCCAAATCAACAGATAATTTACTGGCTGTTCCAAGCACACTAAGGTGTCTTTTGCTCACTTTTTGTCTCCCATGACGCTACTCCTCTGGCCTTAACAATAACATGCAAATTGGAATTCATGCCAATTGGATGGTGGCATCATTTACAACGGCTGATAGCAACTTTCCTTGTTGAGGAGCTGGCAACGCGATGGACGGGGAGGCTACATACGTCATACGACCTAATCCTAAATACAAGTGAGTGGAAAGTCCCATTTTACTGGGAGCAGCGACGAGATGAGACTGTTCCAGGTGTCTGACCCAGCAGCCGTTATTTTAAATAAAGCTGCCATAGGTGGGGACACAGAAACATGATCCACTCATGGTTACACGTCTGCACCTCCTCTCCTCGTCCTTCCCCGCTCTCAGCTCCTCATTACAGTTAAATGTTAATGTTAAATAGCCACGTCTTGATCCGCCACCGTTACTTTGCCGTCTGCCCACTACCGAATTTAAACAATTGCAGGTTTAAGCCGGCTATCGTGAAGAAATGTATTCGTGAAATTGTGAGGGAACGACTGTCTGGGATGCACTACGACCCGGAGGAAGTCCCACAGCTGACCAGTTCACTGGCGGAGTGCATTAAAGACAAAGTGAAAGGTATTTTGTCCAAACTCTACTTTTCTGATATGCACATGTACCAGAATTTAAAAAAACAAAACCAAATCAGTGGTTTGAAAGTCGTCGTAAGACACATTACGTGCAGCGTCTGAACATGTACACGCTGACTGACTGTGCCTCTTCTACAGGTTTAGGGTTTGACAGATACAAACTTGTTGTTCAAGTTGTCATCGGAGAGCAGCGAGGACAAGGCGTCAAGTGAGTCCGCCTTGGACACAGTGGAAATACTGTAAGTGACCTCTCTAACACACTTTGTCGCTCACCAGGATGTCCTTGAGATGCTTGTGGGACGCTGACACGGACAACTATGCAGAGGAGGTTTTTATTAATGTAAGTCCGTCCCTCCTTGTCATGCATGAGGGTGTTTACTCATAAAACCAACATAGCCTTTCTCTTTTTTTGTGCCACAGGAGAGCCTGTTCTGTGCCGTGACAGTGTTTGGAAGCTATTATTACTGAGGATTGAAGGATGCCTGCAAGAAAAGCCTCTGGACAACGATGTAAAATGGAACCAAACAGGATACCTGGGTGGTGGCGTGTGTGCAGCCACAGGCGTCTGCACACGATGAAAATCTGTGCTCACCTGTGTGGGGTTGATGCTGGAGTTAAGGCTGGAGTCGCTGCCGTCCTGTTTATTTCCAGAAACCTCTTTTTTTCATCAAATGTCTGGGTTGAATAAAGTTCTCTCCCAATCTGTTTTGAGCAGGGGAATGTAAAAACACTTGGTTTCCTTTGTGCTGTTGGGAGAAAGGCTCCCCTGCATCCAGAGCTGTAGTCTCATTTAACCCATTTAATCCCAAATTTTTCCCAGACACAAAAATATCCAAATCATGTGTATCCCTTTGAAACAATCAATCATAATTTTTAGAAATTTTCATGGAAAGGTGTGTGAAAAAGTGTGTTTTATGATCAGTCACAATTGTGACCGGTGGGATACTGTGTTGTATCAACCATTGAATCAAGACGGAATATAAGACTATTTGACCTGTGCAGTGTGTTTGGGTGTGTGTTTCTGTGTGTGTGTGTGCATGCGCGTGTGTGCGTACGTGCGTGTGTGCGAGCGTGAGTGTATAAAATCCTTATATCAAAGGCTAGTTATTATCACTTTTAAAAGCCTTATACTATCGGCTAGCAATGTGAATACTGGGAGCACTGTTATGAATATTGAGGTTAAGACAAAAAACAACAACAATCATCAATGTATTTCAACATTGTAACTTTAGTGCAACTTACTTAGTGCAACATTCATTTGAAAACGTTCATTTTTAGTGCAGTATACATTGACCACACTGAACATGAAGGTAAACATTTAGGATAGAGGTAGCCGGCTGAACATGCTTTCAAGTATAGGCCTACACTGACCGACTGAACAGCAAAATAAAATAGGTTGAAGAACAAAGAGCAAAGCAACGCCTTGAATGACTAAAAAATAACATCTTTTCCTGCAACATTTATTACATTTTAATGGGGTTTTTTTTTCAGCTTTTCTTCCTAGACTCCAAAGTACTGTTTGTTTGTAACTATGCAACCACTTGTGTGTGTGTGCGTGTGTGTGTGTGTGTGTGTGCATGGTTGTGAACTCTATGTCCGACTGCATTCTCCTGTCTTTCCTGTTTTTCTTCTACACTCCATGGTACAGCTTGAAGCACTCAAGGTGCAGTGGTACTTTGCATTTCTCACATGCATAGGTTGTGCGTTTCTCACAATGGCGACATCTCTGGAACCGGTGCATCGTGTTAATTGGCCAGTGGGAGGCTTTGTCGTATCTTGCCTGATCTTGCCTGAGCTCAGTGGTTTCGTTCCAAACCTTTGCAGAAGAGACTGTGAGACTGTCCTTGAGAAGGTGAGCAGGTCGAAGGTCCCTCCAATAACATCTCTGGCCATTTACAAGAGCACTGTTGATAGACCATGCAAAGACGGGCCACCACCACTTCTTTGACCTGATTGCGATATGGTATCGTGAAACCTGTAGGTCGTGAAGGTCTACACCACCCATGTGCTCAATGTATCGGCTGATGCCTTTTGGTTGTTGGACGTTGTCAAAGGCACGTCGATGCCTGTTCCATCTCTTGACAGGTCTCAGTGTATTTTTCCTCCATGTTTGTTGCCACTGTGACAATGTTATTGTCTTTCCAACGGACCAGCAGCTTCTCTCCTTGGCACAGAACCTCAGAGGTTCCCCTTCATGAAGGCATTCAGTGGTGTGAATGGGACATCAAACAGGCGGTTCTGCCTCATGGTTCCAGAGCTCCCATATCCTCTTTTTGTCATCTCATCCATGATTGAAAGAGTGGTAAAGAGGTTGTCATGGAAGAACTTGCAACCTTGAGGCACCTGAGCTTGCTCTGCCAAACCTATGATAACGCTGGGTCCCTGACACAACCCTGTCTCTGGGAGGAGAGTGTGTGATCCACAATATGGCTCCATGTGGTACATAGCTCCATACCTTGTAACCAAAGCGAATTGGTTTGCCTTTGATGAACATCCATGTCGGCCGTAGTATGGGATCATGCTCTCGTCCACTGACAGCCATTCCTGAAATGGCATGATTTTGTATGAGTGATTGAGCTCAGAGAGGATGGGTCTAACCTTAAAAAATGGGTCATCAGTGATCTTGGTGTTGTCAACCACATGAACTGAGGCCATTATATCATCAAAGCGGTTTCTCCGCATTACACCTGAAATGCTCTCATTGTGTACATCATTGTCAACTGACCAGTACATGTGTCTTCTTGGGACAGAGCTGTATCCACTTGCAATTAGGATCCCATAGAAGGTGAGGAGCTCATCCATACTTAGATTCAGTTGCTTTCCCTTGGTCTGGGTGGAGTAGAGGTTGGACATTTCAACTGTGATCTCTCTCAGGGTGGGTGGATACATCAGTAAGACAACATCCACTGGGTTGGAGCAGCTTTGTTTTACACATTCTGCAGCATTTGGTCTGTATACTGTGTATTCTGGAATAACAGCAGTGGAAGGCCTCTTGGATCGCTTAAATACTCTTTATTTTTGACCACTTGCAGTTTTGCCCTTGGTTCTTCTGGCTAACTTGGCTGAACCCTTTGGCGCTTAGAGGCCCTTGGGTCTTCTGTCTGGACCCTCTGGTGCTTAGAGGCCCTTGGGTCTTCTAGCTGGCCTTCATTGTTATAGCAGGAGGTGGGGGAGCTGGAACAGGGGAGGTTGGGGAGGGGGAAGGGGGTGTGGTGAAGGGGAGACCATCATTCCAATGATGTTCTGTTTGCATAACTTCTGCATATGCATTCAACAGCCTTGCTGGCAAATGACCGGTTTCCCCCTCATAGTCCATGTCAGACCCATCACTGTCACAATCACTGAGTACAGCATCTTTTTCATTTTGAGGGATGATTGCAATGCTGCATGCCTTGTCTGGGAACTCATCTTGATCCAACAAATCAAGAACTTGACTCAAAGTAAATCTAAAAGAAAACACAGCAGAAAGTTTGGTAGTTAGCTAGCTAGTCTTCCTGGGGTTCATGTGTGTGTGGTGTGCGTGTGTGCCTACCTGTAATTGCGTGTGTGCGTGCATGTGTGGAAAGTTAGGTAGAATTAGTTAGCTAGCTAGTCGTGTGTGTGTGTGTGTCTGTGTGTACAATTAGGTACAAAGTTAGGTAGCAGCAGAAAGTAAGGTAGAACAGTTAGCCTATGTGTATTAGCATGTAGATACAATGGGTTATCCCACCGGTCACTATTGTTGCCGGTGACATGTTTGTGAGTTCTATGACCACATTAAACAAAGTTGAATAATTGCAAATGCATATATCAATACTAGACACCTTAAACATGATGTGTACCAAAAATCTATGTCCTATCTTTATGTTAACATATTTTACTAACCTTTTCTTTGGGAGCTTTCTTGCCGCCATCCTCTTCTCTTGGCGCAAACAGGAAGTAAACAGCTCTGGTCATGTGACAATTTACAGTAAATGTGCGACACTGCACATATTTCACTGAGACCCTTTATTATTTCAATATCTGCTGGAAATGCATTGATAGATCATTCAGTAACATTTTTATAGCCTTAGAAATGAAACATTTTTTTACGGTCACTATTGTGACCGGTGGGATTAAATGGGTTCATTTCCATTTAGAGGTGATAATTATTCCAGTGCTCAATCCTGAAGTAAAGTTAGATATTTCTACAGAAACACAGCCGGGGGTTGTTTTTTGACTGAACTACTGTGTTTATTTTGGACCCAACCAAAGACACTGCTCTGTTCTTCCTGTTTTTAAGAGTCAATATTTAATAAAACAAGAGAAACATTTATATTCCTGCTCGAGCTGTGTAAATCAGACATGCAGGGAGTGAGAGCCAAATTAAATAAGGTGCAGGATAAACTGATTTAAGCATCCTACACTGATTACATTGACACCTTCCACGTGTTGGTTTGATTCCTTTTAAATTTAAGTAGAAATTCTGAAGCCCTTCACTTTGTGCTTCTCGGGCATCATGTCCAGCGTCCTGGTAACACTGGGTGAGCTGAATCAAAGCTCGCCAAGAGGGGGGGGGGGCGGTGTTGTCAGATCAGCTCTTCCTACTTCACTAGTTCTCTGACAATAAACATCAAAAGGAGAGCCATGCGGGGCAAAACCTGGATAGTTTTCTACCCCTCCTTTAAAAACAATGAGCTACTACCAACCTGTAATCACTCATGACCTCCTATTCCACTTGCCCTCAAACCCACTCACATGACCATCACGGGGTCAAGATCTGCCCCCCCCATTGTTAACCCTGATGGAGGATTTTGAGCCTACTTTGGTTCCACCACTCCAGATGACAAATGGGTGACCTCTGCTGAGACTTTTGTTTATTAGATTTAAATCTAATACGAGTTGCTGGCAGAAACGTGTCAGCGACCTTGGGAGATGATGTAATCCGACGGTGTGGCCGTGTAGGTTGTTGCCAATGCCAAGGCCCGCGGAAGTGCTCGTCGCGGGTTCTCATGTGCAGCATGCGATGCTATTTGTGAGCATCTCTTGCTTTCATTTCTTCAGAGCCAAAACGTCGACGGAAATATCTATAAAACGGCACTAATTATCTGAATATCAGGTTACAGACTGGTAATTAAACTAATCAGGGACAGTAAAGGGTAATAATCAGTGGGTGGGTTGAATGCGTTTGCACCTATAAGGACTCTAACCTGACATCTAAAAGGAATTTCATCTGCGTCTTCAGGAGGTTTTCTGGAGGTTCCACCCCTCCCCCACGCTGCAGTTGTGACAATGTGTGTTGGTGACGAGATCAATTTGTAGTTGAGTAGCCTCACAGCAGCCACACTGCAATGTGGATTTGATTTCACCGGGTACTCTCCCTCTATACTCTCCCAATCACTTTACTTTGAGGGAAGAGGAGCCACCGCTTGATTCCTCCGGACAATATTGAGCCTTCCGATTCAATTTATCTTGGATAATGGGTATCGTGGGGAGCGGGCGCGTGGTGGGAAATTGCTCCGCTTAGGAGAAGATTGAAGACTCTTTTTTCAACTTAATTGGCAGGATATTGCCTCGTTCCTGATGGTCTTCATTAGCATTGGGACCTACGGTAGAAATCTGTGGACACGCTCACTGAAGTGAATGATTTGCACATGCAAGTGGCGGGTGGTGGCAGTGACGTGCTGCCGGTGGGGGGGTAAAAGGCTTAACCATGAGATGTTCAAAAACGAAGCAATAAAATAAGTTTTAATATCTTCTATGTGATTTTGGTGTGGTTCCTGTATATTTTGATAATTTGGAAGGTTAAAATTGCGGAAATCCCGTCTTTCCTGATCAAAATAACAAGGCAGATGAGCAGACAGGTGCCTGCACGACTACACACAAAGTGTATTGGGCGTGTGCGTGCGAGGTGCTTGGTGCCGCGAGAAAAAGGCAGGCGACGAGGCAGCAAGTAGCTCTGCCTCAAAGAGGCGGCCCATATATTGTGAACTTGTAGTTCAAAAGTTAATAAGTAGAAAACGATTTGGGATTTTGAGCCGGTGCCATGGCATCATACTCTCTGTTTTTAAATCCGACTCGTGGGTCATTGCCTCCCCAACCTCAGACCTCACTGCACGTCACTGGCTGGTGGGGGTAGGGGTTGGGGGTGGAGGGGTAGACACATGGGGCAGAGCGGCACCATCTGATGTTACCGAGAGGCGCTCAGTAGAATTAATGGAGCAGGCGGGTGGAGTCCAGCTCACTTAACGGTCCAAACAATGAAGCTACCTGAAGCGCGGTGCACTGCGTGTCTTACTTATCTGAGAGTGGTTGGCATGGTTACAAATATTTAAAATTTAAATTTCAGTGAGAACACTCAACACTGGTTTTGTTATCTGCCATCTTTGCTGGGTTTTTATTCAGGAGAGGTGGACTCTCTCACTCCCTAGCAAAGATACAGGGGGCCACTGACCTTTGCCTTCCTATGTGAGACCATTTAGGTGTGTTCCAGTATCCATGGCAACGTGTTGTGCCTGTGAGCCATGGGGTAAATGGCACAGAACTCTTGTTTTGCTGATGTTTTTTGACACATAGCACACCACGTGTAACAGGCACATTATGTCTCCTTTGTGACTCCTCACACCTCCTTACTCTTCAAACCCTGTTATGCCTGTTTGTTTGTACCTGGCTTCCCATCTTCCTCTGTCTCTATCAACCTGGGTCTCCGTTTGCAATGACTATGAAGCGAAAAAGCCACAATTTATTGAACTTTTTATTATTTATCCTGTCTCATTATCTCCCACCTTAGGTTCAGACATTCCCTATGGTGGCACCATATGATGTTTACATTCTTCTGATGGATGCACCTACTTGATGTTGTCTGTGCACATGTCTGTGCATTAATTTGGCCTGTTTTTCACCTCGCAGCAGCCACTGCTTGAGGATGAACGAATCAGCTTCTCGGGTAAACACCACGATGTGATCGCTAACCTGTCTCAGCATCTGCGTGCGGCTCACTTGTTACCTATCATTCATATACCAACTGCTGCTAAAGTTCTTTATGCTGCAGGACCAGTTTGATCAGTGTGGCAAAGTGCCATTTTAAGGGCGTGTGATTTTTCATGAATGTTTCGTTGTAATTAATGTCACATTTGAGTGAACTCCATCTACAGTACAGGCCAGAAATGCGGGAATATTTGCGTTATGTGATGATTGCCACCGAGGCTACAGAAACAGCACATCAGGATTCTTTCTATTCTTGCACAGAGAAAACCCTAACCCTAACAACACATTCCCTTGTCACGTACACAGTGTTTGGTTGCAACACCGGCCTGATAATCAAACACTGACTGAATCCAAATACCAGGCCTGAGATGTTCCATCTCCACTTTGGCAATTAGACTATTTTCTTGTCCTTCGTTGACTCTGCTTCATATATCCTCTCACTGTGCAGCATCTAAGATGTTACTCTGCTTTGACGATAAAGCTCCAAATGTATGGACTTAAAATGCTCTTAGCCATCTGTGACTGAGGGGAATGTGAATGGACCAGGGTTTTTTTTTACTCCCTTGACTGCTACACCCCTTTTGGGGTCACAGGAAGGGAGTTGGAGCCGAGCCCCTGGATGAATCATCAGCAGATTGCAGGGAGTGATTGGGGGCTCAGTACTATGGTCGTGGGTACCTCAGCAGTATTCTGGCACCTCCCGTGGCTATCAGCACAACTCCCAAGCTACTGTCCGTAGCGGGGCTTAAAATCTGCTTCCCGTCCCCTACAGACCAGGCTAATGCCAGATCCATATCTTTGTGGGATGTTTGACAAGCTGCGTAAAAGCTAGAATGAAGCAGCATGTGATGGTTAAACACAGTATGTCTCCCATTAAGAACCTTAAATATAGCATGATTCAGAATACACTGTAGCTGAAAGTGTTTTAGAATACGAATAAGTGATTTGGAAAATGTGGCCCCACGGTGTTTTGGGACCCATGTTGTGCCACTCAATTTATCAGTGGCAAACTAATTGGGGCCCACGAACATCCTGTGAGGTTCTATGAGGGTTTGATGCAAGCTGGGTTTCTAACGTTTGCTTTGCGTGGATGTGGCAATTTAAGCAGGAGGTGCTACAGTGAGGCGAAAACTCCTTTATTAGGTTTTCGGAAGCCGGACTTTCCATTTTAAGAGGGCCAAAATGTTGCTTAGAATGGGGGAAAGGGAAGCTCAAGGCATAGGTAAAAACAATGACGTGCAGAGAAAAGAAAACTGAAAACTAATAATTCATTTTTTTTATCATTTATTAATCAGAGACTTTTTGGACACAGAACAACACTGATGACACAGCATTGACACCTGGAGAAGATAAGTAAATTTGAATCCTTTTGGGCTGATGCAGGGTTGTTATTACACAGTTATTAGCAGCACTACAGTTACAATCACCTAAGAGAACACAAGCCAGGCATCATTTCTATGGGACTTTGAAGATTGGAGATATTCATACAGCTCTGCCTCTTGAAGCAGCAGTGTCGCTGTGTCAGACATTTTGAAAAAAATCATGCTCAGTAACTCCTGTGGGGTTTGGAAAGTTTCCATATTTTATATAGCAAGACAATCACACATCACAAAGGTTAGAAACTGTATAACTACAAGTATTGAGCCTGTTGATGTGAAGAGCTGACATTCTATTTTTATCGGAGCTGCTTGGCAGCACAGGTCAAACGCCTCAGGACAATGGTCAAGCACACCTGAAATACTCTTCTTTCCACGTATGATTTCGAATTTTGACATTTTCCATGACATTTGAATATATTTCATTATTCCTGTTATGTTAGTCTTGAGCTTCAGGTTTATTCGTTAGCCTTTGTAAGCCCGTACATCATTAGTAATGAAATGCCACTAGTGTGGAGGCGGTTCGGTAGTAATTCTGGTTGTGCTCATAATATGGGTGGCAGATTTACAGATAAAATTGATGTGGAGCAGAGCGGTCCATCACGTTATTGGAAAGATCATTTTGAGACTGCCAGTGAGCCGATAACAACAAAATGACACCATAATTTTGGTTATTATAGCTTAATAAGCCACGTTAAGTTGCTCCAGATTGTTTCCCTAATAAATAATACAATTTTTAGTTGGAAACAAGTTTATTTTAGAATTAATTTTTCTAAAATATGCATTTTTTCTTTTTGTCATGACTGGTCTTTGAATGTATTTGTTATGCACTATGAGTGTGTGTGTGTGTGTGTGTGTGTGATCACAGAGTAATGTACAGTTAAACATTTCTTAGTAATACTATTAGTTATCCAAGGCAGTTTTCTGTGTCAACTGGACTGTTTTTCTTCTCTTTTGAAGACGTTTCCCCTTCTATCCAGAAGGCTTCTTCAGTTCTGAACTCGCTGGGGACAGGTGTTGAAAATATAGCCCTTGTGGACCATTAGCATGCTAATGATCTGGGTGGTCACCAGAGGGTCATTGGCAGGGTCGTTGGTAGGGTCGTTCACCTAGTTTCATTTGAGGTGTCTCCCCTTCGTCTGCTGACCCACATGTTGGTGAGTCTCCAGGTCTCCTGAAATGGTGTGAACGTTTGGTTTGTTGTTGGAAGGAGTGGAGGACTGCATTGTACGTGGGTGATAGGAAGTGCCTTAGCCCACCGCCTCTGTTTAAGGATGGCTTTTCCAATTTGACATGAATGGCTTCCTTGACACCCCTCTCAAACCAGCGCTCTTCTCTGGCCAGTACCCTTACTTGGCTGTCCTCGAAGGAGTGCTCACTCTCTTTTAGGTGTAAGTGGACTGCTGAGTCCTGGCCTGAAGAGGTGGCGCGTCTGTGTTGTGCCATTCTTCTGTGGAGAGGTTGTTTGGTTTCACCAATGTACAGTTGCTTGCATTCCTCCTGGTACTGTACAGCATAAACAACATTACATTGTTTATGTCTTGGTGTCTTGACCTTCGGGTGTACCAGCCTCTGAGAGTGTTGCCAATGACTGCCAAAGACTCTCAGGTGACCACCCAGATCATTAGCACGCTAATGGTCCACAAGGGCTATATTTTCAAGCTCGGTCCCCAGTGAATTCAGAACTGAAGAAGCCTTCTGGATAGAAGGTGAAACATTTTCAAAAAAGAAAAAGAAAACAGTCCAGTTGACACAGAAAACTGCCTTGGATAACTAAGACCTGGATGACTGAGAATCTCCACAGACACTGTTTACACAGATCATTTAAAAATGATCATTTAAGAGTTTTCTTCCTCTCTCGGGCTTATTTTACACAAAAACCTTAAAACTCCTCTAACATCACTGTACTAGAGAATATAAACACATTTATACATTGACACATTCTTCAACTGGCTGTGTTATTAAACCACCTTTGCAGAGGTTTATGCGTGCAGGCCGATCTACTTGATAACATCAGATAACTTCAGTTTCACCTGCTAGTTTGTTTTCAAATATGACTTTAGCGTTATTTTTGATGGTCTATTCAAAATTGACCCTGATGGCGGAGGGTGAATTTAATGATGTCTGAAATCTTCTTGTCACCAGCCTCTCATTCTAGGTAAAACTGGTCTCCTCCTTAGCTCTTACCTCTCCCTCTTCCTCACCTTCCACCACCGCAGTTCCATTGCTGAGTGGCGTAACGCTTAAGGTACTCCGCAGCGTCACCCGGGTAACACTGAGGGAGTGTTTCCGAGGTGTGCTGCGATGAGCCCGCCGACACATCACCTCCTTGAACATTTCCCTGAAGCGGGTGGACATCAGGTTGTAAAGGATAGGGTTAACGGCCGAGCTGATGTAGAAAAACACCCCCGAGATGATGTGCACGTACTGGAAGATTTCATGGTGGCTGTCGGTCCACTCGCCGATGAAGCTCCACATCAGGCGGTCCGCGTGAAACGGGGCCCAGCAGATTGCGAAAACCACAACTAAAATGACTGGAAGGATAAAAGGATGGAAAGGATGGAAAAAAAAGGATGGGGCGGCAGAAAAGGATTTCATCAGTAAATCGATGCAGCAAGACCCCAAAAATAGGAATAAAACCCATAACCTTCTTAACCATCTTGCCTCTTGCTCCTCTCCATCTCATTTAAACGCATGAAAAAAGTCAATTTGGTGACGACAGACGGAATTTCACTCCTATCAATTGGATTTCAGTATGATTTGGTCCCTGAAGAATATGTCGAGATAACTTACTTTAAATATGATGTGCGATTTGAAGTGTTTTGACTTTAGCTGATTTGACTCGACTCAGAGCTAGGGTGAGAAGGTCTTCTATCTAAGAGGCTCACGGCACAGAGCCGCTGCTCCTCCTTTGTCAACTGGTCAAGATAACACCTGGACCT
The DNA here is from genome assembly GCF_901000725.2 of Takifugu rubripes. NCBI lineage: Eukaryota > Metazoa > Chordata > Actinopteri > Tetraodontiformes > Tetraodontidae > Takifugu > Takifugu rubripes. The sequence continues at coordinate 11,128,641 of NC_042304.1, forward strand.
CTACCCGGAGATGTGTTTTTGGGGATGTCCATCTGAGAGGAGGCACCGCGGCAGACCCAGAACATGCCGAGGAGATTAGATTATCATCAAGGCATGGGAAAACAAATGTGATTCTTAAGGTGGAGCTGAAGGAGGTAGGTGAGGAGAAGATGGTCTTGGCTTCACGATTGAACTGAGCCGAACTGAGATAGCAATTCTTTTCATTAAGATGTGTGACAGACAGATTGCAAGATTACCTGAAGGCTGGTGGGACAAAGATAGTGTGATACTCACACAACATTTTAGTGACCTGTTGGCGCCGTGCCTTCTGTTGCCGTGAGCGGATGTTACAGAAGCTGTCCTGTCCGAGTTCTGACTTGGCCTCCAGTGCCTGTTGTATCTTTTCCTGCCTCAGCCGCAGCCCAATGAGCATGTAGAAGGCACTGATGGTGAGCATGGGCAGGACGAAAAACAACAATGTGGTCACCTGGATGGTCAGGTTGTACATCCACTGCGGCTTTAGAAGCGTGCAAATGGCAGAGTCAGGGACTTCTGCATAGAAATCCCCGGCACAGTGGCGCTGAAGGACACGGATCCCGTGGAGACTCGTGTTCGGCAGTGCACACAGGACCGACACACTCCAAACCAACAGGATGACCCGTTTGGCATGGGTACGGGTTACCACATACTTTGCACGTAGTGGGTGGACCACGGCGATGTACCGCTCCATGCTCAGGGCCGTGATGTTCAGGATCGATGCCAAGCAGACAGTCTCAAACAGGAACGTCTTGAAGTAGCATCCACCCCTCCCCAGGAGGAAGGGGTAGTTCTGCCACAGCTCATACAATTCGAGAGGCATGCCGAGAAGCAGCACCAGCAGGTCCGACACGGCCAAGCTGAACAGGTAGTAGTTTGTTGGCGTCCCCATCATTTTGTTGCGTGCGATGACGGAGCAGGTCAGCACGTTTCCCACCACACCCACAACAAAGATGACCAGGTAAATGAGGCACACGGGGAAGAACACGGGCGATCGGCGAGAACCCAGATTTTTCTTCAAGTAGTCTTCCTCCGTCAGACACGCGTCATCCACATCTGCCAGGCTTTCGTTCACTCCACAGGTCAAATTGACACACTTTTCCTCAAAAGGACAAAACCAGCTGTCATTCTCAACCAGCAGGAAGGTGCAGTTGTACGAAGGGTCCATCTTTGTGAAATGAGTCCTCTAAAGAAAAGAACACAAGGCTGAATGCATTTATACAGATGATTTTATTGAATAAAATAACATTTTATTGAGCTTTCTTTCATTTTTGAGTTCTGGAAGGAGCTGGATGGAGGAGGGGGAGGAAATAGGAGCTGTTGGATATTGTCAGATTCATGTTTCCTGATCATTCACCAAAACTCTGTATTATATTAGTTGTGGCTAATGTTCCGGCTAACGAGTTTTTAATTGTCATCTGACAGTAAACAGAAAACTGAGTGACCATCTGCATTTGTGACTCGTCACTATAGATCCAAATCACTACAAGTGTTACCCAGAATTGCCTGTGAGTGTCCGGTTTTTCCTTTAAAGGACAACAACGTACACTGAAGATATCGTCAACACCAACTCCTAAAACCCACCCTGACTCGTAGTGCGGACGACAAATCCTGAGGCCCAAACTTTGAAGTATGTACCGGGCACCTTTGCTTGTTTATCCGACTGCCCTAGCTTACACCTCAGCATGGCCATTAGGTGGTGGAAAAATAATATTAATTACAGTACCATTATTCAACAGCTACCCATGATTCTGAAAAGTACTAATGTGAAACATTTTCAACCCCAACACGCTGAAATGATGGCAATCAATAACAATGTGCTTGGTCTTGCTTCGCAATCTGTCCCCACATTCAGTTCTCATCAACTCCATTTCAGAGACAAGTGCCATATAATCACAGAAAATCAAGTCATGACAATGAAGACTTCTGATTTTAGTGATCCATTACAATATGTTTAAAGTCCCGGAGACCTCGGCGTTTTAAGAGTATTATCAACTGCAGTTGTGTGTGAAAGGTCCTCATCACTGACAAAAAAAAGACTTTTAACAATTACAAATGTGTATTTTCTGATTTCTATAAGCTGTAGCTCTTTCATTCTAATGTTCCCATGTTTGTTTTTTAAAACAGAAAAGACTTAAGAGGCAACCAAATTGATTTTTTTAAAGCATTGTTATTGATGTTACATATTTTCTAAAAGGACATGAAAGGAACATGATGGCGTAAAAAGGAAGAACAATTAGGCTCATGAGGAGTTATGGAGGGCAGGAATTAAATTATAGCCTCCGTACTTGTATAGAAGATGGTTTCATACCTCAAATATTAAAAAAAAAACCCTAAATGAATGAATGAAAGAAACACATTTCACACAAGCAAAACTTGTATTTTTATTTTTTTGTGCAGGGTAATACAGAAATACACAATATTTTCAACAACCAAGCACTCCAACCTGTAGATAGTTTCAAAAGGGGGAACATTCTTAAATATCCCTCGCATTGGAAGATATTTTTAAAAAATAACCACAAAGCACCATTCTCTTTCTGAGGTACAAATTAAATACAGTTTAGCAAATAGCCATCCAGGAATAAATATCTGTTACTTAGCATCCCAAAGAGCATAAAACATCTTACCTGTAGTGATTTTCCCGTTATTCAATCGGAAAAGGCACCGATTGCTGTCTGGAGTGTGTGCAGTCCATTTCTGATCTGCTCACTCTCTGTAGAACCTTTACACGCACGCACACACACACACACACACACACACACACACACACACACACACACACACACACACACACACACAGGAGCACTCTCTCTCTGTCTCTCTCTCTCTCTCGTTCTGCCTCCTCTTCTCTCTTCCACTAATGCTCACTGTTACTGTTTCTATACCACACAAAGCAATGCATAAATGATTGGCTTGGAAACTGGATATTATATAAGGATGACCTCCTTTATGCAACGGGGTGACCTCTGTATAACCTTTTTTATTGGTTTACTGCCCATTTACTTACTGTCCTAATGAGGTCATTGTATGTAAATGAGTGCGTAGTCAGTATGTACATGTAAGGAAAGCTAAGTAGCATATCTTTCTGACACATGCACACCAACGAGGACTGCGTCTGAATCCCAAACATATTGTCTACACGCCATTTTTTATTCCTCAGCACAAGTTTATTATTATAAAATAGAAAGTCGATGTTCAACCATATCATTTAAGCGTTACCTTGATTTGATTAATTAGCATTTATGTAGCTCAGTACAATTAACAATTGATTTTGCAGTTTGAAAAGAAGGTTCATAATAAGGTCCAATTATTCTGATTTTACTTATCAACGGGGTATTGTTGCCATTCAGTTTTAGTATTGTTCATTGGTCCTCCTGATTTTGCCATCACTTTTAACACTGCATTCATGCCAGGAGAGATTGCCCGTCCAAACAATCCTCATTTGATGAAAAGGAAATCATTTAAATAGAATTACTTTTACTATTACTTTTTAAATTTCATTTCTCGGGATCAGACTGTTGAAATATGCTGAAGCAATCTTTGATTTCCATCTTTCCCCCTCATGAGACAGGCTTTTGTCATGGGGAATTATGAACTAAGTCAGTTAAATGATTTTTCTAGTAAATAGTGTATTTCTTATTTATAATGTATTTCTATTTTACATTTAAACACATTTAAAGCATAACAAGTCGAACAAAGGTGATAGCAGCTCATGCAACATCATGGAGAATTGCTGTTTTTTTAATGAATAAACCAAGCTGAGCAGATGTTTAGCCAGGCCCGATGAGGCCAATGCATAGGAAGGGATCCATTTGACCTTTTCCTGACTCACAGGTGCATATTTAAATGCTTTTCCTTTTACTGGGTTTCCAATATTAGGGAATGTTTTGCAAAAAATGAGTGAAAGGGGACGTCATGCACTACAGATTTGAAAACATTGAAACTGGACACTCCTCACTGTTACCGAATGGCATGCAGCTTAAAAGAAGGACCTGAAGCGAATTTACACAAACTAACTCCACTAAATTTTCTGCTGTAAAGTGATGATCACCAACAGGCAGCTAAAAATGCTCCAAGTTCACATGTTTAATCGGAACATGAATTACTATTTTTTTTATTTTTCTTGATATATCATGTTTATTACACCGGGGGAAAGGGAAAACAAACAGACAGAGAAGTTCGTGGAAAGAGCGGATTGTTTGCATGTTTTAGTCCACTAGGGTGATTGCTATGACTCAATGCTGTCAAAAGGGAATTAAGATAGATTCAGCGAATAAAACAGGGAGCTGACTATTTAATTGCAAAGATATGGAGTGAGAAGTATGATTTCATTCAATTGAATGTGATAGCATTTGTGGTGAACTCCTCAGTCCCAAAACTCATTCCAAATCCCTTCAGTAGAAGCCGCTGACGTGATCACTTGGCCCAGTCGGTCCAGGACATGTGATCTGAAAGCACTTACAATTCAAAACAGGCCACAGTCTGTCAGATGTCACTCAGTGATAGTAGATACATTTGCATTGTTTTTTTATTATTATTTTAATTCATGGCGATGCTTCATAGCTTAATGTTATGCAACAGTAAACAGGAATGGCTTCTTTTTTCAATGTCAGTATGGGTCTGTGTGTCTTTGACAAGAGAATGTAAAACATGAAATATTTAAAGGAATCACTGTTTTTCCATGAATAAATCTGTGCTGGGCAGATGTTAGCCTCCAGCTGATGATGCCAATGCGTATTAATTGATTAATGTGACCTAGTTCAAGTTTCAAGGACACATGAAAATGAGTATAAAAGACTATAGAGCACATCAGCTGGCTGAACACCTTAATCCTTAATCCTTCGCCTCATCACGCCAATCTTCCAAGGAGTGATGGATGAGCAGGAAGTGGATGAATACCTTGATGATGCTGCTCTGGCCACTCGATTCTGCATCAGACAGTTTTGGAACTTTGCAAAGGGGTTTGATTTTCATCGCACTGCAATAAAGCAACTTCAATCCCCCAACGTTGGAGCTGTGAGGATGGCGAGAAGACAAAGGATCTGGGAGTTATCCTCCTCAGCCTATGGGTTCCAATTACAGACCTCCATGATCTGATCCTCATCCTATTGTTGGATGAAGCCCTTCTCATACAGACATTTCACAGATGGAAATGACAGATGATGTTGCTGCTTACGGGCAATATAAAATGACGCTGTAGTGGCCCAGCAGCCTGGCTCAAGCCTTTGTTCTCATGGCAACTGGAAAGAAAAAGCAATAAAAGCTACTATTGCTCTATGATAAAACTGTTCTATGATAAAACGTTTCATGACGCAAATCAGAAATTGAACAAAAATCTAATGACAAAAACAAACAATGAAAAAACCCTCATAAAAAACAACAATGTCCCTGTTTTTTTCCAGATTGGGTAAGATTTTAACTCTTCTATTTTGCATGTGCTTATTAAATGACATTGCAGAAAGTGTGAGCACAGAGCAAAATCTCAGGTGGAACACAGCAATAATCCAGTCCACGTATCAAACATGAAGTTACCTGCAGATATATATTCTATTTGTCACCTTAGCTGCATGAAAAGAAAAGGACTGTGCCATAAAAGGGTTTGTTTTGCCCTGAGGTCTGTGGTATAGTTAAGGCGTGCTCTGTTTTCCTTGGATGTACTAGCAGACGTTGCTACAATACAGTTGTGTTTTTCACACTCCCTTCAGAAGAGCGGAAAAAACAGGGTCAAAGCCTCAGAACTCCACACCTGTTCAGGCTTTTTACCATGATCAGCAAAACAAGATTGTTGAGCCTTTATTTACTGATGCATTCATCTGTGACTCTGAGGTTTGTTTTTTTATATCTCTAAACCCTTGGTATGCAGATTCACTTTAAGAGATAATCAAAGGTGCAAATAATCATTCTTTGTACTCTGTCATCATCTCCATCTTGCATCTGAATAGGGCTGTCACCTTTGGTGGCTCTTTAGATAATAGATCTGGTTTGGGAACCTGAGCAACGATCAGAACACAGGCCCTTTAGTAGCAGCTGCCAAGGGACGTGAACACACAGAGGAGTGAGCAGTTGTGTGTGAGCACATCTGGCAAGTGCCTTCAAGTTGATATGCTTCTAAATTTCTATTACAACAGACCCGACTGGCATTATTGACTTGTTCGTGTTTTATCACCATGTAGATTTCAGGGTAATAACAGCAGCGTGGAATGGCACAGGGGATGCTGCGACAGAGCCAATCACAATGTGATTACAACCACACTCATATTTACTGAGTTTGATCTACTGAATTTAAACAGTTCCGCCAAACAGAGCTTCCGCTATTGTTAACAGCAAATAGTTCCTCGACAACAACCATCCGAAAAACAGTGGGGCATTCAAGGCCACTGCAACTAAATTCCATCTTCTGCACTCTCAAGACTGCATTAAAAAGATACTGGTTAAACAGAAGAGTGTGATAAGGCAGAGACTGTGAGGACAGGGCCGACAGCAGGTTGATGCGAGCAGAACGAGATCCTAAGTTATAAGAAATAAGGAATGTGACCCAAGATAGCCTGTCAGGTACGTCTGCCTCCAAAGCATTTGTGCACTTTCTAATGGCTTTCTTTAATCATCAGCATGAACCTTCTGAATGCTCACATTGTGCGTGCTTGAGATCCAACTCAGACAACGTTGCGGCGAAGAACAACAAAACGGCCTTAAAGGAAGTGTGAGATTTGACATAGTGCTTAATGTACACCCTGGTCTAATATGAGGTGATAACTGCAGTTGTCTTAGATCCTATCAGCAGTTACAAAACCTGGCAGGGTCCCCTTATTGCATAAAATATGTTCATAATTATGACACTCTGCAAAGTATGCATCCCTGGAGCTAAGAACATAAAAACATAAAAAACCTGGCACGTCCTTGTGCTGCACTGTGCTTTCAGTAATAAACGAACAACAACCACTGCAGTGACGACGCTCATCACAGTACCTGGTCACCTGCTCACCTCTCAGACTGGTCTTCCTGTTAACCTTCCTGCAGCCTGCAGACTCTCCTGCACCGTCCCCTCCACCAGCCATCTCACCACCACCTTTGGAACAGGAAGCATTCTCACCTTGAGCAATACAGATTTTCACCCTGCCCTAATCAGCTGCAGCATACCCCAAGGTTCTATGCTCACGTACAACACGTCACATGGTCCCATTTGGTCTTGATCATCGGACAACATGACCTCGGTTTCAGAAATGCCTGCACGATCCTGTTCTCTTAGATCTGCAACTTTGGCATTATCCCTGGTTCCAGAATCGGGGAGTTCCACTTTCTTTCACCTCAGAACCATCTTCAAACTCCAGTAACTTGGAGTAACTATAATGCAATAACATCCTGTCTCTTCATTCGTGAAACTGATTTTATTAATTTGGCTAATTACTGCTCTGTTATGCTCTAACGTGTTTTATCGAGTTGGTTTTGTCTGTGAGAGGACAGGTAAATAGACGGCACTCGCCCCTAATTATTGCCTTCTGACTTTCCTTCATGCAATGAGTTGCATTTATCTTTTTATGGCTTTCTGTAACATGTAGTTGTTATTGCACAGAGTTATCAAGTCACATGATAGCAGGGTGGCTTTGCCACCCACATTCAGGTCACACCAGTTCCCAACGGCAGCTGCCTGCAGCCTCCCTCCCTTCAACCTCCTCACACGTCACATTTGAATGTGGTGTGTGAAGATTGTGCGTGAAAGACTTCTTTAAGTTGCCTTCACGTTTCCTCCTAATTATTGAAAATAGCTGTGGTTTGACTTTAGTCTTCACATTGTTAGAGTTGAAACAGCGCAACCTGGCAAAACCCGGCGTGAGTCAACAAAGAGCACACGGGTGACCTGAGAACGAGCAGCCGTTCACTCCGGGACACCATCCGTCGTTCTGCTGCTCCACTGCAAACCTCCTTCGTTTATTCACATCACCTTGTTATCTTTGTGGTATTTCTTTCACTCCCTAAACGCTCTCAAGGTTTCAGATAGCAATATCACAATAAATCTGATGCTCGGGACAAGTGTATTAAATCAAGAGAAGTGGAAAACACTCTGTTTCTCCTTCATCTACTTAGGTGTCAAACATACAAATGCATTTAAGTGATAACAATAAAATAAATATTCTCACAACATCCTGCTTGCTTGGTCACACAGGGAGTTTGCTGGAGGATGGCGAGCGATGCACCCGGGGCCTTCCACCAGTCAGTCTGCCCTTTGCTGTTCTACCCCCCTTGTGTCCATATCAATTAGCCCATTTCCCCTCCAGTGTCCGTTCAACTTCTAGGATTCTGTGTGCAGAGAACTCACAAGCTCAGAGCACCAGTGGGGAGTTAAAACTCACCAAGAAAGTAATCTTGGATTGCAGCAAGATGCTCTTTACTTGATCTGTGAATAATAATAATATTTAGCTGTGCAGTAACCTGTCGGAGCAGACACTCAGGATACGTGTGTGTTACCCTCATGATGACATGGATCATCAACATATATTATCATAAAAAAACGGCCCTTCCCCAGAACAAACCCTGTTCGTTAGTATATAATTACCTAGGTTGTGTTTGACATCCTTCTTCCTTTCAGGTTTTTGAATGCAATTAAAAAATGTAAACAGGAACTTGATATAAGATTCAAAGCGAGACAAGTACTCAGGCAACACTAGCCTTTTATTTTGAGAAAAAAGGGGGGGTCACAGCTTCACACGCAGCCGTTAGTTTTTATCCCAAGTATCTGTTGCTTCTTGGGCTCTTTAATGTAAATATAAAAATAGACCGGTCCCCCTGAAAATGCTCGCCCAAGATTTTGCTTTTCTCAAATATAAATCCAATTTCTGTTTTATTCAGATCTGAATTATCATGTCTCACAATGTTTCACATCGTGCTATTCCTCACATCTCCACTTCCTGTCAGGAGGCACTTCCAGGTCGGAATGTACCTAATATCCATCTTCCACATCCAAAAGCACTCTGCTGCCTTTCCACTGCGCACTCCACTTCCATTATATATCCATAATTGCTTTCCCACAGCAGTAGGCGCCTCTTCCGGGCAGCCGGTTATTATAGCATTGACAAAGTGACATGGACATGCAGAGACTGACGGAACTGTATATTTATACATGATTTTAAATGATGCCTTCGCTAAACGAGTGACTGACAGAGCCACTGACTCTATGCATTTGGTTGTTTTGTTTCTTCTCTTAATGCACGGTTACTTTAGTCAGCTCAACATGCTCGTCCATCCCCACAAAAAGAATCACAAGATGGATATTACATCTATAGGCTGGTGATCAGAATCATATATCTGATAGTGGAGCACCCTAATCTATAGAGGCAGGTGAACTACATTGGTGTGAAACAGGCAGCTCATTGAATAATTTGGTTTAAACTATTACAGTGCTTGAAAAGTGATCCTTTCTAGTTTTTAGGAGGGTTTTTTTTATGAAGGTTTTCTTTAAAAAAAAAAAATCTTGTGAAAAATTGGACCTGTCGTTATGTGCTGTAAACTTATTTCAATTAATATCAAATTAACAAAGCTGCAATAATGTGAATGTTCTCTGGCCAGTGAATGTCGGTGAATGTTCTCAGTCATTCAGGATGAAGAAATCTCTTTACTTTAAAAACTAAAAACCCTTTTAGATTTGTGGAGACGTTTCACCTCTGATCCAAGAAGCTTTTTTAGAGCAAACTTCCTGCTGGGATTCCCTAAAAAACGCACAAACTGTGCTGGTTTATGGAGAACTGCTGTTCTTGGATGTTGGTGGTGTTTGGTGGAACACATGCTCTATAATTCTGACCCAGGGATTTAAGTAGAATGGTTATATTTACAGATCCTCACTAAATGTTTGAACAAAAAAACATTCAAAAAATAAAAAGATGTTGAGATCTCAAGCTGATTCTAAAACCTTGTGCTTCGGAGAAGCTTCACCTTAGAGTCACGTTGTCTGTAAATGGGGGATGTCCAGGGGAGTGAGGAGCCACGAGACTAACATACGAATGATCCTCCTGTACCATGGCAACAGGGTCCATCTGGCCATACTCCTCATGCTTTCTGGCAAGCAACTACTGGAGCACTCTTCCAAGATACTGGAAAAGTGCCTCCCCTAATAAGCCACAACTGCTTCCAGTAAACCTGTTATTCCAGTGGAACCAGTTTGTTTTTCTTTTTTTTTTCTCAGACTATCAGTATAAAAGGATGAAGACCCGCTGCTGTCCATCATAGCTCCTGAGCTGCACCTCTCAATCTACAGCGACGATGGGTAAGTGAGAGTCCTATAGTGAACATCTCTAGAACTTCACGCAATGCTCTTATTTCCTGTCACCCTTTCTCGCTTTCTCTGGATGCACAGACCAATCTACCTACGCCAGGCCAACCCTTAGCCTGCAGCAGGCCACCGATCTGGTGGAGCAGCTGTATGGAATGAGGGTGACCAAGATGACCAACCTGCCCAGTTATCTGGACCAGAACTTCCGTCTGGAGGGCAAGGATGGGAAGAGGTACGTCCTGAAGATCATGAACGTGGAGGACAGCAAGAACTCCTCCCTGCTGGAGATGCAGACCCTTGCCATGTCTTTCCTGAAGCAGCATGGTCTTCCTGCTCAAACAGTCATCCCCACCACCACCGGGAAGCTGATGAGCATGGAGGAGATCGGTAAGAGGAGAGACCTCGACGACAACCATGTGTTCAAATGTATCCTTAGACAATGTTGGAGGAAATCTGTAAGTTTCAATTTGTTTTGACCTCTTCAGACTGTGGACACGGAGTTCAGACCTACTGTGTGAGGCTGATGAACTACATCGCTGGCAAAACCATCGCTGAGACTCCAGTGACCCAGAAAGATCTTTATGAGGTCGGCAAGCTTGCTGCCACCGTGGACAAGACACTGCAGACTGTAAGTCTGAAGGCGTTGCCGGTGGCAACCCTTTAGTTACTTTTATAGAAGATCTGGTTTAGAAAGAGTTCTTGAACGTTAACATGCATGGAGTCAATTCTACTTTTCACCTGTAGATGGATTCTCCAAACATTGAGGTCTTGCAAAAAGGAGACTCTGTTTGGAGCTTGTCCAACATTCCTCTCCTGGAGGAATACCTGTCCGTGATGGAGGACGATCCCCTGAAGGACGTCGTCCAGGCGGTCATTGACAAGTTCAAGACAGACGTGCAACCCAAACTCAACTTTTTCCGCAAAGGTGCATCACGAGTAGTTTTTCATTAACACACCACCAGTCCCTTCCTGGGACTTAAAGGGACAAACTGTGTCTTCTCTTTACACAGGTGTGATCCACGGAGACCTGCGTCACCACAACATCATCGTGAAGCCCGACGACAGCGGGAACAACGAGGTGTCCGGCATCCTGGACTTCTCCCTGCTCATGAACGGCTGCTTTGTGTACGAGTTGGCAATTTCCATTGCTTACTTTATGCTGGAGAATCCCAGTCCTCTGGATGCAGGTGGTGCTCTGGTAGCAGGCTGGGAGAGCATCATGCACCTTAACCAGGAGGAAAAGGACTCCCTTTTCCTCCTGGTGCTTGGTCGTTTGTGCCAGTCCCTGGTTTTGGGGCGGTACAATGCCCAAAAGTACCCTGATAACAAGTACCTCCTGAAAACAACCAAAGGTGGTACTGAGCTCCTTACCAAGCTCATGCAGATGGGCAAGGAGGAAGTGCAGCAGAAATGGTTCGCACCTGAGCGTGGTGTGAAAGCCAATTAAAGGGGAAAAAACAACAAAGAAGAGATGAAAGAGCATATTTTGCTCTACTTTCTTTGTTTGGGTTTTGGGTACTTTAATTCTTTTTTCCCTCTTAAAAACAAATCAGAAACATATATGAAAACCTTTGAAACATAGATGGTAAAGACACAAGAAAGGACAGGAAGGACCGTAAAACCTTTTTAGACATGTCAATTGAGCGCACTACTCAAATAAACATCCAGTACATGTAAAAATGGCCAAGGTTTTAAAGAGCACAGAGCTATTGATGAGGTTAAACTTAGATGTGGGTCTTTGACTCTCCTAGCTGAAATGACTACAGATGATTTATGATCCTTCACTTTCTGCTGATTACAACTTTTGTGATAAGCACAATAAAAAGATCTCATTGTCTCAAGTGGAAACAGTCATTTTCCTGCTGAAACATCTAAATAAAGGACAATTAAGGCAAAACGTTCATGCATCGTTGTTTTGTGTCCGTCTTGGGGGATGTTAGAGCCTACACTTGAGCAGCAGCAAGTAATGGTGGCACGATGCTGGTCAGCCATGTACAAAGTTGAATTATGATGAAATGTTGAAATGCATTTTTAAAATTTGACCACTAGATGGCGAATTTGCTCCAAGTATACTCCAAGTGTATGCGGCAGTATTGCAGTAGGGAAAGGCCTCTAGGTCAGGATGGATTTGTAACTTTAATACACTAATAATTGCACTGAAATACATGTAATGTGTCTGACTGAAGCTCACACTGTCAGCACCATCACATATGTAATAAACTAATCACCTGTTTACAATACAACTGCCCACCTCAAGGGTAGCATCTGCTCGTTGGCCCTTTGGACACGCACCTCCAAACGTGCGGGGAAATCCAGTGTTCTGTGGTTGTCTGCCTGTTCATGTGTTTTTCTGTCTGTTTAATGAGGCACAACGGCTCTAAAGTTAAAACGAATGTTGAACTCATCATACATTCTTTGAAAATGGTACTTTAAATGCACATCTCATACATTTGAATGGGAACAAAATGGCAGTCCGGAGGATCAAGCTGAGTGCACCTTCCTCACTTATCTCTGCTGATAATCCTCCTGGCATTTAAGAACAAAATCCTGGTTCTACACGCACCTTTGAGGATTAATCAATAGTCATATTATTTCGTGATGATTTACATCAAAGTGGCCATGGAGACATGCTGAAAGTAAGGATTCATATTTGAAACCAAGTCCACTTTTCCTGGGAACATTTTGACAAAGGACTGGTCTAAGAAGTCGGTGGAAAACAAAAACTCACTAAATGGGCGTGTTACAGTTGGGACACTTCCTGAATAGCTCGAAACAGCCCTTTAAACATTGTTTTTTAAACCATTTCAAGGGAGTTTTCTCTAAAATACACCCTTTAAATTTCGGATTTAATCTGATCGTCCTCCAGGTGTTATTCTTTGCAGCATTCTGTCGCGACCTTCCCTTGAGAAGAATTCCAGGACCTGCTGCAGAGAAGCATCTCCGCTGCCTGATGCTGCCACCTCCAGGATTCCTGGTGCACACGGCAGTTTGTGATCCTCCAGACAAAAACATCTACTCACCATTTGACCCTGGAGCCTTTGAGTGGCCATGGGTGACCACTACTGGAGACTCTTCTCATATGAATATTGACTGATGAGGAACCCTGGCAACAGTTGCTGGGTGGAGGCCTCTCTCTCATCACAGCTGCTGAAGCTTTGAAAGCCTTCAAAATAGTCATAGTTGTCTCGCTGACCTTCACTAGTGTTCTTGCACTCTAGGTTTGTGAGGACAAATTGCACAAGGTTTACATGTATTTTTATTTAATAAAGACAGATAAGATTGTTAGAAAAGCCTTCCACCTTAACTTAAACCTCTTGGAATTTGTGCCACACTTCTCACAGGAGTGCCCAAACCCCAATGATGGGACGTCCCATACTCAGATAACAGTACAATTTCCATTGTAATTAACTGATATTACACGTTGATAAGTCACAGGCATGTTTATGAAATCAATAAATGGCCTTTTAATTACCACTGAACAAGGCTGAGATTTGCTCCAGACCCATTTGTGTTTCTTCAAAATAAATCTCTATTCAAAGTTGCAAACGCCTTAAGGATAAGCGAAAAAAGTCACCCCTCAGTTGTGTCAACATTGGAAAAGCAGAATAATGACATAGCATCCAACCGCTGCGAATGTGTGGAAAACAAAAGAGAGGCCTCCATTAGTAAGCAGTTGTTGTTGCACAGTAACTTCCTCTCTTATCGCTTTATTTCAGAGGGCTTTCCAGAAGAATGCTGGTCTGAGTCCTCTACAATAAGTCGTTCCCCATCATACCGAAACAACCTCAACAATGAGAGCAAGGGAGAAAGAAAGAAACTCTTCAGCTTGAAATTAATTAAAACTTTCCCCCCACCATTCTTTGCTTTTCAATGCACGCCTCTACTTTTGCTCTAACAAGCGTCGTGGGGAACTATCTGTCTGGAACAGGTGGGAAACAGTGGCCTCTCCCAGCTCCAACATTAGAGGCGCTTAGAGAGGTGTGGCTAATCGATTGGACTGGCTGGCTTTACTCAGGCACGGGGAGGAAAAAACCTGGAACGTTGTGTGCGGACGAGGGAGATGCGTGATTCCTCTGGGAACCCGACTACGTTAATAGTTTTGTAATATGGTCCAAGAAAGCAGGTGTGCAACATCTTGTCAGTTAGATAAACCACTTGAAATATTTGCTCCTCCCGCCTCATCAGCCCCTCTTAACACATCCAGGGTTCCGGGCAACTTGAACAAGATGGTACGGAAAACATTCCGAAGTGTCTCCCTAGAGAGACTGGACAGAAAATCAGCTTAAAACTGTGGTTTTACAAGCACGAGGGTCCTGGGTTTGAGTCCCTGCTGGGGGCCAGGGTCTATTCTGTCTGGAGTTTGCATGTTTGCATGTTTGCTTCATCTCTATGTGGGTTTTCCAGTTTTCTTCCCAAAGTACAAAGACGTATGTTTGGGGGATATTTGCATGGGTAATGCTAAATTGAGCTAAACTGAGGTGTGTATGAGCATGGATGGATGTTTGTCTTTGCATTTCTGGATGTTGTGTGCGGCAGCTAGGGCAGGCGCTGACATTTAATCTCCCTCTAGCAAGAGAAAAGTGAAACTTTCAACTTTAAGATGTATTTTTAAAATCTTTCCCCTTCTCAGGGCGATGTTATCTGGCCTGGTCGGCTTTTTGTCTTAAACCGAATTAAGGCTGAAATGCACGTTAACACCGATCCCTCCTGTAGGAGGCTGCTACCATTCTGCTTCAAGCATTAACGATTTTTCTCTCTTAGACATTGACATTTTCCCTTAGCGCCGTTAAAGTTGAGGGTGAAGTTCACCTCAAAGTGCCTCGGGCAGTGACCCAAACTACACTGAAACATATCAAAAATCTGAGAAATGAGATAAGGGGAGTCTGTTACGCACAAGGTCCAGAGTTCACCGAGAGACAGAGTGTAAACGATGGACGTACCATCCTGGAACCTCAACAGTTTCAGGTTGCAGCCTTTTCTCAGGTTATTTTCTTGCCACATCCTGCTTTGGACGGGGAGACCAAAGCAGTCAGTGCGTGAGCAGAGTTTATCTGCAGGTCACAGGACACGTACTTTGTAAAGCTTTATGTTGTTGTGGGGTGGAAGAGTGTTCATGCAAGTGTATCATGGTACAGAGTTTATATTTATCAACCTACAAAAATGTAATGACCCCACCAATCGATAATTGCTTTGTTATTAGCTGACCTTTTCATAAGGGCGGTTTTGGGTCGTGAGGCAAATAAATAGAAGCATTTATTGGCAAATACATCAATTCAGACTCAAATGATTTAGAGTTGCCAGTTTGCTTATTCTAAAAATGGATGCACACATGGAATTTAGAAACATTAGGAAAGTCAGCTGAGGAGATTTTTTTTGGAGTCAGTCGCTGTTGAACATGTTCATCATAATGCGTGTGTGCTTGTGTGTGTGCGTGCGTGTGTGTATTGCTACCTCACGTGGCTACGTGGGTGGGCCGGCACGTTCGGCTTGACGGCATATGTGTGTGTGCATGTGGTTCAGTGTAGGTGGCTCAGCATGCACAGTGTGTTGGGGTGAGTTTGTGTTCCAACTTCTGCACCAGTGCACAGGGGACAGTCGGTCACACAAACAGGCTGCCATTCTGCACGGAGGCCCGTCAAGGAGAAAAAAGGCTCTAATCCCAAAGGTTTCAGAATTATATGTGTGTGTTTGTTTGTATAAAGATCATAGTGAGGACCAGAATACAACTTCCACTGAAAGTGAGGACAGTTTTGGGATATGAGGACATTTTTGCTGGTCCTCACAACTTCAATGAGCTATTTATGAGATCTGACTTGGTTTTAAGGATAAGGTTCATGTTTTGGTTGAGGTGAGGGTATGGTTAGAGTTACAGTGAGGGGCTGGGGAATGTATTATGTCTAGGAGAGTACTCACAAAGATAGAATTACAAGCTTGTATGAGTGTGTGTGTGTGTGTGTTGATGCTGATGATGATGCTGAAAAATGCAAAACTGCTAAAAAAGCAGGTGTGTTTGGGCCAAACTTAGACCTCATAATTACAGTAAAATCCTTCCTTTCCTATTTAGAAAAAACACAATATTTTGAGTCGCCTTAGTATTAATATTGAGATAAAACAAAACTCCGTCCAGGACACGTGTTCTTGATAAGAATGTGAGCCTATATTTTGTTAGTGTGTAATTGTGGACATATGTGTTTAGAGTCCGACAGTGTGAAGAGCAAACGCCAATAGAGGCAGAGTTGGAAAGAACTCTTCAACAGGGAGGAAAAATGGAAAGAGATCAAAAATCTAGTGAAAAATAGACATTTATACCAAAGATGACATAGTTAACATGACCCTTTTTGAACTTTTACACCCACTTGTGTGATCCAAAATCCCCCTAAGATCTATTGGCAACCAATAGAAAATACTATGCGTCGACATACATTTCACAGCTCTCTCCACAGCAAATGTCCACTTCAACAGAGATATGATGTTTTGACACTCTATACATAGCATAACCAAAAACATATGAAACCAATGAGAAAACACTGAACTAAATATTAATAGAAGAGAGTTTTTAGTCAAACACGCTGCAGCTCAGTCAGAAACGGTCCCATTTATCATTTCTCAGGGGAAGTGGGGGTGTGGAAGCCTGATCTCAGCAGTCGTCCAGCAAGAGGTGGACACACACGGTGGCCAGTCCTTCATCGGACACGCACGCCGTTCGCTTAAACGAGTCACCTTCACGCCGAGTAGTTAGAACCCCGTTTAATTTCTGCCCATTTTCAGAGACTTGTAAAGAGGTCAGCCAAGAGATACTTGCAGCAGCAAAGTTAACTCTCCCAAAAAACCAAAAACAGCGCTAAAAGTGAACTTCTCACTGGGCAAACTGGCCAAATTTAGCCCCTAAGCTGGATTGTAACTAATATAAAAGGCACCAGTGCAGATTTGACCAGACCACATTGTCCTTGATGTCAACCACTCAGACGTATTCATGCATTTTACTTGCATGTCATTCCTTTATGTCAACTGTCCTTAACAACACTGCCTATAGCAGGAACACCCTGAGTCTTACAAATGATTTGGGAAAATCTCTGTCAGACACAGGTGTGTCTCAAACATTAGAAATGATTTGTCAGGATCTGCTGATGGATGGAGGAGAGAACAGCGAGATATGAGATCAGAGCCACTGCTTCGGCTTCCCGTAGCAGCAGCATCATAAATTAGAACCTTTAGAAACTTACCTCAGGCTCTGTCTGTCTGTCTGTCTGTCTGTCTGTCTGTCTGTCTGTCTGGCTGGCTGGCTGGCTGGCTGTCTGGCTGTCTGGCTGGCTGGCTGGCTGGCTGGCTGGCTGTCTGGCTGGCTGGCTGGCTGTCTGTCTGTCTGTCTGTCTGTCTATCTTTGCCTTCAACGTTAAACGGGCTGGTTCTGTGTACTTGCTGTTTGTATAGTTAATTTCCCCACAGGGATCAGTAAATCTTGCTTTGATATTCACTTGTAAAGGATGCGATTGAGAAGGCGTGTTGATTCCACAGTAAATCCTGCATGGTTAGCGTCAGGATTTTTTAAAACCGGAGAGACTACGGCTGCATTTTAGGATGAACATGTCCAAGTCAGCTGAGAAATGTTGTATCAAACCAGCTCTTGCTGCACTTTTAGGCCTATTTAAGAGAAAAAGAACAATATTCTACATTTCCTGGGCACAGTTAAAACGACACCTATTATCACCGATCTTTTACCTCAACTCTGGAGACTTACTTTCTTTCTTAAAGAACATCTGCATCCCAACTTTGTCACTCTAACAGCAGATTTGAGGTGCAATGATCCCTGGCCAGAGGTGCAAGCCTTCAGTTTCTTTCTCACATGGTTTGAGTTACAAAACACTCTAGAACTTTCTGTATCTATTCTGCCCCCGTGACCCTTTGAAGGGAAAAGCAAAAGAAGATGGATGGATGGATGGATGGATGGATGGGTGGACAGATGGATGGATGGATAGATCTAGCCTGCCTTGAGGATGCCTTGAGGAACTCGAAAGTCTTCCCGGTTATCTGAAAAAACTCTCCTGATCCTGCTGCCAACACAACTTGATCTCAGATAAGAGGATAACGGATTCCTTTCTTTTCCCTCCTCAGCGTTCAAATAAATTCCGCTTTTGACTTATCAAAACCTTCAACTCCTCAGACATGCTCACTGTTTGGCAGAATCTATGACGTAAAACCCTTTCGCCGTTCCATCCAGTGGGATATCTCTCATCTGATCATTATGCACTCCAAGAAAACTCCACCGTCCCCGGTTCATTCCTCATTCGCAACTTGTCATCCCAATTCCACAGGCCGGCAGCAAAATATACACACATGCTGGATTTACTGCCTGGTGGGACTGAGTGATGTGAATGCAGCACTGTAGGACTGAACTTTATGTAACATTAAAGGCAGGGAACTAAACCGAGCTGCACGCCTTTAGTTTAAATTGGGGGGAAATTGATCTTGGACTGATTGAATGGAATAATTATAAATGTGTCTTTGTTTCTTGTATGGATTTAACAGTTTACCCTCACATCTCTGAATAATAGGAGGAAGACACTTTATTTTATTTAATCTTATACGGCCTCTCGGGGATGCAGTCGATGAAATCGTTAAATGTTATGCCTGACATCCAAGGTACGGGCAGAGGACATGCCAGAGATGGACCGTGCGAGACTCCACCACAAGGTCCTGCTGCTCACACTGCCATCTGCAAATCATAGACGGGGAGCCTCTGAAATTCTCCTCGGATGCTCCATTTCTCCATCAACCTCCCCTCTCTCAAGTTCTTCCTCATCCAATCAGGACGCGGTCCAACTCTCCCCACAGTGGCTACCACCGGCGTGCGCTTCAAGCTACCATTTTCCTATCCCATTCGCTGGTTGACTAATTGGTGTTATGATTAGTTAGTATTTTTGGCATGCCTGGGGTTTGCGGGGTTGGGTTCTCTGTGACATGATGTCTAAAGCACTTGTCAAAACAGTGGCTGGAGGAGCCACGCTGAACCGTCAAAGGTGGAGTTTGACACAGCAGCAGGAGGTGGCGGAGGGAAAGAGATGGAGGGAGTCAGGGGGAAATGCGGCGCCTCACTCCTGACAGCCCCATTCTTCAGGCTCGCTGCCCACAAACAGCACCAGGACTCATAGAAACGGGCAGCACCAGCCAACCTGGAGCGCCCAGCTGCATGCTAACATACGCTCGCTGCCCTGAGGCAAAGCTGCACTATCCCTGCAGATCAGGCTGGAAGTGTCCGCGGAACGCTCACACTTGTTTCCATTCCTTCCTGTCATATTCTCCGTTTTCATCAGTCCTGACATTTGTTTTCTCATGACAACATTTATTTCCTGCCCTCCAAGTTTTCTTTGCATGCATGATAAATTGATCTGGTCCTGACGGCGAACCATGGAATTAAATGTTATTGCTGATAACAACTGAGCCAAGCACCTTTGGAGGGTTCATTCTTTCCAAATGTTTCTGCTTCCCCATCCAGTCTGAAATCCAACCAGTATGGATGTTAAATATTTCAAAATGGAAACAATACCAAACATTAGTAGCAGTATAGATGAAGACTAATGTCCACTGTACAGCGGCTGGGATAATCCAAGAAGACAACTGATCAGGGACTTTCCCATAGATACTTATGTGAATTCATAAATAAATATGACCTGAAATTATAGACAATGCAGCATATCGGTTCCAAAACAATCAATTGCCCAGATTGTTTAACAAGTTGTAGATGCGTACTCTAGACCACGTGACGGTTGCAGATTTGAACATTTCCAAATTGTTGATTTGAATGGAAAATGACAGAGCTGACAAGCTCACGTGTGAGATTTCGACTCCATACCATGATGTCACCACTGCCACGATCCTCCTGCTGTGCTAAATTGCCCAGAAACTGACCCCATATCCCCACTGGTCCGTGCCGCTGTCTCGTGAGTCTGGTATTTATTTGAAAGGTACATTCTACTCTTGCTGATTTATAGCTTTTAAAGAAGGAGGTTTATTGTATCCCTGCCGGTTAAAAGCTCCCAGGGTTGTAGTGTTGGTTTTTTCGCTTTTTTGCAACATTCATTCGGACAAGTTTACTTTCTGCAACGCTCGTCTTTCCCTCTAGAGTATCCTTGTTTTATCTTTCCATAAAACACACGATGCAGATCTCAGTGGGTTTTTGTTATTTATTTATTTCTTTAAAATCTTTCCTGGTAAACCTCAACTCTGATATGAAAGCATTTCTGCTGAGTTCCCACGTGTCATTTGAGGAAAGGAGGCATTTTCCAACCATGACTCAGTATGATTTCACACCACACATTGTTCCACTAAGCACACCTCCCGGGCAGGGTGCAGGAGCCAAAAAGCACACATGCATTCTTTATTGAGACTTGTTTGTCCATCCAGTCCTTTCATACAGGCGTTCTATCCATATACATCTACTGACTGCAGGAGTCAACTGCCAACCAGCTGCAGACTCCAACAGAATCAGGACGTCTGGAGTTCAGAGGTTGTTGTAGGACTTTTTAGGGTAGAGGTGCTCAACGTCAGGGTAAAAGAATAAGCCAAAGGTCTCATTGGGACAGAAAGGTCTGCTCAGGCCCTGCAGGAAGATGATACTAAAGACGCTATCCAAGGAATCTTGGAGAAGCTAAGCCAGACTCACTGCAACCATTAACACATACAATTGTAGAGGTGTAGTTTAGTTGCCATCAGCAGACTAGGATTTATTGTTCCTGAACACATGCAGCGAGAAGAAGAACTCTATTAGTACTATCAGCTGAATTCAGCAGGATCCCTGCACAACTTTACACAGTTTGCTCCCGTCATTTCGGATGAAACCTCCATTCGGAATATTTGTTACCGTGACGGATATTGTGATGCATGCGGACCTTCAAATGCTGCAGCATGCCAAATGCATTAAAACCGGCCATAAATCACAGAAACATAGTCTCAATTTCCCCATTCCCAATCTGCTGCTCGCTATCAAGACACGACCACAAACAGAAATGTGATCCACCCTCCGAGGAAACCGACAATACTCCAACTATTCTCGGCCGTTTTGCTGTGTGATTCCTGCTAGCTATAATTAGGTCCAACACTAACCAGGATCAGGCTGTCCGCAGGATGGTTGCGTGACACCGGTGTGGTTTGAAACGGTGAGCAGACGGAGGAGCCTTGACTGGGAAGTAACACCACCCTTCACACTTCCTATTTCTTCCTCCCCCAAATTAAACTAACAAGTCTATGAGTTTGAAGGCATGTTGTGTTTGAGTGCCAAGCATTCACAGTTCAGACTGTGTCTCAAATACCCCGACTGGGATGAGGATTTGATTTAAACCTGCAGGTGGTTATTGCAGCAGCTGTGAATGAAATTATATGTAAGGACTGGGTGGGTGGGTGGTTGGGTGTGTGTGTGTGTGTGTGTGTGTGTGTGGGGGGGGGGGGGGGGTCCTGATCTTCTTCCCTTTCCTTCCACCATCCTAAATGACATTTACAGGATCCTGTATGGTTCACAAAAAGCCTTGGTTGCTTTTGAATATACTGTAGGTGCTACCCTTCCTTACCCCACCGCGGGTCACAGGTAGTGGAGGATGTGGAGGCTGAAGCCCACCGGGTGGAGGGACAACTCAAAGTTAGGATAATACAAGTAAGCGACACTGTGTATCTGAGTCGACCGAATTTCCTTTTCAAAATTAGTCTTTTTCATGACTAGAGACAGTTTGTAAGGACTTAAACAGTTAATACAGCTCCGAAGCGAGCGAGTGAGCACCATCAGAACCAGCCAGTCAATATCTAAATCCAAGCCAGCGCATGCAGAACAGCAGTGGTGTCTCTCACCGGGACCTTTAGAGCAAGCTGACGTTTGAGGCTTTTGCCAGCTCAAGGCAGAAGAACACCATCTGCCACCAGAAACTCCCGTGCATAATGACAAAGAAGCAGACTGTATTAATCCTCAGAGGGGAAATGACTGTATTTATACCCCGTTTACTACGCACCATCCAGTCAGTATGTATGAACATATGGGGCTGCAGTCAATTAATGTAAAGGGGTCAGAGGGAGGAAGCTGGACCTGGACAGGGGTTCTGTGCACCTCTCCTGCTACCCATCCCCTAACCAATTCTTGGTCTGCAACTGGGAATTGAAGCAGAAGCCCTCTGGCTCCCAGATCAGGCCACTGCAGACTTTCCCCCAAGTACAGTTGATTTTCTCCCTTTGTTGTTTTTTTGAGTGTAGAGGAATATCATCGTCTTTGGCAGGTTCAATGAGAGCCCAGCCTCTGACTGGTCCAAGATCTGTGATGGGAAGCAAACTTTTTTAGGCATCTGGAAAGCTGGGATCATGTGTAGAAATGTGGAACCCATGCGATCCGGGCGGCTTTAACTGACAAGCTAGCAGCAAATATGCAGAATCCTACAGGAAGTGAACATCCGAGTTAACTGTTCCACCTTCCGTGCTGAACTTCAGAGGACAGAAGGAAGAAGCAGGAAAGAGAATCTGTGGAAGTTCTTCCCTCGATTCTAAATCTGGACAGATAAGAAATTAAAATGGAATCAAAGGGAGCTGCTGAAACATGGAGGGATTATGGTGGATGTGTGTGTGTGGGGGGGGGGTTGAAGAGTGGGGAATTTTTCTGGCACCATTAGTAACTGGTGTGTTTGGTTGATTCTCTAAAGGCTACTTTTTATAGATATTTTAATATCTATAAAACCACTTAAAGGTCAATTATAATCACACTTACAATGAAAAAATGCTGACCTCACTAAACCTACCAAACAGATACCGAACCGTGTCTTCCACCTTAAATTCCCATAGTGACAGTATACACACATGATGCAGTTAGCAACCGCTCCCTTCACTCAACTCTTTGCACTGTTTCACACATGGGACTGATAAAGCCTTAAGTGCTCCTTTATCATTTGCAGATATTTATTTTGCACTGTTGCATGTCAAAATCATCAGGGAAAGTGTGCTCCGCCGTGTTGATTTAAGAGAACCTTTACATTTCTCTTGCTTCTTTGTCTCCCAGTTTTCCTTCCTAAGCAGAACCACATTGACCCGGGCTTTGAACGCAGCTCAATGAGAGCAGCTCTCTCATTGAGAGCAGGAATGAGCTGTGTGGGTGCACGAGAGGGCCGGAGCACACTAATAACTGTACCAAATTAACAGGTCGCAGAAAAGCCATGTTTTCACATGTAGCGGGCCGAAGTCAAATAAACCCCGACCTTTTGCTGATGTTCTAAACGATGATCGTGTTTAAATTGCCTGGAAAGTTTACCCGTTTAGCCACCGAGGAAACTCAAAGCGGTTCCATTTACAGACCTGTTTCCTTCACATGTTTTAGTGATGGCGCGAAACCTGAAAAAAATCTGGGGATCTACAGGATTTCAGGTTTCCTGTGCACCACCCAGACAGAAGCAAACCAAATCAATGTAAAAGCGCCTCATGTCTGATAATGTTGATCATTCCTCACTAGCTAAAATTGCCTGTTTAGCACCCTTTTTTTAACCTGTCAATCCTACTGGTGTTTAACCTTCACGTGACCCAACACCAAACTGAATAATGTTGTAACGCTGCGCAATATTGTGATTCATTCCAAATCAAACATGTCTGAAAAATTCCAGTTCTCTCTATTAATTGAGAAACATAAACTCCTTCCTGACGCCAGGAAGTGAATATTCAGTTTCCTTTTGATTGTTTTTGAACTTGTTTTGAACTTTTCTTCCAAGCATTAACAAACTCAACATTAAACCATCAAAAAAGGTCATATCTTTTTCTTCCTCTCTGATTTTCAGATATATGACTTCTATTTGTCTTATAAACATATAAATAATTTGCAGCTTTACAAATTCTTTGTAGAAATGCTGAATTTAATTTTGCAACAGAATATTTTCATAACTGGTGTTAAATGAATGCAGGAGCAATGTAATCCAGATTATGGATTATGTGTGTAAAATAAAACAGAGAGAGAAAAGAAGGGACCAGCTGGTGGTGCAGTTGTCCAAAGGAGGAAGAAAACATGTTCCTGACGTGTTAATGTTCACTAGCCTGGTACAAACTGCCCTCCCGGCAAAAGCCAACAAAGTAAAACAAGTATAAAATATAATCTTAACAATCACGACTGCTAAAATTGGCATTTTTCTTTGAATCGACTATCGAATTATCCAGATTGTCAGTTATTTTAGACCATCTGCATAAAAATCATGATATAGCACACTTTTCCTGTATATATTTGTGTTTTTATTCCCCTTGTTTAACTGTATGCGCCAACGTTTCCACGCGCTCTGCTCCAGCACCGACTTTTACGCGCGTCTGCTGAGTCGCTCGGTCTGCACGCCTCCCGGCACCGCGGCCTCCCAGAGTTCAGCCTGTTCTTCACAGACTCACAACCTTTTTCTTTAATAGGAAAACTGTGTGAGTAAGATTTGGCTGAGTGTGGAGTCGTTGCACAGACAATAGCTCATTGATGCTTAAGCCGTGGCGCTCCAGCCTCTCACTCCCTGCGCGCCCGTAGGTGCCGACAGACTGATAGGCGTCTATTGTTCCACGTCTGAATGGGAGGAAGGCAGACTTTGGCCTTCCTCCCCTGCTTTTTCCCAACTCCTCCCCCATGATTTCTTACTAATTTCCACTATCTCCATTTTTACGCTTTAATGTTTTCATTGCCTTTAACATCCCCTTCGTGCCCGCCCAGCTTCCTCCTCCTGTCTCCCCTCCTTCCTCTCCCATTTCTCATCCTCGCCGCGCATCTGTCACTCTCACTCTTCCTCCCTTTTTATCTCCCCGACTGTAACTGTCTGTTTATCTGTCCATCCTTGCCCGGAGTGCCACAAGCCACTTGGCAGGTCACATTCTTTGCCCCTCCATCTGTTGGCCTGATCTCCAATTTCACTTTATCAACACTTTCATCTCTTTTTACGGCGTCGTTTCCCATCTCCCCCTCTTTGTCTCACTGCCTCTCCGTGTCTCCACCTTCATTTATCCGGGAATCCATCTCCTCTCGTACCAGCCTCCACCCTAAAGTGCTGAGGGAACCTGCGCGGGGTGACTTCGTGGTGAAAGACATGCTTGGAGTTCAAAGCTAAGTGTGCTCGGCAGTGGGAATTTAAATTAAGACCGTTATCTCCTGAGATTTGCCACAGGAGTGTCACGCTTTGATAAAGGCTGCATCACTTTGTGATAAATGAGGTGGTAACAAAATCCGATATCAAGTGTCTTAAGAGAATCCTGATAATCCAGGAAGGAATAGGGACTTTTAATCAGCGCTCATGTCTGTAATTTTAATGGCTGATTCAAGTCAGAGGTCTTGCTTGGCCTTTGATGTGGGGATTATTTGTTTGTTTTATTAAGTTGGAATCGAATCCTTAATTTTCAGAGTGTAGAACTTGAAACAAAGAAAAGCCTTAACTGTGTAAGGTTATTTGGCATCCTCAGGGTCATGACATCATTCCTTTTCTGCTGTCACGGTATCGTCCCAGACTTGACCCTCCACCCTTTCAACCACAAGATGTTGCTATCTTCACCCTTTCTGTAGTTTAAATAAACAAATTCACTCCTTTATCTTGTTTACATTTAAAGATTTTTTTTTTATGACATTCCTGACGCAAATAAAGTGAAAATGACGAGCGCCCGACTCACAACGTTCGTGATAAATTTTAAAACATTTTTAAATAAAATAAAATAAATGAAGATCTGTGCGGGAATTAACTGGCACCTTTGATCAGAATAACTTTAAATCTTCAGCAAAATATTTAACTGTCTTTCAAAAATGCCTCCCTTTCTCATCACCGAGGGCAGAATTGCTGTTGCATTCTATCATCTGGCCACTGAGTGGCAGTGTCTCACCACAACAGAGGTGCCCACGGACAGCACCCTTCTAACACACACTCACACACTCACACACACACACACACACACACACACACACACACACACACACACACACACACACACACACACAAGGCTTTTCACAAAGCAGCTGGAACGCTAAACGGGCAGAATGTGGCAGACACACACACACACACACACACACAGAGCGAGACACACACCAGCGGTAACAGAAATATCTCTCCTTGCTCTGACAGCACCAAGTGGCACTTCACAATAACACTCGGCTCTGAGGAGAGGGAGGAAGTTGAGTTGACATGTCTGGGAATGAAAGGTGGCCTTTTTTGCTCGTTCACAAAAAAGGTCAGAGCGAGGCAGCCAGAACAGACCACAGCCTGAACCGGCGGGTCACGTATTCCCTGTCTCATTCCAGGACGTCAGGCGGCTTCGTTGAGATGATGCAGACTTCTTGGGTAAAATACACAGTTGTTTAAATCATGTTTTCTACAACACTTTAGCCATTCGCTTTATTACAATCATGCAGATGAATTGATTTTTAGACCCAAAAATGCTCCACACGAACCCATAACGTCGACCAGGTGAGCATATTTTTTCCCTTTCCGCAATCTCACATAGAGCCTGAGGGTGAACAATGGCCAAATGGATTTGGTGAACCAGGATTGAAAGCCAAGTGGCCCGACGTCAGACCGCTCCCCCCTCCTCCCCCCACTGGGCTTTCATCTGTGAGGGACGGCGGAAGTCTGTTCCTGGCACTACAAACGCACCACTTACTGTACACATTCATTTCAGACACGGCCCCGCTGACTCCTGAAGGACCCGATCCATAAATACAGCGTGGTGTTGAAACACGACCACGAGACTACCGGCTGTGTGGCTACAGGCTGATTTATGTCACCGAGGACTGAAAGAAAAAAGTTATTGTCTGTAGCTCAGTACCAGGATTCACATGAGCTCGACCATAAACATGAATTTTACCTATATGAGTCTGGGTGCGAACAGTTTAATGGACGAGCGGAGTAAAAGAACCCCCGTCCCTTTGTGATGTTGCTGGATGGTGGTCTCACACTGATACAAACATGCGCAGTATTTGTGTATACATTATTCTCCTGAGCCTCCCTGACTCTCCCTCCATTATATTATAATCCACTTGGCCAAGCAGACACCTTATAGAAAACGATCATTTCAGTGCAGAACTGTGTAAGCGTTGCAATCCTGATCCTGTTAAAGGCAGACGGCAGAAACGTCCTTTTCCAGAAAATCGAAGAAGTTTTAGGATGCGATTCAGGCAGGACCCGTAAACAACTACTAACGGTCTGATTAACTTGGATAACTGCACCACGTGGTGAAAAGGTGCGCGGAGTGCAGCGCGTGGTGACCTTGGATGAGACGTGAAACAAACAGGGAAAGTTACTTGAAGGGACCCTTGAAGATACCATTGACCCATTTGACCCATTTACCATAAAGCCGATGAAACGAACCAGGTGTGACGGTCACCATGGTACCCAGGTGAATCCACCACGCCCCCTAGTGAGAAAACCAGGAAAACAAAACACAAATAAAAGGCACCAAACACACAGGCCATGACAAGAAGCAAAGGTGGAAGTGTTTATCTGATAATTGGAGGCAACAACAAAGCTAATAAAAGTTGGATTAGGCACAAGAACACATTGTGCAAAGCTGCACGGTCCAATTTAGACCAGTGTGGAGTCTGGTTTGAACTGGTTTGTGTTTCCACTGCGAGGTGGGTTAGTCGATAACTGTGATGGTTTCACAATATCAAAGCAGCAACGCAGTTTAGCCGTGTAGCTAACCGCTAAATGTTAGGATAAACGGGAGACTCATGCCATATGGTCGGACCTGTGCTGAAAACATTTATTAAAACAGAAACACACACAGAATTTAATCCTTTCCCTTTGAGCCAACAGAGAGACTGCGTGAAGGGAAATGACCCCTCCTGACCCCACGGAGGCAGCGTTTTTTAGGATTAAATGTCAGGATTTATGAAGATTTCAGTTTAGATTAACACTAAAGCGCGTAAACGTCTACGTTCGGCGACAGACGGATGCCCAATGATGTCAAAGAGATGTAAGAAACACCTGACACGTCTGGCCGGAGTTTTCGGGATGGCTTCCTCGTCCGGAGTTGTTTAAAAACGTCCCGCTTAGATCTCGGCCCGTTCTGATATAAATTCAGACG
The DNA here is from genome assembly GCF_901000725.2 of Takifugu rubripes. Taxonomy (NCBI): domain Eukaryota; kingdom Metazoa; phylum Chordata; class Actinopteri; order Tetraodontiformes; family Tetraodontidae; genus Takifugu; species Takifugu rubripes. The sequence continues at coordinate 11,156,956 of NC_042304.1, forward strand.
CGGTGTTAACAAAGCCTTCGCCAAGACAACCGTTGAGTAAACGGACGCCGAAACGCGATCGGCCTGTGCTGCCTCATTAGAATTACAATTTAGAATCAATAAAGCCGCCTGACTCGAACCTAAACAGAGTGCAAATCCCAGGAATAACTGATTACAGAGGAGGATTGTTGCAGAGAAGAGCGATTCTGGTTGGTGGGTCGCAGCGTTCGGCTGATTTCTCTCCAGGAGGGAGGAGGGTTTGAGCCCGAGCGTGCGCCTCTGTGAGGTGGTAGGACTAGAGCTTCCAGATGTGCAGCGGGCAACCGGCCTGTCAGGACCAAACACAGGAACTTCCCCCTGACGGCAGAGATTAATCAAAGTCAGGGGAGTCTCCACGGCGAGACGAGCGGGGGAAACATGTGTGCATATTTTTATTTGTGGGAGGATGAGTGTTTGTTTTTTCTTTTAAACACGCTCCTTTTTTTGTTTCTTTCCCCGCGTGTGCATCGCGGCTTTATAAAGGGAGAGTTTGTAGTCTTCGCCAAGTCTGTTGATTTGTCATCCACTGCCCAGAAAATGAATTCAAGCTTTTGTTCAGGGTGCCCCCCCCCCCACCCCCTTCCCGGGAATATCTAGTCATGTCGGAATGTGCAGAGTATTTACGCCGCTTCCAACCAAAGTCTGATCTTTTTTTTCCATAAATGACCAGTGATTAGAAATGCACACGTGTGTATATGCTATCATCACTCAGCCAAAACACTCACTGCACCCCCTTAATTCAAAGTCCCGCTCATGGAACCTCCTGAGCTCGTGTCAGAAGCAATCAAAATAGACCCGCAGCTCCTCGTGGAAGACTTACAGAGTTCTCCATAATCTCGGGGGCTCGGCGCAATTTAAAAACTCTTGCTATTGCCCTCCGTTATCAGTCGAGGGCTTTGCGAGGTTAATGGCTTTTTACTAACTTTCTCTTAATACATTTCTCAGTCTTTGATTCATGCCCCAGCGCCCCCCCTCTTTTAGCGCTTCCATACTATCTGACAGGACATCACGTCCTGGCGTTTATCAATTAATTGCTCGCTGCTCCTGGGTGCTATTGTGAGCCAATGAGATTTTTTTTCTTTTTTTTTGGTCACTAAATGACTGATGCGTGTCTTCCGGGAGGTTCCCTTGACAGCGGGGAGTAATTACTCAACTCTCCGGGACCTTCGGCAGCCCACTGTGACATCAGCGCACTAATATGTGGCGCCTCAGTGACGCCTGCAATTAACACGCACACCTTTATTCTCAAGGATATCATCTTTAACCAAATACAGCGAGCGTCCCGCGAATGGTTGCACAGCTCATTGACTTCACCTCTGCATTGGCGGCCACTCGTCCCGCTCTCACACGCGCAGGCACACGTGCAAACAAGCGCTACCATGTGTCGGGATTTTCTTCTCCCCTTTTTTTTTATGTTTTTGCTCTGTGTGTGGTTGTTTATCAGAACAAGGAGACACGCTTTGGTTAACTCAAAGCTGCAGGCAACACGAAGAGAGACCAATAAACACAAGAATTGGAAACTCCAACATCAGAGAGCTGCACTTCCTGTTGCGTTTTGAACTGTTTTAGCGTCGTGTGACCGTGCTGATGAACAGCAGGGAAGAGCGAATCTAAGGACAGCGGACAGGTGAGTTCTGGTGGCTCTACTGCCATCTAGGGGCTCTTTTTTAGTATCAGGAGAGGAACCTGAATCACCAGTGAGTCCTGGTGAACACACAGATGCATCTGCAGCCTGTCTGATGAAGAACTGAAGAGGAATGGACAGGTGATGTAATGTAAAAGCAAACCAAGACCCCTCAGCTTAGATCAAGTGCACAGCTACAATCTGTTATTTAAAGAACTTTTTTTTATTGTTGTTTCTCACACCGATGGAGAGCAATTTGCTAACAATGTCACTGATGTTGTTTCCTTAATAAATGAACTGTTTCAGCAGTTTTTGAGAAAGCTTATTTACTTTCCAGCGAGTAATTAAACAGCCGGAGCTGCTGTCGACAACTTATGGAGGAGCTGGACTGGAGGAGTCGGAGTTTCTGCCGCTCTGTGCAGTTCCATCTGCAACATAGGCCGTTCGCGGCTGGACTTTCCAAGAGGCTCGAGAAAGAACGTTCAGTAGAGGGTTGGAAATATGTAAACGGTTCACATGTGCACGTGAGAAAATGGACGAGGGGAATTCATCATGCAACCTTTAAAGCCCAATGTTTGACATCTAATTGTTGAGGGGTTTCAGCTCCGGGAACTCGCAGTCTGCATGTGCGCACGCCGTACATTCTGCCTTGTCATAGCAGGAAATTATTAATGGAGGCTTTTTGCCTCTGAGTGTCTGAAAAACAGCTGACATTAATGCTTCTGTGTTTAAGAAGTCACAACTCTTAAGGAACTCCCTTTGGCTAGTCTTCTACTGTCCAGGACAAATGTCTTCAGTAGCTTTGTTCCCTTTTTGTCTGCAAAGACTGATGTTTGCATTCAAGCACGCTGATATTCGAGAGTTTGGAGGGGCCGTGCAGGATGTTAAAGCATCCTGTGAACCCCTGGTCCCCCTTTTACTGATATGTACTCTGGATAAGAGCATCCAGTAACACTTAGAATGCAAATGGGATTCACAGCGGCTGGGAGCAGAGAGCAGCTCTGCCCCACGTTGGGATCCGTTTGGAAATGCGTAGGAGAGGAGTGGAGCAGGTTGGACGGGACTGGGCCTCTCTGGCTCTCTGCTTGATGAGGCCTTTCGTTGTTTTACGAATATTTCCTCAATACTAAAAACGCGCGATGCTGAAAGTTAAATGGTGAACATGTGGATGCGTAGAAGCTTTAAATGCGCAGCTGAAAGCACTTTTCGGGCCTTCGTAATTGCAAATGCTGCAACTCCACACGTGGAGCTCCATTACTTTTGTATACGCCCCCCCCCAAAAAAAGCATTATTATTATTAAACCTTAAAGTACATCCACTTTCTCAATAATCCCCCCACCCTTGTGATTTTCTGCAACATCACTATCCAACTCCAGAAAGGATGAGATTATTGTAATTACATAGCTGCACTCTTCCAACCAAATTAGGAGCATTACATTTGCGAACCCTAAAATGAGGGAGCACCGATCCCTTAGCAACACATACCAACAACAAAGGAGGAGGGAAAAAAATTTCAAAGCGGCTCACATTGGCACATACAGTGGGAATATGCTTTTACTTTCCACTTGTACAATTTACATTATTGGAAAATAGGTTAAGGCGCCAGGCAGATGGTTCAAATAGATTCCTCTGTCGATGTAGTTGGAAGTCTCAAAGGTTGGTCCTGAAACACGATGCCAAGGCTCGTCTGCTCCTGGCATTACCGCAAATTATATATGCAAAGACGAAGCCATGCGTTCGATTTCTAATCGCAGTGTTGATTGTAATATAAAACAGGTATTAAACAATGCGCATGTGTGCACAAGGGTGGCGGTAAGCATGTGCCAAAACGCAATTCCAAAGCCCGCCATTTTGTTTCCCCGCCGCATTTGTTCAAATTCACCAACAGGGTTTGTTTAAAATGAAAAACAAAACTTGCTTAATAGCCATAAAGAAAATGTTCTCAGTTGTGGAAACCTCTGTTTTCATGCTCCTCTCCCAGGTCTGTGTATACCTGTGGGGATTAGCCTTCTACCCCTGTGTGCTTGCATTCAGGAGGGCTCCAAAAGCCAGGGGCCACGGGGTTCAAACAGGCTCCAGACCCCATGTGAGCTCCCAGAAGGAAACTTGGGGCTTATTGGCTCTGCACTTCCTCAGCATCCTTGACAGCGTTGGACCCCGTCAAAAAAACATGTCACGTCGATGAAACCGACTCAGTGGCGAGCAGAAGCATGAACGCGTGCAGCGGTGGCCGTTGGCGTGGAGCGTCCGACCCCTTCCTGAATTTTGTTTCCATGAGGTAAATGTCTTTTGCGTGTTTAAGGAACACTGAGCTGCACAGACCATCTGCAATACCTGTAGTCACCCGTATAGCTGCTGCGCAGCACTGATTAGCTAAATAGGGCCTAAGTATATGTGCGTCTTGAGTTTATCTGTTTTTCATTATAAACTTCTACTCCTCCTTTGTGAACGGTTTGGACAGGGGTCAAACGGGGTCACTATATTAGAAAGATAAAACTGCTCAGAGTCACAGGTAAATCACGTGTTTACCCGTTTTGTGGCTACAGACTGAGTCAATCACAATTAGCCTGAGTTGGCCTCACGTGCTCCCTGCCGGCCCCTCTGGTGTTCGCTCTCCCTCTGTCTTGACCACCTATTAACAAACACACGCAGCTAATGTAACTAAATACAGGCTGCAATAATAAAGGGGATTTACTCAGCACGCTGGGATGAATCAGGAGGATGCTTTGCTCTTCCTTCGTCCCTGCGTGCTGATTAATGGGTGAATCCCATTTTATCTCCCTCTTATTAGCTCCGCTCACTCCTTGACTAGTTCACTCCTTCTTCCGTCTTATCCTCCGCACATTCCCATAGTCTGACTTCATCTCCTCTAATGAAGATCTGCATCCAGTTTGATTTCCAGCAGTGTTTTCAGCAGCCCATTTTCTCAAATAGATCCATGTTCCGTATTTTTCCCCACAGTGATTTTTTTTAAATACAATTTTCTGGCCAGCAGACTTGGAGAGAGATGATGTTAGCTAAAAAAAGAAGCAACAGCCAAAACAGTGATGTGATCGAACTGTCCAACCAAGCTGAACGGCTCTCAATCCTCATTTTAATCAGAAAACTGAATCAAAATAGAAAGGTCTGTCTAGGATCCAATCTGGCAGCGGTGGCTCCTTTTATCACTTATTTCAACCTGTTCTCCTTCCTTACCTGCCACATAACAACATGCTCTCACTCGCAAACATTCAGACGATTAAAAAGGATCTGGGCCGGCTCACTTTAATGTGCAGAAACCTTGAGGACGTGAGCGATGATGCCTGGTTTCCAATGTACTGAGAACTCCAGGTCTTGTTAACATGGCTGGATTAACACTTTTTACTGGCTTAATCTGCTTCCTTTTGCTGCCCGAAGGCTTCAGGCTACGTGTCCCTCTTACTGCCTATATGGACGTATTCATTATGTGTTAATAACGCTATTAAACTGCATCTAATGGGACTATGTACAAGCCAGGTGAGACAGTTCAACTCTACCTTTAGGACAAAGTAAATGTGCCTGATAGGAAACGTGATGATTTCACCAGATTGGATTTTAATCCAGCCACGTTGAAAAGACCTGGAGTTCTCGGTACATTGGAAACCAGGCGTCAAGTTTTCTGTACATTAAAGTGAGCCTTCCCAGCCTCATCAAAGTCCAACCATGATTTTTGCAGCTTGTCCACAAACACATCGCTGTGATATTGCTCAAAACAACTCTGAACCACTTCAAATAGCAGATGCCGCTTTGGTCTTTAACATATGTTGCCGATATAAGGTCTCCACAGCGGCAGGCGTGTGACGGACCCGAGTCCATGTTTTAGCTCCATGGGAGGCCTGAGGGGACCACAAACGGTTATAAATAGTTTATAATTAGGTTTCATTGACCCTCCTGTATTCACACTTTAATTTGACACGATGCTCCACGCCCATCTGGAAGCAGAAAGCATTTAAACTAAATAAAATTATTGGGCAACAGAGCGTTTGATCCTTCCCTCCCTTCTGCCCTAGCTCTCCGTCTCCCCAGCTTTGTGTCTTGAGTTTCACGGTAACTGGAGCTGTGTTAGTGTGTGGCGTTCCTCAATCCCCTGAAGGACCTCTGGCCCATGTTATGGTTTCCATCAGTCTTGTACTGGGCTGAGAATTAGGTGTGTGTCTGTGTGTCCTATCTAAAAGAGAATAGCTTCACAGAGTTGCCCGTCGTGTCTTAACCGCTGTTGTTCAGGTGTTTTAGCACCATCCTGCAGGTCAACGCCGTTGCAGTTCTCCTCCTTCCCGTCGGTATAGTAACTCAATCACTTCTGCCCGACCACTGCCGACATTCTCCCTGGACCCCCCCGCCGACACCTCCCATACACAATGGCAACGTCTCTGGACTCTGTTAACCTGACATATGTGTGAAACACAGTCTGCCGTCTGCTCCTCGCCGTCTCACACACTCGGCGATGCCTTATGAAAGCATTGTCGCCGTTCGGCCCCTCGCCATCAAAGACGTACAGTCGACGCCGGAGCTCCTCGGTCACTGGCGATAAAACGTGAGATGGCGATGAAAGAGCGAGCGGAGAGAAAGGCGCTCTGCCTGCTCTCAGAGAGGCGACGGACCTCACGCACACAGGAAAATGAGGATTTCTCCTGTTGTTTATCATGCAGCTCTGACACAGTCGGGTGGGTGAAAAGGTGCCCCCGCCTTCACTTTCTGACCCGTCTCGCCTCTAAGAGAGCAAACATTTTGCTTTTTCTAATTCATATAAAGCATCTTTTTAATTTCCTGGAGAAGCTTTTATTTTTCTTGACTCTGCTCGCGCATCTTCTAAATTGAATCTTCATCACGAAAGCAAAGCATGCTTCTCCAGGAGATACCCGAATTCACCTTTTTGCAACATAGGGCGCTTCCAACATCGTCAACCAGACTTTTATTTTATTTAGAAATGGCATCTCAGGGGATGAAAGAAATTGCAGCATGCTGTTGTTTGTTACGCACATGCGGTTGGGTTTTATTTCTTCATATGTTAATGTTAGCGCTTCCTCCGGTGCGTACCATATGTTCATCTGTGGCCGCCAAGTCCTGTGAGATATCTCAGATGAAAACAGCTCTTCCAACATTGGGAGGAAGTTGCACAATAATTGTTGAAAAGATACAGCAGCAGCTGACAAAAGATCCGTTCTTTTGGGGTGATAACGCTAATACATATTAAGGCCTGAGCAGTCATTTTAGTCTTCGTAGCGGATTCACTTCACATGTCTGGCAAATGAGGAACAGCTTTAGTTGATCTAGACCACTCGGTGCGCGCTGGCGTTGCCTAACGTTTGTCAGTGGATTGCAGCCGGTTGCTCAATCATGCTAGCGTAGCTGTGCGCAACATAACCTGCTACTGCTGAGTGCAACCATGTCAACATCATTTAGCGTTGTGACTCACTTGTCATTGAGCTCAATCTGGTTCGAGCCAGCTAGTGAAAACACGACCGGCCGAGGTTAATCTCTGTCTTCCAGTGGGAACCAGGGAACTTCTCCAGCTGATGAGCATAATGGGTGGGGCCAGCGACCTCCCGCAAGAGCGTCACGATTAACATGACCCATAATCAGCGGCACACATGCAACAAGCGGTGCCACCTCACCGACGTTTGCACATGACGTCGACTTCAGTCTGCAACTAGCTTTGTGCGTCCTAGCATGTGCGCGGTAGATTTAGTGAAATTGGATAGTGGAATGGAGAAACCGGGATCTTGCTTTTTGGAAGCCCATGAAAGATGTTTTTGCGGCTGCAGGTGTGCAGTTGTGTTTAGATATGTTATTAATTACACAAATCCCTTGAGCTGGATGCAGCCCCGTCCACATGTTCAACACAGAGTTTGGTTAATGTCCTGTTTTTGTGGATTTAGTTTTGCTTTGTGTAATTGTGTGTGTGTGTGTGTGTGTGTGTGTGTGCTGTGACAAAAGTTTGAGCCTCAACATTCACAGAGACTTTGCTCTTTTAACCCCACTATATTTGTTGATAAAGGTCTCTTCCTGAGTAAATTATACCCTCTCAACCCAAAAAGAAAAATATATTTTATCTGAAGGCACTGTTGAGAACACTCCTATACTTTTAGCTTAAGAGAACAAGTTAAATCCCCTGTGATTACAGCGTTGGGTGACCCACATGACACGGTAAAGGCAGGAGCAGCCTTGGTCTCAACAGCCAGTGTGCAGCCAGCTTTGTTGTGTTCGTTGTTGAAAAAAAAAATCAAAGTGCTCTTTTAAATCTACAAGGTCAAAGGCTCGATTGAGTCTTTTCTCTCATCAGGTTAAGACAAAGAACATCCTGCTAATTTTGCTCAATGAATGACGCCATCATCCCACTTGTGATCTCAGCTTCTGGGTGGATTCTGCTGCTCGTTTCTCTTGGTTTAAAATGCGTGGCCTGACAACCAGCTGTGCAACCTAGCACGACTCCAGGAGGGACATAATGATCAGCGGCAAAAGGAGCACATTTTCTGGTAAATCAGGATTATAAAAAGATGCATAGCCATTTTTAAAATCTCGTACTGAAGCACAAATCTTGACACATTCAGAAATGTGTAATAATCAGGTTGCATTGGTGCTACATTTTTGATTCCATAGAGCTATCAATCTGTTTAAATACACCGATGATCAGATGCAAGTTACCGTTCATCCGTCCTTTGGGAACGTTCTAGCATGAACGATCAATCTCAAAATAGACGCTGGGTTTTTACTTGGGAAAATTCATCACGGAAGACGATTCTCCTTCACCGGCATGCGAGGCTTTTTGAGCCAGTCAGGGTGATATTTTTAAAGGCTACCGGAGGGAGTGTGATTTTACATCAGCTGCTGCAGAACTGCAATCATCTGTCCATTCAGCTTCGGAACTGATTAAATGTAATTACAGGCGGTACCCAAAGGAGCCCTGTCATCCTCCTTTAACAAATATTCAAATAAATGGCGGCGCGGTGGCTGGATGTACACAGTGTCAGTGTGGGTCCGGATACATGCATCATCTATTGTCATATTGGCCAAGTTTATGAGTGACAGCAGAGATATGATCAGTGATGAGGCAGAATAAATCAGTTTTCCAAAGGTTACTGGCAAGGTCTAGAGGAGGGGTTCATTATGACTGATTTTATCGATGTCCTTCAATCCTGCGTGTGTGTCTGTGTGTGCGGCTGCAGGAATGGCGGCTCAACACCGGGACGGTGGTGTAGAAAAAGTGCAGTGTGCGTAAATAGAAAGGCCTGAATGTCCTTGTGTTTACTCCGACTCTTGTTATGTGTGTGCTGTTCCTCGCCTGTTTTATTGCGTTCTGAGCTCAGTCGACAATATTGACAACAGGTAACTTTTGCCTGCTTTACATGCCTGCTCGGCCTTGCCATGATACCTGTCTCCCATAAGTGTGACTCCAATTTTTACGCTGCCTTTGTGTTGAAAATTTTAACCTCTGGCGGCTTTACGGAACTAAAAAAGGGGATAGAAGGCAGAACTATCCACTGGGCCTCATACGGCCCAGTTCCTCTGAGGATCACTTAATTGGTGCCAGAACTTCTCAGGGAGCGATCCTAAATGCATGGGGAGGAGGAGGAGGAGGAGGAGGAGGAGGAGGTGGTGGTGGTGTATCACTGCAAATAACGTTCTCCATACGTTCATGCCAAGGAATTACACGCTGGCATGAAAATTCCAGCAAACATCTCCTCTGCCAAGCACTGTCTCTGCGTGCTGTATGGAGACAGTCACAGCAGCAGTGTGGTATGGATACGTGCGCGAGCCTATGGGGGGTTTTCTCACAAGTGTCAGATCCTCACCGTGGCGTGAGTAAGTAGGGTGTTGACCCCATGTATCCCCGGAGAGCATATGGATGCAATCACACAGTGAGGGTGAGGAGCAGGGCTAAATTATGAGCCCAAACAGAAGAAAGAAGCAGGGGGGAGGGGCTAATAGAGAGAGAATGAGAGAGTTAAATTGTCATCTGGCTTGTGTATTTGGAAGAATGAAAATCTCCATAATTCCTCCTTCTTTCTTCCCTTTATGGATTTGCCAATAGAGGCTTTTGGTTGAATCAAGTCGTGATGGTTTCCTCACCCACTCCTGTTCGGAGGATGACGGACAACTGTGGTCACTTTGATTCCACTTGTTTTTTCCCCCCTGAGACTGCCAGTGGCTAATTAGCGCAATAATAGCACAATCCCATCCTTGTTTAAGGTCAGTAACTCACTGGGAACGGTGGGACCACATTATAAATGACTGTTCTGAATGAGCAAACTTATATTCTCACTGACTTTTAATACGCAAATTCCTGGCAGCCATCATTCCCAATCAGCTCCGGCATGATGTCACACATGCAGCTGCTCCCTATCCCTCCTCTCTATGTCTGTTTATCTTGACTGATAAGCATCTCGCTGCACTCAAAATTCATTACTTGCAGTTTAGTTCCCACCGTGACATTTGGACAGAAATCACCGTAGTGAACCTGGCATGCGCCGTTGTCTCGGGCAACAGGCTTCACAGGTGACCAGAGGCTTCCATCGGCATCAATTGCAACATCTGGAATTGCGTATCATCTATAGTCTGTTTGGTGGTGCCTCAAACATCGGCAACATCTCTTCATTCTTCATTCATTTGTGTTATGAGAGTCACCTTCTTATGAAGTCCTGCGTTTCCTACGAGGTGAAACGCTAAACTTCCTGTCTCGTGACGTGGCCACGCTTAAAAAAGTGACTCCTCTGCAGCTGTTTGCATGTCAGACTTTAAGGAGAAAATCAATGATGCTAATTAATGTACCAAAGGCAGACATTTGACGTGCACTGATTACTCCAAACTGAGTGCAAGGGGATTAGGGTGGACTTGCCTCAGAGACTCGGGAGGCAGTGTAGTTATTAATTAAAGAACTTTGCTGCGTAATAGGACGTATGAGTGTGTGGCGTTTTTTTTTATTGCAGATGTGGGTGTGTTTGAAAGTGCCATTATAACGTCGCAACTTTTCTTCCGTTGAAAGCCTGGACGCAATAAGCACCCGAGGGGTGTGAGGGCTCCGGACTCTCTCGGGTTTGAAACCGCACGTTGATGCCTTGGAAACCTTAACCTGGCAGAAAGAAGCCCGGCCAAGACGTAGGTACTCCAAAGACTCGCTCCAAAGGAGAGGGGTGTTTACGTATGTGATTATCGCTTTGACCCCTCACCCAGCGTTGGGCCATTTGTAATCCAAACAAAAGGAGGCACCCCGGAGATTTTTTTCAGCACTTCACAATACACCTCTGGACTGAAACAGGCAGCTCTTGACGCTCCTCTCAAACCACCGTGCTACCTCGGGGGTCACATGTTTCCCATTGAGAACAGTTTACCTCCATCGCAGCATATTTCCGTAAGCCTTTGATTTAAACCAGAGCCCGAGGAATGCCTTTCAGACTCTCTCTCTCCCTCTCTCGGATTTTCACTTCCAAATACCTCCATCCTTAAATCTCCTGCACCAGCGCGCTGCCTCACTAGCTTTCCAATAGGTGCACTGAAGATTATTTTTCACTTCATTATACATAATTGACTCCAAATGCAGGACATGCGGCACATGAAGGCGATATCTCCACGGCTGAAAGGCCTTACAGATTATTTCCTTTTGCTTCAAATAGAAACTATCAGAGCTCTCAATCTCAATCTCAAAAAGAACTGTTTGTTTGATAAGGAAACAATAATTCTGCTGCAGGTGGAAGACAAATACATGGACCTGCATGCCATGTAAAACAAGATATTAACTCATTTGTAGCAGCTGGATGGTCCATGTAGGGGGCCATTCCTGATGGGTAATATGATTATGGTTAGCCTCACACTGAGCTCAACAACAATTAGAGCAACAGAAATTGCCTATAGGTGGCCAACTTCTCCACACTAAACGCACAGGCCCCACTAGTAACATACTGGTAAATAGTCAATTAAAGAAAACCTGTCAGGGTCCCACTGAGCTTCACTATCTGACCCGTTAGGAGTGAGAAGAGGCTCATTTACTTAATGGTGGCAAAAACTAGATCTTGGTGCATCAGTAGTTAGATTGCACACTCCACTGAAAGAAAAAAAGCCCCACAACATTCCGAGTCTGGTATAAAATGAAGATGAAATTGGGTTTGTGAAATATGTGAGCTTGCAGAATGCAAATTAATCCATCGATTGAAAAATCCTCGCCTGGGCCCAAATTGTATTTGCTTTCCCCCCAGTTTAAATGGACTCCCCAGAAGAATGATTGGTAAATACATTTCTTTCTGCAGCAAATTATGATTTTATCTGCCTGTGTAGGACATTTTATTTCAGAGAGACGTCTGCGTGCGCTCCCCTGTATTCCACTCCCCTATTTCTCTCTTGCCTCCCAGCAAAATAGAAATAGCACATTAGATCGGCCTCAAAGAAAGTTCCTTTAAATGTAGCGATACAACATTTCCCTCGTGTCTCCCTGAGCTTTTCATTTGACATCCTGGTCCAGCTGCAGTCTATTGTGAGGTGTTCACGTTAAAGGGAATGGGCTCTGACACCCACTGAGAGGGGACACATTCTGGAGACACAAAGGAAAGAGGTGAGGGGGAAACAATAAACAAGGTCTCAATGTTTTTGAAATGGAAAACCACGGATTTTGGTAAACATGCAATAACTGTGGAGAGCATTCAAACATTCAGAGCGGAAATCTGCTTCCCTGCTGAAGCGCTGGAGTTAAAAGTGCCGAAAAGAACACAGTTCAGAATTTTGGAATCGGGTTTATACTTGCTCACATTCTTTCCAGCGTCTGCTACTTTTTTTTATTGGCAAATGACACATTTGCATGAAAGGCACAAAGCAGTAGCTGCACTCTTTCATTTGTCACAGTATTGTTTCTTGGCCGGTCTTTAAAACACATTTTTCTGCCAATCAAGATGGACTTCATGAGTATTTGCTTCTCTGTCCCTGAAAGGGAATTAACCAGCAATTTCAGGGGAGGTTTGGAGCATATTACTGATAATTGAATTATGCCTCCAATCCCTTTCGGCATCCCCCCCAATCATTTAAACATTAGGCAACACTATTTGCTTCAGATATATTAGATTTCAGATTGTTTGAGATTATCCAGAGGCTCTCCCTCAGCGGATGGAATGATGCTTATTCAATAACGCCTGTATTAAAGACTGAAATTACACACACACCCTTACATTTTTTTTTCACTCCGCTTTGATATTGCGAGTTTTCAAAGGAAATTTCACCGCACTGGCATTTTTCTGTTAAACTGCGTAGAGATTACCTCAAAGGCCCAACGAAAACACAGAAAAAGGAAGAAAATTGACCACTTTGAAAAGGCCCATGTTAATATGTACATTTTTTATAGATCGATGCATGAGTGATGGGTGATGGACAGATAATGTAACAGTTACTTGATTTTATTGTTATTACCTGTGGAGGGGCCTAGTTTGTGTTACCCATTCGGTAACCCAGCTGTGATGTTACTAACATTCAAATGTGTTCTGCCATCGAACGGTTTTCTGCACTTTAGGGAGGTTTCTGAACAAGAGATCCAGGGGAAATTCTGATAAGCTGCAGCCTCCGACGAGCTTTAGATGGTTGTCCGAATTAAAGGGGTTCGTCAGTATACAGCAGCACATGTCACACCTCAGAGGACATAAAGTCAACACGGAGATAATCCCACTACCAAAGCTCAACCAGAATAGTTTTCTGTGAGTATGTGTGTGGGTTCGGTTGACTTGTCAAAGGTCAAGGCATGGCTCAAATCAGGTCCCCTGGCAGAGGATGAAGAGGCACAAAAACAAACCCGAGAACCTGGGGAAAATGACTGGACAGAGGAAGGGATATAAAAGTTATTTCTGGGTGTTTATTTGAACACAGCACACAGAAACGAAGGTCACGGCGGGATTAAAGGGTGGGGCTTAATAAAGTCAAGATGTCGTCAAATCCCCTCCTGCTGACTGCTCGGGTCACTTTACCTCAGTGAGGGTCCAAGGATTGAAACAGGAGGAGACAATTTTTCTATTCACACACCACAGACAGGGAGCTGCAGTAGAATTTAACACTCCGTTGGTGCAGTGTGTGTAGAATAATTAATCAGGTACACTCTTGCATTAATTGCAGGAAATGAAAAGGTACCTATAAGCTGCTGAACTACAATTGAGACTGAATAAAATATTAACATGTGTCCAAGCTAGTGGCTACCAGATGTTTTTTTTCAAATAATCTTTGTCATTTCCTGCCTGTTCTGGCAGCAGCTAAAAGACTCTCAACTGTTCCAAAGCACAAACAACATTTGCAAAGGAAACATGAATGCAGCAGTGTGTCCTTCTGCTGGTGCAAATGTCAGCAAATGTGAAAAGATACTGTAAAAGCACTGAGGGAGACACACGATCCTCAGAGTCCATCACACCTCTGGGATGTTTGCCTGTCCAGTCATGAGGCAGCAATGATTGTGAATCAACTTAACATCCTTAGGACAACAGGTGGGAGGGAATGGTTTTTTGAGTTCATCCTTGATTTGCATTTCCAGAGCTCTTGCCACTGGTCATAGCATGAAGAAATATCTCATGCTGTTGGCCAGGTAGTGCAGATCGTCCAGGATGGCACAGCACAGTCAAGAGCATGGAGGAAATGCCAGTGAACCAGTCACCAAGAGTGGTGGTGCTAGGAGGAACAGGAGAAGCACTGCCAGGGGCCTATAGTTCACCTCTACCTAGCCACATGCAGACCCCAGAGGGGTGGCACAAGGTAGTTCCTGGTACCAATTTAAAGTCACAACTATCTATTTTTTACAGACCAGTCTAAGCCAATAAATAATGAACTTGATATAACAGAATTCCTCATGTTTCCTATTTTTTTTGGCATTTGATGATGGGTTGCAAGGGGTGAAAATATGCTTTTAAACATGCAGGTTTGCGTTCATTCTTGTAGAGCGTCATCGTGTTTCCTATTTCATTCCACATTTCTGAAGATCTGTCTGATCATGCTGTGGGCTCATCCTTTTTTCCTGTTGCTCATCTAATGTTTTGATCCCGGGTCGGATACATTATTTATTAGACATTAAGGCCCACATCGCAAACTTTACGTGGCAGTGTGAAGTATTTGCTTAATGAACAGGGTTAGCGGAGATCAAAGCTGGAAATATGACAGATGAAGGGGCAAGAGTGGAGGCAGAGATTTGGCTTGTCCAACTTAATTGGTGCTCTGCAAGAAGAACCCTCATCAAGGCTTTCTGAGAGTTCATTCTTAGTTTCAAGCTGTGGAAGCATATTTTTTTAATAGTCTTCTTTTTCACATGCATTTAGTTTTAAATACCTGATTCCACTTTATCTGGGATTGCTTCTTCAAACCGGTACTGACTGGTAAACCTAAAGGCTTATTTAGGTATTATTCATGCATCATGACATTGATTGGTCTCATAAATAGTAAATTAAGTTTAAACAACATCCGTATTGCATCACTAGCAATCAATATATGTTATTTTATTTTTTAATGTATACATTACTTAAATTATTATTCAGTTTTGACCATAGAAAACTTTCTTAAACTTTTTTTAAAACTGTGAAGTAAAAAGACCCCAATAATTTCATGCACATACCTAAATGGACTATTTTCCTTACACATTTTTCTCCTCTTCCTCAAAATTTTCTTCTTCTTTATGGAGTTCAGACACATAATGTGTGATTTTTAAACCAACCCTCCTGTTATGAACTAACGAAGACATTTTTGAAGTTTGGATTAGCATTAAAGGTCCATTTACTTTGTTACCATATAAAAATCGGATGAAACTAGCAGGAAGCTGGGTATCACCTTTAACATGTACTTATTTTATGGCCTGAGTATCAAATGACTCTCCAACAGCAGCAACCATGACCTCATTATGGTATAGAATCCACTGTAGAAAGAAAAAAGAAAAAAGCGTCTCCCTGTTGGAAGTCGTTGCAAGGCGCCTGTGAAGCAAGCTCGCCACTTGTCTGTCTTCTCTCTGCAGATCATTAGCAGTCATGCTCCTGTCCTTTGAAGTCTGTGAGGTCTGCTGTGACTGTCAGAGCCATGCAAATCCACGGGACAACCCCGGCCACCTGTTCCCAGGAACATCTGTCCACAGGCCAGAGCTTTACTCTGCCACTGCTCAGCTGCTGGGCTCCGGTTTTTCCATTCTAATCCTCAGAGCGCCAAAGGATGGTACAAGGCTATTTTTAGAGACACTTTTTAGACTATTTTTGACTCATTTATGCAGACATTCTGCTCCCTTATGAACATTATACTGTAAATTACAGATAGACATCAACAAAGACAGTAACACAATAAAATATCTGGGCAGAAATAATAAATGGGTTCAGTAGTAGTGTTCAGAAGGTATTTGGCAGTTTTACAGTAGTAGTGTGATAACAGAATTTGAGTGGCTCGTGATCTTTACCTCACTGTTTCACATTTGCATCTAGTCAGCAATATTCATTTGCATTAATGACCATTAAATAAAGTCTTTTCCATCTCATCCTTGCCCTCAGTGCCACATGTTCATGTGGAGGAACCGTAATGAGACAAATCCAAATTTCTGAGGGAGGTTCAGTTCCAGAATCATGACCATGTTCATTAAAAGATGCTTTATTCCTGCTGAAGATTTATTACAGCTGAAGCTCGGATAAGCATGTAGTCCACGCTGTGGTTGCAAGTGTCCCTGATGAGACAATCCTTCAGACATGGTTTGGGACCAATGAAAGCTAACTCTGAAGCCTAGCACATGCATATAAATTATATCTCATCAGTACAATTATAACAGGACAGCAGCTAAAACCTTCGTAAATTGAAAAAATGGACACAGATAAAACAGTAATCTTTCCAGCAACTTGTGCGTGTACGTAGACATGAAGCACACTCAAACTTGAGCCCTCAGTTTGCATAAAAATGGAGAGAGCTTCATTTTGCACAACTAATTTTTAAGCAGAAAGGGTGATCACTGCCTGTTAGGGTCAGATATTCCCTTTCCATGAAATCAATACTCAAGTTTTAGGCCTACAAAAGGGTCAGATGGGGCAAGAATCACGAGTCAACAACACATAGGCACACTAAAACTATCCCAGAGGATAAAAACTTAAGAAATTGGCATCTGTATATAAATTTCTCTATCTGGAACTTCTTGAAATTTCATCGACAGCCCCTTCACACACGCTAAAATGCTGCTTTATGCAAAGTTCAGCACATTTCTTGTTACAGCAGAACCAAGAATTCATTATTGAACAAAGGCCCGGGGACAACAGTTCATACTTCGATGCTAATTTCTATTTCCTATGTAGTATATTTTAAAACTGGCACAATTAACAAAAGCCTGTCCTTGGGGGGGGTTGTGTCGCAACTGACCCAGAAAGAGCAGGGCACCAAATAGCTACCACATAGCAACACAGGGAAATGTAATCCTCGAAATAACACGGAAATCTGTCAGAGTACGTTACGAGATATTAAACACGTGTAAAACAATGTAAGAAACGAACAACCAATGGCTGATTCGCTGGATGCAGTGGACCAGCGCAGCAGTGAGGCATCATGGGAGGCAGTATGTAAAGTCCTGGGAAAGTTAGCAGCTGTGTAGCCTCTATCTCAGCGTGGGGAGAGAGATCAGTAGAGTGTGTAAGAGTAGATGAGTTGTAGAGGAGACCTGCTGATCCAGGTGCTGAATGCCGCCTGGCACCCTGACAGCTCAAGGGAAAGAGAGGGTATAAAATCTTTGATCCATGCTCAGACCTTGTACACACACGCCACTTCAGCTTGCAGGAAAAACACGAGGCTACAAAGCACACACATGCGGCGTCGCGCCATATTGTTTCCACCGGATCCGTGCGGCATTATCATGCCAGCCGTTCACTGGTAATAGAGAAATTCCTGTTGGGCATTGTGTCAGGGTTTAGGGTGGGAAACCTTTCAACTGTCTTCTGTTGCTCCGATTTGAGTCACGACGACGGAGCGGATCAAAGCTCAAGAAAGTTAGACTCAGATCTTGGACACAGCAGACTCTTCGGTAATGAGCCAATTACAACACCGCTCCCCAGCACATTGTCTCCCGTCTCACGGTTCACATCAGTGGATAAAAAACAACAAAAGAGAAACAGCCACTGGCATCAGGCTAGCTTCCCCTCTGGCCCCATCTGCGCTGAATACGGCTGTGATTGTTGTTTTAATCTTGGAGCAATTTTAAAATGTCAGATTCATCTATTTCAAACTTTTACGGGACTGTAGTTCAGTTTGATTCCGACCGCATGTTATTCGATTCCCAATTTAATTTAAAGTGTAATTTATATTAACAATTCAGTCTTTCAGGGCTTGTCAGCTGATTGTAAAAACGCACCGCGACTTGTTCCTGAATTATCGGGGTTGCTACCCCGAGGCGCGTGGCTCGCTAACAACATCACAACTCTTGAGTGATGACACCGAGCCAAGGTCGCCGCTTTGCTCTGAAGTTTAATTGCAGACAAGAAAAGGTTTTCTGATTGGAATCCTTACACCATCTGTTTGGTATGCCCTTTATTTGGGGGAGGGGGGGGGCAAACGCTTATAGCTGATGGTAGCGGTTAACATCGGCTTTCGTCCAATCAATTGGTGAAAAAAGGGCCAACGGTGATTTGTCTGCGGCCGTTTTGCCTGTCAGAGATGTTTAACTTCCTTGCTCATAATGGCTCTTGTACTCTGGGTAAACAGCCATTACTACCCTGTTTGTTTGAAAGAAGTGTGGATCTGACCCGGCTTTTTCAATGACAAGTCATACCAGAGAGATGAGGGAAGAGAGGAAGGAAAAGAGAACGCAGCCGAACGGAGGAAGACCCAATTTATTTTAAATAATTGGCTCCACTTGAGTAAACACTCCTTGCTTGCCCAGTGGTCTTCTGAAACCAAGTCTATGCCAACAGCTCAAAAAAAAAAAAAAAAAAATCCTCATAAACCTGCACGTTTTCAGAATTCTAAAAATATGCCACTGAATAACAAACATGTTCAAAATTTAAATCTCTTTTATATTTTATATAACGGAGAAGATAAGATATTTGGTAATAATAAAATAATATTATTAACAAAAGAGCAATACTCCATGTTTATCTAGCCCAAAAACTGTCAACATGAAATAGAAAATGAAGATTAAATCTCTGCCATACGTGTGCATATGTATGTGTGTGTGTGTGTGTGTGTGTGTGAACCTATGTTTCTGCCTATCATGGCTTGTTTGGGTCTCATTTTGGTGTTTCCTTCTTATTTCCTATGACTTTTTCTTCCATCTTCACTCAGGAAGACAATGGTCATGACCTTTGAACTCACACTCTTTCCTGAGCATAATGCCAACACTCCATTAAGCTGAAACATTTATTCTCCTTCCCTTAAATCCGAACTCCTGTGAACCCATGTATGCAGAGGCTCATTTTAAAATATGTTTGTGTTTTTAAGTCTTTCACATGAGGTGTTGGGACCTTCACATGGGATCTGTGTGGGGTCTTGTGCCACCTTATTCTGCCTGACAAAAACAAACAAACAAAGGAAGCAAAGGAACGCTGATAAGCCCAGGACAGCACCGTCCAATGGGGAAAAAAATGTGCACCTGGTAAATCGACATGCTAGCAGAAGGGAAAGTCTGGCGCTTCCATGCAGCCTCTCCTAATGCATGTGGCCCGAGGGGGTTTCATGGCCCGTGCGTGGCCCCCAGAGCTGGACTGTCCTGTACAGGAAAGAGGAAGCTCCCTGAAATAATAAGCCTCAGCATTCGATAAGTGGGACATCCACGGGTCTCCTGACAGGCCTTGCGGGGCCGGAGCAGCAGGACGGTGGCCAGGAGATGCCTCGGATGGTGTCACAGACAGGTCATCCTGCTAAAGGTAGCAATTCGGAGTAAACAGGCCGGCCAGAGTGTGAATAATGGTTTTCATTTGATCTTAGTGAGTCTCTTATAATCAGAGTTCTCTCCACATCATTTTCCCCCCTTGCTTTGAGGAAATTCAGGGCTTTTTGAAATTATATAGGGGATTCTTTCCATTTATGATTTTGTTTTCAAAAGCTTTGATTAAGAACTGAAAGGCACCAAGTTCAAACAAAGACTGTTTGTCTTTAATCTGTTTATAACATATAGAACTGAAAATATTTTGGTTTGAAGTTATGGCCCTTTGCACATCAACCCATTGAAGAAATACGGAAGAAATGAAAGAAATTAAGAGAACGCACAGCAATTCGATTTAAATTGGTTTCAGCTTCCTGCTCATGCCGGCATGGAGAGTCACATTAAGGAACGCTGAAAGCAAGTGGATGTCTTCTATTATCTTTGCAGTGATCTGTAGAGGAAAGATCCAGATAAAGATAACGCAGGTCAGCTGGCTTGTTGATTTCTCGTCTATGTGTTTGATTTGTGATTGTCTCACCAGCCATAAATCTAACCCTCACAAACACGAATCCTCTAACAGCAGGTTCTGGTTCAGGCCTTTGTGACATTAGCATCTTCTCCCAGCATCTGTGTGGGTTATCTCCAGACACTCCAGTTTCTTTCCACAGTCCAAAAACATGAAAATCTGACTGGAGACTCTAAATCTAAATCTAAATCTAAGCGTGTTAGTTAAAGATGTGTGTGATGGTGATCCGTCCAGGGTTCTCACCCAGTGATTGCTGGGATTCATGGTAGCTAAGAGAAGATGGACAGATGACTAAATAAATCTTCTCTGTGCGTCTTAGATGGTTCCAGGATTTGAGACCACTGATGAGTTAGCAAAAATGACAATTGCGAACATGTGTTTAATGTTTGCGCATCAAATTCTGCGGGCATCATTCGGCACGGGGAAGTCCAAATAGTCACGTAATGCAACGATAATCAGATCACAACTTTGCATGGAAGGGCACTTAAGTCATCATGTGGGATTGGAGCCTCCATAACTACAAGGTACAGTAATGGCAAGAGCCACCAAAGACACGGTGAACTGTATCGTAAATCTATTTCTTTCTCTGTTTCTGACTTTTAAGGTCAGGCCTCACAGAAAGTTCACTGTTCCTCACAGTCACATAAATATTAGCCAAACCAGATGTGCGCTACATCACCACGGTCACACGCAGCTATAAATCTTGACTGCTTCCATCTTGTCAGTGATGTCAATCAAAGCTGTATCCTAAGTGGCGCCTTGATACAACCTTTTTACGTCCGCTCGGCAGGTTTTACTCCTCTCATTTGGTATGTAACTCAGGTTAACGGGCCCACTGCAGAGCTGGAAAAAGCTCTCTGAGACCGCTCTTCCTCAAGCACGCAAATGTCCAGAAAGTCAGTATTTTTCTTGGACAGAAACTCCCACGACTGTTCATTTTTTTCATCCCTTGTTAAGTTGGTTTTAAAAAAAAGAGAGCGAGAGAAGAACACCTCACAGATTCTACGGGGAGTGCAACTCATCAGAGCAGATGTTATTAAAACAGGTAAAAGTGTCAGCGAGGACATTTTGGCCCCACGTTTCCAGACCTTAAAGGGAAAAAAAATAAAAGAAGAATGCAGGGATGGAGATGTGCTCCTAGTTCACGCAGCGGGGTCCGATGGAACCTGTTTATAGCTGTTGGATTTATTCCATCCCTGTGGCTGTGTGCCGCCGCTGCCCTGTCTCTTTTTAGCACTTGGGCCGATCAATTGTGGTCGACCATTTTCGCTGCACACGCTCTTCAATTCCAGCCTCAATGTTTCATCTGACCGGGGACCTCGCAGGTTTCAATAAAATACAGGAAAGTCGCATGCGAAGATTTCAGACTACTAAATCAAGCTCGTGTAGGAAGCAGATGGAAAAAACGCCTGGCCGCCTGATTATCAAGTATCATATTAAAATGGTTTCATAAATGCTACCCTGGCATGAAATTATATATTTTCTTTAAAAAAATCCCAGAGATCCTTTTTTTCTACTTAGGTCTGATTTGTTATGTCAGTACGTTTGTCATAAGCCTCAAGTGTGGCTAAGGCATGATTGATGGTGTTTAGGCCCGCTGGGATGTAAAGCGCTGTAGTCCAATGATACCACCCCATTCCGGATCCTGAATGTTGACAGAGGCTCGGTGCCAGAGTTCTGTCGACACCTCGGGACGCGCTCGTCTCGCTCCTCAACAGGCCTCTGGGGCTGACATGCGCCATTTGTTTTGGTGAAATGGACCTCGGGGTGATGTCACGCTGTAGCCTCGTTAGATGAAATGAACCGCCCTCCTTTCACTGCTGTGGGTTGTCGTTTGTGAGGAGGATGAATTGAGCTCAGGAAAGTGCTGAAATTATAAAAACCAAGCGTACTTCACGTACGTGTAAACCTTCACTAAGGCATAAAGGGTTTTTGTAAACTTTGACATGAGTGAAATCACAGATGGCGCCCCCTAGTGGCTGACTGGTGTAAGAAATAAAAGGCTCCTCCTACTGTATTTCTGACAACTGACAGCAAATCTCACAAAGTTAATTTCTAATTAACGATTGAACTCTGATTGAATGTATAATTGAACAGATTGAACTCCATAAGTACCTCGGTAAGCTTAGTGTAGAAGTTTTAAGCACGGTTGCTTGAGTGTGTTTTATTACTGTTAACATCTGGAAGAAGATTTCCTGGTAACAGTAATTGAATGGTAAGACAGACTGGGTTGCCATGTTAGCAACATTTGGTGATGAACATGAGAAATCTGAAGGACACTGAGGCTCTGCTGGAGCACGATGAGCTCAGGTCACCTTTTCTTGCGTCGGTTTTTCATAACATGCACAAGCTACAGCTCAACCCTTCCTGAGACGCACCTCTCCCTTCTCCCTTGCGTTGTTGCGACGCCCCCCTCTCAAACCGGCAGTGATCTAATCAGACTAATGCTGACATTGGTGCACGACTGTGGGTTTCATTGCCAACATATGCATTGTGCGTCGGTTTCCTGCTGAAAACCACAACTCAACGCTTGCCGCGTCACTCTCAGGGGGAGAACGGGGGACATCTGCAGCCTGCAGCCATTGCTTTGAAACGGGAATAAAAAAGTTCTGCATTCCTCTGTGTGTGTGTGTGGGGTGGATGGGGTGGGGGTGGGGGGGTAGCAGCGATGGACAGGGTGGGAGAAGTGACTAACTAAACATCCTTAGGTAGACAGTATTCAAATACATTCAAGGGCCATCAAAGCGTATTTCCAGGATGTTGGAGAGGGCGATAGGAAAGAGCCAGACGCGGCTGAAATCCTCCCTGGCTGCACACACACAGAGCCTGACCTTAAAAGAGAGAGGCTCGCCTCTCAGAGATGAAAGGGTGGCGGAGCTGAAGCCAAATGAGTTTGCAGGTATTCTATGCCTCGCAGCCTGAAATGAGTCAGCGCAATGTTTGCAGCAGAGGAGAACGCAGTGTAGAGGGGAAGAGTTTGCCTCAAGTCATGTGTTTTAATTAAAACATCTCGGTGAGCACCCTGCGCTCGCCTCTAGTGTCAGACACAGAGTCTGGATTTCTCCTGTGTCCACCCTGACTGATCTGACAACAAAGGCACTGCACCCTCCAACACACACACACACACACATACACACATACACACACACACACACACACAGTTTAATTTCTAATTTCCGAGTTCCAAGAACATATCTACTGTTTTGGTATTTCCTAATAAAAGGGTAATATTACACTCCCCATCTGGAGCCGTTTGCTTCTCTGCTTCAGAGGTAAATGTGTCAGTTGTTGGTCCACCTCTGTGGTGTTTTAGGTCCAGTCACAGATGAAGGAAGGTTCCTCCACATACCTAGCATTTTCTTCCGTAATTAACGCACTGGTTGTTGAAGGTCACCTCATATGGCAGAGAGGAGAGGTCGCCACTTTCTTGGGAAAAAAAAAACCCGTGAATTTTAGACCACATGCACTCGTGTGTTTTTTCTGTGTGCATACTTCTAATTGGGCGTCTTCTCCTGGGAGAAGACCCTCTCAGCAGGGGAGCTGTATCCCTGTGACAAGGCTGTCTGCCAGTCTGCTAACCTCATGATGGTTTCCAGAAGTCTAGTCACCCTCTGGACAGCACGCCTCTCCGTTCTAGAATAATGGCCAATTATAAAGAGGTAGTTTGTGGAAAAGATGCAGCCAGGAACTACATCTGCCTTCAAACAGCCCTCAGATCCAAACATATGCTTCCAGAAGAGGAAAAAAAAAATTACCTTCAGAGACGAAGTGCATTCAAAAGAACCAAAAGTGCCTTCAAAGCATCATGTGACTGTTGAAAAATGCCTGAGCCATGACTAATATGAGAACCGGGTTGGTTATTTCTTACAGCAAAAATTGTTTACCAGAGCAGAATTGAGAAATACTTGATGAAAGCTTGTGGAGAGAAGTGACATATGGTGTGTATATAATTCAATAGACTCCATTTCTTTTATTATTATTGTTATTATTTTCATCTCCATCTGGGTTTAGTCCAGCGGTTTTAAATCAAATGTGGCATTTCCCCAAGAAACATAAAAATGTGGCTCTACACCCACAACGTGGAACTCCTTGCATCCGTAAACGACACATGGACAAAAAAAAATGCAACGTTTAGCCATATGATATTTATCTTGATACAAATATATTTAGTTGCCACCCAGAATGTTAACATAGAACCCAAAGCTCTCAAAGTAGTTACTGGAAGCACTACTACGTAATATACACACCACCACATCCACTACCAATAATAATAAATAATAATGACAATAATGATTTTGATTTTGATTAGTAGAGTTCAGCACAATATGTCTCCCATCTGCTGCTTCCACAGCATCACCCATAAAAAAAGTTTGAATTAATAGTATATCTGGCGTGTAATAAAAAATCTTTTTTCTTACTATGATCGAATAAAGACAGCCACTAAAGCCACAAGTGCTTGCCAGATGTTGTCCACTCCTTTGATATATTTACTGAATTTTGACATCTGATATAGGGTGGCATGGTGATGCTGTGGTCGCCTCCTAGCACAGTTCCTGGCTACTTTTGTTTCCTTCCATGAGCCCAAAAAGAAGTAAATTAGCTAGATTGGCTCTAAATTGCCCCAATGGTGTGTGCAACTGGAGACGTGGTGTCCAGTTGCTAACAATAAAGGCTTGAAATGAACATTTAAACAGCTTTTATCTCATGCAAGTGAATAACATATAATTAGAATTAGCAGTCACATGAGTGCACATCCTCACAGATTCAAACGCCTTCTTGACTTCACTTGATTAGCCTGTGTGCTAAGAAAATAACTGGACATGCTGCGTATCTGGTGTCAGATGGACACGGCGTTGTCACCACAGCTGCTTCCTCTTATCTCTAATACAGAGCAGGTGGTGACTCTGTCTGGCTGTCACAGAGTTACTTATCCGTCCTTATCCGAGAAAGAGTTTTTCCAAAGGTACTTTACCTTTAACATGTGTTTTAAGTTGCGTGTCCTTGTTGTTTATGTTTGTCTCCGCGATTTTGGGTCGGGCTGACCGTATCGAAACGCTACAGAATGGTATTGAGATATCGATCTAATTCCTCTTGGTTCTGTCATGTGAAGTCATCACATCCATCTGGATGCTTCGGTGAATCCCAAAATATTTCTCCATGTTTAAGATGGATCCTTTCCACCTAATAATTTCAGCAATTTCCAACTCCCCTTCCCTCCAGTCTGTGCTGCTACCCCCCAAACCTGAACGGATTTGGAGTCTGCTTTAATGTCCTGATTGGGTTCTGTTGTGATAGCAGATACATGTGGAGGACAGTGATTGATTGACTCCTCCGATTCCGCCACGAGAATCCAAACAGTCCCGTTTCCACCGGTGATGTCACAGCGCGGACGCCAGGTGCAGAGGCCACCGAGTGCATTGCTGAGGCCTGCCGTAACTCAGCGCACACACCGCAGCTCCGCAGCGCTGCTCGCTGTGCTCCTTTAGTTTTTGTTAACGACATTAAGCCGGATTCCACACGATCATGTGTTTTAAATTGAGACCGTTTGGATTTCAATGATCCAATTGTGCCTGCACCTTTCATTGAGGATTTCAGTTCCTCCAGATATGAAAATAATGGGCTGTCAAAGGTTCAGATTTTTTTTTGAAATGGAGGAACAGGACCTGGGGGCAAACTTAAACATCCATCTTAGCGTACATGTGTTGCTCCGGTGCTTTGATGATTTTCCACAGCTATTGCTGCGTCCCTACAGGAACTCTGAAAACAAAACATCAGCTAATGCGGACGGCATCCTGTTTTCCCTCCGTGGTGCCGAGATCCTGCTTCAAGGTTTCAGGTTGCTGTTTTGGATTTGCTACACAGAACCACATTCAGCCGGTTTTACACAGCCTACATTTGTTTTGTAACAAATTTCCAGGCAGCTCACCTTGGCCATGTTGATTGAGTCGCTGATGGCGTGAGAGATATTAAAAATGAGACATTCAGACAGATGTTGAAGGTGAGAAAATTCAAGTTTACTGAATGGAAGTGGCACTCTGAGGGATCAAGAGCATCACGCGCTGATTGAATGGTTGAAATCAACCATAACACACAAACCTGACATGAAACAGTCCTGTTGCGAGTTCAACGGATGCTAAAGTTAGCAGTTAAACGGGACCATCCACAGTTGATGCACAAAATGGAATAAAACCTCATGTTGGATTTATTTGTCGTAGTATGTGACAAACTGTTGCCCAAATGTCCAAAATGTGTGGCTGCTCTCAGCGCGGGCATCACGGCTAACTACTGTTGGAGGAATTGTTTACCTCTGCTACGTCACTGCTGTACGTCTGGACTCTGTAATGCTGCCGGCACTGAATCAAAGAAACAGCAGCTCTGGCCTGCGAGGCCGTCGCCACGTGTTAGACTCCGCTCCGCCACGGCTCCATCGATCAGAGCTCCGACCTTCTGAAGAGATAAACGATTTCAAATCTTGCCGAAGCCGTTGCGCTAAATCTCAGCTTTTAGTTTAACAAAGTGTGTTCTGGGGGAGAGGCACTTTAACCACTCTTGGTTCATGGCACAGTCAAACAGGGGGCCTTGGCCATCGTGTTCTCTGCAGCAACTTCACTATCCACTGTTTTCTCTGATTCTGACAAGTTCAGTCCCACTAACAGACCAGAGGAGTCCATTCGTGAAGCCCCCCCACCCCCACCTGGGCTCTGTCTCTTCTTGGTATGTACAATACAGATGGTTCAAATCTTTATGTCTTTGTTTTAAACATTTAAAATCCGGGTCTTTTTTGATCACACCGTACCGCTGGAGGAGGCCGTGAGGAACCAAGAATGATGAGCTGAGCTACAGCATTTGTGCAGCCTGACTGGTTCTGCTCCGTTTGGGTCTGGGCCGGCCGCCTTCACTCCTGAGGAGTTCCCACTTCATTTCCACCGCTCTTTTCTCTTCAGGTTGTAATCGCAAGTAAAACCGTTCAAAGCCCACGTCTGGTTCATTTCACTCCGATTTCCTTCGCTGTGTACATTCTCTGGCGGTTAGACAGTTTTGAAGAAGGATTTAGGAGTTTTTCACCAGAGTCAAAGAACAAACTACGTATAAAAAGTGGGATCAACTTTTGTCTATTGACACTGCGACATCAGATGGACGGACTAACTGCTCCCACATGTCGGGGGTGTGTGCTGGGGCTAGACACACATGTGGCTTCACAAATGACAGCGTTGGGGAGCGTTTCTGTAATGGAAACAGATGTAGCTTCCCTCTGATGGTCAGGTGTGGAGCAATGCTCCTCTATTTAGAGATGTTTTACACCGACGGAGCCCTGCTTCTGAAGGACACCTCATCGTTGCGGTGTCCCCGGGATTTGTTTGGCGCTTGCCATCTGTTATTACAAATTGAGACCTCTGAGAAGACACAGGCCTCGGACGCTGGGGAAATTTGACCCTTTTTTCTCTTTTCTGCCGAAAAAAGAGAAAAAAAAAAGTTTCATCATCACTGAATTTATTATGGCATCTGTCACACTGGGTCTGGCTGCAGACGGCGGTTTGTAAATTACGCTGCCTGTTTCTCGTCTCCTTTAACTTTCCACAAAAGCCGAGTGCAGCAGCAAACTGTGAACCTCAGTGAGGCTGAAGAGGTTTTATTTGTAGGAGAAGAAACCAGCTAATTGTAAATAACATCATTTCAGTCCAGACTCTCAGGGCCTGTCATCGCTTTTTACGTAAACCGTCGCGGCGAGGGCCGGCCTGTGTGATCGCACGTCTCCACGTGCATCAGCCACACTCGTGGGTGGTTTGGTCGGACCTGTGGATCATCGCTGTCTCGGCTGTTTTCATCTGTTTGATTTGGAAATCAGACAGAGACTGACCTCATTGCCTCCCACTCCTTCAGGGTTGCCAGGGTCAGGGTTGCCAGGTCCTACGCCAACAAATGTTCACTTTGCTGCGATCTAGGTATCTTTGTTCATTAAAACATCACAAAATACCAAAGGGAGATACTGTCTGAGTAGGGCCATATAAGGTTTACCAGGTACTTCCAAGACATTTAGAAAAAATCCTATATAAAAATTGTTATTGCTTAAATGAGTCATTGCAGTGCTTGAAACAGCTTTACAGACTAAAAGCAGATCATTTTCTTGTTTTATTTTGTTTTTATAGTGCACCTGTGCCAATTATTGTCGCCTGCTACTTATACATGCCACAGTGGGTCCACACAAATTTAGCTATGGTTCCAGACTTTTCCAAATAGTCCCCGGTGAGCTCCCACCTGGCTGAAGCGACGGGGCGAAAAAAAGCAGGAGGCTGAAAATGCCCCCCAGACCGGGTCGCCGGTGGTGGCTCGTTGTAGTGAGCCAAAGGTTCATTCAAAAAATTAAATAATCCACTCATAAAATTGTTATGACCTTTTTTAATGACTTTTTTCCATCCCACCACCCTCATCTGGTGCGCTGCACAATGGCAGCCTTATATACCCTGACTGATGCCTCCGAAGGGTAAAATGTCTTCAGCAATGTTGATCCGCAACTAGCAAAATCCAGGTAAAATAATACACAATGACAGTGAATTTCAAATTGACTTATTACATGCTATTTCTGGCAGGTAGGTAATCCAAATCCAGCTGTTATTGTGGGATGTATCTGAAGCAACCGCTGAAACTGAGTTTATCCTCCTCTGGACAGTATAAACGTATCTTTTCAAGCCCTCCTCAATGGAACATGACCATCGTGGGAGAATCGTGGCGATATCTACGGTCGGGGCTCTAAAGCGGTGGTCTTACGCCACACTTTAGACAGTTTCAAGTGCGGCCGATGTCACCGACCAAAGATCACCTGCGATAACATTCTGATGGTGTCAGAAATGTGGGATGATCATCTCACAATGTGACGGCTGCTACAACCTACTTTACATCTATTGACCAACCAAAACAAATGTAACCATCTAACAGATGTGAATGAATCCATACCTCGTCGCAGTGCGTCAGGAAAAAAGCTTCTAAGATTGCACAGTATATACCGGCCATCGAGCTAAAGCTTCATCATAAAATCAGAATCTGGCCCTTCCAGGCTACCATACCCACAAGTGCTTGACACACTAAATATAAGTGTAACTTACCAGAGCGCTGGTTTGAAAAAAATGAGTTAAATGTCAGCTATAAAAACATAATAAAAGGGCCAAGTGTCATCCTTAAGAATCAAAGTACAGGCTGTGTTTCCTCATGGATGTTGGGGAATCACAGTACAAATGTGGAGATCCAGAACATACTTTGGGGCCTATTAGTGGCTCAGCTGAGGTATCTGATGTCTCCTCCGTTTAGAAGGATCTGTGTGCGGTTTTTCACACATACTTAGAGAAAACACAACCGAAACCTTTTAAAAACCCAGGTGGACTCCTTCTAAAATACAATTTCTACAGACAACATGCAGGTCATTTATACTTAAACTAAAGTTGAATTAGATAACCTCTGAGATGAGCATGAAGAAACACAAAATCCCGAGTTTTATTGAGCGGCAGGGGCGGGGACATAGTTGGTTTTTGGAAGCTGGACAGGAAATGTATGTCTGAGAAAATGAGAGATGATTTGGATTAGTTCTGACAGGTAATGATCGCGTGGGTAATGGCAGCCATGTTTGAAGGAACGTGTTGACCCCATTTAAACATCATAGAGTACAATCTAAAGCCCATACTGTGTCGGGTGGGACTGCTGCACAGGGTTTTTAACAAACTTCAAGGGAAATGCAGGAAATGTATCTTTATATTAAGGTCACCTCAGTGTTCTGCTTTGTTATCACAGAGCTCTGGAAACCAGTTTCCACTGTTTGTTCTTTGACTTTAGTGTCACGGTGGACTTATAACCAGAAGCTCATAAAACTAGCATAAAGAATTGGTTTTGTGTCTTGGTTCTAAGGGGCCTGTTTGAGGTTCGACGCAATCAATATTCCCTCTGACACCCTGACCCGTTCCAGACCACTCCCACAGGCACCACAGCCTCCAACTCTCACACCAGTGACAACACATTCCTTCTGTGTGTGATCTTCATGCAGTGTTAATATTTAGAGTGCTGGACTGGTTGCCTAGCTGTTCAGAATAACAAATAACAGAATAATAACCCTCATTTCAGACCCTGTGCAGTGACATTAGTGCACTTCAGTATCTGCCGAATGTAACCGCTAACATGGGCTAACAACGTGGTCTGTACGGCTATAGAAAATCTTTATAGGTTATCTTGCGCATTTGGAAATGGTATGTTAGCACGATAGCATCAACTAAAACAAATCATAATAATGTTTAATGCATCAAGACACTGAAATTTAGCATCTTAACCATGGTGCCAATGTTTTATTAAGGCACGCAAGGCCTGAAACTTTGAAACGAACCAATGTTGAGCCAAAATGGCCCCTGGTTACATTCTGACAGAGATCAGAGCCCTTTTGCTATGGTGCAAAAATGTTAGCTTGGAAGGCTAATGGAGCCTGCATTTGGACACGGCACTCTGAAGAGGCAAGGATTTGGTTTAGGTTCAGTTTGCCCATTGCAAAATCAATCGTTATTACAGTGTTATTATGTATGTGGAAGCTTATAGGTTTAACTTGTAAGATTTTACAGCAGGTCAGATCTGTGTGTGTGATTGAGACACGTCTGAAACCCAAACACCAACTTGTCAGTTATAGAAACCCCGCTGGGACGTGAGAGCATGTCTGTTTTCCTTGATGATTATCATCCCGCAGTTCCACATTTGGAATAATATTTTGAAATAAAGCTTTCAGGAAATTGCTTACAGGCAACTATCGGCCGGCCCTGCTGGGGATTTCGATTTATAGAAGCTATTTATCAGGGCTCTGATCTCACCTCAAAAACCTCAGTGTCTAACAAAGACACACAGAGAAATCTGCAAAGGTACGCGCTTAGCTTAGCACAGACGAACGGCACATAAACACTGCCTGTGTTAATGCCGCGCACGCTCCCGCGGGACGCAGCCACATTTCATGCACCTGAGCAATGTTTCTCTCCAAGAAAGCCATTATTATGACTATGAGAACACGACTCTACATTCTTTCTGGCTGACTGTTTCCACGCGGACCGAAAGATGCATGAAAATCACCGACATTAAAGGCATTAAGCTATATTTGCCGCAAAACCCCTTTTACAAATGCAGTCCAGAGGAGTGCAGGAGACACAGATCAGAAGTTTCCACATCTGTCTGTTCACACGTGGAGCGAATGGCAGGAGAATGTCAGCCTCAGATGTGTTCGCAGATGTTGGAGAGAGGCCAGATCGGACAGCCATTCATATGTAGCTTTAGCCTTTGCAGTCAGAAGCTCTCGGATTGCTTCGGCTTTGCTGGAAAAGATCTGGTTTCTCTGCGTAGACATCACGTCCCGCTCATATTTTTTCCTCTTCTTTTTCTTTTCCTTTGACCAAAGGTTCCGCTGTCGTCACTGATTTACTTTGAGTCATCCGTGGATCGCGTAATAAAGGCTAATGTCACCTCGGTGGGAGCTCGAGTTCTCAACGCATAAATGTGCGCCGGTCATTAGAAACAAAAAGATGACGTTAAGGGGCATAATGTTTAATCACGCATGGATCCGTTCATGACATCTTTCCCTCAACTGCAAAATGGAACGACTGGCAAATCAAATGTGGCGCCTCGTTTTTCCACGACAGGAAAGGTGTACGTTAATTAAGGTGTATTTATTTAGCTGGAAGTCTTTATTATCCCACAGAACACACTCCGCTCCAAACTGCCGTTTTCATTCCAAACCTGATGTTTTTCTTCCTTTTGTTTTTCCTAAAAAAAGGAAACTTGAACAGAATCAGAACACCGTCTTTAATGTCTGCAGACACTATCGGCTAACACTGATACGTCCCTAACAGGGAGGATAGGAGACCAAAAAAGTGAGATTTGTTTGTCTCTGTGTTCTGAAGAGGCCTGCCAATGAAAATAATACTGGGGGAAATAGATCGAAGGGATGTGCTCGCTACAGCCGAGGAAGGGTGGAGTTTGACAGAAATTGTGGACGTAAATCAGACTTGAGTCCAAACTAAAGTTTGAGACTTTGTGCATGTTGGCGCGTTAGCTCAACTGAAACTGAAGTTCGAAAAGTGGAGCTAATGCACCCATAAATGTGATCACAATTGATTCTACGTCCGCATGTATACTGACCAGTTGGACTGGAATGGGATGAGATGATCTGGGCATGTGCAGTAGAGCCGTGAACATATGCCGTATAGATCGTAAAGAGTGATCAGACACATCTGTGCCAACCTTTACGCTAAAGAGGAAGAGGCTTGAGGAAACATCTGGAATCATTTACAGAGGATTCTACCTTGTTTGTGCAACCAAGAGGAGGCTGGGAGAGGACAGCTGGTGTCTCTGGTCAGGGGAGAATCTCGCCAGAAAACGTTACATGACAGAGAGCGAAAAGGGACAATATGGAATAAGTGGAAGGCTGAGAGGCAAGCACATGTCTTTTCTCACTAAAATGGCCTTAAAAGAGAATTTCCTCAATTGAAATAATGGAACTTAATCACCGACGGCACACCCATGTTCACTTTCACTTAGCCTTGAACTCTCAACTCACATCCTTCCCTGGGTAATATCTTTCGGGCCGTATCCTTTTGTGGCGCTGCATCGCTGGAAATGGAGCTGCCCGTTTTATGTATCCGAGGAATCTGCTTATCTGATGTCGGCTTCCTGAAATCCTGCCAGCAAACAGGCCCGAAGTTCGCTCGCTCCCTCTGAAAATCACCCCGGGGTCTCGTGGGTAAGTGAGAGAGGAAGCCGACAGGGAAGAGAGAAGATGTGAAGAGAGGAAGAGAAAGTAAGCAATACGGACGGGAGACGGGATGAAGTTAATAGTCAGCCGGCGCTGAACTAAAAACAAAACATCACGTTGTGTTCGGGTCGGCGTTTGCCTTTCCCGAGATGAGTCTGAGCCCCGAGACAGCAAACAAAAGATATCATTAAAAAAAAGGAAAAACATCCTGTATCTCCTTTCTTTCCTTGGCTGCTTCTCTCTGCGCTCAGCCCTGAGTCCCAGTCTCCTAACCCCGACGACGTGCTACTTCAACTGTGTTTAATGTTATTAAAGTTCCAGCCACAGCCTCCCTTCCAAAGAAAATAAAACAACAATACTTCCCAGGCCTGAAGAACCCTCACAGCTGGACTACAAGTAACCCAAAACTTGGGTTCTGTCGCTGCTCTCTGGTATGCTCTCATCAGAGATCAGAGTTAGCTACCTTCTTATTGGATACCGGATACATGCTAATGTGAAATTGGACTTTACAGAAGTCAGACACTGTAACCACAGTTATATGTACTATTTTTTAGCCTTGTGGATTTTAGGGTCTTATTTCTACATTTATGGTGTAACCTCAGAATTATCCACAAAGAAAAAATTGAAGAGACATATTGGCCTTAGCTTCCTTTAGCAGGTCTACTGTAGCATTCTAGTGCTGTGCTCTCAGTAGGTCCCTCCACATTCGAAGTGTGCTGAACTGCAAATTGCTAAATATAACTACCGGTACAAAGAAGAATCATCCCGACCTGAACAAAACCTTTCTATGTTGTTGCTAACAGCAGCTATAGCTTCTCTAACACTTGCGGGCGATTGGGTTAATTTAATTTAATTCATGCAATGTGCATTCATGCAGCTGAGTCAAATCAAATTTTACAGCCTGGACCTTAACTTGCTGCTGACGTAGCTGAAAACGACGACTGAATATGCAACTTTTTGCTGTGCAGTCATGTTAAAAAGCATCAATCCTTGTCAGAGGCAAATGTCAGTGGCTCATCAGTGGACTAAGCTGAACCAGAAGACCCATCAAGTGCAATTAAAGAACCTCAACATCCCATAAATCAGCACATTAAGGAGCATGTCTGATTTGGGAAACCCTTGGCACGTCTTCCCCGTTCACATGCAATTTACTTCCAAAAAAACGGTCTTTATTCCGACTACCCAGAGATGGTCAATGGGGAATATTTAAGTAAAACTGAAAAGTCTCTGCTCTGTACATACAGCAAAAAGCTCCATTTCCCAAACACAAACGATGACGAAGCAAATGCGCGAGTGGGTGGCTTGTTTTCCGTCTGTGTCACCGCGTCTCCAGGAACACCCCAACGCCCCGCGGAGACCTAATTACAGATGGCCGTGCAGCCACCAGCAGGCGGCCATTAGTGCTTGAGAGCACCCCAGCACGAGGGCCGCTGTCCTGCACAGAGCAGAGCTGCTAAGCAGCTCTCTGATGCCCTGTTCACGCCGTTACACACACTTTAACATACAACACGCATGCAGTCTGTTGTAGCTCAACATAAGCAGGCAGACAGTCCCCGGCACTCTGCCGGCAAAGGTCCAAGAGAGAAACCAAATCGCTGGAATGGTGGGAGAGCGCTGAATGGCCGGTTGATTTCAGCATGTGTGTTCATTTCCTGACCATCAATCCCACAGTCCACTTGGCTCAGGGTGTACCGGTGATGCTAACCATGCGATTGGAGGAAACCCAGCATCCTGACAATTACCATCCGAGAGGGAATTACAAAGAAAAGCCAATGATTAGCTGTTATGCTCTTTCTAATTCCACAAACAGATTGAGAATTGTTGCTTCCAGCCAGCGGTTCAAACATGCATTTAGTCTTTTGTGTTTTTTAATAAAAAGTTGTGCAAATTAAACGCCTAGAAGGCTGGCAACTTCAAACGGCATAAATCAATTAGGACAAATCAGAAACTGCTTATTTCCTTTGAAAAAAACCGAAGCGGACTTGGTTTACAAATTGAATTAATCCCTGTTAATAATTGTCTGCTTTTGTTTCTGCTTGATGTTCTGCTCAGCTCCAATCATCCTCATACATGGCACATGCAGATAAACAGTCCTCCAAAAAGAAAAGGGCTTTTTGTTTTAGGTCCCCTGTGCATCGTCCCGTTTATCCGCCCAATTTCATTATCAGGACATTCATATATAACTGTAATTCAACCTTTTTCTGTTAAAAAAGGAAAGGAGAGAGCACAATAGCAAGGCCATTTAATGCTGCAGCGACGGGAACATCAGGGAACAAAGTTACTGTCCGTATGAAAATAACAATGAAAATGCTTTTTTGTGTGTGTGTGAATAAATGGAACAACAAGGACAAAGTGACAAATGGAGTTAGAGTTAACAAGCAAAGCCAGGTTTTTGCATGAATGTAGTGAATTAAAATGAGTCCCAAAAGTAGTTATTACTATTATTTGTTTTTATTTTATACTGTCTTTTACAAGATATTTTTTACCTTCATTGTTAAGAATTTGGTCAGTTTTCCCTATCACTTACTGGGCGTCCTGGGGATGGCAGTGACGATGCGCGTTCCTATAAACCAGATGGTGCCATCCCAACAGAGCGTTTCATGATACTGTCCAGCACCGTTGGTCCTTATAATCACTCCAAACAACCAGCGACCTTCACTATTCAGTTCAGCATTAATTTTAAGGACTATAAACTATATTCAGCGTGAACACTAAAGAACAAAGGAATAATAATTACTCCAAGAGGAAGACAGATGTTAATACTACTCATGCCCAAGAAATAGATCCTCTTCTCTGACTTTGTTCATAATCCTGCTTAAATTGTCAAGCTTAAACGTCAACAAAAGGAGAATATGAAGTGGGAAAGTAGAAGAACCCCAACAAGACACAAAGAGGTTTTATTTTTGGTCTGTGTGTCCAATATTGTAGTTTGTTCACTTTCGCTTTGCTTCCGACAAATGTTTGACATTTCTAGTTTGGTGAAACTTCCAACACTTAATCAGGGAACTCTTTGTTGACACGTGGAGTTAAAAATCAGCCTCGAGTCTCCGTGCAAATGTGAGGTGAGAGAAGCCAAATGACACCATCTCCAGCTTTGAGACCAGAATAAACCCTGGACAGGTCACCAGTCCATCCCAGAACACACAAACAGACCCAGGGGAAAGTCTCCGTATTTGGCACGTTTCAGCGCCACAGACCTCCGCGCTCTACTTTGAGGTAAAACAAAAGGCGGGCGTGGTTCCCTTTACCCACGAGGCAAAAAATCTGTAATTGTCGACACTCGCTGGAAACACACCATTAGTGAGCAAAGCCTTGTTGTTGGTGTTTGTGGTGAATTAAGCTCAACTCTCTTAACTGTTAATCTGCCCTGCTTATCTCACCCCTTTGATCAGCCTGGAGAACATATCTTACAGTCTGGACTGGGGTTCCCTTTCAACTTTAAAGGGCTTAACATGTCACTGTTTGGCTCGTTTTCTCTCGGCCTCGTTACAGAAGTGTTTGCACAGTTGCATCTCTTCAGGAACAAATGACAGTTAAGTTTACTAAAGCAAAGCAGAGCAAATAAATAAGTGAATAACATTAAGCCATCATCCTGTAGCCTAGTTAATAAACTGCAAGGTTACATGGAAAAAATGTTCTTCACTGCTTTATATCATCTAACCTCAGTCCTACTTTGTCATCTTTGCCTAAATAAACTGCTTTTCAAGTGGATGAAGGAGCATATTTATTTATTTTTCCTTCTATCCATGTATTAAAAAGCAACTCGATCCTTATCTGTAATTAGCATAACTCCTGGGACAGGAGTAAAGGCTGTGTTTATACTTTGGATTTAAGTGCTTACTAAGGGAAAATCTGTGTAGACAGGTAGCATATTTATCTGTAGCTGTTCAAACACTGGCTGCTTCTCAGATTTACTCCAGGTTACACCAGTCGCTCTCAAGAAGGGTGAAGCAGGTTTTTCTTTTTTTAAAGGTTTGATCTTACATGTACAATTTATTTAAAATGCGTCATTTATGCTTACTGCCCTGTTTAACCAGCATCTGGAGCTTACCTGGACCAGTTAACTGCATTTTTACAAGTTCTACCACAGCAATTTATGAAGTGAAATTAAAAGAAATACAGGAAAAACCAATATTCAGAGTCAGTTAAATAGGTACTGTCTGCTTCTGCTCACAAACTTTACTAGCGGCTAGCTAAAATACCACAAGCATGTGCAGTTTCATGAAGGTGAAAGCAAATGTAATTATTCTGTAGGCTATAGGCTATAGGTGCACACAGGATGTCACAGGATATAAATCTGGTCAATTCTTCTTTCAAATTTTAATCTCAGTAAAGTCAAGAGGACTTAGATTAATCATTACTGATGAGCCACAAGGAGGAAAAAAAAGTCCACACAGGTAATGAGGCATGATATCATGGCACAATCTTATTGTATTCACTCAGTCGCCACACAGGTTAAGTGTGTTAATTACATCGGGGAAAAATGAAAATGAAAATAGTTTGCTCTTTACATCCGTGAGCTTTAAATCTAAAGGCAAAGGGAAGATGTTTAAAGTGCAGGAGCAGTTGGTGTAGGATTCTCCCCTGGTATTTTTAACCATCTTCGACAGCTAATTTTCTCATGCCGTTGTTCCCATAATAAGGTTAAAATTGACTGGATTTATTACATAGCAGGATCAATGTCTTATTACATATTAAAAATTTTTACTCAAGAAAATTAACTCTACAATTTGTACTTTTTGTAGCTCGCAGGTACGTTTAGGGCATCAATCACTGTTGCCAGGTTTTACTGGGCAGCTCTCAGATGTCCCAAGGTCGGAACTCAGATCTTTTCCTTTAACTATCAGCCATATCTTTTTTCTGGCTGGTATAATTTCAGTAACCTGTTATCTCGCCATAATGGACCAAGCAGATGGAAAAAAAATGCATCATCTTCAAACTTCAGGAGGTTGTGGTGTCATTTTATTAGACAGCATACCAGAAATTGGATGAAATCTTTAATATTTGCTCCTGCTTCACCATGCAGATACGAGACTGGGATGGCAAGAGGTTGTAAAGCGGTTCAAAGGACATCCAGCATTTTGGTTTTTTTGGTGAACTCTGGAACAAATTGTGCTCAAGTCATTTTCCACACAAGACGCTGAGTTGTCAAGACTGCCCGCATTGGCAACTTCCTGTGCTACCAGCCAGACAACTGCACTAACAGTAGAGTCCTGGTGTTCCAGTCCTGGTTTCTATGTGCCCTGGTAGTTACAACTATGGCTTCCAGATGCTTTCTCCAGTTGCGTTTTTGGGTAAAACTGAAGGGTGGCCTGTGGCAGATAAGCCTGATTTTCATAGCTTTTTGTAATTGCTTTTTAAAAAAATTGTAATTCTTTAAATTTCCAAGAAATGTCCAAGAACATTCAGCCCACATTTATTCCAATAGATCAATCATCATGATGTGGAAAATCTGCAAAGATTCATTCTTTGCAATCACTTATTCGGGCTATAATGTAAAATACTGTAAAGAGAAAACAACCGGAACAGATTATGGTGATTTGTGTTTATCAGTATTTCCTATTGCTCCATACCAAGTATTTATTTGGAGATTTCTTCCACTCATTTCTCTCAGATATTTTTCCAGACCTCCATATGGTGCTTCTTTGTCTGCGTGGATGCAGAGAGCAGGCGGGTGTGTGTTTATTCATTTATTTTGGGGAATGGGCTGGAAAATAGCGTTTGTGATAATTTAACCAGTTCAAAGTGGATCAATCTGAGGCGAGAAATCGCCAAGAAATGGCATTAAATTGTCTCATTGAGCATGATCCCTATCCTTTGAGGGGAAGAGGCTCTGGCCCGTGTTGCGCACAGTCACGAGAAATTCTGAGCCACAGGCTGCATTTGTGGGAATTCACCAGACGGACTTTGAACGCAAACGAAGTGACTTTGATGAAATGAGCCAATTCCGCTGGCCGCCTGTGCACCGACTTCAAATGATATTTAATTGCTGGAAGTGTGAGGAAGGTTGAGTTATTTATTACCGCACCACAGTTCTTCCTCTCTGCATTCTTGTGCAGTCAGCTTGAAGGACTGCCCGGAACCAGGCCAGAGACTCGCTGCTGTCAAGAAGCTACATTTTTGAGAACTAGCCCAAAAGAAGACAGCCCGAGTGACTGTGTAATTTAGGTTTACTTTCTTTACCTCCCAGAAACACCTCGAATGTCACCCTCTTATGATAATACCCTGAGGAAGAATACCTTTGTCCCCAGCAAAATTTTAAAGAGGTGGGTGCTGTATTTGAAATGCACAGGAGTAAAACCCACGCCGGAGTTTCCTTGGAGAGAGACGGGCGGCACACATTAGTCCGTGCCATCAGGAAGACCCAGCTGTCCTGATGCTACAAAGATGCCCCGCTCTCTGTTTCTCATCTCGGCCAAATTTCCTCCCTGTCTCTCACTCCCAGCCAATTCCTCCTGCTAAACTCTTTTATTTTCTCTACTACTGCCTTAATTTCCTTTCTCTAATTTTCCTTTTTCTTCATCTCCTTCCAGACTCCCACTTTTCTGTGAAACCAAGTCTTCACTCTGCTCTTTCCTCATCTTTTAGGTGTGCTTTATTATTGGTGACACGCTAATTAGCAGTGAAAACAAGTTTACCTGAATCTGCAGTCAGATGTGAAGGTTAATTCCATATTCAGGGAACATCCACTTTGAGGAAGTGGATGTTCCGGAACTGTGTGCACAGCAGGATATTATCAGCTGTGCAGGTCATGCCAATGATCCCAGGGTATTTGATGGCGGGATTGTGCGGAGTGATATCATCACTACTCACAAATAAAGTTTCTTCTATGTTTACCATTTCAGAGTAATCCAAGATTTTTCTTTTTGTACACACAGAAATGCAAATATTAATGTTGCACCATTAATGGCGGACACTCTTCTGAAGACAATGGAGCGATTTCACTCTAAAATCATTAATATTTTATTCTTGTAGGTCACATCTTGCTTTTCGGGTTTTCCTAGCACATCCTACCAGGAGGGGCTCCCAGGGAAGACCCAAGACACGCTGGCTCATTTCTCCCATATGGCCTGGGGCACTTCTGAATGTCCCCCTAAGAGCTAGAGGAAAAGGCCGGGCGAGGGAATCTAGACTACTTACTGCCCTTGTGACCCGACTCTATGTCTGTACGGTGATACCCAGTGGACATTTGTATAGGACACAATGTCAGAGTGGCTCACTGTTGCGATGAAAAAAAGTGGCCTGAGACTTTTGATTAATGTGGAACTTAATCAGTGGAACAACAGGATTTTCTGGCTTTAGCTGCTGAACTGAAAGAGCAGTTGAAAATTAAAAGGATGTTAATTTACATCCCTGTATGGATTTATAACTGTGCATGTAGAGGCACAGTTACCCTAAAACTGTGAAAAAAAGAAAAGAAACAGAAACCTATTTGTATTTAGGTGCTCCATGCAGGATTTATACCTGATGAGAGTTACAGTTTTGGGCCAGCGTCATCAGTCTTCCGCTGCCCTTGGTGGGGAGCACTCACGGTACTGTCAGCAGCTAGCAGGAGTATAAACTCAGTAGCATGAAATAAAAATTTATCATGTTAATTCAAGGACCTGGCAACGTCCGGGCTGCTGAAATGTCCCGGTTTTCAACCGGTGCTGTATATTCCAAACACTGCGCTGCTTGACTACACAGGGACTGACCACACATGGTTCTTTTGTTTGGCACCGGTCTTTGTGCTGAGCTTGTGCTCCGGGATGCACAATACCTAATCGATCTGAGGATGGTTTGAAAGCTCCTGATGAAAAACTAAATGTCTTTCCTGGAAAATCCAAAGTTGTGTGACAGAGCATCAATTTATGCTCCTCTGTTCAAAGGAATGGGTCAGAGAACTGAATTCTTCATGTATTACTCTCCTCCAGTCGGAGTCATATAATTGTCCACAGCTTAGTTTAGTTCTATTGGAATTTCCCTTACACTGTATTTCAGATTACTGTTTTATTATTGTTTATGTTTGATATCCATTTCATGTATGTTGTCATTTTAGCCTCATGCCTTGTTGACTTGTCCAGATTAAGGGTTATCCAATCACCCAACGGGCTGATCGGCTACGTAAGTGGAAAAGCATGCTCCAAAAGGTTCGTGGTGAACGTTCCTGCAGTGAAAGTACAACTTAAAAGTACTGTTAAAATGTACTCACTCCCAACTTGTCAAATAATGACACATGTGGCACACCACATGTCACACATCTGCTGGGAGGGGAACCTGGCTACTTTATATGGTTCGATCCGGAGTGTTGACGATTAGAGCCTCAGAAATTCTCCACCCGGCGTGACTTGAGAATAGTGATGCATTGATGTTTGAAATCCTCCTCACACACATCATCACTGCAGACGGAGGCATTAGAGCTGCCTCATGTGAGCTACTTAGGTGCCGCCTAACCAGTGTGACCAGTAACAGGAAAGTTGGACATCAGTGAATGACCAGCCTGCTCTAGCCATTATTAACATAGTAATAATTAGGGGTTGAGGGGTCAAACCACATGGAAAAAAGGAGAGTTGTAATGCCATTAGAGTCCAGTAGAGGGTTTATTAAGTGTTATTTTACTTTTAAAGAGTCCAGGATGGCTTTAAAGTAAACCATGCACTTTATAAAGTTTGGAATTTTGGAAATACAAGGCATGGCAGGTGACAGACTGATGTGTTTATTCCCCAGCAGTCCCAATCTTATCTTTGATGGTTTGGATAACACGTAAACACAATGAAAGCTGTGGCAAAAGCATCAGGCAGCAATTCCACTAGAGATGCTGTGACTAGATGTAGATGTGACTGGCAGCATTTTAATGAAGGCTTTCAAGTTCCAACTGTGGGGAGGTCGCAGTGCCATTCCAACAGGTCTGGCACAGCAACTGTAGCCTGTGGGACACACTGGATGATAATGTATGCTAATGACTGTTGCCCATGCTGACAAAGGGGTCTTTATTACCAGCAAGCCACATTCAAGATGCTGTATTTTCTTGTTTTGCCCACAGTACGGCACTCTTCCAACTGCAACGCCAGCCCCTTTTCTCATCAGCTCTGCTCTGAGCTCAGACATCCAGTAAAAGATTCCTTTCTTTATTTAAGACTTCCTACCCTGACACTTTATCCACACACACCCACCTGTGGAGGAACGGTGCTGCTGGGGGTTGAGGAGCACTTCCTTGGAGATCACAATGCAGCTTGACTGAAGTTCTCCGTCGGGTTGTCGGTGTCCCCAGTCAGCATTGAGACTGACATCAGCACTGCCATCTCATTACTCTCCAAGGGCTGTGGGAGGTCAGCGTTATCAAGTGGAGTGGTGCTATAAAATAAATTGAATGCTACGCCGAGGCAAATGTTGAAGGTGATGGACAGAGGAGAGTCCCCGCTGAGAACTGCAGCTCTTCCCTGAAACCTCCAAGCGAATCGGAATGAGAATTCAGGGCCAAACAGCTGGATTACCGGCTGGAGCTGCAATCGGAATTAAACATGAGAGACCCGACCAGAGTGGCGCGTTGCTCATCCGTCACTTTCTGCAGGTTGGAGACACTACCTGTGCACGTCCAGTGCGCCTGTCAGAAATTGGAATGGACACACCTGAATGCACAGAGGTTGTCTCAGAATTGCAGATGAGGCCACACATGGGGGGACTCGATATAATGCGGACAACCACAGGATAAAGCACAGAGTGGAG
The DNA here is from genome assembly GCF_901000725.2 of Takifugu rubripes. Taxonomy (NCBI): domain Eukaryota; kingdom Metazoa; phylum Chordata; class Actinopteri; order Tetraodontiformes; family Tetraodontidae; genus Takifugu; species Takifugu rubripes. Next base: position 11,199,422 of record NC_042304.1, read on the forward strand.
CTTCTTAAGCAGGATTTTTTCCGAAGATACATTGAAATCGAACAGCAAATATTAGGACTCACCAAAGGGTTTTTGGCCATTATACTCGCCATTTATGTCATTGCTTTTGATTTGAAAATGAGACCAAATTATGAACGTTACAACATAAGTGCCCTTGTCAATTGCTTCGCTATTGCAAAGGAATCGAGACTCGTTTTTGAAGAAACGCATCTGATGTCTTTGCAATTTGCAAACGGCTGACCTATTGGTCATTGGACAGCAACCGTATAATCCTAAAACATGTCAGTAATTTTGAAGGAAATAAAGCAAAATTTTACACTTGTTTTTAAGTGTGGACCCTTTTAAATCATCTATGCACCCGCAAGCTTCAATTATAGCATCAAAAGCTGTGTTTAAACACTAAAACCATTATCTTGATCGCTTATTATTTGCCCAGAAATGCCAAAACAGCGATCTACTCCATTCTCCACATTGTTAATGTCCTTCAGCAAACTGTGGGAGCCACAATTTAAATCCATTTGGCCCCGGCAGAAAGGTGGAGAATAGACTTAATTGAGGTCTCCCGCTAGAAAAAAGTCAGTGTTTTTTGCGCACAGCCGGTTATTTTAAGCAAGGGTCAAATGGCTGAATGCACATTCCAGTAATGGACTATTACTGGAGATGGAGCCTGTTTTGTAATTGCAGGCTGCAAAAGCTGCACGCTTTTGTCATTCCTTCAGAAATGTTAGTCTCTCCCTTCTCTCTTCATGGTACAACAGCACTTTTATTGTGATGTCTTCCATTTGGGCTGAGAGCTACAATCCCGAATCAAGAATTACGAATTTGCCTCAAACGTTGTCACCGTCAACGCACAAATCTCCACGTGATCTCCTTGAGGTACACTTCGTGCATGCCGTTACATATATAAGACAAAGACCCCTGCTTGGATTTTAAACTCTAACTTGGCCAGAACCAAACAAATTTTTGGCTCGCTTCTTCCATCACACGGTGCTCATCCATAAACCCTTTTTTTTGTGACAAGTGCTACAGAATTGTCCCATCTGGTCCAGATGTCTCACATAAGTGTAATTTGTCGAAAATGTGCTCACCTGTACCCCCTTTACCTGCTATATTGTGATCTATATTTGGTATGTTGGCTTAGTCCTGTGACTTTGTTTTAATCAGTCGTTTTCTAATGCATCAACTTGTAAACCAACTCAGCTGCTGGCGCCTTAAATCTATTCTGGCATGAAACAGCCATTCCGGCTTCCAACTCCCCCACTGCTCTGGTCTCACACACACACACACACACACAGACACACACCTTTTCCCGACTGCCAGTAAATGTTTAAATATGTTGTAGATTTGTTTGAAGGACTGTGTCACCGGCTGGCTGGCCAGCAGATGCCTTGAAGATAAGAGTGCACCTTTTCCTCCAGATTTGCTGCACTGGAGCGAAACTGGTCATTACAACAAGAACGCAGTTTAGCAATCCCAAACGCTTTTCAGCCGGAGTCAGTTGGAAGGAGTTTATCTAGGAAAACATCCTCCATAAATTGCTGGATCTAGCACATAGCTGTCCACCATGAACGGGAGACGTTAGTTTCTCAACCCCGTTTTGACAACTTGACCCCCGGTATTATTGATAGTGATCCACTGGATAGTGGAGAAAATCTGCAGCTGCATACACAAACCGTAGCCAGAGGATACATGTCAGGGTTTGTGTTGATATTACTGAATACAGTGGATGAGAACACTTGCAGAACTTGGAATATTTGAAAACAAGTATCTAAAAAGTCAAGTACGCTGCTCATGCGGCTGCTGCTTTAAACGCTACTGATACATTTCTCCTCGGCTAGTCGGGGTTGGGATCACAATTGGTCTCTATAAGTCTTTGTTACGACTTGGCTCAAAGTTGTAACAAAAGGAGGGAATCAGCACACAGAAAGATCAAATTATCTGGATATGCTTATTAAGAAACCCAAACTAAAATGATGAGACGGCCATGAGGTATGGTGGCAGCAGCCCAGCCAGAGAGAGAGAGACTAAGGAGAACCGCCCCTTTTATGCCCTCTGGCTCCTCCCAGCTCGCAGGTGAAACCAGTCTCACTGACGACCCACCCAGTCTCTGGGTAAACAAAACAAGACACATGGGCGGGCCGTCACAGTCTTATTGATCACCGGTCATTTTGGGATGGAAGTGGGAGCAGAGAGGTGTTTACAGTCGCAGTCAGCTTAAAAAGCATTGGTCAGAAATTACAGTGACAGTAAACACTACTGCACACTCCCACAAACATGATGCTATAAACTCTACTGTATGTTACTGCTGCACTCACTCACTCACTCTTACCTTTCTGATGCCTGGATAGCGTCCGGGGGGGCGATAATCTGATGCAATTCTGTCATTTGCGTTACCATCTTCCAAATGAAAGGACAGCTCTGTGAGACGGCACTTCCAGTGGAAGATGACAATTCCATGGAACTCCTTTGTCTGCAGACTTCAGAACTTGTATCCTGAATGCCATCTGCTTCATTACTGCTGCCTTATGACTGCTGCTGCATTGTTAAGCTTTTATCCTGTAGGCTTCTATTCCTCAGGAACGTGTCACTCTTCAGGATACGGCTTTAATGAAATCAATATTTTGACATTATCTTCCCCACACAGGTAATTTAAGACAGATGTAGATGATAACTGAGGAGTGGGGGGAACTGATAGACAGTTAATAGGATAATACCTGTCCAAGGTGCCATTATCACACAGCTGTGACATGCTGAATTTGAAGTGTGGCGGTCCCTTTAAAGCTTTTAAGTGGAATTTAGTTTTCCAAGCCACAGGGCCCTGCTCCCACACACTGGAGCACAAGCCAAAAGTGCTGAGTGAAAAGGTCTAAAACCAGCTGCCCTGAGGTGGTGCACAGCGGGAGACGTGTGTTATGATTGCCGAATTCGCAGGTCAAAGATACCAGTGATGTGATAAATTTCCATGTGGACCGGTCGATTTTAATCCCAAATAAAATCATGATTAGGACCCCCTGCTGATATAGTTTGGCTGAAATCAAGGTTGCCATCAAATTCTTTGAACAGTTTGGTGACTGGAACAGCAAATGTTAGAACAAGTCAGAACAACGTCTGTGCAAAAGCCCAATACCCACATTTTCATATTACTACTGCTAACAACAACAACAACAACAACAATAAATAATAATAATAATAATCATCATCAAAACGTTGTGATGTGTTTCTGTCTACTGCAGATGCTGAAACTCTGCTCTTATTTATGCTTCGCACACCGTTTTGGGCAAAGCTCCTGTCTAACTCCTGGCCATGCAGGTAATTAGAAGATTAACTGTCAAAACAGAGACACGGAGAGCTGAGGATGAGCACAGTGTCTGTGGGAAAGAAAGAGGTGGGATGGGGGGGGGGGGGGGGGGGGGGGGGTTAAAGAGAAAATGAAAATGAGAGGGAGCATGTAAGAGGTTGACTGGTTTAGCTTCTCCCTGTTGGTTAATGTAATTTCAGGTCATCGACACAGTTAGGATGCTGGCTTTATTGTTTTTCTTTACAGACATTAAATGAATTAACACTAAATGTAGGTAAAGCGGTGCCCCATTTCAATAAAGTTCACATTTGTGGAGAACGTTGATGAGGGGTTGCATTTTCCTGGGTGCCTTTATTTTCTGAAATTATTCAAGAAATGATTATTAGTGAACAAATTCTGCGTTGGCTTTGCTCTTCCCCCCATCTCTATGCCAAATAATAAATATTTTGTAGCACTTTAGGGAAACATTCCGGCTATTTTTCTGCTGTATTTGATCCTTGAAAGTTTGTTAATCATTGTCTTTGAAGCTGCCTGACTGCTGCGTCTCTTATTTTGTCTTCTCAGTGCACTTCATAATGTTAGCTAGGGTGTTTGCATGTGCCAGCGTACGAGGCGCTGCACTTTCTCTCCTTTAAGACTCCTAAACCAGACCTCGTAGGAAATGAAGAACCCTGTGTTTTAAGAATTCTTCCCTTTTGAACTAATGTGGTATTTTTGCTTTTGTCGAGTTGAACTCACAACACTAACTGCAAATAAAAACTAGAACTCTGCCATTTAGTTTGTTAAACTGTTGGTAAAGGTTCTACAAATAAGTAACCGAGACCGTCCTGGCAGCCAGGCATGAAAGAACCACATATTTCATCAATCCAGGTCTGAGGTGGCCTTGACCTACTTTATCCCCCAGAGCAAAAAATCCTTCAAGTGGGCGACGGAACATTTGGCGTTACCAACAGTCCTGTCTCAAACACGCTCTTACGTGCACAGAGAGCACAAAGTGTTTACAGCTCGATGTTTCAGAGGCCACACTCAGACCTTTATTCATTTCTGCCTTACTTGAATGGCCCCTATCACCTTTCTTCATCCAATGAATTTATGTCACAGAGGTGGTTAAACAAAAATGCAGAGAGGAGGTGCCGACCCTGACCTCTGACCTCTCTGAAGCATACATACAAATGCCGAGCCAATAACTACCTTTCTTGTCACAGTAAGTGCTCGGCCAGACAAAGGAGCTGGCTCACATGTTACTCAATGCCCATATTTTCACATCCTATGAGCTGTGCACGATCATTTAAGTCCAAACTCCTGCAACCATTCATTCTGGGACAGAAAGGACCTGCTCCGAGTCTAAGCAACAGAGAAACCCTGAAATGGTCAAACCATCTTTGCTTTTCAAATTATTCCATGCACAAAAATACGAGAATATCCCGTGTCGTTGGAAGAAAATGGAAGAATTACTGAGCCCTTTTACAGCATACTGTGTTTCTAATATGAAG